>NW_027362812.1:2512500-3140625 GCF_046119375.1 Phyllobates terribilis
CAGTATCACAAAGGAGAGGATTTGATACACAGCTCAGCAGACAGTATCACACAGGAGAGGATTAGATACACAGCTCAGCTGACAATATCACACAGGATAGGATTAGATACACAACTCAGCAGGCAGTATCACACAGGAAAGGATTAGATACACAGCTCAGCAAACAGTATCACACAGGAGAGGATTAGATACATAGCTCAGCAGACAGTATCACACAGGAGAGGATTAGATACACAGCTCAGCAGACAGTATCACACAGGAAAGGATTAGATACACAGCTCAGCAGATAGTATCACACAGGAGTGGATGAGATACACGGCTCAGCAGACAGTATCGCACAGGGCGGGATTAGATACACGGCTCAGTAGACAGTATCACACAGGATAGGATTAGATACACAGTTCATCAGACAGTATCACACAGGAGTGGATTAGATACACGGCTCAGCAGACAGTATCGCACAGGGCGGGATTAGATACACAGCTCAGCAGACAGTATCACACAGGAGTGGATTAGATCCACGGCTCAGCAGACAGTATCGCACAGGGCGGGATTAGATACACGGCTCAGCAGACAGTATCACACAGGATAGGATTAGATACACAGCTCAGCAGATGGTATCACACAGGATAGGATTAGATACACAGCTCAGCAGACAGTATCACACAGGATAGGATTAGATGCACAGCTCAGCAGACAGTATCACACAGGAGAGGATTAGATACACGGCTCAGCAGATGGTATCACACAGGAAAGGATTAGATACACAGCTCAGCAGACAGTATCATACAGGAGAGGATTAGATACACGGCTCAGCAGATGGTATCACACAGAAAAGGATTAGATACACAGCTCAGCAGACAGTATCACAAAGGATAGGACTAGATACACAGCTCAGCAGCTGGTATCACACAGGATAGGTTTAGATACACTGCTCAGCAGATGGTATCACACAGGATATGATTAGATACAGGGCTCAGCAGACAGTATCACACAGGAGAGGATTAGTTACACGGCTCAGCAGATGGTATCACACAGGATAGGATTAGATACACAGCTCAGCAGACAGTATCACACAGGGTAGGATTAGATACACGGTTCAGCAGACAGTATCACACAGGGTAGGATTAGATACACGGCTCAGCAGACAGTATCACACAGGAGAGGATTTGATACACAGCTCAGCAGACAGTATCACACAGGAGAGGATTTGATACACAGCTCAGCAGACAGTATCACACAGGAGAGGATTAGATACACAGCTCAGCAGATGGTATCACACAGGATAGAATTAGATACACTGCTCAGCAGACAGTATCACACAGGGTAGGATTAGATACACGGCTCAGCAGACAGTATCACACAGGAGAGGATTAGATACACAGCTCAGCAGACAGTATCACACAGGAGAGGATTAGATACACGGCTCAGCAGACAGTATCACACAGGAGAGGATTAGATACACTGCTCAGCAGATAGTATCACACAGGAGAGGATTAGATGCACAGCTCAGCAGACAGTATCACACAGGAGAGGATTAGATACACGGCTCATCAGACAGTATCGCACAGGAGAGGATTAGATACATAGCTCATCAGACAGTATCACACAGGACAGGATTAGATACACAGCTCAGCAGACAGTATCACACAGGAGAGGATTAGATACATAGCTCATCAGACAGTATCACACAGGACAGGATTAGATACACGGCTCAGCAGACAGTATCACACAGGAGAGGATTAGATACACAGCTCAGCAGACAGTATCACACAGGAGAGGATTAGATACACGGCTCAGCAGATGGTATCACACAGGATAGGATTAGATACACTGCTCAGCTGATGGTATCACACAGGATAGGATTAGATGCACAGCTCAGTAGGCAGTATCACACAGGAGAGGATTAGATACACGGCTCAGCAGACAGTATCACACAGGAGAGGATCAGATACACAGCTCAGCTGACAGTATCACACAGGAGTGGATTAGATACACGGCTCAGCAGACAGTATCGCACAGGGCGGGATTAGATACACGACTCAGCAGACAGTATCACACAGGATAGGATTAGATACACAGCTCAGTAGGCAGTATCACACAGGAGAGGATTAGATACACAGCTCATCAGACAGTATGACACAGGAGAGGATTAGATACACAGCTCAGCAGACAGTATCGCACAGGAGAGGATTAGATACACAGCTCAGCTGACAGTATCACACAGGAGTGGATTAGATACACGGCTCAGCAGACATTATCACACAGGAGAGGATTAGATACACAGCTCAGCAGACAGTATCACACAGGATAGGATTAGACACAAAGCTCAGCAGACAGTATCACACAGGAGAGGATTAGATACATGGCTCAGCAGACAGCATCACACAGGAGAGGATTAGATACACGGTTCAGCAGACAGTATCACACAGGAGGGCATTAGATACACAGCTCAGCAGACAGTATCACACAGGAGTGGATTAGATACACAGCTCAGTAGACGGTATCACACAGGATAGGATTAGACACAAAGCTCAGCAGACAGTATCACACAGGAGGGCATTAGATACACAGCTCAGCAGACATTATCACACAGGAGAGGATTAGATACACAGCTCAGCAGACAGTATCACACAGGATAGGATTAGACACAAAGCTCAGCAGACAGTATCACACAGGAGAGGATTAGATACATGGCTCAGCAGACAGTATCACACAGGAGAGGATTAGATACACGGTTCAGCAGACAGTATCACACAGGAGGGCATTAGATACACAGCTCAGCAGACAGTATCACACAGGAGTGGATTAGATACACAGCTCAGTAGACGGTATCACACAGGATAGGATTAGATACACAGCTCATCAGACAGTATCACACAGAGGATTACATACACAGCTCAGCACACAGTATCACACAGGAAAGGATTAGATACACAGCTCAGCAGA
The DNA here is from genome assembly GCF_046119375.1 of Phyllobates terribilis. Classification (NCBI taxonomy): domain Eukaryota; kingdom Metazoa; phylum Chordata; class Amphibia; order Anura; family Dendrobatidae; genus Phyllobates; species Phyllobates terribilis. The sequence continues at coordinate 2,515,450 of NW_027362812.1, forward strand.
GAGTATCGCACAGGAGAGGATTAGATACACAGCTCAGCAGCCGGTATCACACAGGAGAGGATTAGATACACTGCTCAGCAGACGGTATCACACAGGAGAGGATTAGATACACGGTTGAGCAGACAGTATCACACAGGGTAGGATTAGAGATACAGCTCAGCAGACAGTATCACACAGCATAGGATTAGATACACAGCTCAGCAGACAGTATCACACAGCATAGGATTAGATACACAGCACAGCAGTCAGTATCACACAGGAGAGGATTTGATACACAGCTCAGCACACAGTATCACACAGGACAGGATTAGATACACAGCTCACCTGACAGTATCACACAGTAGAGGATTATATACATGGCTCAGCAGACAGTATCACACAGGATAGGATTAGATACACAGCTCAGCAAACAGTATCACACAGGAGAGGATTAGATACATAGCTCAGCAGACAGTATCACACAGGAGAGGATTAGATACACGGCTCAGCAGACGGTATCACACAGGAGAGGAATAGATACACAGCTCAGCAGACAGTATCACACAGGAAAGGATTAGATACACAGCTCAGCAGATGGTATCACACAGGATAGGATTAGATACACAACTCAGCTGACAGTATCACACAGCACAGGATTAGATACAAAGCTCAGCAGATAGTATCACACAGGAGTGGATTAGATACACGGCTCAGCATACTGTATCGCACAGGGCGGGATTAGATACACGGCTCAGCAGACAGTATCACACAGGATAGGATTAGATACACAGTTCATCAGACAGTATCACACAGGAGTGGATTAGATACACGGCTCAGCAGACAGTATCGCACAGGGCGGGATTAGATACACAGCTCAGCAGACAGTATCACACAGGAGTGGATTAGATCCACGGCTCAGCAGACAGTATCGCACAGGGCGGGATTAGATACACGGCTCAGCAGACAGTATCACACAGGATAGGATTAGATACACTGCTCATCAGATAGTATCACACATGATAGGATTAGATGCACAGCTCAGCAGACAGTATCACACAGGAGAGGATTAGATACACAGCTCAGCAGACAATATCGCACAGGAGAGGATTAGATACATAGCTCAGCGGACTGTATCACACAGGACAGGATTAGATACACAGCTCAGCAGACAGTATCACACAGGAGAGGATTAGATACACGGCTCAGCAGACATTATCACACAGGAGAGGATTAGATACACAGCTCAGCAGATGGTATCACACAAGATAGGATTAGATACACTGCTCAGCAGATAGTATCACACAGGAGAGGATTAGATACACTGCTCAGCAGATAGTATCACACAGGAGAGAATTAGATACACAGCTCAGCAGACAGTATCACGAAGGATAGGATTAGATACACAGCTCAGCAGCTGGTATCACACAGGATAGGTTTAGATACACTGCTCAGCAGATGGTATCACACAGGATATGATTAGATACAGGGCTCAGCAGACAGTATCACACAGGGCAGGATTAGATACACGGTTCAGCAGACAGTATCACACAGGGTAGGATTAGATACACGGCTCAGCAGACAGTATCACACAGGAGAGGATTTGATACACAGCTCAGCAGACAGTATCACACAGGAGAGGATTAGATACACAGCTCAGCAGATGGTATCACACAGGATAGAATTAGATACACTGCTCAGCAGACAGTATCACACAGGGCAGGATTAGATACACGGTTCAGCAGACAGTATCACACAGGGTAGGATTAGATACACGGCTCAGCAGACAGTATCACACAGGAGAGGATTAGATACACAGCTCAGCAGACAGTATCACACAGGAGAGGATTAGATACACGGCTCAGCAGACAGTATCACACAGGAGAGGATTAGATACACTGCTCAGCAGATAGTATCACACAGGATAGGATTAGATGCACAGCTCAGCAGACAGTATCACACAGGAGAGGATTAGATACACGGCTCATCAGACAGTATCGCACAGGAGAGGATTAGATACATAGCTCATCAGACAGTATCACACAGGACAGGATTAGATACACAGCTCAGCAGACAGTATCACACAGGAGAGGATTAGATACATAGCTCATCAGACAGTATCACACAGGACAGGATTAGATACACGGCTCAGCAGACAGTATCACACAGGAGAGGATTAGATACACAGCTCAGCAGACAGTATCACACAGGAGAGGATTAGATACACAGCTCAGCAGATAGTATCACACAGGATAGGATTAGATATACAGCTCAGCAGACAGTATCACACAGGAGTGGATTAGATACACAGCTCAGCAGACAGTATCACACAGGATAGGATTAGATACACAGCTCAGCAGATGGTATCACACAGGATAGGATTAGATACACTGCTCAGCTGATGGTATCACACAGGATAGGATTAGATGCACAGCTCAGTAGGCAGTATCACACAGGAGAGGATTAGATACACGGCTCAGCAGACAGTATCACACAGGAGAGGATCAGATACACAGCTCAGCTGACAGTATCACACAGGAGTGGATTAGATACACGGCTCAGCAGACAGTATCGCACAGGGCGGGATTAGATACACGACTCAGCAGACAGTATCACACAGGATAGGATTAGATACACAGCTCAGTAGGCAGTATCACACAGGAGAGGATTAGATACACAGCTCATCAGACAGTATGACACAGGAGAGGATTAGATACACAGCTCAGCAGACAGTATCGCACAGGAGAGGATTAGATACACAGCTCAGCTGACAGTATCACACAGGAGTGGATTAGATACACGGCTCAGCAGACATTATCACACAGGAGAGGATTAGATACACAGCTCAGCAGACAGTATCACACAGGATAGGATTAGACACAAAGCTCAGCAGACAGTATCACACAGGAGAGGATTAGATACATGGCTCAGCAGACAGCATCACACAGGAGAGGATTAGATACACGGTTCAGCAGACAGTATCACACAGGAGGGCATTAGATACACAGCTCAGCAGACAGTATCACACAGGAGTGGATTAGATACACAGCTCAGTAGACGGTATCACACAGGATAGGATTAGACACAAAGCTCAGCAGACAGTATCACACAGGAGGGCATTAGATACACAGCTCAGCAGACATTATCACACAGGAGAGGATTAGATACACAGCTCAGCAGACAGTATCACACAGGATAGGATTAGACACAAAGCTCAGCAGACAGTATCACACAGGAGAGGATTAGATACATGGCTCAGCAGACAGTATCACACAGGAGAGGATTAGATACACGGTTCAGCAGACAGTATCACACAGGAGGGCATTAGATACACAGCTCAGCAGACAGTATCACACAGGAGTGGATTAGATACACAGCTCAGTAGACGGTATCACACAGGATAGGATTAGATACACAGCTCATCAGACAGTATCACACAGAGGATTACATACACAGCTCAGCACACAGTATCACACAGGAAAGGATTAGATACACAGCTCAGCAGAGAGTATCGCACAGGAGAGGATTAGATACACAGCTCAGCAGCCGGTATCACACAGGAGAGGATTAGATACACTGCTCAGCAGACGGTATCACACAGGAGAGGATTAGATACACGGTTGAGCAGACAGTATCACACAGGGTAGGATTAGAGATACAGCTCAGCAGACAGTATCACACAGCATAGGATTAGATACACAGCACAGCAGTCAGTATCACACAGGAGAGGATTTGATACACAGCTCAGCAGACAGTATCACACAGGAGAGGATTAGATACACGGATCAGCAGATGGTATCAAACATGATGGAATTAGATACACTGCTCAGCAGACAGTATCACACAGGACAGGATTAGATACACAGCTCACCTGACAGTATCACACAGTAGAGGATTATATACATGGCTCAGCAGACAGTATCACACAGGATAGGATTAGATACACAGCTCAGCAAACAGTATCACACAGGAGAGGATTAGATATATAGCTCAGCAGACAGTATCACACAGGAGAGGATTAGATACACGGCTCAGCAGACGGTATCACACAGGAGAGGAATAGATACACAGCTCAGCAGACAGTATCACACAGGATAGGATTAGATACACAGTTCATCAGACAGTATCACACAGGAGTGGATTAGATACACGGCTCAGCAGACAGTATCGCACAGGGCGGGATTAGATACACAGCTCAGCAGCCAGTATCACACAGGAGTGGATTAGATCCACGGCTCAGCAGACAGTATAGCACAGGGCGGGATTAGATACACGGCTCAGCAGACAGTATCACACAGGATAGGATTAGATACACTGCTCATCAGATAGTATCACACATGATAGGATTAGATGCACAGCTCAGCAGACAGTATCACACAGGAGAGGATTAGATACACAGCTCAGCAGACAATATCGCACAGGAGAGGTTTAGATACATAGCTCAGCGGACTGTATCACACAGGACAGGATTAGATACACAGCTCAGCAGACAGTATCACACAGGAGAGGATTAGATACACGGCTCAGCAGACATTATCACACAGGAGAGGATTAGATACACAGCTCAGCAGATGGTATCACACAAGATAGGATTAGATACACTGCTCAGCAGATAGTATCACACAGGAGAGGATTAGATACACTGCTCAGCAGATAGTATCACACAGGAGAGGATTAGATACACAGCTCAGCAGACAGTATCACGAAGGATAGGATTAGATACACAGCTCAGCAGCTGGTATCACACAGGATAGGTTTAGATACACTGCTCAGCAGATGGTATCACACAGGATATGATTAGATACAGGGCTCAGCAGACAGTATCACACAGGAGAGGATTAGTTACACGGCTCAGCAGATGGTATCACACAGGATAGGATTAGATACACAGCTCAGCAGACAGTATCACACAGGGCAGGATTAGATACACGGTTCAGCAGACAGTATCACACAGGGTAGGATTAGATACACGGCTCAGCAGACAGTATCACACAGGAGAGGATTTGATACACAGCTCAGCAGACAGTATCACACAGGAGAGGATTAGATACACAGCTCAGCAGATGGTATCACACAGGATAGGATTAGATACACTGTTCAGCAGACAGTATCACACAGGGTAGGATTAGATACACGGCTCAGCAGACAGTATCACACAGGAGAGGATTTGATACACAGCTCAGCAGACAGTATCACACAGGAGAGGATTAGATACACAGCTCAGCAGATGGTATCACACAGGATAGAATTAGATACACTGCTCAGCAGACAGTATTACACAGCATAGGATTAGATACATGGCTCAGCAGACGGTATCACACAGGGCAGGATTAGATGCACGGTTCAGCAGACAGTATCACACAGGGTAGGATTAGATACACGGCTCAGCAGACAGTATCACACAGGACAGGATTAGATACACAGCTCAGCAGACAGTATCACACAGGAAAGGATTAGATACACGGCTCAGCAGACAGTATCACACAGGAGATGATTAGATACACAGCTCAGCAGACAGTATCACACAGGAGAGGATTAGATACACGGCTCAGCAGACAGTATCACACAGGAGAGGATTAGATACACTGCTCAGCAGATAGTATCACACAGGAGAGGATTAGATGCACAGCTCAGCAGACAGTATCACACAGGAGAGGATTAGATACACGGCTCATCAGACAGTATCGCACAGGAGAGGATTAGATACATAGCTCATCAGACAGTATCACACAGGACAGGATTAGATACACAGCTCAGCAGACAGTATCACACAGGAGAGGATTAGATACATAGCTCATCAGACAGTATCACACAGGACAGGATTAGATACACGGCTCAGCAGACAATATCACACAGGAGAGGATTAGATACACAGCTCAGCTGACAGTATCACACAGGAGAGGATTAGATACACAGCTCAGCAGACAGTATCGCACAGGAGAGGATTAGATACATAGCTCATCAGACAGTATCACACAGGACAGGATTAGATACACAGCTCAGCAGACAGTATCACACAGGAGAGGATTAGATACACAGCTCAGCTGACAGTATCACACAGGAGAGGATTAGATACACAGCTCAGCAGACAGTATCGCACAGGAGAGGATTAGATACACAGCTCAGCAGCCGGTATCACACAGGAGAGGATTAGATACACTGCTCAGCAGATGGTATCACACAGGAGAGGATTAGATACACGGTTGAGCAGAGAGTATCACACAGGGTAGGATTAGAGATATAGCTCAGCAGACTGTATCACACAGCATAGGATTAGATACACAGCTCAGCAGACAGTATCACACAGCATAGGATTAGATACACAGCACAGCAGTCAGTATCACACAGGAGAGGATTTGATACACAGCTCAGCAGACAGTATCACACAGGAGAGGATTAGATACACAGCTCAGCTGACAATATCACACAGGACAGGATTAGATACACAGCTCAGCAGACAGTATCACACAGGAGTGGATTAGCTACACAGCTCACCTGACAGTATCACACAGTAGAGGATTATATACATGGCTCAGCAGACAGTATCACACAGGATAGGCTTAGATACACAGCTCAGCAGGCAGTATCACACAGGAAAGGATTAGATACACAGCTCAGCAAACAGTATCACACAGGAGAGGATTAGATACATAGCTCAGCAGACAGTATCACACAGGAGAGGATTAGATACACAGCTCAGCAGACAGTATCACACAGGAGAGGATTAGATACACAGCTCAGCAGACAGTATCACACAGGATAGGATTAGATACACAACTCAGCTGACAGTATCACACAGCACAGGATTAGATACAAAGCTCAGCAGATAGTATCACACAGGAGTGGATTAGATACACGGCTCAGCAGACAGTATCGCACAGGGCGGGATTAGATACACGGCTCAGCAGACAGTATCACACAGGATAGGATTAGATACACAGTTCATCAGACAGTATCACACAGGAGTGGATTAGATACACGGCTCAGCAGACAGTATCACACAGGAGAGGATTAGATACACAGCTCAGCAGACAGTATCACACAGGAGTGGATTAGATCCACGGCTCAGCAGACAGTATCGCACAGGGCGGGATTAGATACACGGCTCAGCAGACAGTATCACACAGGATAGGATTAGATACACAGCTCAGCAGATGGTATCACACAGGATAGGATTAGATACACAGCTCAGCAGACAGTATCACACAGGATAGGATTAGATGCACAGCTCAGCAGACAGTATCACACAGGAGAGGATTAGATACACAGCTCAGCAGAGAATATCGCACAGGAGAGGATTAGATACACGGCTCAGCAGATGGTATCACACAGGAAAGGATTAGATACACAGCTCATCAGACAGTATCACAAAGGATAGGATTAGATACACAGCTCAGCAGCTGGTATCACACAGGATAGGTTTAGATACACTGCTCAGCAGATGGTATCACACAGGATATGATTAGATACAGGGCTCAGCAGACAGTATCACACAGGAGAGGATTAGTTACACGGCTCAGCAGATGGTATCACACAGGATAGGATTAGATACACAGCTCAGCAGACAGTATCACACATGGCAGGATTAGATACACGGTTCAGCAGACAGTATCACACAGGGTAGGATTAGATACACGGCTCAGCAGACAGTATCACACAGGAGAGGATTTGATACACAGCTCAGCAGACAGTATCACACAGGAGAGGATTAGATACACAGCTCAGCAGATGGTATCACACAGGATAGAATTAGATACACTGCTCAGCAGACAGTATCACACAGGGCAGGATTAGATACACGGTTCAGCAGACAGTATCACACAGGGTAGGATTAGATACACGGCTCAGCAGACAGTATCACACAGGAGAGGATTAGATACACAGCTCAGCAGACAGTATCACACAGGAGAGGATTAGATACACGGCTCAGCAGACAGTATCACACAGGAGAGGATTAGATACATAGCTCATCAGACAGTATCACACAGCACAGGATTAGATACACGGCTCAGCAGACAGTATCACACAGGAGAGGATTAGATACACAGCTCAGCAGACAGTATCACACAGGAGAGGATTAGATACACAGCTCAGCAGACAGTATCACACAGGATAGGATTAGATACACAGCTCAGCAGATGGTATCACACAGGATAGGAATAGATACACTGCTCAGCTGATGGTATCACACAGGATAGGATTAGATGCACAGCTCAGTAGGCAGTATCACACAGGAGAGGATTAGATACACGGCTCAGCAGACAGTATCACACAGGAGAGGATCAGATACACAGCTCAGCTGACAGTATCACACAGGAGTGGATTAGATACACGGCTCAGCAGACAGTATCGCACAGGGCGGGATTAGATACATGACTCAGCAGACAGTATCACACAGGATAGGATTAGATACACAGCTCAGTAGGCAGTATCACACAGGAGAGGATTAGATACACAGCTCATCAGACAGTATGACACAGGAGAAGATTAGATACACAGCTCAGCAGATAGTATCACACAGGAGAGGATTAGATACACAGCTCAGCTGACAGTATCACACAGGAGTGGATTAGATACACGGCTCAGCAGACATTATCACACAGGAGAGGATTAGATACACAGCTCAGCAGACAGTATCACACAGGATAGGATTAGACACAAAGCTCAGCAGACAGTATCACACAGGAGAGGATTAGATACATGGCTCAGCAGACAGCATCACACAGCATAGGATTAGATACACGGTTCAGCAGACAGTATCACACAGGAGGGGATTAGATACACAGCTCAGCAGACAGTATCACACAGGAGGGGATTAGATACACAGCTCAGCAGACAGTATCACACAGGATAAGATTAGATACACTGCTCTGCGGATAGTATCACACAGGATAGGATTAGATGCACAGCTCAGCAGACAGTATCACACAGGATTAGATACATAGCTCAGCAGACAGTATCACACAGGAGAGGATTAGATACACAGCTCAGCAGACAGTATCACACAGGAGAGGATGAGATACACAGCTCAGCAGACAGTATCACACAGCATAGGATTAGATACACGGCTCAACAGACAGTATCACACAGGAAGGGATTAGATACACAGCTCAGCAGACAGTATCACACAGGATAAGATTAGATACACAGCTCAGCAGACAGTATCACACAGGATAAGATTAGATACACAGCTCAGCAGACAGTATTACACAAGAGAGGATTAGATACGCAGCTCAGCAGACAGTATCACACAGCATAGGATTAGATACACGGCTCAACAGACAGTATCACACAGGAGGGGATTAGATACACAGCTGAGGAGACAGTATCACACAGGAGAGGATTAGATACACTGCTCAGCATACAGTATCACACAGCATAGGATTAGATACACAGCTCAGCAGACAGTATCACACAGGAGAGGATTAGATACGCAGCTCAGCAGACAGTATCACACAGCATAGGATTAGATACACGGCTCAACAGACAGTATCACACAGGAGGGGATTAGATACACAGCTGAGGAGACAGTATCACACAGGAGAGGATTAGATACACTGCTCAGCATACAGTATCACACAGCATAGGATTAGATACACAGCTCAGCAGGCAGTATCACACAGTATAAGATTAGATACACAGCTCAGCAGACAGTATCACACAGCATAGGATTAGATACACGGCTCAGCAGACAGTATCACACAGGACAGGATTAGATACACAGCTCAGCAGACAGTATCACACAGGAGAGGATTAGATACACAGCTCAGCAGACAGTATCACACAGCGTAGGATTAGATACACAGCTCAGCAGACAGTATCACACAGGAGAGGATTAGATACACAGATCAGCAGACAGTATCACACAGCATAGGATTAGATACACAGCTCAGCAGACAGTATCACACAGGAGTGGATTAGATACACGGCTCAGCAGACAGTATCACACAGGAGGGGATTAGATACACAGCTCAGCAGACAGTATCACACAGGAGGGGATTAGATACACAGCTCAGCAGACAGTATCACACAGGAGAGTATTAGATACACAGCTCAGCAGATGGTATCACACAGGAGAGAATTAGATACACAGCTCAGCAGACAGTATCACACAGGATTAGATACATAGCTCAGCAGACAGTATCACACAGGAGAGGATTAGATACACAGCTCAGCAGACAGTATCACACAGGAGAGGATGAGATACACAGCATAGGTTTAGATACACAGCTCAGCAGGCAGTATCACACAGCATAGGATTAGATACACGGCTCAACAGACAGTATCACACAGGAGGGGATTAGATACACAGCTCAGCAGACAGTATCACACAGGAGGGGATTAGATACACAGCTCAGCAGACAGTATCACACAGGATAAGATTAGATACACAGCTCAGCAGACAGTATCACACAGGATAAGATTAGATACACAGTTCAGCAGACAGTATTACACAGGAGAGGATTAGATGCACAGCTCAGCAGACAGTATCACATAGGCCAGGATTAGATACACAGTTCATCAGACAGTATCACACAGGAGAGGATTAGATACGCAGCTCAGCAGACAGTATCTCACAGGAGAGGATTAGATACATGGCTCAGCAGACAGTATCACACAGCATAGGATTAGATACACGGCTCAGCAGACAGTATCACACAGGAGGGGATTAGATACACAGCTGAGGAGACAGTATCACACAGCATAGGATTAGATACACAGCTCAGCAGGCAGTATCACACAGCATAGGATTAGATACACAGCTCAGCAGACAGTATCGCACAGCATAGGATTAGATACACGGCTCAGCAGACAGTATCACACAGGACAGGATTAGATACACAGCTCAGCAGACAGTATCACACAGGAGAGGATTAGATACACAGCTCAGCAGACAGTATCACACAGCATAGGATTAGATACACGGCTCAGCAGACAGTATCACACAGGAGAGGATTAGATACACAGATCAGCAGACAGTATCACACAGCATAGGATTAGATACACAGCTCAGCAGACAGTATCACACAGGAGTGGATTAGATACACGGCTGAGCAGACAGTATCACACAGGATAGTATTAGATACACTGCTCAGCAGACAGTATCACACAGGAGAGTATTAGATACACGGCTCAGCAGACAGTGTCACACAGGGTAGGATTAGAGATACACGGCTCAGCAGACAGTATCACACAGGAGAGGATGAGATACACGGCTCAGCAGACAGTATCACACAGGAGAGGATTAGATACACAGCTCAGCAGACAGTATCACACAGGGGATGATTAGATACACTGTTTAGCAGATGGTATCACACAGGATAGGATTAGATGCACAGCTCAGCAGACAGTATCACACAGGACAGGATTAGATACGCAGCTCAGCAGACAGTATCACACAGCATAGGATTAGATACACAGGTCAGCAAACAGTATCACACAGAATAGGATTAGATACACTGCTCAGCAGATGGTATCACACAGGATAGGATTAGATACACAGCTCAGCAGACAGTATCACACAGGATAGGATTAGATACACGGCTCAGCAGACAGTATCACAGGAGGGGATTAGATACACGGCTCAGTAGACAGTATCACACAGGAGAGGATTAGATACACATCATAGGATTAGATACACAGCTCAGCAGACAGTATCACACAGGAGGGGATTAGATACACAGCTCAGCAGACAGTATCACACAGGATAAGATTAGATACACTGCTCAGCAGACAGTATCACACAGGAGAGGATTAGATACACGGCTCAACACACAGTATTACACAGAGGATTAGATACACGGCTCAGCAGACAGTATCACACAGGAGAGGATTAGATACACAGCTCAGCTGACAGTATCACACAGCATAGTATTAGATACACAGCTCAGCAGACAGTATCACACAGGAGTGGATTAGATACACGGCTCAGCAGACAGTATCGCACAGGGCGGGATTAGATACACGGCTCAGCAGACAGTATCACACAGGATAGGATTAGATACACAGTTCATCAGACAGTATCACACAGGAGACAATTAGATACACAGCTCAGCAGACAGTATCACACATTAGAGGATTAGATACACAGCTCAGCAGACAGTATCACACAGGAGAGGATTAGATACACAGCTCAGCAGACAGTATCACACAGGATGATATTAGATACACAGCTCAGCACACAGTTTCACCAGGAGAGGATTAGATACACGGCTCAGCAGACAGTATCGCACAGGAGAGGATTAGATACACTGCTCACCAGACAGTATCACACAGCATAGGATTAGAAACACAGCTCAGCAGACAGTATCACACAGGAGTGGATTAGATACACGGCTCAGCAGACAGTATCGCACAGGGCGGGATTAGATACATGGCTCAGCAAACAGTATCACACAGGATAGGATTAGATACACAGTTCACCATCACTGCGTCATAATAGCACTGCAGTATGTGGTAAGGGACTACAACTCCCAGCAAGTGACAGTGCAGGCACCGATCATGTAACTAAACCATCACTGCGTCATAATAGCACTGCAGTATGTGGTGAGGGACTACAACTCCCAGCAAGTGACAGCGCAGGCACTGGTCATGTAACTAAACCATCACTGCGTTATAATAGCACTGCAGTATGTGGTGAGGGACTACAACTCCCAGCAAGTGACAGCGCAGGCACCGATCATGTAACTAAACCATCACTGCGTCATAATAGCACTGCAGTATGTGGTGAGGGACTACAACTCCCAGCAAGTGACAGCGCAGGCACCGATCATGTAACTAAACCATCACTGCGTCATAATAGCACTGCAGTATGTGGTGAGGGACTACAACTCCCAGCAAGTTTATTTCTTTTTATTTTACACGCTGCTGTTTTCCACAGTGAATTACCAGAAAGATCTGCACCAAAATCATGAAGTGCAAATTTGGTGTTGTGGATTTTCTTGCGGATTTTTGCTAATTTGCTCTGATTTTCTATGGAAATCCTCCAGGAACAATCTGCCACATTTGAACAGATCTTCAGGCCTCATTCAGACATCTGTAGTTTTCTGGTACAGGAAAAAAAACAAAACTGATTTTCATCAAAGGGATCGATCCGAATTGTATCAATGTTTGTTACTATATGCAAATAAAAAAAAAATATATATATATGGATATGTGAGCTGCCCCATAGATGATAAAGGTGCGTATTATGTCTGTCAATAACATGGATGTAAAAAAACAGACGTCTGAATGAGACGTTCACCCCACAAGATCATCCAGCAATAGTGCAGCTCTGACCTGACACATAGTATTCACAGAAAGGCTCCTGATCAGCACATATGATGTCTGTGATCTATAAAGAGTCCTCCACATTGTACACACTACATATACATTCACAATAAAGCTGCCCCCGTAACATCAACTGCCCCACACCTACCACATATAGCCAGGTCCCCGCTCCCCCACACACAGTATGTAGCCAAGGTCCCCTCCTCCATGTATAGCATATTTATCCAGGTCTCCGCTCCCCCACACACAGTATATAGCCAAGGTCCCCTCCTCCATGTATAGCATATTTATCCAGGTCTCCGCTCCCCCACACACAGTATATAGCCAAGGTCCCCTCCTCCATGTATAGCATATTTATCCAGGTCCCCGCTCCCCCACACAAAGTATATAGCCAAGATCCCCTTCTCCATGTATAGCATATTTATCCAGGTCTCCCTCCCCCACATATAGCAAAGAGAACCAAGTCCAGCACCCCCTCCCCCACCACACAGCATACGGTATATAGACAAGTCCCCCCCACACAGCATACGGTATATAGACAAGACCCCCACACACAGCATACGGTATATAGACAAGTCCCCCACACACAGCATACGGTATATAGACAAGTCCCCCACACACAGCATACGGTATATAGACAAGTCCCCACACACAGCATACGGTATATAGACAAGTCCCCCACACAGCATACGGTATATAGACAAGTCCCCCACACACAGCATACGGTATATAGACAAGTTCCCCCCACACAGCATACGGTATATAGACAAGTCCCCCCACACAGCATACAGTATATAGACAAGTCCCCCACACACAGCATACAGTATATAGACAAGTCCCCCCACACAGCATACAGTATATAGACAAGTCCCCCACACACAGCATACAGTATATAGACAAGTCCCCCCACACAGCATACAGTATATAGACAAGTCCCCCCACACAGCATACAGTATATAGACAAGTCCCCCACACAGCATACAGTATATAGACAAGTCCCCCACACACAGCATACAGTATATAGACAAGTCCCCCCCACACAGCATACAGTATATAGACAAGTCCCCCACACACAGCATACAGTATATAGACAAGTCCCCCACACACAGCATACAGTATATAGACAAGTCCCCCCACACAGCATACAGTATATAGACAAGTCCCCCCACACAGCATACAGTATATAGACAAGTCCCCCACACACAGCATACAGTATATAGACAAGTCCCCCCCACAGCGGAGCATGTTGTGGCGTGTGAGCTCTGCCGTGTATATAGTACAGAGGAGTATATATATATGTGTATGTATATATATATATATATATACATACACACACACGGGGCATGCAGGAGTTTTTAGTTTACCAGTTTGGGTCTATGCGGAGCTGCTATAGGATTCACTGGTAACATTTTGGGGAACAGACGTTTTTATAATTTTTATTCCATTTTTCTTTTGCATGAGATTAATAAAAAACAATTCTGCTGATGTTTTTTTATTTTTTCCAGCATTCAATGGCAAAACCCCAGGAATGGTTCTTATATTTTTTCTTTCCAGCGTTTATCGTGCAGTATAGAGACAAAATGAACAAAAGCTACAATTTTGCCATTAATTATTACTATTTTATTCTTGATGCTGTTTTTCGTGCCGGATAAATCATGTGATCGTTGTACAGTTTGGGTTGTTGTTCTCTGCGATGTTAATCAGGTTTAGTTTTTTTGTTCTTGTTTTTTGGGGGTTTATTTTAATAAAATCTAGTTTTAATGTAAGAAAAAAAATTATATTTGAGTTTTTACTTTGTATATTTCCAAATATTTTATTGAAACGGAGTAAAGGAAAGAAGGATGAACTAGTGGGAGAGCAACTGTAAAGGACCCCTGCCAGTCCCTAAAACTAAAGGGGCCTGTGACGACACAGCATTTAATCGTAATTATCCAGATGTAAATTCCATAGGCCCAGAATGATAGACTATTGCCTGAATTATTAACTATTGAATTTATGTGTTTCTTTCTTCGGTTGGTCAACGCACATGATCTTTTGTCATGAGTCTGAATGTTGACTCATCTTGTAGGTTGAGGTGATATTTGTTAATTGATAAATGGTTATTTACCTCTTATATCAACTCTTCTGGTTTATTGTACTGTTATCTTTACAATACAGGGACGCAGGCTCTTTGAACAATGGATGTTTGCTAAATATGTTGATTACCATTTTAGAAGTCCATGCAATTTGTTGACTTGCATTGTTTCGGAATTTATAGTTTATCCTTCAATGTTTGCAATGTTTGCAAGTCAACATTGGGGGATGAACTGTGGATGCTCCAGCAATGGGAATTAGTAACACCACCCCTTTCTCTTGACCTGTGGATGAAGTCTTGAAGAAGGACAGTTGTGAACTACATAAAGGAGACTTTTTACAAAACCACTGCCAGGAACACTCTATGGGACAGCTCTACAGAACACCATGAATCCATTAAGAGGGACACAGATTTGGTTTCTACAGGATGCCAGCTTAAGGGACCACAGCCCCGGCTGGAGGAATACAAATCTGCTCCACTGACTACTATAGAACCCATGGATACATCTGGGAAAACCAGGTTGGGACCCACCAGTCACCTGGTCCCATGGAGATGTTTGGAGTAGCCAGGTTGGGACACTCCGGCCACCTGGAACTCGTGAATATGCTCGGAAAAAGCCAAGTCGGGACCTTCCAGTCACCTAGTTCCATGGATATGTTTGGAGAAGCCAGGTTGGAACTTTCTGGTCTCCTGGCCACGTACCTCAATGGACTGTCTGCTTTCTAAGCTTGTTGTTTCCTCCTCTTTGTGGGTGCTCTTTGGTGGGGGTGCCATTGGTGGGGGTAGTCAGCCCCAGAAGCCCCTCGGATTGGCAGCTGCTTTAATCCCAGCGAGTCAGCGGAAGGGTGAGACTCTGTAATTTGCACCATATTAGGTATTTGCTGGGACTGTTCGATGTGTTTATTGTGTGTTTGGTGGCTCAATAAAATATTACCTCACTGTTTTACAATCATCCTGTGTTGTTGTTTATGTATCTTCTATCAGTGATGGATTATAATGAGTGTGATCTGCTCCACCATGAGGGGACCGATCCTCCCGGGGGCCCACGTTCAAAGATCCCAGCACGGCTCAGGACGGATTCTTGTAGTGCTGATGTTTGATAAATAGGATAATAGAGCGCTCATAGAAAATAAATGTCTGACCTCTTCTTTCTGATGGGCATTTTAGAGCGAGGAGCTGCGCTCTGGACTCACCGCTGCACTCCCCATGCCATTGCGGTGGCCATCTTAATATCGATCTGTGCGGAGGAGACTGTGGGAGTCAGACGGAGGTGTCAAATGTACGGACCCTTTTAATCACAGGATGGAGGGTCACTGTGAATATTAATTCATGAACCACTGTGCATAGTGACTCGCCCCCAGGGCCGTGGGTCACTCGGCAGCCGGGCCTCTGGTTGCCGGGGGATATCACGGTGGCTGGCCCAGTCCGTGGCCCAGGGCGGTCACTCAAAGGGGGGGGGGAATGCTTATAGGGGAAATTGTCGTGACGCCACCTGTGGATTCTGGTAAGAGGATACCAGCGCTGCGACAGTCCACTGAGGCTGATGTTAGGGGCAGCTATGATGGGACGGCTCCCCACAGGTAGAGCAGGCCTCAGGGCAGTGTAGAGGTGTAGAAAGATGGTGGAAGCAGGAGGGAGATGGCAGGACGGTTCCATAGGAAGTACAGGCACACACACAAGGGTAAACTTCAATACCTTTACTGGTGGTGATGCAGGTACGGTCCAGGGCTTGTGGGGGCCCCGGGGGGATGCTGCGGGCTTGTGGGGGCCCTAAGGGGATGCTGCGGGCTTGTGGGGCCCTGGGGGGGATTCTGCGGGCTTGTGGGGCCCTGGAGGGGATGCTGTGGGCTTGTGGGTGCTCTGGGGGGGGATGCTGCAGGCTTGTGGGGTCTATGGGGGGGATGCTGCAGGCATGTGGGGGCTCTGGGGGGGGTGATGCAGGCTTGAGGGGGGCCCTGGGGGGATGCAGCCGGCTTGTGGGGGCCCCGGGGAGGATGCAGCGGGCTTATGGGGCCTCTGTATGGGGTCCATATGGCATTACATGGGGACCAGGCAGTATTCTCTATGGTGAATTATATGGGATCCAGTGTTTTGTATGGAGCATTATATAGGGCTCATAATGCTGTATGGAGGACTATGTGGTGCCATAACACTGTATGGAGGACTATACTGTCCGGTCTGCACTGTGCGCTGTGAGGATTCACCGGTTTTTGAGCTATTGTAGAATTTACAATAGATATCACTCATGAAATGTAAGAAGTCAGTGAAATGTTTGGCATTGTACTATATCTATATCTATAATTTCTCTGCTGTATCTGTGCATCATGAATGGTTGGATGTGTTAAAGGGGCCACTGAGACTCTTTCGCCCGGGGCCCACGAAAACCTGGAGGAGGGAGCATCATGTGACACTCCCTCTCCCATCATTCCTCCTCTGCGTCTGACGCAGCGGCATGATGACGCGCCACGCTGTGCCAGACAGTGGAGCTGGCAGCTGCTGAGGTGATCAGCTGCAGAGACTGAAGCAGCGGGGAACGAGGAGCGGTAAGTATGTATTTATTTTTAAATCAGTGTGTACTGATAATACTGGAGAACTGGGGCTGCATTTTACCCTACGGGTGGGGGGGGGCTGCATTTTACCCTATGGGGGGCTGCATTATACTGCGTACAGGATCATGGGGGAATGCATTATTCTGAGTGGAGAACCATGGCGAGTGTCTTAAGGCCCCGTCACACTAAGCGATGCAGCAGCGATCCCGACAACGATACGACCTGTTAGGGATCGTTGCTGCATCGCTAATACATCGCTGGGGAGCTGTCAAACAGGCAGGCTCACCAGCGATCAGGGGAGCAGCGATATCGTGGAAAGAATCGTTCCACGATGTCCTGCTCCTGTTACCAGCCTGCTGCTTAAGCAGGAGCAGGCTGGTAACTATGGTAAACATCGGGTTACTAAGTGCGCGTGTGCCCCTAGTAACCCGCTGTTTATCATGGATACCACTCTGCTAAGGTGAACGGTAGCCTCCGCGCACCGTAGCAGAGTGGTATCCATGGTAAACAGCGGGTTACTAAGTGCGCGCGTGCCCATAGTAACCCGATGTTTACCATGGTTACCAGCCAGATCGTTGGTCCCGCTGGTCACACACAGTGATGTGTGCTGGCCAGCGGGAGGCCAACTACCAAAAAATGGTCCAGGATACTTTGCAGCGATCAGCGACCTCACAGCAGGGGCCTGATCGCTGCAAAGTGTCACACATAGCGACATCGCTGGTGAGGTCGCTGGTGAGTCACCAAAACCGTGACACAGCAGCGATCTCACTAGCGATATCGCTATGTGAGACGGGGGCTTTATACTGTGTGGAGGACCATGGGGGAGTACATTGTACTGTGTGGAGGACCATGGGGGAGTGCATTGTACTGTGTGGAGGACCATGGGGGAGTGCATGGTACTGTGTGAAGGACCATGGGGGAGTGCATTATACTGTGTGGAGGACCACGTGGGAGTGCATTATACTGCGTGGAGGACCATGGGGAGTGCATTATACTGCGTGGAGGACCACGAGGGAGTGCATTGTACTGTGTGGAGGACCACGGGGAGTGCATTGTACTGTGTGGAGGACCACGAGGGAGTGCATTATACTGCGTGGCGGACCACGTGGGAGTGCATTATACTGCGTGGAGGACCACGAGGGAGTGCATTATACTGCGTGGAGGACCATGGCGAGTGCCTTATACTGTGTGGAGAACCATGGCGAGAGTCTTATACTGAGTGCATTATACTCTATGGAGTGTGGAGAGGTGTGGGGCAGTTGGGGGATCATACTTTACCCTGGGAGTTGAGGTCGGGTACAGTAGGGTCATTATACTGCGCATATGGAGGAATTCACCATGGGGGTATCATACCGTGTTTGGGGGGCACTTTTGTTGGCACCACACTTTATGGGCAATGAAAAAGGGATCTAGGACTTCAGCAGGAGGAAAATTACTATGTAAAGGCTGGAAGGTTGTGAGATCTGATCTTCTGCGACCCCGACAATTATTTACATTTTTGTTGCTGGGGGGGGGGGGCCCAATTAGAACTTCTGCGTCCTATGTACGCCCCTGATTATACCAAATCCTCAGCTGTGCTGGTACTAAGGATATGGACACTCAGACATTTTGGGCTAAATATATACATACAAATATTTTTTTCAATAACGTTTCATAAACAATTTGGCTTTTTTATTTCCTTTGCATTGCTAGTTGCAGAATGAGCTCACTGAGAATTTATCAGTGAGCTCATTCTGACCTTCTCTGTGCTGATTAAGTTCACAGACCAGCATGAAAGTTGGGCTGATCTCTGATGCAGTCATAAATCATCGCAGAAATAAAAGCGCTGGAAACTCCACATCATAAGGAGCTCACTGACTGAATCTCAAGTTAACTCATTCTGCAGCCATCAATGTGCTGCTGGGAAACAAAAAGCTGGTAAAGGCCGAACAGAGCAAATGTTACAAGAAGCAAAATAGTAAAAAGTATTTTTAGACCAATATACATGTATTTAAAGGGATTGTCCGGTGTGAAGCTGAAGGCTGCAGTCATCTGTGTGACTCTCTGTGACTGCAGACTTGTAATCCTCACATCATGTAGACTGCGCGCTGCCAGCATTATTCTCAGCCCAGAGAGGGCAGAAGCCCCTGTATCATGTGTACAGGAATTGTGCCCCCTCTCCCCGAGGAGCAGCAGTGCCTCGTCCTCCAGATACATGAGGGTCCCATCGGGGAGATCCGCATGTACCGGCCATGATGTCATCTCCATGGATACGGCATCAATGTGCAGAGCAGAAGACCCCTGTAAGGGAGAGCTCAGACGTGGGGGGATTGATGTGGATGTGAGGAGCAGATCCCCCCCATATTCACAGATTATCGCACAATACATGTGGCCTTGCACAGGAAAAACTGTGAGGAAAGAAGAAATCAGATTTCTTACAATATAGAATAATGTCCTCCTGCCCTCGCTCATGTCCAGTATTACTTATCCCCTGACCTTTTGGGTGGGGAACCCCTCCTGAGCCCCCTCCATTATATAGGAGCCATATATCTGCTCCATTACTGGCAGAAGGTAAGGAGCCAATCACACTGCACGGCTTCTACTTCCTGCTCTAAGCCCCGCCCACCTGCCTTCCCTTGAGATCTCCATGACAACCCTTGTGTGACTACAGTGACAGGCCACGCCCCCGAGGATTCTGATCAGTGCGGATGTCTCCATATTGCTGAGGACTGTGAGCGGCTGATGGGCGGAGCCAGCAGCGATGTGAGGGGCAGAGCCAGCAGCGATATGAGGGGCGGAGCCAGCAGCGACATGAGGGGCGGAGCCAGCAGCGATATGAGAGGCGGAGCCAGCAGCGATATGAGGGGCGGAGCCAGCAGCGATATGAGGAGCGCTCACAGCACTGACAGGAGCAGGTGTGTGTGCAGCCCGTTCCTCTGCTGTGGATGTTGTGTTGTGTGAGCTTCGCCGTGTATATATTATACATATATATATATATACACAGTTGAAATCAGAAGTTTCCATACACTGTATAAATAGACACATCTGCAGGTTTTTCTCAATATCTGACATGAAATCATAATAAACCTTTCCCATTTTAGGTCAATTAGGATTACCATCATTTTTAATATTTGCCAAATGCCAGAATAATGAGCGTCTCTTGTAAGGGGCATTAAAACCGTCTTGTTATACCACTCTGACCTCCACGTCTCTTGTAAGGGGCATTAAAAGAGTCTTGTTATACCACTCTGACTTCCACGTGTCTTGTAAGGGGCATTAAAACCGTCTTGTTATACCACTCTGACCTCCACGTGTCTTGTAAGGGGCATTAAAACCGTCTTGTTATACCACTCTGACCTCCACGTCTCTTCAGAGGGGCATTAAAACCGTCTTGTTATACCACTCTGACCTCCACGTCTCTTCTGAGGGGCATTAAAACCATCTTGTTATACCACTCTGACCTCCACGTCTCTTGTAAGGGGCATTAAAACCGTCTTGTTATACCACTCTGACCTCCACGTCTCTTCTGAGGGGCATTAAAAGCGTCTTGTTATACCACTCTGACCTCCACGTGTCTTGTAAGGGGCATTAAAACCGTCTTGTTATGCCACTCTGACCTCCACGTCTCTTCTGAGGGGCATTAAAAGCGTCTTGTTAAGCTACTGGGACCTCCACGACTCTTCGAACGGGCATTGCATTTTCTCATAATTTTTTGAAGCTTTTGCTTGGAAGGCATAAGCAAATACTATGGGAGACCCACTCCCCAATAATGGGAATAATGTTTTTAAGATGCTGTACTGTATGGCTCTTGTAAGGGGCATTAAAACCGTCTTGTTAAGCTACTGTGACCTCCACGTCTCTTCAAAGGGGCATTAAAAGCGTCTTCTTAAGCCACTCTGAACTCCACAGCTCTTCCAAGGGGCATTGAAATGTTGTTTTTAATTACCTTACCTCTAATCTCCACGACTCTTCCAACGGGCATTGCATTTCCTCCTAATTTTAGTCAGCTTTTGCTTTTCAATGCAAAGGTGAAAACTAAGGGAGACACACTCCCCAATAATGGGTAGAAGGTTTTTAGTACGCTGTAATCCACGTCTGTTTCCAGGGGCATTGCAGTTCCTTATAATTTTTGGAAAGCCTTCCATTCACTGCTTAGGCCAACAGTGCACAGGAGACCCAGTTGCCATAAATGGAAAAAAAGGTTTAGTTAAGGCCCTCTGACCTCCATGTCATTTCCAAGGGGCATTGGAGTGCCTCAAAAGTTTTGGTAGGCATTGCACTCACTGTATGCCCTATAACTGTGTAGCCAAACCGCTCCTTTTGTTACAGAAACATATCCTACAAGACATATGTGGTTGACTGGCCTGATATTGATGTGAATGGTCCCTGTTCCTCCTGCTCTTTCTCCTTTGCCACTACCTCATCCATCATTTATCACTTGAAGCTTTGTTTTAACGAGAGTCATAGAACTTGGATAGTAGCAGGAAAACATCCAGCAATCCACGGAGGAGGTAGGATATGCGCCAAAACGCTGACCACCTCAGGCCTAGCCACTACTACATACATGCGCTTGCATTCCTTGAAAACAAAGCAGATGCTAACTTCTATCATCCTCATCATGCTCCTCACCTTGGCACTCTCAACTCCCCTGATAGAGAAGCCAGGGCCCACCGGAGAAGTCGGGTTCTTTGGTGGGCTCGTCCAATGCTGCCCTAAAGCAGGCCAGTCTAAGAAAAGTGTGTGGGTGTGTGGGGATGTTCCGCGGAGAAATCGGGGCGGCTTGGAACCGTTTATGGACACCTGGCCGCGGGGCGGCTGGGGACCGAGTGTGGACACCCGGCCGCCCCCTGGCGGCTGGGGACCGAGCATGGACACCCGGCCGCCGGGCGGCTGGGGACTGAGTATCGATACCTCGCTGCCGAAGCAGCCATGAGGTAGTGGCCAGCTCTGGCCTCCACATGCCTAAAAGGCCCAATTTCAAGTGCACGCATGCTAGCAGTATGGTATTGCAGCCTCGGGGTGGGTTGGTGGCAGGTTGCATTCCAACAAAACAAAGCAGATGCTAACTTCTATCATCATCATGCTCCTCACCTTGGCATTCTCACCTCCCCTGATGGAGTCGGGTTCTCTAGTGGGCTCATCCAATGCTGCCCTAAAGCAGGCCAGTCTAAGAAAAGTGTGTGGGGATGTTCCGCGGAGAAATCGGGGTGGCTGGGGACCGTCTATGGACACCCCGCCGCCCCCAGGCGGCTGGGGACCAGGTGTGGACACCCGGCCGCCGGGCGGCTGGGGACTGAGTATGGATGCCTCGCTGCCGAAGCAGCCATGAGGTAGTGGCCAGCTTCGGCCTCCTCAAAACTAAAAGGCCCAATTTCAAGTGCAAGCTAGCAGTATGGTATTGCAGCCTGGGGGTGGGTGGGTGGTTGGCTGCATATTTGCGCTTGCATTGCAAGGAATGGAGGAGGTACAATTGAACACTGCCCTGGGACAAGGACTTGCACGGGGATAGTTGCAAGTCTGCATCTTCTGATGCGGCAAGGATCACTTCTGATGGGCACACTTTTAGGCAGTGACCTGGGAGTCAGAGATCCTTCCAGGGGTCTTCCCCATGCTGTTCCCATGTCTTTTCAGCACTGTATGCATGTGTCACACAGCACATGGCCAGATAAGGTTGTAAAATGTTAAAATGACATTTCCCGGTGAATGCATTTGTCACAGTTGAAAGCAATACAAAAGTGCAAAAACGCATAAAAAATGCTACTTGTGAACATAGCCCAAGGTGTGGAGGAGTATTTTTGTTTTTGGTTATTTATTTTACCTTATACACATGTCTTTACCCTGGAAAAGAAATTCCTTAACATATTTCACAGGAAAAAAGTTTCACTTTCGTTTTTAAACATTTTCTTATGAGCCTGTAAAAGTGGCTTAATACCTCTGACCACGTTGTTGACAACAGTGACCTGGGGGTCAGAAATGCTTCCTGGGGCGATCCCCATGCTGTCCCCATGTCATCTGAGCACTGTCACTATCATTTTGGGCACTTTTTAGGCTTTCTACAGACTGCCGGGGGTGCCTCCGCAAAAATGCTCGGGTCTCCCATAGACTAACATGGGCTCGTTGCTCAGGTCGAGCACCCGAGTATCACGGCGAGCTTGGGCCGAGCTTCGAGCACCCGAGCATTTTAGTGCTCGCTCAACACTATTTATAACGGGGGCACAAGCTAGTGACTGATTTATATTTTCAGTGGAGCAGACTTCATTGTGGTGAATGATATACTCATGGGCACAGTGTGGCACATATTTGCATTTGGTGGCACAGTGGGTGGCATTATTTATTTAAGTCGCTTATATTTGTAACATTTTTGTTTTTCAGGAGTGCGGTGATCTGCTGAAAAGTGCGGAGCAGCCGAAACCTGGACAGCAAACTGCAAAGACGAATCATGGCGGGAAGTCGTCACGAAAGACTGGACTAGGTAAAGAAGAGAAGAAAGAGAGCGACTGCAGTGTATAAACTGGAGGGTTAGGTGGGGCCCATTATATTATAATAAATCTATGTGCGGCCCATTATATTATAATAAATCTATGTGGGGCCCATTATATTATAATAAATCTATGTGGGGCCCATTATATTATAATAAATCTATGTGGGGCCCAATATATTATAATAAATCTATGTGCGGTCCATAACATTATAATAAATCTATGTGGGGTCCATAATATTATAATAAATCTATGTGGGGTCCGTAATATTAAAGGGACTTATATGTGGGGCCCATTATATTATAATAAATCTATGTGGGGTCCATAATATTATAATAAATCTATGTGGGGTCCATAATATTATAATAAATCTATGTGGGGTCCATAATATTATAATAAATCTATGTGGGGTCCATAATGTTAAAGGGACGGATATGTGGGGCCCATTATATTATAATAAATCTATGTGGGGTCCATAATATTATAATAAATCTATGTGGGGTCCATAATATTATAATAAATCTATGTGGTGCCCATTATATTAAAGGGAAAGCTATGTGGGGCCAATTATATTAAAGGGAAAGCTATGTGGGGCCCATTATATTAAAGAGAAAGCTATGTGGGGCCCATTATATTAAAGAGAAAGCTATGTGGGGCCCATTATATTAAAGGGAAAGCTATGTGGGGCCCATTATATTAAAGAGAAAGCTATGTGGGGCCCATTATATTAAAGAGAAAGCTATGTGGGGCCCATTATATTAAAGAGAAAGCTATGTGGGGCCCATTATATTAAAGGGAAAGCTATGTGGGGCCCATTATGTTAAAGAGAAAGCTATGTGGGGCCCATTATATTAAAGAGAAAGCTATGTGGGCCCATTATATTAAAGAGAAAGCTATGTGCAGCCCATTATATTAAAGAGAAAGCTATGTGGGGCCCATTATATTAAAGAGAAAGCTATGTGGGGCCCATTATATTAAAGAAAAAGCTATGTGGGGCCCATTATATTAAAGAAAAAGCTATGTGGGGCCCATTATATTAAAGGGAAAGCTATGTTGGGCCCATTATATTAAAGGGAAAGCTATGTGGGGCCCATTATATTAAAGGGAAAGCTATGTGCGGCCCATTATATTAAAGAGAAAGCTATGTGGGGCCCATTTTATTAAAGAGAAAGCTATGTGGGGCCCATTATATTAAAGAGAAAGCTATGTGGGGCCCATTATATTAAAGGGAAAGCTATGTGGGGCCCATTATATAATAATAAAATCTATGTGGTGCCCATTATATTAAAGGGAAAGCTATGTGGGGCCCATTATATTAAAGAGAAAGCTATGTGGGGCCCATTATATTAAAGGGAAAGCTATGTGGGGCCCATTATATTAAAGGGAAAGCTATGTGGGGCCCATTATATTAAAGGGACATCTACGTAGGGCCCATTATATTAAATGGATGGCTATGTAGGGCCCATTATATTAAAGAGAGAGCTATGTGGGGCCCATTATATTAAAGAGAAAGCTATGTGGGGCCCATTATATTAAAGGGAAAGCTATGTGGGGCCCATTATATTAAAGGGAAAGCTATGTGGGGCCCATTATATTAAAGAGAAAGCTATGTGGGGCCTATTATATTAAAGGTAAAGCTATGTGGGGCCCATTATATAATAATAAAATCTATGTGGGGCCCATTATATTAAAGGGAAAGCTATGTGGGGCCCGTTATCTTAAAGGGACATCTACGTATATGATAAATTCTATATGGGGCCCATGATGTTTAATGGAAGGCTATGTGAGGCCCATTATATTAAATAGAGGGCTATGTGGGGACCAATACATTAAAAAGAAAGCTATATTGGGGCCCACTATGTTATCTGGAAGGTTTTGTGGGGCCCTCTGTATTAAATTGAGGGCTATGTGAGGCCTATTAAATTAAATGGAAAGCGTTGCGGGGCCCATAATATTATATGGAGGGCTATGTGAGGCGCATTTATCAAATAAAGGGCTATGTAGCGCCAATTATATTAAATGGAAGCCTGTGTTTTGTCCATTATATTAAATAGAGATGTATCTTGGCTCCATTATAATAAATGGAAGGCAATGTGGGGACCATTATATTAAATGGAGGGTTATGTGGGGCCCATTATATTAAATGGAAGCCTATATGGAGCCCAGTAAATTAAATGTAAAGCTATGTGGGGCCCAATATTTTAAATGGAAGGTTAAGTGGGGCCAATTGTATTAAATAGAGGGCTATGTGGTGCCCAATATAAAACATGGAAGGCTTTTTGGTGCCCATTATATTAAATAGAGGGATATTTTGGCCCCATTTTATTAAATGGAAGGCTATGTCAGGTCCAATATATTAAATGGAGTCCAGTGTGGCCTATTATATTAAATTGACGGTTATGTGGGGTTCAATAAATTAAATGAAAAGCTATGTGGAGCCCAATAAATTAAATTATAGTACATGGAAGGCAATGTGCGGCTCATTATACTATATAGAGGGCTATGTGGGGGCCATTATACTTTATAGAATTCTATGTGGGGGTCCATTATACTTTTGCCAATGGCAAATTGTGTGTTCCGGTGGCACTCCAAAGGTAAAGGGTGTTCTCCGGTGGCACTCCAACGTCATAGGGTGTGCTCTGGTGGCACACCAATGGCAAAAAGGCCAAAGAGTAGACTCTGGTGGCAGACTGAGCAGCCCTAGAGTGCGCCCCAGTGATAAGCAATAAGGCCAAAGAATGTATCCTGGTGGTAGGCTAAAAAGCCCTAGAGTGCGCCCCAGTGGTAAGCAATAAGGCCAAAAAGTGCACCCCGGTGGCAGGCTAAAAAAGCCTAAAATGAGTGCCCCGGTGGTAAGCAAAATGGTCAGAGTGTACCCCGGTCGCAGTTAAAAAGCCCAAGTTGGGTGCCCCGGTGGTAAGCAAAAAAGGTCACATATTGGGCCCCTCTGATAGGCCTACGGGAAATAGAGTTCTCCGATGGCACACCAACGGTAAAGGGTGTGCCCGATGGTACTCCAATGGTAAAGGGTGTGCTTCAGTGGCATGCCAGTGGCAAAAAGTGTACTCCGGTGGCATGCTAATGGTGAAAGGTGTGCTCTGTTGGCACCCCAACTGTAAAGAGTGTGTTCCAGTGGCACCCCAGCAGCCAATGGTGTACTTCGGTGGCAGACCATCGGGAAATGGTGTGATATGTAAGGCTCATCATAACAAAAGGGAGGGCTATGTGGGACCCATTATTTTATATGGAAAGCAAGGTGGGGCCCATTATATTAATTAGGGGCTTATGTGGGGCTCTTTATATTAAATAAAAACATATGTGGGCCCCATTAAATAAAATGGAAGGCTATGTGGACCCCATTAAATTAAATGGAAGGCTATGTGGACCCCATTAAATTAAATGGAAGGCTATGTGGGGCCCATTATATTAAATGGAAGCCTATATGGGGCCCAATAAATTAAATGAAAAGCTACAGTATGTACAGCAATAATAAAAATGGTAATAATACAGGGTGGACTATTTATATGGATACACCTAAATTAAATGGGAATGGTTGGTGATGTCAACTTCCTGTTCATGGCACATTAGTATATGGGAGGGGGAAACTTTTCCAGATGGGTGGTGACTATGGCGGCCATTTTGAAGTCTGCCATTTTGGATCTAACTTTATTTTTTTCAATGGGAAGAGGGTGATGTGACACATCAAACTCATTGAGAATTTCATAAGAAAATACAAAGGTGTGCTTGGTTTTAACATAACTTTATTCTTTCATGAATTTTTTACAAGTTTATGACCACTTATAAAATGTGTTTAAAGTGCTGCCCATTGTGTTGGATTGTCAATGCAACCCTCTTCTCCCACTCTTGACACACTGATAGCAACACCGCAGAAGAAATGCTAGCACAGGCTTTCAGTATCCGTTGTTTCAGATGCTGAAAGGTTATATGGGGCCTATTAAAATAAATGGAAGACTATGCAGGACCTCTTGTAATAACTAGAAGGCAATTTGTGGCCCATTATATTAAACTAGATGGTGGCCCGATTCTAACTCATCGGGTATTCTAGAATATGTATGCGGCCGGCCGCGACCAATCAGCGAACCGTGTTAGTGAGGACCGGAGAGCATGTTTAAATTTGGCGCCAAAACCGGTGATTGGTCACGGCTGGCGGCCGCGACCAATCAGCGAATCGTATTAGTGAGAACCGGGGAGCGGGTACTTCCACTGTGAGCAGCCGGGAGATGACCGGCTGCTCGCAGCAGAAGTATCCCAACCCCGGTCCTCCCTTCACACTTGCCGTCGGGAGATCAGCGGCCCTAGCCTCTGATCTAGCGACGGTAGCCGCATGGAGGTCAGCGGCGCCGCAGGTCGGGGTACTTCTGCTGCGAGCAGCCGGGAGATGACCGGCTGCATCGCCACTGACCTCTGTGCAGAGCGGTGTTTAAATTTGGAGCCAATATCGCTGATTGGTCGTGGCCGCCGAATCGTATTAGTGAGTACAGGGGAGCGGCGCTGCCTGTGCGGGTACTTCCACTGCGAGCAGCCGGGAAATGACCGGCTGCTCGCAGCAGAAGTATCCCGACCGGTGGCGCCGCTCCCCGGTCCTCCCTTCACACTTTCCGTCGGAAGATCAGCGGCCCTAACCGCTGATCTCCCGACGGTAGCTGCATGGAGGTCAGCGGCGCCGCTGGTCGGGGTACTTCTGCTGCGAGCAACCGGGAGTTGACCGGCTAGCGCCGGTCATCTCCCGGCTACATCGCCGCTGACCTCCGTGCGGCAGATGAGCTGCTAATGGCCGCCATCTTTTTCTGAAATCCCACGTCGCTGATTGACCACGGTCGGACCAATCAGCGACGCAGGACTTCCTGGACAGAAGGACAGACAGACAGACATGATAAGACGATTATATATATTAAATGTAAGGTTATGTAGGGCCCAATATATTCAATGAAAAACTATATGGGCCCATTATATAAAAGAAAAAGCTAAGTGTGGCCCATTTTATTAAATGGATGATGGCGTGCTCCCTTGGCAAGCCAGCGGGAAAGTGGCGTGCTTCCAGTGGCAAGCCAGGGGGACAGTGGCGTGCTCCGGTGGCAAGCCAGCGGGAAAGTGGCGTGCTCCGGTGGCAAGCCAGCGGGAAAGTGGCGTGCTGCGGTGGCAAGCCAGCGGGAAAGTGGCGTGCTCCGGTGGCAAGCCAGCGGGAAAGTGGCGTGCTCCGGTGGCAAGCCAACGGGACTGTGGCGTGCTCCGGTGGCAAGCCAACGGGAAAGTGGCGTGCTCCGGTGGCAAGCCAGCGGGAAAGTGGCGTGCTCCGGTGGCAAACCAACGGTAAAGTGGCGTGCTCCGGTGGCAAGCCAACGGGACAGTGGCGTGCTCCGGTGGCAAGCCAACGGGACAGTGGCGTGCTCCGGTGGCAAGCCAACGGGAAAGTGGCATGCTCCGGTGGCAAGCCAAAGGGAAAGTGGCGTGCTCCGGTGGCAAGCCAACGGGACTGTGGCGTGCTCCGGTGGCAAGCCAACGGGACTGTGGCGTGCTCCGGTGGCAAGCCAACGGGACTGTGGCGTGCTCCGGTGGCAAGCCAACGGGACTGTGGCGTGCTCCGGTGGCAAGCCAACGGGAAAGTGGCGTGCTCCGGTGGCAAGCCAACGGGAAAGTGGCGTGCTCCGGTGGCAAGCCAACGGGAAAGTGGCGTGCTCCGGTGGCAAGCCAACGGGAAAGTGGCGTGCTCCGGTGGCAAGCCAACGGGACTGTGGCGTGCTCCGGTGGCAAGCCAACGGGACTGTGGCGTGCTCCGGTGGCAAGCCAACGGGAAAGTGGCGTGCTCCGGTGGCAAGCCAACGGGAAAGTGGCGTGCTCCGGTGGCAAGCCAACGGGAAAGTGGCGTGCTTCCAGTGGCAAGCCAGGGGGACAGTGGCGTGCTCCGGTGGCAAGCCAGCGGGAAAGTGGCGTGCTCCGGTGGCAAGCCAGCGGGAAAGTGGCGTGCTGCGGTGGCAAGCCAGCGGGAAAGTGGCGTGCTCCGGTGGCAAGCCAGCAGGAAAGTGGCGTGCTCCGGTGGCAAGCCAACGGGACTGTGGCGTGCTCCGGTGGCAAGCCAACGGGAAAGTGGCGTGCTCCGGTGGCAAGCCAGCGGGAAAGTGGCGTGCTCCGGTGGCAAACCAACGGTAAAGTGGCGTGCTCCGGTGGCAAGCCAACGGGACAGTGGCGTGCTCCGGTGGCAAGCCAACGGGACAGTGGCGTGCTCCGGTGGCAAGCCAACGGGAAAGTGGCGTGCTCCGGTGGCAAGCCAAAGGGAAAGTGGCGTGCTCCGGTGGCAAGCCAACGGGACTGTGGCGTGCTCCGGTGGCAAGCCAACGGAACTGTGGCGTACTCCGGTGGCAAGCCAACGGGACTGTGGCGTGCTCCGGTGGCAAGCCAACGGGACTGTGGCGTGCTCCGGTGGCAAGCCAACGGGAAAGTGGCGTGCTCCGGTGGCAAGCCAACGGGAAAGTGGCGTGCTCCGGTGGCAAGCCAACGGGAAAGTGGCGTGCTCCGGTGGCAAGCCAACGGGAAAGTGGCGTGCTCCGGTGGCAAGCCAACGTTACTGTGGCGTGCTCCGGTGGCAAGCCAACGGGACTGTGGCGTGCTCCGGTGGCAAGCCAACGGGAAAGTGGCGTGCTCCGGTGGCAAGCCAACGGGAAAGTGGCGTGCTCCGGTGGCAAGCCAACGGGAAAGTGGCGTGCTCCGGTGGCAAGCCAACGGGAAAGTGGCGTGCTCCGGTGGCAAGCCAACGGGACAGTGGCGTGCTCCGGTGGCAAGCCAAAGGGACAGTGGCGTGCTCCGGTGGCAAGCCAACAAGACAGTGGCGTGCTCCGGTGGCAAGCCAACGGGACTGTGGCGTGCTCCGGTGGCAAGCCAACGGGAAAGTGGCGTGCTCCGGTGGCAAGCCAACGGGAAAGTGGCGTGCTCCGGTGGCAAGCCAACGGGAAAGTGGCGTGCTCCGGTGGCAAGCCAACGGGAAAGTGGCGTGCTCCGGTGGCAAGCCAACGGGAAAGTGGCGTGCAACGGTGGCAAGCCAACGGGACTGTGGCGTGCTCCGGTGGCAAGCCAACGGGACTGTGGCGTGCTCCGGTGGCAAGCCAACGGGACTGTGGCGTGCTCCGGTGGCAAGCCAACGGGACTGTGGCGTGCTCCGGTGGCAAGCCAACGGGACTGTGGCGTGCTCCGGTGGCAAGCCAACGGGAAAGTGGCGTGCTCCGGTGGCAAGCCAACGGGAAAGTGGCGTGCTCCGGTGGCAAGCCAACGGGAAAGTGGCGTGCTCCGGTGGCAAGCCAACGGGAAAGTGGCGTGCTCCGGTGGCAAGCCAACGGGAAAGTGGCGTGCTCCGGTGGCAAGCCAACGGGACAGTGGCGTGCTCCGGTGGCAAGCCAACGGGACAGTGGCGTGCTCCGGTGGCAAGCCAACGGGACAGTGGCGTGCTCCGGTGGCAAGCCAACGAGAAAGTGGCGTGCTCCGGTGGCAAGCCAACGGGACTGTGGCGTGCTCCGGTGGCAAGCCAACGGGACTGTGGCGTGCTCCGGTGGCAAGCCAACGGGACTGTGGCGTGCTCCGGTGGCAAGCCAACGGGACTGTGGCGTGCTCCGGTGGCAAGCCAACGGGACTGTGGCGTGCTCCGGTGGCAAGCCAACGGGAAAGTGGCGTGCTCCGGTGGCAAGCCAAGGGGACTGTGGCGTGCTCCGGTGGCAAGCCAACGGGACTGTGGCGTGCTCCGGTGGCAAGCCAACGGTACTGTGGCGTGCTCCGGTGGCAAGCCAACGGTACAGTGGCGTGCTCCGGTGGCAAGCCAACGGGAAAGTGGCGTGCTCCGGTGGCAAGCCAACGGGAAAGTGGCGTGCTCCGGTGGCAAGCCAACGGGACTGTGGCGTGCTCCGGTGGCAAGCCAACGGGACTGTGGCGTGCTCCGGTGGCAAGCCAACGGGAAAGTGGCGTGCTCCGGTGGCAAGCCAACGGGAAAGTGGCGTGCTCCGGTGGCAAGCCAACGGGAAAGTGGCGTGTTCCGGTGGCAAGCCAACGGGAAAGTGGCGTGCTCCGGTGGCAAGCCAACGGGAAAGTGGCGTGCTCCGGTGGCAAGCCAACGGGAAAGTGGCGTGCTCCGGTGGCAAGCCAACGGGAAAGTGGCGTGCTCCGGTGGCAAGCCAACGGGACAGTGGCGTGCTCCGGTGGCAAGCCAACGGGAAAGTGGCGTGCTCCGGTGGCAAGCCAACGGGACTGTGGCGTGCTCCGGTGGCAAGCCAACGGGACTGTGGCGTGCTCCGGTGGCAAGCCAACGGGAAAGTGGCGTGCTCCGGTGGCAAGCCAACGGGAAAGTGGCGTGTTCCGGTGGCAAGCCAACGGGACAGTGGCGTGCTCCGGTGGCAAGCCAACGGGAAAGTGGCGTGCTCCGGTGGCAAGCCAACGGGAAAGTGGCGTGCTCCGGTGGCAAGCCAACGGGAAAATGGCGTGCTCCGGTGGCAAGCCAACGGGAAAGTGGCATGCTCCGGTGGCAAGCCAACGGGAAAGTGGCGTGCTCCGGTGGCAAGCCAACGGGAAAGTGGCGTGCTCCGGTGGCAAGCCAACGGGAAAGTGGCGTGCTCCGGTGGCAAGCCAACGGGACTGTGGCGTGCTCCGGTGGCAAGCCAACGGGACAGTGGCGTGCTCCGGTGGCAAGCCAACGGGACAGTGGCGTGCTCCGGTGGCAAGCCAACGGGACTGTGGCGTGCTCCGGTGGCAAGCCAACGGGACTGTGGCGTGCTCCGGTGGCAAGCCAACGGGACTGTGGCGTGCTCCGGTGGCAAGCCAACGGGAAAGTGGCGTGCTCCGGTGGCAAGCCAACGGGAAAGTGGCGTGCTCCGGTGGCAAGCCAACGGGAAAGTGGCGTGCTCCGGTGGCAAGCCAACGAGACTGTGGCGTGCTCCGGTGGCAAGCCAGCGGGACTGTGGCGTGCTCCGGTGGCAAGCCAGCGGGAAAGTGGCGTGCTCCGGTGGCAAGCCAACGGGAAAGTGGCGTGCTCCGGTGGCAAGCCAACGGGAAAGTGGCGTGCTCCGGTGGCAAGCCAACGGGAAAGTGGCGTGCTCCGGTGGCAAGCCAACGGGACTGTGGCGTGCTCCGGTGGCAAGCCAACGGTACTGTGGCGTGCTCCGGTGGCAAGCCAACGGTACAGTGGCGTGCTCCGGTGGCAAGCCAACGGGAAAGTGGCGTGCTCCGGTGGCAAGCCAACGGGAAAGTGGCGTGCTCCGGTGGCAAGCCAACGGGAAAGTGGCGTGCTCCGGTGGCAAGCCAACGGGACTGTGGCGTGCTCCGGTGGCAAGCCAACGGGACTGTGGCGTGCTCCGGTGGCAAGCCAACGGGAAAGTGGCGTGCTCCGGTGGCAAGCCAACGGGAAAGTGGCGTGCTCCGGTGGCAAGCCAACGGGAAAGTGGCGTGCTCCGGTGGCAAGCCAACGGGACAGTGGCGTGCTCCGGTGGCAAGCCAACGGGAAAGTAGCGTGCTCCGGTGGCAAGCCAACGGGACTGTGGCGTGCTCCGGTGGCAAGCCAACGGCACTGTGGCGTGCTCCGGTGGCAAGCCAACGGGAAAGTGGCGTGCTCCGGTGGCAAGCCAACGGGAAAGTGGCGTGCTCCGGTGGCAAGCCAACGGGAAAGTGGCGTGCTCCGGTGGCAAGCCAACGGGACTGTGGCGTGCTCCGGTGGCAAGCCAACGGGACTGTGGCGTGCTCCGGTGGCAAGCCAACGGGAAAGTGGCGTGCTCCGGTGGCAAGCCAACGGGAAAGTGGCGTGCTCCGGTGGCAAGCCAACGGGACAGTGGCGTACTCCGGTGGCAAGCCAACGGGAAAGTGGCGTGCTCCGGTGGCAAGCCAACGGGACTGTGGCGTGCTCCGGTGGCAAGCCAACGGGACTGTGGCGTGCTCCGTTGGCAAGCCAACGGGAAAGTGGCGTGCTCCGGTGGCAAGCCAACGGGAAAGTGGCGTGTTCCGGTGGCAAGCCAACGGGACAGTGGCGTGCTCCGGTGGCAAGCCAACGGGAAAGTGGCGTGCTCCGGTGGCAAGCCAACGGGAAAGTGGCGTGCTCCGGTGGCAAGCCAACGGGAAAGTGGCGTGCTCCGGTGGCAAGCCAACGGGAAAGTGGCGTGCTCCGGTGGCAAGCCAACGGGAAAGTGGCGTGCTCCGGTGGCAAGCCAACGGGACAGTGGCGTGCTCCGGTGGCAAGCCAACGGGAAAGTGGCGTGCTCCGGTGGCAAGCCAACGGGACTGTGGCGTGCTCCGGTGGCAAGCCAACGGGACTGTGGCGTGCTCCGGTGGCAAGCCAACGGGAAAGTGGCGTGCTCCGGTGGCAAGCCAACGGGAAAGTGGCGTGCTCCGGTGGCAAGCCAACGGGAAAGTGGCGTGCTCCGGTGGCAAGCCAACGGGACTGTGGCGTGCTCCGGTGGCAAGCCAACGGAACTGTGGCGTGCTCCGGTGGCAAGCCAACGGGAAAGTGGCGTGCTCCGGTGGCAAGCCAACGGGAAAGTGGCGTGCTCCGGTGGCAAGCCAACGGGACAGTGGCGTGCTCCGGTGGCAAGCCAACGGGACTGTGGCGTGCTCCGGTGGCAAGCCAACGGGACTGTGGCGTGCTCCGGTGGCAAGCCAACGGGACTGTGGCGTGCTCCGGTGGCAAGCCAACGGGAAAGTGGCGTGCTCCGGTGGCAAGCCAACGGGAAAGTGGCGTGTTCCGGTGGCAAGCCAACGGGACAGTGGCGTGCTCCGGTGGCAAGCCAACGGGAAAGTGGCGTGCTCCGGTGGCAAGCCAACGGGAAAGTGGCGTGCTCCGGTGGCAAGCCAACGGGAAAGTGGCGTGCTCCGGTGGCAAGCCAACGGGAAAGTGGCGTGCTCCGGTGGCAAGCCAACGGGAAAGTGGCGTGCTCCGGTGGCAAGCCAACGGGACTGTGGCGTGCTCCGGTGGCAAGTCAGCGGGACTGTGGCGTTCTCCG
The DNA here is from genome assembly GCF_046119375.1 of Phyllobates terribilis. Lineage (NCBI taxonomy): Eukaryota > Metazoa > Chordata > Amphibia > Anura > Dendrobatidae > Phyllobates > Phyllobates terribilis. The sequence continues at coordinate 2,550,758 of NW_027362812.1, forward strand.
GTGGCAAGCCAGCGGGAAAGTGTCGTGCTCCGGTGGCAAGCCAGCGGGAAAGTGGCGTGCTCCGGTGGCAAGCCAGCGGGAAAGTGGCGTGCTCCGGTGGCAAGCCAACGGGAAAGTGGCGTGCTCCGGTGGCAAGCCAACGGGAAAGTGGCGTGCTCCGGTGGCAAGCCAACGGGACAGTGGCGTGCTCCGGTGGCAAGCCAACGGGACAGTGGCGTGCTCCGGTGGCAAGCCAACGGGACAGTGGCGTGCTCCGGTGGCAAGCCAACGGGAAAGTGGCGTGCTCCGGTGGCAAGCCAACGGGACTGTGGCGTGCTCCGGTGGCAAGCCAACGGGACTGTGGCGTGCTCCGGTGGCAAGCCAACGGGACTGTGGCGTGCTCCGGTGGCAAGCCAACGGGAAAGTGGCGTGCTCCGGTGGCAAGCCAACGGGAAAGTGGCGTGCAACGGTGGCAAGCCAACGGGACTGTGGCGTGCTCCGGTGGCAAGCCAACGGGACTGTGGCGTGCTCCGGTGGCAAGCCAACGGGACTGTGGCGTGCTCCGGTGGCAAGCCAACGGGACTGTGGCGTGCTCCGGTGGCAAGCCAACGGGACTGTGGCGTGCTCCGGTGGCAAGCCAACGGGAAAGTGGCGTGCTCCGGTGGCAAGCCAACGGGAAAGTGGCGTGCTCCGGTGGCAAGCCAACGGGAAAGTGGCGTGCTCCGGTGGCAAGCCAACGGGAAAGTGGCGTGCTCCGGTGGCAAGCCAACGGGAAAGTGGCGTGCTCCGGTGGCAAGCCAACGGGACAGTGGCGTGCTCCGGTGGCAAGCCAACGGGACAGTGGCGTGCTCCGGTGGCAAGCCAACGGGACAGTGGCGTGCTCCGGTGGCAAGCCAACGAGAAAGTGGCGTGCTCCGGTGGCAAGCCAACAGGACTGTGGCGTGCTCCGGTGGCAAGCCAACGGGACTGTGGCGTGCTCCGGTGGCAAGCCAACGGGACTGTGGCGTGCTCCGGTGGCAAGCCAACGGGACTGTGGCGTGCTCCGGTGGCAAGCCAACGGGACTGTGGCGTGCTCCGGTGGCAAGCCAACGGGAAAGTGGCGTGCTCCGGTGGCAAGCCAAGGGGACTGTGGCGTGCTCCGGTGGCAAGCCAACGGGACTGTGGCGTGCTCCGGTGGCAAGCCAACGGTACTGTGGCGTGCTCCGGTGGCAAGCCAACGGTACAGTGGCGTGCTCCGGTGGCAAGCCAACGGGAAAGTGGCGTGCTCCGGTGGCAAGCCAACGGGAAAGTGGCGTGCTCCGGTGGCAAGCCAACGGGACTGTGGCGTGCTCCGGTGGCAAGCCAACGGGACTGTGGCGTGCTCCGGTGGCAAGCCAACGGGAAAGTGGCGTGCTCCGGTGGCAAGCCAACGGGAAAGTGGCGTGCTCCGGTGGCAAGCCAACGGGAAAGTGGCGTGTTCCGGTGGCAAGCCAACGGGAAAGTGGCGTGCTCCGGTGGCAAGCCAACGGGAAAGTGGCGTGCTCCGGTGGCAAGCCAACGGGAAAGTGGCGTGCTCCGGTGGCAAGCCAACGGGAAAGTGGCGTGCTCCGGTGGCAAGCCAACGGGACAGTGGCGTGCTCCGGTGGCAAGCCAACGGGAAAGTGGCGTGCTCCGGTGGCAAGCCAACGGGACTGTGGCGTGCTCCGGTGGCAAGCCAACGGGACTGTGGCGTGCTCCGGTGGCAAGCCAACGGGAAAGTGGCGTGCTCCGGTGGCAAGCCAACGGGAAAGTGGCGTGTTCCGGTGGCAAGCCAACGGGACAGTGGCGTGCTCCGGTGGCAAGCCAACGGGAAAGTGGCGTGCTCCGGTGGCAAGCCAACGGGAAAGTGGCGTGCTCCGGTGGCAAGCCAACGGGAAAATGGCGTGCTCCGGTGGCAAGCCAACGGGAAAGTGGCATGCTCCGGTGGCAAGCCAACGGGAAAGTGGCGTGCTCCGGTGGCAAGCCAACGGGAAAGTGGCGTGCTCCGGTGGCAAGCCAACGGGAAAGTGGCGTGCTCCGGTGGCAAGCCAACGGGACTGTGGCGTGCTCCGGTGGCAAGCCAACGGGACAGTGGCGTGCTCCGGTGGCAAGCCAACGGGACAGTGGCGTGCTCCGGTGGCAAGCCAACGGGACTGTGGCGTGCTCCGGTGGCAAGCCAACGGGACTGTGGCGTGCTCCGGTGGCAAGCCAACGGGACTGTGGCGTGCTCCGGTGGCAAGCCAACGGGAAAGTGGCGTGCTCCGGTGGCAAGCCAACGGGAAAGTGGCGTGCTCCGGTGGCAAGCCAACGGGAAAGTGGCGTGCTCCGGTGGCAAGCCAACGAGACTGTGGCGTGCTCCGGTGGCAAGCCAGCGGGACTGTGGCGTGCTCCGGTGGCAAGCCAGCGGGAAAGTGGCGTGCTCCGGTGGCAAGCCAACGGGAAAGTGGCGTGCTCCGGTGGCAAGCCAACGGGAAAGTGGCGTGCTCCGGTGGCAAGCCAACGGGAAAGTGGCGTGCTCCGGTGGCAAGCCAACGGGACTGTGGCGTGCTCCGGTGGCAAGCCAACGGTACTGTGGCGTGCTCCGGTGGCAAGCCAACGGTACAGTGGCGTGCTCCGGTGGCAAGCCAACGGGAAAGTGGCGTGCTCCGGTGGCAAGCCAACGGGAAAGTGGCGTGCTCCGGTGGCAAGCCAACGGGAAAGTGGCGTGCTCCGGTGGCAAGCCAACGGGACTGTGGCGTGCTCCGGTGGCAAGCCAACGGGACTGTGGCGTGCTCCGGTGGCAAGCCAACGGGAAAGTGGCGTGCTCCGGTGGCAAGCCAACGGGAAAGTGGCGTGCTCCGGTGGCAAGCCAACGGGAAAGTGGCGTGCTCCGGTGGCAAGCCAACGGGACAGTGGCGTGCTCCGGTGGCAAGCCAACGGGAAAGTAGCGTGCTCCGGTGGCAAGCCAACGGGACTGTGGCGTGCTCCGGTGGCAAGCCAACGGCACTGTGGCGTGCTCCGGTGGCAAGCCAACGGGAAAGTGGCGTGCTCCGGTGGCAAGCCAACGGGAAAGTGGCGTGCTCCGGTGGCAAGCCAACGGGAAAGTGGCGTGCTCCGGTGGCAAGCCAACGGGACTGTGGCGTGCTCCGGTGGCAAGCCAACGGGACTGTGGCGTGCTCCGGTGGCAAGCCAACGGGAAAGTGGCGTGCTCCGGTGGCAAGCCAACGGGAAAGTGGCGTGCTCCGGTGGCAAGCCAACGGGACAGTGGCGTACTCCGGTGGCAAGCCAACGGGAAAGTGGCGTGCTCCGGTGGCAAGCCAACGGGACTGTGGCGTGCTCCGGTGGCAAGCCAACGGGACTGTGGCGTGCTCCGTTGGCAAGCCAACGGGAAAGTGGCGTGCTCCGGTGGCAAGCCAACGGGAAAGTGGCGTGTTCCGGTGGCAAGCCAACGGGACAGTGGCGTGCTCCGGTGGCAAGCCAACGGGAAAGTGGCGTGCTCCGGTGGCAAGCCAACGGGAAAGTGGCGTGCTCCGGTGGCAAGCCAACGGGAAAGTGGCGTGCTCCGGTGGCAAGCCAACGGGAAAGTGGCGTGCTCCGGTGGCAAGCCAACGGGAAAGTGGCGTGCTCCGGTGGCAAGCCAACGGGACAGTGGCGTGCTCCGGTGGCAAGCCAACGGGAAAGTGGCGTGCTCCGGTGGCAAGCCAACGGGACTGTGGCGTGCTCCGGTGGCAAGCCAACGGGACTGTGGCGTGCTCCGGTGGCAAGCCAACGGGAAAGTGGCGTGCTCCGGTGGCAAGCCAACGGGAAAGTGGCGTGCTCCGGTGGCAAGCCAACGGGAAAGTGGCGTGCTCCGGTGGCAAGCCAACGGGACTGTGGCGTGCTCCGGTGGCAAGCCAACGGAACTGTGGCGTGCTCCGGTGGCAAGCCAACGGGAAAGTGGCGTGCTCCGGTGGCAAGCCAACGGGAAAGTGGCGTGCTCCGGTGGCAAGCCAACGGGACAGTGGCGTGCTCCGGTGGCAAGCCAACGGGACTGTGGCGTGCTCCGGTGGCAAGCCAACGGGACTGTGGCGTGCTCCGGTGGCAAGCCAACGGGACTGTGGCGTGCTCCGGTGGCAAGCCAACGGGAAAGTGGCGTGCTCCGGTGGCAAGCCAACGGGAAAGTGGCGTGTTCCGGTGGCAAGCCAACGGGACAGTGGCGTGCTCCGGTGGCAAGCCAACGGGAAAGTGGCGTGCTCCGGTGGCAAGCCAACGGGAAAGTGGCGTGCTCCGGTGGCAAGCCAACGGGAAAGTGGCGTGCTCCGGTGGCAAGCCAACGGGAAAGTGGCGTGCTCCGGTGGCAAGCCAACGGGAAAGTGGCGTGCTCCGGTGGCAAGCCAACGGGACTGTGGCGTGCTCCGGTGGCAAGTCAGCGGGACTGTGGCGTTCTCCGGTGGCAAGCCAGCGGGAAAGTGTCGTGCTCCGGTGGCAAGCCAGCGGGAAAGTGGCGTGCTCCGGTGGCAAGCCAGCGGGAAAGTGGCGTGCTCCGGTGGCAAGCCAACGGGAAAGTGGCGTGCTCCGGTGGCAAGCCAACGGGAAAGTGGCGTGCTCCGGTGGCAAGCCAACGGGACAGTGGCGTGCTCCGGTGGCAAGCCAACGGGACAGTGGCGTGCTCCGGTGGCAAGCCAACGGGACAGTGGCGTGCTCCGGTGGCAAGCCAACGGGAAAGTGGCGTGCTCCGGTGGCAAGCCAACGGGACTGTGGCGTGCTCCGGTGGCAAGCCAACGGGACTGTGGCGTGCTCCGGTGGCAAGCCAACGGGACTGTGGCGTGCTCCGGTGGCAAGCCAACGGGAAAGTGGCGTGTTCCGGTGGCAAGCCAACGGGACAGTGGCGTGCTCCGGTGGCAAGCCAACGGGAAAGTGGCGTGCTCCGGTGGCAAGCCAACGGGAAAGTGGCGTGCTCCGGTGGCAAGCCAACGGGAAAGTGGCGTGCTCCGGTGGCAAGCCAACGGGAAAGTGGCGTTCTCCGGTGGCAAGCCAACGGGAAAGTGGCGTTCTCCGGTGGCAAGCCAACGGGACTGTGGCGTGCTCCGGTGGCAAGCCAACGGGACTGTGGCGTGCTCCGGTGGCAAGCCAACGGGACTGTGGCGTGCTCCGGTGGCAAGCCAACGGGAAAGTGGCGTGCTCCGGTGGCAAGCCAACGGGAAAGTGGCGTGCTCCGGTGGCAAGCCAACGGGAAAGTGGCGTGCTCCGGTGGCAAGCCAACGGGAAAGTGGCGTGCTCCGGTGGCAAGCCAACGGGACTGTGGCGTGCTCCGGTGGCAAGCCAACGGGACAGTGGCGTGCTCCGGTGGCAAGCCAACGGGACAGTGGCATGCTCCGGTGGCAAGCCAACGGGACTGTGGCGTGCTCCGGTGGCAAGCCAACGGGACTGTGGCGTGCTCCGGTGGCAAGCCAACGGGACTGTGGCGTGCTCCGGTGGCAAGCCAACGGGAAAGTGGCGTGCTCCGGTGGCAAGCCAACGGGAAAGTGGCGTGCTCCGGTGGCAAGCCAACGGGAAAGTGGCGTGCTCCGGTGGCAAGCCAACGAGACTGTGGCGTGCTCCGGTGGCAAGCCAGCGGGACTGTGGCGTGCTCCGGTGGCAAGCCAGCGGGAAAGTGGCGTGCTCCGGTGGCAAGCCAACGGGAAAGTGGCGTGCTCCGGTGGCAAGCCAACGGGAAAGTGGCGTGCTCCGGTGGCAAGCCAACGGGAAAGTGGCGTGCTCCGGTGGCAAGCCAACGGGACTGTGGCGTGCTCCGGTGGCAAGCCAACGGTACTGTGGCGTGCTCCGGTGGCAAGCCAACGGTACAGTGGCGTGCTCCGGTGGCAAGCCAACGGGAAAGTGGCGTGCTCCGGTGGCAAGCCAACGGGAGAGTGGCGTGCTCCGGTGGCAAGCCAACGGGAAAGTGGCGTGCTCCGGTGGCAAGCCAACGGGACTGTGGCGTGCTCCGGTGGCAAGCCAACGGGACTGTGGCGTGCTCCGGTGGCAAGCCAACGGGAAAGTGGCGTGCTCCGGTGGCAAGCCAACGGGAAAGTGGCGTGCTCCGGTGGCAAGCCAACGGGAAAGTGGCGTGCTCCGGTGGCAAGCCAACGGGACAGTGGCGTGCTCCGGTGGCAAGCCAACGGGAAAGTAGCGTGCTCCGGTGGCAAGCCAACGGGACTGTGGCGTGCTCCGGTGGCAAGCCAACGGGACTGTGGCGTGCTCCGGTGGCAAGCCAACGGGAAAGTGGCGTGCTCCGGTGGCAAGCCAACGGGAAAGTGGCGTGCTCCGGTGGCAAGCCAACGGGAAAGTGGCGTGCTCCGGTGGCAAGCCAACGGGACTGTGGCGTGCTCCGGTGGCAAGCCAACGGGACTGTGGCGTGCTCCGGTGGCAAGCCAACGGGAAAGTGGCGTGCTCCGGTGGCAAGCCAACGGGAAAGTGGCGTGCTCCGGTGGCAAGCCAACGGGACAGTGGCGTGCTCCGGTGGCAAGCCAACGGGAAAGTGGCGTGCTCCGGTGGCAAGCCAACGGGACTGTGGCGTGCTCCGGTGGCAAGCCAACGGGACTGTGGCGTGCTCCGTTGGCAAGCCAACGGGAAAGTGGCGTGCTCCGGTGGCAAGCCAACGGGAAAGTGGCGTGTTCCGGTGGCAAGCCAACGGGACAGTGGCGTGCTCCGGTGGCAAGCCAACGGGAAAGTGGCGTGCTCCGGTGGCAAGCCAACGGGAAAGTGGCGTGCTCCGGTGGCAAGCCAACGGGAAAGTGGCGTGCTCCGGTGGCAAGCCAACGGGAAAGTGGCGTGCTCCGGTGGCAAGCCAACGGGAAAGTGGCGTGCTCCGGTGGCAAGCCAACGGGACAGTGGCGTGCTCCGGTGGCAAGCCAACGGGAAAGTGGCGTGCTCCGGTGGCAAGCCAACGGGACTGTGGCGTGCTCCGGTGGCAAGCCAACGGGACTGTGGCGTGCTCCGGTGGCAAGCCAACGGGAAAGTGGCGTGCTCCGGTGGCAAGCCAACGGGAAAGTGGCGTGCTCCGGTGGCAAGCCAACGGGAAAGTGGCGTGCTCCGGTGGCAAGCCAACGGGACAGTGGCGTGCTCCGGTGGCAAGCCAACGGGACAGTGGCGTGCTCCGGTGGCAAGCCAACGGGACAGTGGCGTGCTCCGGTGGCAAGCCAACGGGAAAGTGGCGTGCTCCGGTGGCAAGCCAACGGGACTGTGGCGTGCTCCGGTGGCAAGCCAACGGGACTGTGGCGTGCTCCGGTGGCAAGCCAACGGGACTGTGGCGTGCTCCGGTGGCAAGCCAACGGGAAAGTGGCGTGTTCCGGTGGCAAGCCAACGGGACAGTGGCGTGCTCCGGTGGCAAGCCAACGGGAAAGTGGCGTGCTCCGGTGGCAAGCCAACGGGAAAGTGGCGTGCTCCGGTGGCAAGCCAACGGGAAAGTGGCGTGCTCCGGTGGCAAGCCAACGGGAAAGTGGCGTTCTCCGGTGGCAAGCCAACGGGAAAGTGGCGTTCTCCGGTGGCAAGCCAACGGGAAAGTGGCGTTCTCCGGTGGCAAGCCAACGGGAAAGTGGCGTTCTCCGGTGGCAAGCCAACGGGACTGTGGCGTGCTCCGGTGGCAAGCCAACGGGACTGTGGCGTGCTCCGGTGGCAAGCCAACAGGACTGTGGCGTGCTCCGGTGGCAAGCCAACGGGAAAGTGGCGTGCTCCGGTGGCAAGCCAACGGGAAAGTGGCGTGCTCCGGTGGCAAGCCAACGGGAAAGTGGCGTGCTCCGGTGGCAAGCCAACGGGAAAGTGGCGTGCTCCGGTGGCAAGCCAACGGGACTGTGGCGTGCTCCGGTGGCAAGCCAACGGGACAGTGGCGTGCTCCGGTGGCAAGCCAACGGGACAGTGGCGTGCTCCGGTGGCAAGCCAACGGGACTGTGGCGTGCTCCGGTGGCAAGCCAACGGGACTGTGGCGTGCTCCGGTGGCAAGCCAACGGGACTGTGGCGTGCTCCGGTGGCAAGCCAACGGGAAAGTGGCGTGCTCCGGTGGCAAGCCAACGGGAAAGTGGCGTGCTCCGGTGGCAAGCCAACGGGAAAGTGGCGTGCTCCGGTGGCAAGCCAACGAGACTGTGGCGTGCTCCGGTGGCAAGCCAGCGGGACTGTGGCGTGCTCCGGTGGCAAGCCAGCGGGAAAGTGGCGTGCTCCGGTGGCAAGCCAACGGGAAAGTGGCGTGCTCCGGTGGCAAGCCAACGGGAAAGTGGCGTGCTCCGGTGGCAAGCCAACGGGAAAGTGGCGTGCTCCGGTGGCAAGCCAACGGGACTGTGGCGTGCTCCGGTGGCAAGCCAACGGTACTGTGGCGTGCTCCGGTGGCAAGCCAACGGTACAGTGGCGTGCTCCGGTGGCAAGCCAACGGGAAAGTGGCGTGCTCCGGTGGCAAGCCAACGGGAAAGTGGCGTGCTCCGGTGGCAAGAAGCCAAGCGGGACTGTGGCGTGCTCCGGTGGCAAGCCAACGGGACTGTGGCGTGCTCCGGTGGCAAGCCAACGGGAAAGTGGCGGTGCTCCGTGGCAAGCCAACGGGAAAGTGGCGTGCTCCGGTGGCAAGCCAACGGGAAAGTGGCGTGCTCCGGTGGCAAGCCAACGGGACAGTGGCGTGCTCCGGTGGCAAGCCAACGGGAAAGTAGCGTGCTCCGGTGGCAAGCCAACGGGACTGTGGCGTGCTCCGGTGGCAAGCCAACGGGACTGTGGCGTGCTCCGGTGGCAAGCCAACGGGAAAGTGGCGTGCTCCGGTGGCAAGCCAACGGGACAGTGGCGTGCTCCGGTGGCAAGCCAACGGGAAAGTGGCGTGCTCCGGTGGCAAGCCAACGGGACTGTGGCGTGCTCCGGTGGCAAGCCAACGGGACTGTGGCGTGCTCCGGTGGCAAGCCAACGGGAAAGTGGCGTGCTCCGGTGGCAAGCCAACGGGAAAGTGGCGTGTTCCGGTGGCAAGCCAACGGGACAGTGGCGTGCTCCGGTGGCAAGCCAACGGGAAAGTGGCGTGCTCCGGTGGCAAGCCAACGGGAAAGTGGCGTGCTCCGGTGGCAAGCCAACGGGACTGTGGCGTGCTCCGGTGGCAAGCCAACGGGAAAGTGGCGTGCTCCGGTGGCAAGCCAACGGGAAAGTGGCGTGCTTCCGGTGGCAAGCCAACGGGACAGTGGCGTGCTCCGGTGGCAAGCCAACGGGAAAGTGGCGTGCTCCGGTGGCAAGCCAACGGAAAGTGGCGTGCTCCGGTGGCAAGCCAACGGGAAAGTGGCGTGCTCCGGTGGCAAGCCAACGGGAAAGTGGCGTGCTCCGGTGGCAAGCCAACGGAAAGTGGCGTGCTCCGGTGGCAAGCCAACGGGACAGTGGCGTGCTCCGGTGGCAAGCCAACGGGAAAGTGGCGTGCTCCGGTGGCAAGCCAACGGGACTGTGGCGTGCTCCGGTGGCAAGCCAACGGGACTGTGGCGTGCTCCGGTGGCAAGCCAACGGGAAAGTGGCGTGCTCCGGTGGCAAGCCAACGGGAAAGTGGCGTGCTCCGGTGGCAAGCCAACGGGAAAGTGGCGTGCTCCGGTGGCAAGCCAACGGGGACAGTGGCGTGCTCCGGTGGCAAGCCAACGGGACAGTGGCGTGCTCCGGTGGCAAGCCAACGGGACAGTGGCGTGCTCCGGTGGCAAGCCAACGGGAAAGTGGCGTGCTCCGGTGGCAAGCCAACGGGACTGTGGCGTGCTCCGGTGGCAAGCCAACGGGACTGTGGCGTGCTCCGGTGGCAAGCCAACGGGACTGTGGCGTGCTCCGGTGGCAAGCCAACGGGAAAGTGGCGTGTTCCGGTGGCAAGCCAACGGGACAGTGGCGTGCTCCGGTGGCAAGCCAACGGGAAAGTGGCGTGCTCCGGTGGCAAGCCAACGGGAAAGTGGCGTGCTCCGGTGGCAAGCCAACGGGAAAGTGGCGTGCTCCGGTGGCAAGCCAACGGGAAAGTGGCGTTCTCCGGTGGCAAGCCAACGGGAAAGTGGCGTTCTCCGGTGGCAAGCCAACGGGACTGTGGCGTGCTCCGGTGGCAAGCCAACGGGACTGTGGCGTGCTCCGGTGGCAAGCCAACGGGACTGTGGCGTGCTCCGGTGGCAAGCCAACGGGAAAGTGGCGTGCTCCGGTGGCAAGCCACGGGAAAGTGGCGTGCTCCGGTGGCAAGCCAACGGGAAGTGGCGTGCTCCGGTGGCAAGCCAACGGGAAAGTGGCGTGCTCCGGTGGCAAGCCAACGGGACTGTGGCGTGCTCCGGTGGCAAGCCAACGGGACAGTGGCGTGCTCCGGTGGCAAGCCAACGGGACAGTGGCGTGCTCCGGTGGCAAGCCAACGGGACTGTGGCGTGCTCCGGTGGCAAAGCCAACGGGACTGTGGCGTGCTCCGGTGGCAAGCCAACGGGACTGTGGCGTGCTCCGGTGGCAAGCCAACGGGAAAGTGGCGTGCTCCGGTGGCAAGCCAACGGGAAAGTGGCGTGCTCCGGTGGCAAGCCAACGGGAAAGTGGCGTGCTCCGGTGGCAAGCCAACGAGACTGTGGCGTGCTCCGGTGGCAAGCCAGCGGGACTGTGGCGTGCTCCGGTGGCAAGCCAGCGGGAAAGTGGCGTGCTCCGGTGGCAAGCCAACGGGAAAGTGGCGTGCTCCGGTGGCAAGCCAACGGGAAAGTGGCGTGCTCCGGTGGCAAGCCAACGGGAAAGTGGCGTGCTCCGGTGGCAAGCCAACGGGACTGTGGCGTGCTCCGGTGGCAAGCCAACGGTACTGTGGCGTGCTCCGGTGGCAAGCCAACGGTACAGTGGCGTGCTCCGGTGGCAAGCCAACGGGAAAGTGGCGTGCTCCGGTGGCAAGCCAACGGGGAAAGTGGCGTGCTCCGGTGGCAAGCCAACGGGAAAGTGGCGTGCTCCGGTGGCAAGCCAACGGGACTGTGGCGTGCTCCGGTGGCAAGCCAACGGGACTGTGGCGTGCTCCGGTGGCAAGCCAACGGGAAAGTGGCGTGCTCCGGTGGCAAGCCAACGGGAAAGTGGCGTGCTCCGGTGGCAAGCCAACGGGAAAGTGGCGTGCTCCGGTGGCAAGCCAACGGGACAGTGGCGTGCTCCGGTGGCAAGCCAACGGGAAAGTAGCGTGCTCCGGTGGCAAGCCAACGGGACTGTGGCGTGCTCCGGTGGCAAGCCAACGGGACTGTGCGTGCTCCGGTGGCAAGCCAACGGGAAAGTGGCGTGCTCCGGTGGCAAGCCAACGGGAAAGTGGCGTGCTCCGGTGGCAAGCCAACGGGAAAGTGGCGTGCTCCGGTGGCAAGCCAACGGACTGTGGCGTGCTCCGGTGGCAAGCCAACGGGACTGTGGCGTGCTCCGGTGGCAAGCCAACGGGAAAGTGGCGTGCTCCGGTGGCAAGCCAACGGGAAAGTGGCGTGCTCCGGTGGCAAGCCAACGGGACAGTGGCGTGCTCCGGTGGCAAGCCAACGGGAAAGTGGCGTGCTCCGGTGGCAAGCCAACGGGACTGTGGCGTGCTCCGGTGGCAAGCCAACGGGACTGTGGCGTGCTCCGTTGGCAAGCCAACGGGAAAGTGGCGTGCTCCGGTGGCAAGCCAACGGGAAAGTGGCGTGTTCCGGTGGCAAGCCAACGGGACAGTGGCGTGCTCCGTGGCAAGCCAACGGGAAAGTGGCGTGCTCCGGTGGCAAGCCAACGGGAAAGTGGCGTGCTCCGGTGGCAAGCCAACGGGAAAGTGGCGTGCTCCGGTGGCAAGCCAACGGGAAAGTGGCGTGCTCCGGTGGCAAGCCAACGGGACTGTGGCGTGCTCCGGTGGCAAGCCAACGGGACTGTGGCGTGCTCCGGTGGCAAGCCAACGGGAAAGTGGCGTGCTCCGGTGGCAAGCCAACGGGAAAGTGGCGTGCTCCGGTGGCAAGCCAACGGGAAAGTGGCGTGCTCCGGTGGCAAGCCAACGGGACTGTGGCGTGCTCCGGTGGCAAGCCAACGGAACTGTGGCGTGCTCCGGTGGCAAGCCAACGGAAAGTGGCGTGCTCCGGTGGCAAGCCAACGGGAAAGTGGCGTGCTCCGGTGGCAAGCCAACGGGACAGTGGCGTGCTCCGGTGGCAAGCCAACGGGACTGTGGCGTGCTCCGGTGGCAAGCCAACGGGACTGTGGCGTGCTCCGGTGGCAAGCCAACGGGACTGTGGCGTGCTCCGGTGGCAAGCCAACGGGAAAGTGGCGTGCTCCGGTGGCAAGCCAACGGGAAAGTGGCGTGTTCCGGTGGCAAGCCAACGGGACAGTGGCGTGCTCCGGTGGCAAGCCAACGGGAAAGTGGCGTGCTCCGGTGGCAAGCCAACGGGAAAGTGGCGTGCTCCGGTGGCAAGCCAACGGGAAAGTGGCGTGCTCCGGTGGCAAGCCAACGGGAAAGTGGCGTGCTCCGGTGGCAAGCCAACGGGAAAGTGGCGTGCTCCGGTGGCAAGCCAACGGGACTGTGGCGTGCTCCGGTGGCAAGTCAGCGGGACTGTGGCGTGCTCCGGTGGCAAGCCAGCGGGAAAGTGTCGTGCTCCGGTGGCAAGCCAGCGGGAAAGTGGCGTGCTCCGGTGGCAAGCCAGCGGGAAAGTGGCGTGCTCCGGTGGCAAGCCAACGGGAAAGTGGCGTGCTCCGGTGGCAAGCCAACGGGAAAGTGGCGTGCTCCGGTGGCAAGCCAACGGGACAGTGGCGTGCTCCGGTGGCAAGCCAACGGGACAGTGGCGTGCTCCGGTGGCAAGCCAACGGGACAGTGGCGTGCTCCGGTGGCAAGCCAACGGGAAAGTGGCGTGCTCCGGTGGCAAGCCAACGGGACTGTGGCGTGCTCCGGTGGCAAGCCAACGGGACTGTGGCGTGCTCCGGTGGCAAGCCAACGGGACAGTGGCGTGCTTCGGTGGCAAGCCAACGGGACAGTGGCGTGCTCCGGTGGCAAGCCAACGGGACAGTGGCGTGCTCCGGTGGCAAGCCAACGGGACAGTGGCGTGCTCCGGTGGCAAGCCAACGGGAAAGTGGCGTGCTCCGGTGGCAAGCCAACGGGACAGTGGCGTGCTCCGGTGGCAAGCCAACGGGACAGTGGCGTGCTCCGGTGGCAAGCCAACGGGACAGTGGCGTGCTCCGGTGGCAAGCCAACGGGACAGTGGCGTGCTCCGGTGGCAAGCCAACGGGAAAGTGGCGTGCTCCGGTGGCAAGCCAACGGGACTGTGGCGTGCTCCGGTGGCAAGCCAACGGGAAAGTGGCGTGCTCCGGTGGCAAGCCAACGGGAAAGTGGCGTGCTCCGGTGGCAAGCCAACGGGACTGTGGCGTGCTCCGGTGGCAAGCCAACGGGACTGTGGCGTGCTCCGGTGGCAAGCCAACGGGAATGTGGCGTGATCCGGTGGCAAGCCAACGGGACAGTGGCGTGCTCCGGTGGCAAGCCAACGGGACAGTGGCGTGCTCCGGTGGCAAGCCAGCGGGAAAGTGGCGTGCTCCGGGACAGTGGCGTGCTCCGGTGGCAAGCCAACGAGACAGTGGCGTGCTCCGGTGGCAAGCCAACGGGAAAGTGGCGTGCTCCGGGACAGTGGCGTGCTCCGGTGGCAAGCCAGCGGGAAAGTGGCGTGCTCCGGTGGCAAGCCAGCGGGAAAGTGGCGTGCTCCGGTGGCAAGCCAACGGGAAAGTGGCGTGCTCCGGTGGCAAGCCAACGGGAAAGTGGCGTGCTCCGGTGGCAAGCCAACGGGACAGTGGCGTGCTCCGGTGGCAAGCCAACGGGACAGTGGCGTGCTCCGGTGGCAAGCCAACGGGACAGTGGCGTGCTCCGGTGGCAAGCCAACGGGAAAGTGGCGTGCTCCGGTGGCAAGCCAACGGGACTGTGGCGTGCTCCGGTGGCAAGCCAACGGGACTGTGGCGTGCTCCGGTGGCAAGCCAACGGGACAGTGGCGTGCTTCGGTGGCAAGCCAACGGGACAGTGGCGTGCTCCGGTGGCAAGCCAACGGGACAGTGGCGTGCTCCGGTGGCAAGCCAACGGGACAGTGGCGTGCTCCGGTGGCAAGCCAACGGGAAAGTGGCGTGCTCCGGTGGCAAGCCAACGGGACAGTGGCGTGCTCCGGTGGCAAGCCAACGGGACAGTGGCGTGCTCCGGTGGCAAGCCAACGGGACAGTGGCGTGCTCCGGTGGCAAGCCAACGGGACAGTGGCGTGCTCCGGTGGCAAGCCAACGGGAAAGTGGCGTGCTCCGGTGGCAAGCCAACGGGACTGTGGCGTGCTCCGGTGGCAAGCCAACGGGAAAGTGGCGTGCTCCGGTGGCAAGCCAACGGGAAAGTGGCGTGCTCCGGTGGCAAGCCAACGGGACTGTGGCGTGCTCCGGTGGCAAGCCAACGGGACTGTGGCGTGCTCCGGTGGCAAGCCAACGGGAATGTGGCGTGATCCGGTGGCAAGCCAACGGGACAGTGGCGTGCTCCGGTGGCAAGCCAACGGGACAGTGGCGTGCTCCGGTGGCAAGCCAGCGGGAAAGTGGCGTGCTCCGGGACAGTGGCGTGCTCCGGTGGCAAGCCAACGAGACAGTGGCGTGCTCCGGTGGCAAGCCAACGGGAAAGTGGCGTGCTCCGGGACAGTGGCGTGCTCCGGTGGCAAGCCAACGGGACAGTGCCGTGCTCCGGTGGCAAGCCAACGGGACAGTGGCGTGCTCCGGTGGCAAGCCAACGGGACAGTGGCGTGCTCCGCTGGCAAGCCAACGGGAAAGTGGCGTGCTCCGGTGGCAAGCCAACGGGAAAGTGGCGTGCTCCGGTGGCAAGCCAACGGGAAAGTGGCGTGCTCCGGTGGCAAGCCAACGGGACAGTGGCGTGCCCCGGTGGCAAGCCAACGGCAAAGTGGCGTGCTCCGTTGGCAAGCCAACGGGACAGTGGCGTGCTCCGGTGGCAAGCCAACGGGACAGTGGCGTGCTCCGGTGGCAAGCCAACGGGACAGTGGCGTGCTCCGGTGGCAAGCCAACGGGACAGTGGCGTGCTCCGGTGGCAAGCCAACGGGAAAGTGGCGTGCTCCGGTGGCAAGCCAACGGGAAAGTGGCGTGCTCCGGTGGCAAGCCAACGGGAAAGTGGCGTGCTCCGGTGGCAAGCCAACGGGACTGTGGCGTGCTCCGGTGGCAAGCCAACGGGACTGTGGCGTGCTCCGGTGGCAAGCCAACGGGAATGTGGCGTGCTCCGGTGGCAAGCCAACGGGAAAGTGGCGTTCTCCGGTGGCAAGCCAACGGGACTGTGTCGTGCTCCGGTGGCAAGCCAACGGGAAAGTGGCGTGCTCCGATGGCAAGCCAACGGGAAAGTGGCGTGCTCCGGTGGCAAGCCAACGGGAAAGTGGCGTGCTCCGGTGGCAAGCCAACGGGAAAGTGGCGTGCTCCGGTGGCAAGCCAACGGGACAGTGGCGTGCTCCGGTGGCAAGCCAACGGGACTGTGGCGTGCTCCGGTGGCAAGCCAACGGGACTGTGGCGTGCTCCGTTGGCCAGCTAACGGGACTGTGGCGTGCTCCGGTGGCAAGCCAACGGGAAAGTGGCGTGCTCCGGTGGCAAGCCAACGGGAAAGTGGCGTGCTCCGGGGGCAAGCCAACGGGAAAGTGGCGTGCTCCGGTGGCAAGCCAACGGGACAGTGGCGTGCTCCGGTGGCAAGCCAACGGGACAGTGGCGTGCTCCGGTGGCAAGCCAACGGGACAGTGGCGTGCTCCGGTGGCAAGCCAACGGGACAGTGGCGTGCTCCGGTGGCAAGCCAACGGGACAGTGGCGTGCTCCGGTGGCAAGCCAACGGGACAGTGGCGTGCTCCGGTGGCAAGCCAACGGGACAGTGGCATGCTCCGGTGGCAAGCCAACGGGACAGTGGCGTGCTCCGGTGGCAAGCCAACGGGACAGTGGCGTGCTCCGGTGGCAAGCCAACGGGAAAGTGGCGTGCTCCGGTGGCAAGCCAACGGGAAAGTGGCGTGCTCCGGTGGCAAGCCAACGGAAAAGTGGCGTGCTCCGGTGGCAAGCCAACGGGACTGTGGCGTGCTCCGGTGGCAAGCCAACGGGACTGTGGCGTGCTCCGGTGGCAAGCCAACGGGAAAGTGGCGTGCTCCGGTGGCAAGCCAACGGGAAAGTGGCGTGCTCCGGTGGCAATCCAACGGGAAAGTGGCGTGCTCCGGTGGCAAGCCAACGGGAAAGTGGCGTGCTCCGGTGGCAAGCCAACGGGAAAGTGGCGTGCTCCGGTGGCAAGCCAACGGGAAAGTGGCGTGCTCCGGTGGCAAACCAACGGGAAAGTGGCGTGCTCCGGTGGCAAGCCAACGGGAAAGTGGCGTGCTCCGGTGGCAAGCCAACGGGAAAGTGGCGTGCTCCGGTGGCAAGCCAACGGGAAAGTGGCGTTCTCCGGTGGCAAGCCAACGGGAAAGTGGCGTGCTCCGGTGGCAAGCCAACGGGAAAGTGGCGTGCTCCGGTGGCAAGCCAACGGGACTGTGCCGTGCTCCGGTGGCAAGCCAACGGGAAAGTGGCGTGCTCCGGTGGCAAGCCAACGGGAAAGTGGCGTGCTCCGGTGGCAAGCCAACGGGAAAGTGGCGTGCTCCGGTGGCAAGCCAACGGGACTGTGGCGTGCTCCGGTGGCAAGCCAACGGGACAGTGGCGTGCTCCGGTGGCAAGCCAACGGGACAGTGGCGTGCTCCGGTGGCAAGCCAACGGGACTGTGGCGTGCTCCGGTGGCAAGCCAACGGGACTGTGGCGTGCTCCGGTGGCAAGCCAACGGGAAAGTGGCGTGCTCCGGTGGCAAGCCAACGGGAAAGTGGCGTGCTCCGGTGGCAAGCCAACGGGAAAGTGGCGTGCTCCGGTGGCAAGCCAACGAGACTGTGGCGTGCTCCGGTGGCAAGCCAGCGGGACTGTGGCGTGCTCCGGTGGCAAGCCAGCGGGAAAGTGGCGTGCTCCGGTGGCAAGCCAACGGGAAAGTGGCGTGCTCCGGTGGCAAGCCAACGGGAAAGTGGCGTGCTCCGGTGGCAAGCCAACGGGAAAGTGGCGTGCTCCGGTGGCAAGCCAACGGGACTGTGGCGTGCTCCGGTGGCAAGCCAACGGTACTGTGGCGTGCTCCGGTGGCAAGCCAACGGTACAGTGGCGTGCTCCGGTGGCAAGCCAACGGGAAAGTGGCGTGCTCCGGTGGCAAGCCAACGGGAAAGTGGCGTGCTCCGGTGGCAAGCCAACGGGAAAGTGGCGTGCTCCGGTGGCAAGCCAACGGGACTGTGGCGTGCTCCGGTGGCAAGCCAACGGGACTGTGGCGTGCTCCGGTGGCAAGCCAACGGGACTGTGGCGTGCTCCGGTGGCAAGCCAACGGGAAAGTGGCGTGCTCCGGTGGCAAGCCAACGGGAAAGTGGCGTGCTCCGGTGGCAAGCCAACGGGACAGTGGCGTGCTCCGGTGGCAAGCCAACGGGAAAGTGGCGTGCTCCGGTGGCAAGCCAACGGGACTGTGGCGTGCTCCGGTGGCAAGCCAACGGGACTGTGGCGTGCTCCGGTGGCAAGCCAACGGGAAAGTGGCGTGCTCCGGTGGCAAGCCAACGGGAAAGTGGCGTGCTCCGGTGGCAAGCCAACGGGAAAGTGGCGTGCTCCGGTGGCAAGCCAACGGGACTGTGGCGTGCTCCGGTGGCAAGCCAACGGGACTGTGGCGTGCTCCGGTGGCAAGCCAACGGGAAAGTGGCGTGCTCCGGTGGCAAGCCAACGGGAAAGTGGCGTGCTCCGGTGGCAAGCCAACGGGACAGTGGCGTGCTCCGGTGGCAAGCCAACGGGAAAGTGGCGTGCTCCGGTGGCAAGCCAACGGGACTGTGGCGTGCTCCGGTGGCAAGCCAACGGGACTGTGGCGTGCTCCGTTGGCAAGCCAACGGGAAAGTGGCGTGCTCCGGTGGCAAGCCAACGGGAAAGTGGCGTGTTCCGGTGGCAAGCCAACGGGACAGTGGCGTGCTCCGGTGGCAAGCCAACGGGAAAGTGGCGTGCTCCGGTGGCAAGCCAACGGGAAAGTGGCGTGCTCCGGTGGCAAGCCAACGGGAAAGTGGCGTGCTCCGGTGGCAAGCCAACGGGAAAGTGGCGTGCTCCGGTGGCAAGCCAACGGGAAAGTGGCGTGCTCCGGTGGCAAGCCAACGGGAAAGTGGCGTGCTCCGGTGGCAAGCCAACGGGACAGTGGCGTGCTCCGGTGGCAAGCCAACGGGAAAGTGGCGTGCTCCGGTGGCAAGCCAACGGGACTGTGGCGTGCTCCGGTGGCAAGCCAACGGGACTGTGGCGTGCTCCGGTGGCAAGCCAACGGGAAAGTGGCGTGCTCCGGTGGCAAGCCAACGGGAAAGTGGCGTGCTCCGGTGGCAAGCCAACGGGAAAGTGGCGTGCTCCGGTGGCAAGCCAACGGGACTGTGGCGTGCTCCGGTGGCAAGCCAACGGAACTGTGGCGTGCTCCGGTGGCAAGCCAACGGGAAAGTGGCGTGCTCCGGTGGCAAGCCAACGGGAAAGTGGCGTGCTCCGGTGGCAAGCCAACGGGACAGTGGCGTGCTCCGGTGGCAAGCCAACGGGACTGTGGCGTGCTCCGGTGGCAAGCCAACGGGACTGTGGCGTGCTCCGGTGGCAAGCCAACGGGACTGTGGCGTGCTCCGGTGGCAAGCCAACGGGAAAGTGGCGTGCTCCGGTGGCAAGCCAACGGGAAAGTGGTGTGTTCCGGTGGCAAGCCAACGGGACAGTGGCGTGCTCCGGTGGCAAGCCAACGGGAAAGTGGCGTGCTCCGGTGGCAAGCCAACGGGAAAGTGGCGTGCTCCGGTGGCAAGCCAACGGGAAAGTGGCGTGCTCCGGTGGCAAGCCAACGGGAAAGTGGCGTGCTCCGGTGGCAAGCCAACGGGAAAGTGGCGTGCTCCGGTGGCAAGCCAACGGGACTGTGGCGTGCTCCGGTGGCAAGCCAGCGGGACTGTGGCGTGCTCCGGTGGCAAGCCAGCGGGAAAGTGTCGTGCTCCGGTGGCAAGCCAGCGGGAAAGTGGCGTGCTCCGGTGGCAAGCCAGCGGGAAAGTGGCGTGCTCCGGTGGCAAGCCAACGGGAAAGTGGCGTGCTCCGGTGGCAAGCCAACGGGAAAGTGGCGTGCTCCGGTGGCAAGCCAACGGGACAGTGGCGTGCTCCGGTGGCAAGCCAACGGGACAGTGGCGTGCTCCGGTGGCAAGCCAACGGGACAGTGGCGTGCTCCGGTGGCAAGCCAACGGGAAAGTGGCGTGCTCCGGTGGCAAGCCAACGGGACTGTGGCGTGCTCCGGTGGCAAGCCAACGGGACTGTGGCGTGCTCCGGTGGCAAGCCAACGGGACAGTGGCGTGCTTCGGTGGCAAGCCAACGGGACAGTGGCGTGCTCCGGTGGCAAGCCAACGGGACAGTGGCGTGCTCCGGTGGCAAGCCAACGGGACAGTGGCGTGCTCCGGTGGCAAGCCAACGGGAAAGTGGCGTGCTCCGGTGGCAAGCCAACGGGACAGTGGCGTGCTCCGGTGGCAAGCCAACGGGACAGTGGCGTGCTCCGGTGGCAAGCCAACGGGACAGTGGCGTGCTCCGGTGGCAAGCCAACGGGACAGTGGCGTGCTCCGGTGGCAAGCCAACGGGAAAGTGGCGTGCTCCGGTGGCAAGCCAACGGGACTGTGGCGTGCTCCGGTGGCAAGCCAACGGGAAAGTGGCGTGCTCCGGTGGCAAGCCAACGGGAAAGTGGCGTGCTCCGGTGGCAAGCCAACGGGACTGTGGCGTGCTCCGGTGGCAAGCCAACGGGACTGTGGCGTGCTCCGGTGGCAAGCCAACGGGAATGTGGCGTGATCCGGTGGCAAGCCAACGGGACAGTGGCGTGCTCCGGTGGCAAGCCAACGGGACAGTGGCGTGCTCCGGTGGCAAGCCAGCGGGAAAGTGGCGTGCTCCGGGACAGTGGCGTGCTCCGGTGGCAAGCCAACGGGACAGTGGCGTGCTCCGGTGGCAAGCCAACGGGAAAGTGGCGTGCTCCGGGACAGTGGCGTGCTCCGGTGGCAAGCCAACGGGACAGTGGCGTGCTCCGGTGGCAAGCCAACGGGACAGTGGCGTGCTCCGGTGGCAAGCCAACGGGACAGTGGCGTGCTCCGCTGGCAAGCCAACGGGAAAGTGGCGTGCTCCGGTGGGAAGCCAACGGGAAAGTGGCGTGCTCCGGTGGCAAGCCAACGGGAAAGTGGCGTGCTCCGGTGGCAAGCCAACGGGACAGTGGCGTGCCCCGGTGGCAAGCCAACGGCAAAGTGGCGTGCTCCGTTGGCAAGCCAACGGGACAGTGGCGTGCTCCGGTGGCAAGCCAACGGGACAGTGGCGTGCTCCGGTGGCAAGCCAACGGGACAGTGGCGTGCTCCGGTGGCAAGCCAACGGGACAGTGGCGTGCTCCGGTGGCAAGCCAACGGGAAAGTGGCGTGCTCCGGTGGCAAGCCAACGGGAAAGTGGCGTGCTCCGGTGGCAAGCCAACGGGAAAGTGGCGTGCTCCGGTGGCAAGCCAACGGGACTGTGGCGTGCTCCGGTGGCAAGCCAACGGGACTGTGGCGTGCTCCGGTGGCAAGCCAACGGGAATGTGGCGTGCTCCGGTGGCAAGCCAACGGGAAAGTGGCGTTCTCCGGTGGCAAGCCAACGGGACTGTGTCGTGCTCCGGTGGCAAGCCAACGGGAAAGTGGCGTGCTCCGATGGCAAGCCAACGGGAAAGTGGCGTGCTCCGGTGGCAAGCCAACGGGAAAGTGGCGTGCTCCGGTGGCAAGCCAACGGGAAAGTGGCGTGCTCCGGTGGCAAGCCAACGGGACAGTGGCGTGCTCCGGTGGCAAGCCAACGGGACTGTGGCGTGCTCCGGTGGCAAGCCAACGGGACTGTGGCGTGCTCCGTTGGCCAGCCAACGGGACTGTGGCGTGCTCCGGTGGCAAGCCAACGGGAAAGTGGCGTGCTCCGGTGGCAAGCCAACGGGAAAGTGGCGTGCTCCGGGGGCAAGCCAACGGGAAAGTGGCGTGCTCCGGTGGCAAGCCAACGGGACAGTGGCGTGCTCCGGTGGCAAGCCAACGGGACAGTGGCGTGCTCCGGTGGCAAGCCAACGGGACAGTGGCGTGCTCCGGTGGCAAGCCAACGGGACAGTGGCGTGCTCCGGTGGCAAGCCAACGGGACAGTGGCGTGCTCCGGTGGCAAGCCAACGGGACAGTGGCATGCTCCGGTGGCAAGCCAACGGAACAGTGGCGTGCTCCGGTGGCAAGCCAACGGGACAGTGGCGTGCTCCGGTGGCAAGCCAACGGGAAAGTGGCGTGCTCCGGTGGCAAGCCAACGGGAAAGTGGCGTGCTCCGGTGGCAAGCCAACGGAAAAGTGGCGTGCTCCGGTGGCAAGCCAACGGGACTGTGGCGTGCTCCGGTGGCAAGCCAACGGGAAAGTGGCGTGCTCCGGTGGCAAGCCAACGGGAAAGTGGCGTGCTCCGGTGGCAATCCAACGGGAAAGTGGCGTGCTCCGGTGGCAAGCCAACGGGAAAGTGGCGTGCTCCGGTGGCAAGCCAACGGGAAAGTGGCGTGCTCCGGTGGCAAGCCAACGGGAAAGTGGCGTGCTCCGGTGGCAAACCAACGGGAAAGTGGCGTGCTCCGGTGGCAAGCCAACGGGAAAGTGGCGTGCTCCGGTGGCAAGCCAACGGGAAAGTGGCGTGCTCCGGTGGCAAGCCAACGGGAAAGTGGCGTTCTCCGGTGGCAAGCCAACGGGAAAGTGGCGTGCTCCGGTGGCAAGCCAACGGGAAAGTGGCGTGCTCCGGTGGCAAGCCAACGGGACTGTGCCGTGCTCCGGTGGCAAGCCAACGGGACTGTGGCGTGCTCCGGTGGCAAGCCAACGGGAAAGTGGCGTGCTCCGGTGGCAAGCCAACGGGAAAGTGGCGTGCTCCGGTGGCAAGCCAACGGGACAGTGGCGTGCTCCGGTGGCAAGCCAACGGAACAGTGGCGTGCTCCGGTGGCAAGCCAACGGGAAAGTGGCGTGCTCCGGTGGCAAGCCAACGGGAAAGTGGCGTGCTCCGGTGGCAAGCCAACGGGAAAGTGGCGTGCTCCGGTGGCAAGCCAACGGGAAAGTGGCGTGCTCCGGTGGCAAGCCAACGGGAAAGTTGCGTGCTCCGGTGGCAAGCCAACGGGAAAGTGGCGTGCTCCGGTGGCAAGCCAACGGGAAAGTGGCGTCCTCCGGGGGCAAGCCAACGGGAAAGTGGCGTGCTCCGGGGGCAAGCCAACGGGAAAGTTGCGTGCTCCGGTGGCAAGCCAACGGGAAAGTGGCGTGCTCCGGTGGCAAGCAAACGGGACAGTGGCGTGCTCCGGTGGCAAGCCAACGGGACAGTGGCGTGCTCCGGTGGCAAGCCAACGGGACAGTGGCGTGCTCCGGTGGCAAGCCAACGGGACAGTGGCGTGCTCCGGTGGCAAGCCAACGGGACAGTGTCGTGCTCCGGTGGCAAGCCAACGGGACAGTGGCGTGCTCCGGTGGCAAGCCAACGGGACAGTGGCGTGCTCCGGTGGCAAGCCAACGGGACAGTGGCGTGCTCCGGTGGCAAGCCAACGGGAAAGTGGCGTGCTCCGGTGGCAAGCCAACGGAAAAGTGGCGTGCTCCGGTGGCAAGCCAACGGGAAAGTGGCGTGCTCCGGTGGCAAGCCAACGGGACTGTGGCGTGCTCCGGTGGCAAGCCAACGGGACTGTGGCGTGCTCCGGTGGCAAGCCAACGTTAAAGTGGCGTGCTCCGGTGGCAAGCCAACGTTAAAGTGGCGTGCTCCGGTGGCAAGCCAACGGGAAAGTGGCGTGCTCCGGTGGCAAGCCAACGGAAAAGTGGCGTGCTCCGGTGGCAAGCCAACGGGAAAGTGGCGTGCTCCGGTGGCAAGCCAACGGGACTGTGGCGTGCTCCGGTGGCAAGCCAACGGGACTGTGGCGTGCTCCGGTGGCAAGCCAACGTTAAAGTGGCGTGCTCCGGTGGCAAGCCAACGTTAAAGTGGCGTGCTCCAGTGGCAAGCCAACGGGAAAGTGGCGTGCTCCGGTGGCAAGCCAACGGGAAAGTGGCGTGCTCCGGTGGCAAGCCAACGGAAAAGTGGCGTGCTCCGGTGGCAAGCCAACGGGAAAGTGGCGTGCTCCGGTGGCAAGCCAACGGGACAGTGGCGTGCTCCGGTGGCAAGCCAACGGGACAGTGGCGTGCTCCGGTGGCAAGCCAACGGGACAGTGGCGTGCTCCGGTGGCAAGCCAACGGGACAGTGGCGTGCTCCGGTGGCAAGCCAACGGGAAAGTGGCGTGCTCCGGTGGCAAGCCAACGGGACTGTGGCGTGCTCCGGTGGCAAGCCAACGGGACTGTGGCGTGCTCCGGTGTCAAGCCAACGGGACAGTGGCGTGCTCCGGTGGCAAGCCAACGGGACAGTGGCGTGCTCCGGTGGCAAGCCAACGGGACTGTGGCGTGCTCCGGTGGCAAGCCAACGGGAAAGTGGCGTGCTCCGGTGGCAAGCCAACGGGAAAGTGGCGTGCTCCGGTGGCAAGCCAACGGGAAAGTGGCGTGCTCCGGTGGCAAGCCAACGGGACAGTGGCGTGCTCCGGTGGCAAGCCAACGGGACAGTGGCGTGCTCCGGTGGCAAGCCAACGGGACAGTGGCGTGCTCCGGTGGCAAGCCAACGGGACTGTGGCGTGCTCCGGTGGCAAGCCAACGGGACAGTGGCGTGCTCCTGTGGCAAGCCAACGGGACAGTGGCGTGCTCCGGTGGCAAGCCAACGGGACAGTGGCGTGCTTCGGTGGCAAGCCAACGGGACAGTGGCGTGCTCCGGTGGCAAGCCAACGGGACAGTGGCGTGCTCCGGTGGCAAGCCAACGGGACAGTGGCGTGCTCCGGTGGCAAGCCAACGGGAAAGTGGCGTGCTCCGGTGGCAAGCCAACGGGACAGTGGCGTGCTCCGGTGGCAAGCCAACGGGACAGTGGCGTGTTCCGGTGGCAAGCCAACGGGACAGTGGCGTGCTCCGGTGGCAAGCCAACGGGACAGTGGCGTGCTCCGGTGGCAAGCCAACGGGAAAGTGGCGTGCTCCGGTGGCAAGCCAACGGGACTGTGGCGTGCTCCGGTGGCAAGCCAACGGGAAAGTGGCGTGCTCCGGTGGCAAGCCAACGGGAAAGTGGCGTGCTCCGGTGGCAAGCCAACGGGACTGTGGCGTGCTCCGGTGGCAAGCCAACGGGACTGTGGCGTGCTCCGGTGGCAAGCCAACGGGAATGTGGCGTGATCCGGTGGCAAGCCAACGGGACAGTGGCGTGCTCCGGTGGCAAGCCAACGGGACAGTGGCGTGCTCCGGTGGCAAGCCAGCGGGAAAGTGGCGTGCTCCGGGACAGTGGCGTGCTCCGGTGGCAAGCCAACGGGACAGTGGCGTGCTCCGGTGGCAAGCCAACGGGAAAGTGGCGTGCTCCGGGACAGTGGCGTGCTCCGGTGGCAAGCCAACGGGACAGTGGCGTGCTCCGGTGGCAAGCCAACGGGACAGTGGCGTGCTCCGGTGGCAAGCCAACGGGACAGTGGCGTGCTCCGCTGGCAAGCCAACGGGAAAGTGGCGTGCTCCGGTGGCAAGCCAACGGGAAAGTGGCGTGCTCCGGTGGCAAGCCAACGGGAAAGTGGCGTGCTCCGGTGGCAAGCCAACGGGACAGTGGCGTGCCCCGGTGGCAAGCCAACGGCAAAGTGGCGTGCTCCGTTGGCAAGCCAACGGGACAGTGGCGTGCTCCGGTGGCAAGCCAACGGGACAGTGGCGTGCTCCGGTGGCAAGCCAACGGGACAGTGGCGTGCTCCGGTGGCAAGCCAACGGGACAGTGGCGTGCTCCGGTGGCAAGCCAACGGGAAAGTGGCGTGCTCCGGTGGCAAGCCAACGGGAAAGTGGCGTGCTCCGGTGGCAAGCCAACGGGAAAGTGGCGTGCTCCGGTGGCAAGCCAACGGGACTGTGGCGTGCTCCGGTGGCAAGCCAACGGGACTGTGGCGTGCTCCGGTGGCAAGCCAACGGGAATGTGGCGTGCTCCGGTGGCAAGCCAACGGGAAAGTGGCGTTCTCCGGTGGCAAGCCAACGGGACTGTGTCGTGCTCCGGTGGCAAGCCAACGGGAAAGTGGCGTGCTCCGATGGCAAGCCAACGGGAAAGTGGCGTGCTCCGGTGGCAAGCCAACGGGAAAGTGGCGTGCTCCGGTGGCAAGCCAACGGGAAAGTGGCGTGCTCCGGTGGCAAGCCAACGGGACAGTGGCGTGCTCCGTTGGCAAGCCAACGGGACTGTGGCGTGCTCCGGTGGCAAGCCAACGGGACTGTGGCGTGCTCCGTTGGCCAGCCAACGGGACTGTGGCGTGCTCCGGTGGCAAGCCAACGGGAAAGTGGCGTGCTCCGGTGGCAAGCCAACGGGAAAGTGGCGTGCTCCGGGGGCAAGCCAACGGGAAAGTGGCGTGCTCCGGTGGCAAGCCAACGGGACAGTGGCGTGCTCCGGTGGCAAGCCAACGGGACAGTGGCGTGCTCCGGTGGCAAGCCAACGGGACAGTGGCGTGCTCCGGTGGCAAGCCAACGGGACAGTGGCGTGCTCCGGTGGCAAGCCAACGGGACAGTGGCGTGCTCCGGTGGCAAGCCAACGGGACAGTGGCATGCTCCGGTGGCAAGCCAACGGGACAGTGGCGTGCTCCGGTGGCAAGCCAACGGGACAGTGGCATGCTCCGGTGGCAAGCCAACGGGAAAGTGGCGTGCTCCGGTGGCAAGCCAACGGGAAAGTGGCGTGCTCCGGTGGCAAGCCAACGGAAAAGTGGCGTGCTCCGGTGGCAAGCCAACGGGACTGTGGCGTGCTCCGGTGGCAAGCCAACGGGACTGTGGCGTGCTCCGGTGGCAAGCCAACGGGAAAGTGGCGTGCTCCGGTGGCAAGCCAACGGGAAAGTGGCGTGCTCCGGTGGCAATCCAACGGGAAAGTGGCGTGCTCCGGTGGCAAGCCAACGGGAAAGTGGCGTGCTCCGGTGGCAAGCCAACGGGAAAGTGGCGTGCTCCGGTGGCAAGCCAACGGGAAAGTGGCGTGCTCCGGTGGCAAACCAACGGGAAAGTGGCGTGCTCCGGTGGCAAGCCAACGGGAAAGTGGCGTGCTCCGGTGGCAAGCCAACGGGAAAGTGGCGTGCTCCGGTGGCAAGCCAACGGGAAAGTGGCGTTCTCCGGTGGCAAGCCAACGGGAAAGTGGCGTGCTCCGGTGGCAAGCCAACGGGAAAGTGGCGTGCTCCGGTGGCAAGCCAACGGGACTGTGCCGTGCTCCGGTGGCAAGCCAACGGGACTGTGGCGTGCTCCGGTGGCAAGCCAACGGGAAAGTGGCGTGCTCCGGTGGCAAGCCAACGGGAAAGTGGCGTGCTCCGGTGGCAAGCCAACGGGACAGTGGCGTGCTCCGGTGGCAAGCCAACGGAACAGTGGCGTGCTCCAGTGGCAAGCCAACGGGAAAGTGGCGTGCTCCGGTGGCAAGCCAACGGGAAAGTGGCGTGCTCCGGTGGCAAGCCAACGGGAAAGTGGCGTGCTCCGGTGGCAAGCCAACGGGAAAGTTGCGTGCTCCGGTGGCAAGCCAACGGGAAAGTGGCGTGCTCCGGTGGCAAGCCAACGGGAAAGTGGCGTCCTCCGGGGGCAAGCCAACGGGAAAGTGGCGTGCTCCGGGGGCAAGCCAACGGGAAAGTGGCGTGCTCCGGTGGCAAGCCAACGGGAAAGTGGCGTGCTCCGGTGGCAAGCAAACGGGACAGTGGCGTGCTCCGGTGGCAAGCCAACGGGACAGTGGCGTGCTCCGGTGGCAAGCCAACGGGACTGTGGCGTGCTCCGGTGGCAAGCCAACGTTAAAGTGGCGTGCTCCGGTGGCAAGCCAACGTTAAAGTGGCGTGCTCCAGTGGCAAGCCAACGGGAAAGTGGCGTGCTCCGGTGGCAAGCCAACGGGAAAGTGGCGTGCTCCGGTGGCAAGCCAACGGAAAAGTGGCGTGCTCCGGTGGCAAGCCAACGGGAAAGTGGCGTGCTCCGGTGGCAAGCCAACGGGACAGTGGCGTGCTCCGGTGGCAAGCCAACGGGACAGTGGCGTGCTCCGGTGGCAAGCCAACGGGACAGTGGCGTGCTCCGGTGGCAAGCCAACGGGACAGTGGCGTGCTCCGGTGGCAAGCCAACGGGAAAGTGGCGTGCTCCGGTGGCAAGCCAACGGGACTGTGGCGTGCTCCGGTGGCAAGCCAACGGGACTGTGGCGTGCTCCGGTGTCAAGCCAACGGGACAGTGGCGTGCTCCGGTGGCAAGCCAACGGGACAGTGGCGTGCTCCGGTGGCAAGCCAACGGGACTGTGGCGTGCTCCGGTGGCAAGCCAACGGGAAAGTGGCGTGCTCCGGTGGCAAGCCAACGGGAAAGTGGCGTGCTCCGGTGGCAAGCCAACGGGAAAGTGGCGTGCTCCGGTGGCAAGCCAACGGGACAGTGGCGTGCTCCGGTGGCAAGCCAACGGGACAGTGGCGTGCTCCGGTGGCAAGCCAACGGGACAGTGGCGTGCTCCGGTGGCAAGCCAACGGGACTGTGGCGTGCTCCGGTGGCAAGCCAACGGGACAGTGGCGTGCTCCTGTGGCAAGCCAACGGGACAGTGGCGTGCTCCGGTGGCAAGCCAACGGGACAGTGGCGTGCTTCGGTGGCAAGCCAACGGGACAGTGGCGTGCTCCGGTGGCAAGCCAACGGGACAGTGGCGTGCTCCGGTGGCAAGCCAACGGGACAGTGGCGTGCTCCGGTGGCAAGCCAACGGGAAAGTGGCGTGCTCCGGTGGCAAGCCAACGGGACAGTGGCGTGCTCCGGTGGCAAGCCAACGGGACAGTGGCGTGCTCCGGTGGCAAGCCAACGGGACAGTGGCGTGCTCCGGTGGCAAGCCAACGGGACAGTGGCGTGCTCCGGTGGCAAGCCAACGGGAAAGTGGCGTGCTCCGGTGGCAAGCCAACGGGACTGTGGCGTGCTCCGGTGGCAAGCCAACGGGAAAGTGGCGTGCTCCGGTGGCAAGCCAACGGGAAAGTGGCGTGCTCCGGTGGCAAGCCAACGGGACTGTGGCGTGCTCCGGTGGCAAGCCAACGGGACTGTGGCGTGCTCCGGTGGCAAGCCAACGGGAATGTGGCGTGATCCGGTGGCAAGCCAACGGGACAGTGGCGTGCTCCGGTGGCAAGCCAACGGGACAGTGGCGTGCTCCGGTGGCAAGCCAGCGGGAAAGTGGCGTGCTCCGGGACAGTGGCGTGCTCCGGTGGCAAGCCAACGGGACAGTGGCGTGCTCCGGTGGCAAGCCAACGGGAAAGTGGCGTGCTCCGGGACAGTGGCGTGCTCCGGTGGCAAGCCAACGGGACAGTGGCGTGCTCCGGTGGCAAGCCAACGGGACAGTGGCGTGCTCCGGTGGCAAGCCAACGGGACAGTGGCGTGCTCCGCTGGCAAGCCAACGGGAAAGTGGCGTGCTCCGGTGGCAAGCCAACGGGAAAGTGGCGTGCTCCGGTGGCAAGCCAACGGGAAAGTGGCGTGCTCCGGTGGCAAGCCAACGGGACAGTGGCGTGCCCCGGTGGCAAGCCAACGGCAAAGTGGCGTGCTCCGTTGGCAAGCCAACGGGACAGTGGCGTGCTCCGGTGGCAAGCCAACGGGACAGTGGCGTGCTCCGGTGGCAAGCCAACGGGACAGTGGCGTGCTCCGGTGGCAAGCCAACGGGACAGTGGCGTGCTCCGGTGGCAAGCCAACGGGAAAGTGGCGTGCTCCGGTGGCAAGCCAACGGGAAAGTGGCGTGCTCCGGTGGCAAGCCAACGGGAAAGTGGCGTGCTCCGGTGGCAAGCCAACGGGACTGTGGCGTGCTCCGGTGGCAAGCCAACGGGACTGTGGCGTGCTCCGGTGGCAAGCCAACGGGAATGTGGCGTGCTCCGGTGGCAAGCCAACGGGAAAGTGGCGTTCTCCGGTGGCAAGCCAACGGGACTGTGTCGTGCTCCGGTGGCAAGCCAACGGGAAAGTGGCGTGCTCCGATGGCAAGCCAACGGGAAAGTGGCGTGCTCCGGTGGCAAGCCAACGGGAAAGTGGCGTGCTCCGGTGGCAAGCCAACGGGAAAGTGGCGTGCTCCGGTGGCAAGCCAACGGGACAGTGGCGTGCTCCGTTGGCAAGCCAACGGGACTGTGGCGTGCTCCGGTGGCAAGCCAACGGGACTGTGGCGTGCTCCGTTGGCCAGCCAACGGGACTGTGGCGTGCTCCGGTGGCAAGCCAACGGGAAAGTGGCGTGCTCCGGTGGCAAGCCAACGGGAAAGTGGCGTGCTCCGGGGGCAAGCCAACGGGAAAGTGGCGTGCTCCGGTGGCAAGCCAACGGGACAGTGGCGTGCTCCGGTGGCAAGCCAACGGGACAGTGGCGTGCTCCGGTGGCAAGCCAACGGGACAGTGGCGTGCTCCGGTGGCAAGCCAACGGGACAGTGGCGTGCTCCGGTGGCAAGCCAACGGGACAGTGGCGTGCTCCGGTGGCAAGCCAACGGGACAGTGGCATGCTCCGGTGGCAAGCCAACGGGACAGTGGCGTGCTCCGGTGGCAAGCCAACGGGACAGTGGCATGCTCCGGTGGCAAGCCAACGGGAAAGTGGCGTGCTCCGGTGGCAAGCCAACGGGAAAGTGGCGTGCTCCGGTGGCAAGCCAACGGAAAAGTGGCGTGCTCCGGTGGCAAGCCAACGGGACTGTGGCGTGCTCCGGTGGCAAGCCAACGGGACTGTGGCGTGCTCCGGTGGCAAGCCAACGGGAAAGTGGCGTGCTCCGGTGGCAAGCCAACGGGAAAGTGGCGTGCTCCGGTGGCAATCCAACGGGAAAGTGGCGTGCTCCGGTGGCAAGCCAACGGGAAAGTGGCGTGCTCCGGTGGCAAGCCAACGGGAAAGTGGCGTGCTCCGGTGGCAAGCCAACGGGAAAGTGGCGTGCTCCGGTGGCAAACCAACGGGAAAGTGGCGTGCTCCGGTGGCAAGCCAACGGGAAAGTGGCGTGCTCCGGTGGCAAGCCAACGGGAAAGTGGCGTGCTCCGGTGGCAAGCCAACGGGAAAGTGGCGTTCTCCGGTGGCAAGCCAACGGGAAAGTGGCGTGCTCCGGTGGCAAGCCAACGGGAAAGTGGCGTGCTCCGGTGGCAAGCCAACGGGACTGTGCCGTGCTCCGGTGGCAAGCCAACGGGACTGTGGCGTGCTCCGGTGGCAAGCCAACGGGAAAGTGGCGTGCTCCGGTGGCAAGCCAACGGGAAAGTGGCGTGCTCCGGTGGCAAGCCAACGGGACAGTGGCGTGCTCCGGTGGCAAGCCAACGGAACAGTGGCGTGCTCCAGTGGCAAGCCAACGGGAAAGTGGCGTGCTCCGGTGGCAAGCCAACGGGAAAGTGGCGTGCTCCGGTGGCAAGCCAACGGGAAAGTGGCGTGCTCCGGTGGCAAGCCAACGGGAAAGTTGCGTGCTCCGGTGGCAAGCCAACGGGAAAGTGGCGTGCTCCGGTGGCAAGCCAACGGGAAAGTGGCGTCCTCCGGGGGCAAGCCAACGGGAAAGTGGCGTGCTCCGGGGGCAAGCCAACGGGAAAGTGGCGTGCTCCGGTGGCAAGCCAACGGGAAAGTGGCGTGCTCCGGTGGCAAGCAAACGGGACAGTGGCGTGCTCCGGTGGCAAGCCAACGGGACAGTGGCGTGCTCCGGTGGCAAGCCAACGGGACAGTGGCGTGCTCCGGTGGCAAGCCAACGGGACTGTGGCGTGCTCCGGTGGCAAGCCAACGGGACAGTGTCGTGCTCCGGTGGCAAGCCAACGGGACAGTGGCGTGCTCCGGTGGCAAGCCAACGGGACAGTGGCGTGCTCCGGTGGCAAGCCAACGGGACAGTGGCGTGCTCCGGTGGCAAGCCAACGGGAAAGTGGCGTGCTCCGGTGGCAAGCCAACGGAAAAGTGGCGTGCTCCGGTGGCAAGCCAACGGGAAAGTGGCGTGCTCCGGTGGCAAGCCAACGGGACTGTGGCGTGCTCCGGTGGCAAGCCAACGGGACTGTGGCGTGCTCCGGTGGCAAGCCAACGTTAAAGTGGCGTGCTCCGGTGGCAAGCCAACGTTAAAGTGGCGTGCTCCGGTGGCAAGCCAACGGGAAAGTGGCGTGCTCCGGTGGCAAGCCAACGGAAAAGTGGCGTGCTCCGGTGGCAAGCCAACGGGAAAGTGGCGTGCTCCGGTGGCAAGCCAACGGGACTGTGGCGTGCTCCGGTGGCAAGCCAACGGGACTGTGGCGTGCTCCGGTGGCAAGCCAACGTTAAAGTGGCGTGCTCCGGTGGCAAGCCAACGTTAAAGTGGCGTGCTCCAGTGGCAAGCCAACGGGAAAGTGGCGTGCTCCGGTGGCAAGCCAACGGGAAAGTGGCGTGCTCCGGTGGCAAGCCAACGGGAAAGTGGCGTGCTCCGGTGGCAAGCCAACGGGAAAGTGGCGTGCTCCGGTGGCAAGCCAACGGGAAAGTGGCGTGCTCCGGTGGCAAGCCAACGGGAAAGTGGCGTGCTCCGGTGGCAAGCCAACGGGAAAGTGGCGTGCTCCGGTGGCAAGCCAACGGGAAAGTGGCGTGCTCCGGTGGCAAGCCAGCGGGAAAGTGGCGTGCTCCGGTGGCAAGCCAACGGGACTGTGGCGTGCTCCGGTGGCAAGCCAACGGGACTGTGGCGTGCTCCGGTGGCAAGCCAACGGGACTGTGGCGTGCTCCGGTGGCAAGCCAACGGGACTGTGGCGTGCTCCGGTGGCAAGCCAACGGGACAGTGGCGTGCTCCGGTGGCAAGCCAACGGGAAAGTGGCGTGCTCCGGTGGCAAGCCAACGGGAAAGTGGCGTGCTCCGGTGGCAAGCCAACGGGAAAGTGGCGTGCTCCGGTGGCAAGCCAACGGGAAAGTGGCGTGCTCTGGTGGCAAGCCAACGGGAA
The DNA here is from genome assembly GCF_046119375.1 of Phyllobates terribilis. Classification (NCBI taxonomy): domain Eukaryota; kingdom Metazoa; phylum Chordata; class Amphibia; order Anura; family Dendrobatidae; genus Phyllobates; species Phyllobates terribilis. Next base: position 2,582,540 of record NW_027362812.1, read on the forward strand.
AGTGGCGTGCTGCGGTGGCAAGCCAACGGGAAAGTGACGTGCTCCGGTGGCAAGCCAACGGGAAAGTGGCGTGCTCCGGTGGCAAGCCAACGGGAAAGTGGCGTGCTCCGGTGGCAAGCCAACGGGAAAGTAGCGTGCTCCGGTGGCAAGCCAACGGGAAAGTGGCGTGCTCCGGTGGCAAGCCAACGGGAAAGTGGCGTGCTCCGGTGGCAAGCCAACGGGAAAGTGGCGTGCTCCGGTGGCAAGCCAACGGGAAAGTGGCGTGCTCCGGTGGCAAGCCAACGGGACAGTGGCGTGCTCCGGTGGCAAGCCAACGGGACAGTGGCGTGCTCCGGTGACAAGCCAACGGGACTGTGGCGTGCTTCGGTGGCAAGCCAGCGGGAAAGTGGCGTGCTCCGGTGGCAAGCCAACGGGAAAGTGGCGTGCTCCGGTGGCAAACAAATGGGAAAGTGGCGTGCTTCGGTGGCAAGCCAACGGGAAAGTGGCGTGCTCCGGTGGCAAGCCAACGGGAAAGTGGCGTGCTCCGGTGGCAAGCCAACGGGAAAGTGGCGTGCTCCGGTGGCAAGCCAACGGGAAAAGGTGTGCTCCGGTGGCATGCTAATGGTAAAGGTGTGCTCCAGTGGCATTCTAACGGTAAAGGTGTGCTGCGGTCACATGCTAATGGTAAAGGTGTGCTCCGGTATCATGCTAACGGGAATAGGTGTGCTCCGATGGCATGCTAACGGGAATAGGTGTGCCCGGTGGCATACTAACGGGAAAAGGTGTGCTACGGTGGCATGCTAGCGGGAAATGGTGTGCTTCTGTGGCATGATAACGAGAAAAGGGGTACTCCATTGGCACCACAATGGTCAAGGGACTTGGAAATGTCACATGTGAAGTCATACTCGCATAGTGTCTGTTGTTGCAGGGATCAAAAGAGCGACCCGGTGGAACAAGATGTGGACACTGTGCGGCAGATGGTGGTTTAAGGACAGCAAACAGCAAAATAAGACCAAGCAACAGCAAGAAAACAATCCAAGAATTACCGCAGCAGACAAGTAAGTGATTGTGATTCTTTTAAACGGTGATGTATGATCAGATGAAGTGGAATGCAGTAAGTTTGGAAATATGATTAACATGTTAATAAAGTGTCTGAAATGTATGAGCGAGAAAGAGAAAAAGGTGGATTGTTACAGGGGGACAGCTGAGAGTAGGGAGTTGCAGAGAAAGTCCTTGTGACAGGTTTAGGATGTATACGGCTGTTTATTGCCTCCTCCACATACAAAGGCAGGAGATGAGACTATCAAACTATTGAACTTGGAGTTGTCAGTAATGTTGGAGGTGAAATTAATAAAGCAAGTAAAATGGGAAAGAAAAAAAGGGGTTGTATGTTTGCCTGGTCAGAGGGATGTTTGCCTGGTCATGGGGATGTTTGTCTGGTCATGGGGATGTTTGCCTGGTCAGGGGGATGTTTGCCTGGTCAGGGGGATGTTTGTCTGGTCAGGGGGATGTTTGCCTGGTCAGGGGGATGTTTGCCTGGTCAGGGGGATGTTTGTCTGGTCAGGGGGATGTTTGTCTGGTCAGAGGGATGTTTGCTTCACGTTGGGGAAGAGGGAAAGGACTGAATGATCCGGCACCTGTCCTATCCACAGGATGGTCAGCTAGTGCCGCCATTGGGAAAGAGCTGACCTAGTGTCACTATCAATCATCAGAGTCTGCAGTACAACTGATTACGGGTCCAGCAGGGGGGCGCTGATGACACAGGTGGACCTTGGGGCGGTTTTCCGGTTGCGGACGCTGCACCTTGAGGGTTTTCTTCATGTAATTATCCTCCTCACATTGCAGACTTGTGAACTTTATAAATATTCTTCATTTGCTTATTTTCTTCCTTCTCTCCCAAACACGTTGCTGAAGTGCTGTCTCACCCCCACTGCCCCCATCCAGAAGCTTCTTGTAGCTGCTGTTCAGTGAGATTTGTCCTCTATATACCAGCAGTCTGTGTATGGGCCTGTCCCTGTCTGATCCTCTCTGCTCTCCACCCCTGCACTCAGACATGGGAAACCCTGTACTCAGATTACTTCACATCTTGGTGAACAACAGCTGAAAGGACCCTATAAAGGAGCCTGTACCAGGCAGGTGACAGCGGTGCAGCATTGTGCTTGTGGGGGCAATCGGGCGGTGGAGTCAGAAATTGGGGAATACTTGAGTGCTCTCTGGACGGACAATATTAGTGCTGCAGTAATTTCCCACAAGTTTTTGCACAGAGCGGCCACTAATATAGATTAAAGTAAAACAATTGTGCTCTGTAAATAATGGCTGTGCTTTGCTACAAATGCTTCATGTTTGCAGGAGGTTTTTTTTTCTTTAATAAATTTTATTTAGTTTATAATTGATTTTTTCTCTTTCTGCTAGATATCAGGACGTGATAGAAGCCGTACGGGACTGGTATAAGAAGTTCTTGGCTGAGAAGGAAAGAAGCTTCATTCCTCCATGAGCTGCAGTTCTTTGTGTCCAGTCGGGAACTCTATTAGTAAGTAGATTTTATCACCGGCGCAGACATTTCCGGGAAGGTTCCAATTGGCCGAATACAAGACGTTCATTAAACTCTTCATTAGAAATAAACGTCTGGTTATCATCCACAATACTTAATACCGATCACTTGTCACAAATTTGTATATTTTTTACCTGTTATAAAATGCTGCTGATCCCTTGAATCTTTTCTTTTTTTTTGTCATTTTAGACAAAACATTACATATTCCTGACAAGTCCCAGGTCTTTTCACACCACTCGTTTTGCAGGTTCTTTAATGCTACAGCACTTATGTTATTGGGGTCATTTTTGTGCAGTTTGCAGTTACATGATTTTTTATACATGTTTTTTTTTAGCTTTGTCTTGTTATTACATCACATTCATCTTTTTCCTCTCTTGCTTTCCTGGACTGAAGGAAACATATCTCCAAGTCACTCTGAGCTGCCGGCAGGAGAGATGGACCCTCAGGAGCCTCCTAGTCTTCAGAATCCACATGAAGGAGAAGTCCAAGAACAAGAAAGGCCTCCGACAGCAGAGCAACCTGTCCGCCAAAAAGTCCCAGAAGAAGAAGCGATGGTCCCGCAGCTCATCTGTGTTTTTCCTAAATGTGGTTTATACTTTTACTGATTGTAATTTTCTTGGTCGATACCAGATAAAGTTTTGGATGACAACTGTCTGGACTTGTGTCTTATTTTACATTTCTCCTTTTTTCTTCTTGCTTCCCCTCCAGTGAGATCTGGCTTAGGTGATAAAAGCCTTTCTCTATCCGGCATTTTTGCAGCAGGCTGGAGAAAGACTTTCTGGATGATAACTTGCCTTAGTCTCAGATGCCCATCCACTAGTTAGCTTTAGACCGGACGCTTGTCCACACAACACATCCCGACTCCCTCATATACATGAATGTGGTTATATGTGTGGGGGAGATGGCCCCATACACAGCACATGGTCGGCTGCTCCAGCAAAAATCCTTGGGTTTGACCTACCTTCCTGTAATATATATGGGGGGCCATTAGTTGGATGTTTGCAGGACTCCTCTTTGTCCAACAGCTTCCCTCCCCCACACATAGCAAGCAGTGTACAGACAAGCTCCCTTCCCGCACATACAGCATATATAGCATATAAAGAAAAAACCTAGAAGTCTGAACAGAAACATAAATTGATGTGCATGCAAAATGTAAATGCATGTTCACACAAGGCCACTAGACAAAGAAAAACCAAAGACAAGCAAAATACCCAAGTAACTGGAAGTAAATGGGTAAATCGCACAGTGCAAAAATAATAAATAATGAAGGGTATTTAGTTAACATAATTTTGATCAAAATAATGTAAAAGCTATCCCGCCACATCACGGCAACCCTTATGGGACAATCCTAACTCTAATATTAAAACCTTACCATTTGTCAAGTGACGTACATATGGATAAGGGCAGAGAGACTGACCCCCTAGTAGAAGCATAGACCTGAGGCAGAATAAACATTTCAGCTCAGACAAAGGGTGGCCACACCCTAATATGCACTAAAGCACACTGAACTACAAAGAAAAAACCTAGAAGTCTGAACTGAAACATAAATTGATGTGCATGCAAAATGTAAATGCATGTTCACACAAGGCCACTAGACAAAGAAAAACCAAAGACAAGCAAAATACCCAAGTAACCGGAAGTAAATGGGTAAATCGCAAAGTGCAAAAATAATAAATAATGAAGGGTATTTAGTAGTGAAGAGCGAGCACTAAAATGCTCGGGTGCTCGAAGCTCGGGCAAAGCTCACCATGATACTCGGTTGCTCGACCTGAGCCACGAGCCCAATGTTAGTCTATGGGAGACCCAAGCATTTTCGCGGCGGCATCCCCGGCTGTCTTTTAAAAGCCTAACAAGTGCCCAAAATGTGGCAGTGCTCAAATGACATGGGGACAGCATGGGGATCGCCCCAGGAAGCATTTCTGACCCCCAGGTCACTTCTGTCAACAACGTGGTCAGAGGTATTAAGCCACTTTTAAGGGCTCACAATAAAACGTTCAAAAACTAAACTGAAACTGCTTTCCTGTGAAATATGTTAAGGAAGTTCCTTTCCAGGGTAAAGACTTGTGTATAAGGTAAAATAAATAACAGAAAAAAAAAAATACTCCTCCACACCTTGGGCTATGTTCACAAGTAGCATTTTTAATGTGTTTTTGCACTTTTGTATTGCTTCAACCGTGACAAATGCATTCACCGGGAAATGTCATTTTAACATTTTACAACCTTATCTGGCCATGTGCTGTGTGACACATGCATACAGTGCTGAAAAGACATGGGGACAGCATGGGGAAGACCCCTGGAAGCATCCCTGACTCCCCGGTCACTGCCTAAAAGTGTGCCCATCAGAAGTCATCCTTGCCGCATCAGAAGATGCAGACTTGCAACTATCCCCGTGCAAGTTCTTGTCCCAGGGCAGGGTTCAATTGTACCTCCCCCATTCCTTGCAATGCAAGCGCAAATATGCAGCCAACCACCCACCCACCCCCAGGCTGCAATACCATACTGCTTGCTTGCACTTGAAATTGGGCCTTTTAGGCATGTGGAGGCGGAATCTGGCCACCATGTCATGGCAGCGTTGGCGGCCTGGTATCCATACTCAGTCCCCAGCCGCCCGGCGGCGGGGTGTCCACACTCGGTCCCAAACCGCCAGGGGGCGGCCGGGTGTCCATACTCGGTCGCCAGCCACCTGGGGGCAGCCGGGTGTCCATAAACGGTCCCCAGCCGCCCCTATTTCTCCTTGGAACATCCCCCCACACACTTTTCTTAGCCTGGCCTACTTTAGGGCAGCATTGGACGAGCCCACCAGAGAACCAGACTCCTCCGGTGGGCCCTGGCTTCTCCATCAGGGGAGTTGAGAGTGCCAAGGTGAGGACCATGATGATGATACAAGTTAGCATCTGCTTTGTTTTGTTGGAATGCAAGCGCATGTATGTAGTAGCGGCAAGGCCTGAGGTGGTCAGCGTTTTGGCGCATATCCTACCTCCTCCGAGGATTGCTGGATGTTTTCCTGCTACTATCCCAGTTCTATGACTCCCGTTAAAACAAAGCTTCAGGTGATGAATGATGGATGAGGTGGTAGCAAAGGAGAAAGAGCAGGAGGAACAGGGACCATTCACATCAATATCAGGCCAGTCAACCACATATGTCTTGTAGGATATGTTTCTGTAACAAAAGGAGCGGTTTGGCTACACAGTTATAGGGCATACAGTGAGTGCAATGCCTACCAAAAATTTCGAGGCACTCCAATGTACCTTGGAAATGACATGGAGGTCAGAGGGCCTTAACTAAACCGTTTTTTTCCATTTATAGCAACTGGGTCTCCTGTACAATGTTGGCCTAAACAGTGAATGGAAGGCTTTCCAAAAATTATGAGGAACTGCAATGCCCCTTGAAACAGACGTGGATTACAGCATACTAAAAACCTTCTACCCACTATTGGGGAGTGGGTCTCCCTTAGTATTCGCCTTTGCATTGAAAAGCAAAAGCTGACTAAAATTAGGAGGAAATGCAATGTCCGTTGGAAGAGTTGTGGAGGTTAGAGGTAATTAAAAACAACATTTCAATGCCCCTAGGAAGAGCTGTGGAGTTCAGAGTGGCTTAAGAAGACTGTTTTAATGTCCCTTTGAAGAGACATGGAGGTCACAGTAGCTTAACAAGATGGTTTTAATGCCCCTCGGAAAAGACGTGGAGGTCCCAGTAGCTTAACCAGACGGTTTGAATGCCCCTCGGAAGAGGGGCTTTTAATGCCCCTTCCAAGAGCCATACAGTACAGCATAGTACAAACATTATTCCCATTATTGGGGAGTGTGTATCCCATAGTCATTGCTTATGCCTTCCAAGCAAAAGCTGCCAAAAATTGGGACGGAGGAACTTGCAATGCCCCTTACAAGAGCCATGCAGTACAGCATATTCCAAACATTATTCCCATTATTGGGGAGTGGGTCTCCCATAGTCTTTGCTTATGCCTTCCAAGCAAAAGCTGCCAAAAATTAGGACGAAGGAGCTTGCAATGCCCCTTACAAGAGCCATGCAGTACAGCATATTACAAACATTATTCCCATTATTGGGGAGTGGGTCTCCCATAGTATTTGCTTATGCCTTCCAAGAAAAAGCTGCCAAAAATTAAGAAGAACTGCAATGCCCGTTCGAAGAGTCGTGGAGGTTAGAGTTAATTAAAAACAACATATCAATGCCCCTTGGAAGAGCTGTGGAGTTCAGAGTGGTTTAACAAGACGCTATTAATGCCCCTCAAAAGAGATGTGGAGGTCCCAGTAGCTTAACAAGACGGTTTTAATACCCCTTGGAAAAGTGGTGGAGGTCCCAGTAGCTTAACAAGACGGTTTTAATACCCCTCGGAAAAGTGGTGGAGGTCACAGTAGCTTAAGAAGACGCTTTTAATGCCCCTCAGAAGAAAAGTGGCGATCCCAGTAGCTTAACAAGACGGTTTTAATGCCCCTTGGAAAAGTGGTGGAGGTCGCAGTAGCTTAACAAGACGCTATTAATGCCCCTCAGAAGAGACGTGGAGGTCCCAGCAGCTTAACAAGACGGTTTGAATGCCCCTTGGAAGAGACGTGTAGGTCACAGTAGCTTAACAAGACGCTATTAATGCCCCTGAGAAGAGACGTGGAGGTTCCAGCAGCTTAACATGACGGTTTTAATGCTCCTCAGAAAAGTGGTGGAGGTCCCAGTAGCTTAACAAGATGGTTTTAATGCCCCTCAGAAACGTAGTGGAGGTCCCAGTAGCTTAACAAGACTGTTTGAATGCCCCTTGGAAGAGACGTGGAGGTCCCAGTAGCTTAACTGGCCGGTTTAAATGCCCCTTGGAAAAGTGGTGGAGGTCACAGTAGCTTAACAAAACGCTATTAATGCCCCTCAGAAGAGACGTGGAGGTCTCAGTAGCTTAACAAGACGGTTTTAATGCTCCTCAGAAAAGTGGTGGAGGTCCCAGTAGCTTAACAAGACGGTTTTAATGCCCCTTGGAAAAGTGGTGGAGGTCGCAGTAGCTTAACAAGACGGTTTGAATGCCCCTTGGAAGAGACGTGGAGGTCCCAGTAGCTTAACAAGACGGTTTTAATGCTCCTCAGAAAAGTGGTGGAGGTCCCAGTAGCTTAACAAGACGGTTTTAATGCCCCTTGGAAAAGTGGTGGAGGTCACAGTAGCTTAACAAGACGGTTTGAATGCCCCTTGGAAGAGACGTGGAGGTCCCAGTAGCTTAACAAGACGGTTTGAATGCCCCTTGGAAGAGACGTGGAGGTCCCAGTAGCTTAACAAGACTGTTTTAATGCCCCTCGGAAAAGTGGTGGAGGTCACAGTAGCTTAACAAGACGCTTTTAATGCCCCTCGGAAGAGACGTGGAGGTCCAAGTAGCTTAACAAGACGGTTTGAATGCCCCTTGGAAGAGACGTGGAGGTCCCAGTAGCTTAACAAGACGGTTTGAATGCCCCTTGGAAGAGACGTGGAGGTCCCAGTAGCTTAACAAGACAGTTTTAATGCCCCTCGGAAAAGTTGTAGAGGTCACAGTAGCTTAACAAGATGCTTTTAATGCCTCTCAGAAGAGACGTGGAGGTCCCAGTAGCTTAACAAGATGGTTTGAATGCCCCTTGGAAGAGAAGTGGAGGTCCCAGTAGCTTAACAAGACGGTTTTAATGCTTCTCGGAAAAGTAGTGGAGGTCCCAGTAGCTTAAAAAGACGCTTTTACTGCCCCTCGAAAAAGTGGTGGAGGTCGCCGTAGCTTAACAAGACGGTTTGAATGCCCCTTGGTAGAGACGTGGAGGTCCCAGTAGCTTAACAAGACAGTTTGAATGCCCCTTGGAAGAGACGTGGAGGTCCCAGTAGCTTAACAAGACGTTTTTAATGCCCCTCGGAAAAGTGGTGGAGGTCACAGTAGCTTAACAAGTCGCTTTTAATGCCCCTCAGAAGAGAAGTAGAGATCCCAGTAGCTTAACAAGACGGTTTGATTGCCCCTTGGAAGAGACGTGGAGGTCACAGTAGCTTAACAAGACGGTTAGAATGCCCCTTGGAAGAGACGTGGAGGTCACAGTAGCTTAACAAGATGGTTTTAATGCTCCTCGGAAAAGTGGTGGAGGTCCCAGTAGCTTAACAAGATGCTTTTAATGCCCCTCGGAAAAGTGGTGGAGGTCCCAGTAGCTTAACAAGACGCTTTGAATGCCCCTTGGAAGAGACGTGGAGGTCACAGTAGCTTAACAAGATGGTTTTAATGCTCCTCGGAAAAGTGGTGGAGGTCCCAGTAGCTTAACAAGACGGTTTTAATGCCCCTTGGAAAAGTGGTGGAGGTCGTAGTAGCTTAACAAGACTGTTTGAATGCCCCTTGGAAAAGTGGTGCAGGTCCCAGTAGCTTAACAAGATGGTTTGAATGCCCCTTGGAAGAGACGTGGAGGTACCAGTAGCTTAAAAAGACGGTTTTAATGCCCCTCGGAAAAGTGGTGGAGGTCCCAGTAGCTTAACAAGACGGTTTTAATGCCCCTCGGAAAAGTGGTGGAGGTCCCAGTAGCTTAACAATACGCTTTTAATGCCTCTCAGAAGAGACGTGGAGGTCCCAGTAGCTTAACAAGACGGTTTGAATGCCCCTTGGAAGAGACGTGGAGGTCCCAGTAGCTTAAGAAGACGGTTTGAATGCCCCTTGGAAGAGACGTGGAGGTCCCAGTAGCTTAACAAGACGGTTTTAATGCTTCTCGGAAAAGTGGTGGAGGTCCCAGTAGCTTAATAAGACGCTTTTAATGCCCCTCGAAAAAATGGTGGAGGTCGCAGTAGCTTACCAAGACGGTTTGAATGCCCCTTGGAAGAGACGTGGAGGTCCTAGTAGCTTAACAAGACAGTTTGAATGCCCCTTGGAAGAGACGTGGAGGTCCCAGTAGCTTAACAAGACAGTTTGAATGCCCCTTGGAAGAGACGTGGAGGTCCCACTAGCTTAACAAGACGTTTTTAATGCCCCTCGGAAAAGTGGTGGACGTATCAGTAGCTTAATAAGACGCTTTTAATGCCCCTCAGAAAAGTGGTGGAGGTCCCAGTAGCTTAACAAGACGGTTTGAATGCCCCTTGGAAGAGATGTGGAAGTCCCAGTAGATTAACAAGACGGTTTTAATGCTCCTCGGAAAAGTGGTGGAGGTCGCAATAGCTTAACAAGACGCTTTTAATGCCCCTTACAAGAGCCATACAGTACAGCATTTTAAAAATATTATTCCCATTATTGGGGAGTGGGTCTCCCACAGTCTTTGCTTATGCCTTCCAAGCAAAAGCTGACAAAAATAAGGACGGAGGAACTTTCAATAATGGCAACACGGACCACGGTCACCCTGGTGGTATAGTGGTGGTGGAGGCTGAGGATAAGAACATAAAACAGCCGAAATGAGGAAGCGTATACCCATGTGTGGGTGTGAAGCGGTGCATGTGAATACACCTTCCGAAATAACACAGTGGATTTGACTTTATGTTACTCTGCTGTCATTTGGTGGTGATGAGAAGTCTGGCCCAATCCAGCTACTGTTCATTTTGATAAGGGTCAGCTTGTCAGCATTGTCAGTTGACAGGCGAGTGCGCTTATCAGTTATAATTACCCCAGCAGCACTAAAAACACGCACCGATAACACGCTAGCGGCAGGGCAGGCCAGGACCTCCAAGGCGTACAGAGCGATTTCATTCCAAGTGTCCAGCTTGGATACCCAATAATTAAAAGGCACAGAGGAATCAAGGAGGACGCTGGTACGGTCGGCAAGGTACTCCCTCACCATCTTTTGAAACTTTCCACTGCTTGTGAGAGTACCCCGCGCCTCAGGGCCTGTAAGCTGGGCAGGTCTCAGAAAACTGTCCCAGAATGTTGACAGTGTTCCCCTGCCTCTGCTGGATTGGAGTTGCCTCTCTCTCGCTTGTACGCCTTGGTTGGTCAAGGAACTGTGACCTCTGCCGCTAGCGTGTTCAGATGGGAATTTTTTTTTAACAGTTCGGCAGCAAGGGCCTTCTGGTACTGCCCCATTTTCGTAGACCTCTCCTCCTCAGGAATAAGAGAGTGAAAGTTCTCCTTGTAGCGGGGGTCTAAAAGTGTCACCAACCAGTAATGACTGTCACCCAACATTTTGACAACGCGAGGGTCACGGTTAAGGCAGAGTAACATAAAGTCAGCCATGCGTGCCAGACTGGTAACGGGCAAGACTTCCGTGTCCTCACCAAGATGACGACTGACCATGCTCTCCTCCTCCTCCTCCTCCACCCCCCTGTCCTCAGGCCACCCACGCTGAACTGACAGTATGACAGTTGTACAGGTACTACCGTCTACAGCACATGATACAAGCTCCTGTTCTTCCTCCTCCTCCTCTCCCTCATTGTCCCCCAATGCACGTTGGGATGAAATGAGGCTGGGCTGTGTGTAATCGACCGCTACGGCTTCTTGATCCATTTCATCATACTCTGGCTGCAATGCCTCCTCTTTAATTCTCTGCAGAGAGCATTGCAAAAGACAGACAAGTGGAATGCTGACGCTAATGATGGCGTCATCGCCACTCACCATCTTGGTGGACTCCTCAAAGTTTGTCAAGATGGTACATACAGTACAGACCAAAAGTTTGGACACACCTTCTCATTTAAAGATTTTTCTGTATTTTCATGACTATGAAAATTGTACATTCACACTGAAGGCATCAAAACTATGAATTAACACATGTGGAATTATATACTTAACAAAAAAGTGTGAAACAACTGAAAATATGTCTTATATTCTAGGTTCTTCAAAGTAGCCACCTTTTGCTTTGATGACTGCTTTGCACACTCTTGAGAGACTGCCATAAAGACTGAGAGGAGGGGGCATCTTTGCATGCAGTATGGACATGGGATTGCCATGCACACACAACAGGTGACACCAGCTGACACTGGTCATGGACCCTGGGGTTCGCCCCACAAAGTCGGGTGCTTTGCTGCCATGTGCCTGATCATGCTGGTGGTGGTCAGGCTGGTAGTTTTGTCACCCCTGCTGATGCTGGCATGGCAGGTGGTACAAATGGCCTTTTTGGGGATATCAGCAGAGTCTTTAAAAAAATTCCTGACTCTGGAAGACCTACAGGTTGTACTGGCAACGTCCCTCGTGTTGGTGTTACGGGGAACTGTTGCCGGCCTTCTGTGTGCGGCCACCACACTGCTTTTTTCTGCCTGTTGGGGTACTCTGCCTCCCTCACCCTGTCTGCTGCTGGCCTCGCTCTGCATGTCCTCCTGCCATATTGGGTCAGTTACTAGATCATCCACCACCTCCTCCTCTTCCACTTGCGCACCACGACCCTCCTCCTCACTTCCTGGCAATTGTGTCTCGTCATCGTCAACCTCTTGTGACAAATTGCCAGCGTTGACTTCCTCTGGCCGTGGCTGTTCAAATATTTGGGCATCTCTACATGGGATCTCCTCTTCCACCACTTCAAGCGGAGCAGGCGAGGGGCACAAATCTGGAAATGGACCAGTGAACAGCTCTTCAGCGTGTCCAAGTGTGGGATTAGTTGCTGTCTGACGACACTCGGCATGGTGGGAGGGAGGAGCATCAGGGTGAGGAGGAGTATGCGGTCGAGACTCATGGCTACTAAGAGTTGACCGTGTGGAAGACAGACCGGAGGTGGTGGTGCCCAGGTAACTGGAAGTATTATCTGCTATCCAATTAATAACCTGTTCACACTGATCTGGTGTTGTTCTGTGCTTCCCTAGTAATTCGGTCAAGAAGTGGGAGCGAGAAGATATGGCTGTTGGTTGTGGCACATTTTCACCTTGGCCACGGCCCCGTCCTCTGCATGCACCATCACCAGAACGTCCACTTCCATGTCCCTTGCCACGCGCCTTGCCCATTGTAAAGTAAGTAAAATAGCTTACACTCGCACCATCAATGGAAAAAGGGTAATAAAGTAGATTAGAACCGTGGAAGAGGAAAACCACAGTTCTATTTCTCTGGCCTACACCCGACTCTTTTAAACAATCTGAACAATCAGGGAGAAACTATTACTGTTTTTCTTTACGGAAAAAATACCAAAAGGTGAATAATAGAGATTTTTTACCGTGGAATGGCAAAACCACAGTTATTGTTTACTGGGGTATACCAGAAAATTTTAAATAGATATATTTGTGTCTGAACAATCAGGAGACACTACTACTGTTTTTCTTTGCGGCAAAAAATGCCAAAAGCAGGATAATAGAGATTTTTTACCGTGGAACAGCAAAACCACAGTTATAATTTACTGGTGTATACCAGACTATTTTCAACAGATATATTTGTGTCTGAACAATCAGGAGACACTATTAGTTTTTTTTTTTTCGGTGACACATATTACTATAACTTGCACCCATAGTGCAAAAAAAACAAAAACCCTAAAAAAACACAATGGGATCAACCGTTCTCAAATTGTTAACTAGGAGCAATGATTAGTGTGAATAATATAATATTTTGATTGGAGATGATCCAACCTCTGGTTCCACCACTGATCCTGAGAATGAAGGAATGGGGAACCTATCAGCTTTTTTTTTTCCTGCACAGCTGTGCTCCCAACCACCCACAGTGCAAAAAAAACCCCTAAAAAAACAATAGGTATAACCGTACTCAAATTGATAATTGGGAGCAACGATTAGTGTGAAGGATATAATATTGTGATTGGCGATGTTCCATCCACTGATTCTGAGAATGAAGAAATGGGAAACCTATCAGCTTTTTTTCCTGCACAGCTGTGCTCCCACCCATTGCGCAAAAATACCCTAAAAAAATGCACGTACTCAAATTGTTAATTGGGAGCAATGATGAGTGTGAAGGGATATAATATCTTGATTGGCGATGGTCCGACCTGTGGTTCCGCCACCGATCCCAAGAATGAAGGAATTGAGAACCTGTAAGCTTTTTTTTTCCTGCACAGCTGTGCTCCCAACCACCCACCCATAGTGCAAAAAATAAAAAAAACAATAGATCCAACTGTACTCAAATTGTTAAATTGGGAGCAATGATGAGTGTGAAGGGATATAATATCTTGATTGGCGATGGTCCGACCTGTGGTTCCGCCACCGATCCCAAGAATGAAGGAATTGAGAACCTGTAAGCTTTTTTTTTCCTGCACAGCTGTGCTCCCAACCACCCACCCATAGTGCAAAAAATAAAAAAAACAATAGATCCAACTGTACTCAAATTGTTAAATTGGGAGCGTGAAAAAAATAATGCATCCACTTCTTTCTAAATTAGGCTGTCAGACCCCCAAGAATGACATCCTAGTAATATGCCATGACTTATACCTCTTTAAATGTATGCAAAGGATAAACCTGGATATCCAGGTATACGTTCTATTGATTGATTTCTATAAGGGCCTATTTACACATGTAAATGTGTATCTGCTACGGACATGAATGATCGGCTGCAGCCCTTCCACTTGGCCAGTCAATGGATCCGCAAATCACAACAAGTAATTCAAGGAAATGGAAAAGTAAAAAAAAAATTTCTAGTAACATTGCATAGCGTACCGGTGATTGCGCTATTTAACTTGCCATCAGTGATTGACGGCTTATAAATGGTTAAACAGCAGTGATTGACGCTCCGCTCTGGCCGCTGCTGTTACAGCAAGATGTCAGCTGTGTAGGATGGGGGCTCTGCTCCTGAGCCCACCCGAAACAGCAATCCAATGGACGGTTTCACACACCACATTATCCAGTGGTGTTTAATTTGCTTTTCTATTTAGGAAACAAAACCGTTTTAATAACGTTTTCCTTCTCTGGTATCTAGGAGCCATTTCAGCTATTTGTAAAGGGAATCTGTCAGCAGGTTTTTCTTGGCTATTCTGAGAGCAGCATGATGGGGTGAGCGCCACACTAGGAGTAGGACCACCGAGCCCAGAGCTATTGCAAGACGTGCAGACAATATATACCAGGTATGAATGAATCCAATACAACATTATTGTTACTTGGGAATTAACCTACTTGGATATAATACATCCCTTGATATGTATATACCAAAAGGTCATTATCTTGGGAATGCCTATATTGGCTTTTATTATTTGGGATTATATCCTTTTACTATGTGACCTAGGATATACTATCAGTATGCATTAGCACAATTGGAGCTACTACTATTTAGCCCTGGTGTCTCTGCAATTCAAATATTTACATTATACCTCCTCACTATTATATGGTATTACTATATATATGTGTGTGTGCTCTTTTCTTTGCCGCCATGTACCCAAATTATTATAATAAAGGTCTTTTTTAACACATTGACCCCTTGTCGGATGTACTATATATTGGTTGTTGTTGAGAGCAGCATGATGTAGAGACAAAGACCCTGATTCTAGGGACGTCTCACTTACAGGGCTGCTGGTTGTAGTTTTGATAAAAATCACAATTTTATTAGCAGAAGATTATCACTAGAGGACTAGTAAACCTGCAGCCAGGTAGTCCAACCACGCCCCCCACCACTGATTGGCAGTTTAAATACAGTGTACACAGAAAGCTGCCAATCAGTGGTGTGGGTGGGGTTATTATACAGAGCTCAGCATTCAGAGATCTGCATGAGAAAAAAAAACCTGCAATTTTATCAAAATAACACCAAGCAGCCCAGTAAGTGATACATCGTTGGAATCAGGGCCTCGGATTATGCTGCTCTCAAATGGGATAGCAAAAACCTGCTGACATATTCCATTTAAAGGGGCAGCTGCTACTAAATCCAGACATGGTGCAAAATGTAAATTCTGCTGCAGATTTACTGCTGTAGATTTTTAATTCCTAAAAATCCCTGTAGATTCAGAGGATCTCAACCTTTTCAATGCAAATTATTTTCAAGACTTATTCACAGATATTATGAAATATTACAGTAGAAATAAAAAAGAAAAAAAAAAAGCACAATACCTAAACCCCTTCCTTGGGAAAAATATACGGCAAGTATAATAAAGACAAAAATTTATTCTGCAGTCATATTGAAGTCTAAATAGACTTGTAACCATACAATGTAAACACCAGCAAATGTAAGTAGGATCCACTGGAGCTCAGCAGAGTGTATCACATGGGTGGATTAGATACACGGCTCAGCAGACAGTATCATAGAATCATAGAATCATAGAATGGTAGAGTTGGAAGGGACCTCCTGGGTCATCTGGTCCAACCCCCTGCTCAAAGCAGGATTCACTAGATCATCTCAGACAGATGTCTGTCCAGCCTCTGTTTGAAGACGTCCATTGAAGGGGAACTCACCACCTCTCGTGGCAGCCTGTTCCACTCATTAATCACCCTAACTGTCAAAAAGTTTTTTCTAATATCTAATCTGTGTCTCCTCCCATTTAGTTTCATCCCATTGCTTCTAGTCTTTCCTTGTGCAAATGAGAATAAAGATGATCCTTCTACAATGTGACAGCCCTTGACATATTTGTAGACAGCTATTAAGTCTCCTCTCAGTCTTCTTTTTTGCAAGCTAAACATTCCCAAATCCTGCAACCGTTCCTCATAGGACAGGGTTTGCAGACCAGTCACCATTCTGGTCGCTCTTCTCTGAACTTGCTCCAGTTTGTCTATGTCTTTTTTAAAATGTGGTGCCCAAAACTGTACACAGTATTCCAGATGAGGTCTGACCAAAGAGGAGTAAAGACCGATAATGACTTCACGTGATCTAGACTGTATGCTTCTGTTAATACATCCCAGAATTGTATTTGCCTTTTTTGCTGCTGCATCACACTGTTGACTCATGTTCAGTCTATGATCTATTAGTATACCTAAGTCTTTTTCACATGTACTGTTGCTTAGCTCTATTCCTCCCATTCTGTATATGCTTTTTTCATTTTTATTGCCCAGATATAGTACTTTGCATTTTTCCCTGTTAAAAACCATTCTGTTGGTTGCTGCCCACTGCTCCAGTTTATTTAGGTCTTTTTGAATCCTCTCTCTCTCTTCTCTAGTATTAGCTATCCCTCCTAGCTTTGTGTCATCAGCAAATTTAATCAGTTTACCCTCAATTCCTTCATCTAAATCATTGATAAAGATGTTGAACAATACAGGTCCCAGGACGGAGCCCTGTGGTACCCCACTTGAGACATTCATCCAGCTGGATGTGAAGCCATTTACAACCACCCTTTGAGTCCGATCACTAAGCCAGTTATGAATCCACCTAACAGTTGCCTGGTCCATTGCATACTTGGTCATTTTTTCAATAAGGATGGTGTGAGATACTTTGTCAAATGCTTTGCTGAAGTCAAGATATACTATATCTACAGCATTTCCCTGATCCACCCAGTCAGTGATTCTGTCATAGAAGGAAATTAAGTTAGTCTGACATGACTTGTTAGTTACAAACCCATGCTGACTCTGGTTAATCACTTCATTCTTATCGATGTACTTACATACATGTTGTTTAATAATTTGTTCAAATATCTTTCCTGGTATAGAAGTCAGACTCACCGGCCTATAGTTCCCTGGGTCCACCTTCTTCCCCTTTTTGAAGATAGGAACAACATTTGCTCTTCTCCAGTCTTCTGGGACTTCTCCTGTTCTCCAAGAATTTTCAAAGATTATGGAGAGTGGTTCTAAAATTTCTTCTACGATCTCCTTCAGTACTCTGGGGTGTAATTCATCTGGACCTGGAGACTTGAACTCATTTATGTTAGCTAAATATTCCCTCACAATCTTTCTGTTTACAGATAACTTGGATTCCTCTATTCCTTTAAAAGGACAGTGAAGATCAGTTGATGTTACATTTTCTTTCTGAGAGAAAACAGATGCAAAATAGGAATTAAAAAGTTCGGCCTTCTCAACATCCTCTCTTACCATTTCTCCATTTTCATCCTGTAAAAATCCTATAGCATCTTTGACTTTTCTTTTACTTTTGACATACCCCCAAAATCCTTTTTTATTGCTTTTGACATCTCTTGCAAGCCTTAATTCATTGTCAGCTTTAGCTAACCTGATACGTGCCCTGCAGGATCTGCAGACTGCATTATAATCTTCTTTAGATATGCCTCCCTCTTTCCATTTAATAAACATTTCTTTCTTTCTTTTTAGCATGTGTTTAAGTTCTGTGTTCATCCATCCTGGTTTCCTTAAATGCTTCCCATTCTTCCTACTTTTCGGGATTGTTAACGATTGTGCTTTGAGAATCTCATTTTTAAAAATTTCCCATCCTTCCTGGACATTTTTGTCCTTAAGGACATCCAGCCATTGGATCCCTCCTATTCTCTTTCTGAGTCTCTTAAAATCTGCCTTTCTAAAATCTAACCTTGAAGTCTGAGTCTTCACATGTCTTCCTCCTCTAGTTATCCAAAATTCTATAATAGCATGATCGCTGCCTCCTAGGGTCCCAGCCACCTTTACCTCCTCAACCATTTCCTCCCTGTTTATAAGGATTAGATCCAAAGTAGCAGATCCCCTTGTTTTCTCCCCTACCTTTTGGAAGATAAAGTTGTCAGCAAGAGAGGATAAGAATTTGCTTGACCTGTTAGTTTTACTTGAGAGAGATTCCCAACAAATGTCTGGATAGTTGAAATCTCCCATGACCACTACGTCATATTTTTTGGAGAACTTGGTCATTTGATACATAAAGAGTTCATCCATATCTTCAGCTTGCCCAGGTGGCCTGTAGTAAATGCCTACAATGGTGTCCTTTCCGTTGTTCTCTCCTTGTATTCTTACCCAAACAGTTTCCACAGAACTCCCAGTCTCTGAAGCTTCAGTCTCTGTGCAGATATACGCTTTTCTAACATACAATGCAACACCTCCTCCTCGTTTATCAAGTCTGTTTCTTGCAAATAAGTTGTATCCTTTTAGCCTTTTATTCCAATCATGTGTATCGTCCCACCAAGTTTCAGTGATTCCAATGACATCATATTCCTTTTCCTGCATTAGTAGTTCCAATTCTCCTTGTTTGTTGCCCATGCTTTGTTTCTCTTCCTCCCATATTTTTATTATTTAAATTGTTTTGTCTTTGTTCTTCCTTTCCACTTCCAGTAGCAGAGATCTCAATAGTATTTGTCAGCTGTATGGCTTTTTCTGGCCTTTTGCTTCCCTTCCCACATTGTTCTAGTTTAAAGCTTTCCTGATGAGTGTAGCAAGGCGACTTCCAAATACATGTTTTCCAGTCTTCGTAAGGTGCACCCCATCTCTAGCAAGTAGTCCATCGTATAGGTAATTCATTCCGTGATCCAGAAATCCAAATCCTTGTTGACAGCACCATCGACGTAGCCAGTTGTTCACCTGTAGAATCTTATTCCACCTCATTGTTCCATGGCCATCCACTGGGAGGATGGATGAGAAGACCACCTGCGCTCCCAATTCTTTCACTTTCTTGCCTAAGTCTTCAAAGTCACTGCAGATGGTTTCCAGGTCCTTTCCTGCGGTGTCATTTGTCCCCACATGTATTAGCAGGAATGAGTAGTGATCTGTAGGTCTGAAGAGTCTTGATATCCTGTCAGACACATCTTTAATTTTTGCTCCTGGAAGACAGCACATTTCTCTTGAGGTTATGTCTGGTCTGCAGATAGCGGCCTCTGTTCCTCTTAACAGGGAATCCCCCATGACCACCACTCTCCGTTTTTTCTTCACAACATTCTTCTTTCTCCATCCAGGAGGATTCTGAGGGCTTACAAGGTTATTCATTGCTGGCAAAGTCTTATCTTGCTGTATTTCTTCATGGTTCTCCTGCGTGAGAGCCTGGTACTGGTTCCTGAGCAGTATGGGTGCTGACTGCCTCTCGATCCTCCTGCTTCTGTGGGTCACATGCTTCCATTCCTCTGTTTCCTCAGGTGCAGTTCGAATTTCTTCTCTTTCTGAATCATGAAGAGATAATTCTGCTCTGTCTAAGAACTCTTCACCTTCCTTAATGATTTTCAAGGTAGTTAACCTCTCTTCTAGATTTCGCAACTTTTCCTCCAACAGGGACACAAGCTTGCATTTCTGGCATGTGAAGTTTGGCTTTTCCACTGGCAAGTCTGTGAACATGTAGCAGGATATGCAGCTCACCAAATGGCTCCTGGACTCTTCCATGTTCTTACTGTTAATGTTCTGAAAACAGTGAAAAAAGCTTCAAAAAAAGGCTTCAAAACCGGCGCGCGGTTTACCGATGTCCTCTTTTCAGCTCCAACAGCCAAAATCCAGTGTTCTTTGAGCTCGCGGAGACTCTTCACTTACCCCAAAATGCAGTGGGAATATGCAAATTATCTCCTCAGGACTCCTCCCCTGGTTTACCGATGTCCTCTTTTCAGCTCCAACAGCCAAAATCCAGTGTTCTTTGAGCTTGCGGAGACTCTTCACTTACCCCAAAATGCAGTGGGAATATGCAAATTATCTCCTGTACACTGACACCATACACAGAGCTCCTGTGTATAATGTCACTGGTGATCAATATATTACCTGTACACTGACACTATATACAGAGCTCCTGTGTATAATGTCACTGGTGATCACTATATTACCTGTACACTGACACTATATACAGAGCTCCTGTGCATAATGTCACTGGTGATCACTATATTACCTGTACACTGACACTATATACAGAGCTCCTATGCATAATGTCACTGGTGATCACTATATTACCTGTACACTGACACTATATGCAGAGCTCCTATGCATAATGTCACTGGTGATCACTATATTACCTGTACACTGACACTATATACAGAGCTCCTGTGCATAATGTCACTGGTGATCACTATATTACCTGTACACTGACACTATATACAGAGCTCCTATGCATAATGTCACTGGTGATCACTATATTACCTGTACACTGACACTATATACAGAGCTCCTGTGTATAATGTCACTGGTGATCACTATATTACCTGTACACTGACACTATATACAGAGCTCCTATGCATAATGTCACTGGTGATCACTATATTACCTGTACACTGACACTATATACAGAGCTCCTATGCATAATGTCACTGGTGATCACTATATTACCTGTACACTGACACTATATACAGAGCTCCTGTGTATAATGTCACTGGTGATCCCTGTATTTCCTGTACACTGACACTATATACAGAGCTCCTATGTATAATGTCACTGGTGATCACTGTATTACCTGTACACTGACACTATATACAGAGCTCCTGTGTATAATGTCACTGATGATCACTGTATTACCTCTACACTGACACTATACACAGAGCTCCTGTGTATAATGTCACTGATAATCTCTACATTATCTGTACACTGACTCTATATACAGAGCTTTAATACATTTTCATTATCAGTCACTATCTGGTGCCATTATGTGCCATGGTCATGGCGTGGCGGTATTTGTCCCTTGTATGTGGTATTATTCAGACAGTCACTATTTTGTGGTAATATGTGGTCTTCTCATGGTGTGGCAGTACTTGTACTTGGTAGTATTTGATCACTATGTGGTGGTATGTGTTCTGGTCATGGTGTGGCGGTATTTCTCTCCTCTATATGGTATTATTAGTCTAGGTAAAGTGGATAGTTGTCAGTCATTTGTTTTTTCGGATATTAAGAATGGGAACATTCTTTATTTGCAATACATATTAAATACTTGGATGTTTAACCTCTCCCTGTGTTGTGACTACTACACAGCAGCAGAGATTTATTGGTTAATAAAGTTGATTCATTTTGAAAGAGTTTGTGGACTTATGTTATTCCTATATACGGTAACTGAATGGTGCTGGTGGGCCCCAAGATTGATTTTTTCCTGGTGGGCCCCAGGTACTCCAGTCCGGCGCTGGTCCCAGACAGTTACCTCCTCGTCTGTCCTGCTGCCGGCTGGGAGTCCTGTACAGTGCAGCATGTAGTGTGATGTGAATGCCACACTATGGAGATGCTGCTCCTACTACTGCCAAGTGAGGATCTCACCTCGCCAGTATGGTGCCCTCAGGAGCTCCCACAGGGCATCACAGGCCTTAGTATGAAGCAATTCCACAAGTCTTCTAGTATTGCTTCATACTAAGGCCTGTGATGCCCTGTGATAGCTCTCTGAGGAGGTGAGAGCCTCACCTCATAGGGCCCCATGATCTCTATGTACGATCCCTGACTGGGCCCCATGATCTCTATGTATGCCGCTGACTGGGCCCCATGATCTCTATGTACGCCGCTGACTGGGCCCCATGATCTCTATGTACACCGCTGACTGGGCCCCATGATCTCTATGTACGAAGCTGACTGGGCCCCATGATCTCTATGTACTCCGCTGACTGGGCCCCATAATCTCTATGTACACCGCTGACTGGGCCCCAAGATATCTATGTACTCCGCTGACTGGGCCCCATGATCTCTTTGTACACCCCTAACCTGATTGGCCCCATGATCTCTATGTACGCCTCTGACTCGGCCCCATGATCTCTATGTACGCCGCTGACTGGGCCCCATGATCTCTATGTACTCCGCTGACTGGGCCCCATGATCTCTATGTACTCCGCTGACTGGGCCCCATGATCTCTATGTACGCCGCTGAGGGGGCCCCATGATCTCTATGTACACCCCTAACCTGATTGGCCCCATGATCTCTATGTACGCCGCTGACTGGGCCCCATGATCTCTATGTACGATCCCTGACTGGGCCCCATAATCTCTATGTACGCCGCTGACTGGGCCCCATGATCTCTATGTACTCCGCTGACTGGGCCCCATGATCTCTATGTACGCCGCTGAGGGGGCCCCATGATCTCTATGTACACCCCTAACCTGATTGGCCCCATGATCTCTATGTACGCCGCTGACTGGGCCCCATGATCTCTATGTACGATCCCTGACTGGGCCCCATAATCTCTATGTACGCCGCTGACTGGGCCCCATGATCTCTATGTACTCCGCTGACTGGGCCCCATGATCTCTATGTACGCCGCTGAGGGGGCCCCATGATCTCTATGTACACCCCTAACCTGATTGGCCCCATGATCTCTATGTACGCCGCTGACTGGGCCCCATGATCTCTATGTACACCCCTAACCTGATTGGCCCCATGATTTCTGTATACTCCCCTGACTGGGCCACATGATTTCTATGTACGATCCCTGACTGGGCCCCATAATCTCTGATCTCTCATGATGTTTTTTTTTTATTAAAGATGGAGTCCCTAAATGTATTTTGTGTTTTATTTTTACTGTGTAGTGCGGCACTATGTTGCATTTTGTCATTTCATGCAGTGTAGAAATCTTGGGAAAAGTGTGGCTTGTGCTCTGGAAGTGATCAGTTATAGCTAACTATGTTATTTTCTGCAGAGATAAGTCCTGCATAGAAGATGTGATATATCGGTCTGCAAATAAAGAACTTCACCTAGAGACATCACTGGTGAGTATGTGTATTACCTATACACACACACACTGACACTATATACAGAGCTCCTGTGCATAATGTCACTGGTGATCACTGTATTACCTGTACACTGACACTATATACAGAGCTCCTGTGTATAATGTCACTGGTGATCACTGTATTACCTGTACACTATATACAGAGCTCCTGTGTATAATATCAATGGTGATCATTGCATTACCTGTACACTGACACTATATACAGAGCTTCTGTGCATAATGTCACTGGTGATGACTGTATAACCTGTACACTATATACAGAGCTCCTGTGCATAATGTCACTGGTGATCACTGTATAACCTGTACACTGACCCAATATACT
The DNA here is from genome assembly GCF_046119375.1 of Phyllobates terribilis. Classification (NCBI taxonomy): domain Eukaryota; kingdom Metazoa; phylum Chordata; class Amphibia; order Anura; family Dendrobatidae; genus Phyllobates; species Phyllobates terribilis. The sequence goes on from NW_027362812.1 coordinate 2,605,656, forward strand.
GAGCTTTTTTACATTTTTATTATTTTAGCATTATTTGTCAATATGTGGTGGCATTATGTGCTTTGGTCATGACATGACGATATTTGTCCCTTCTATGTGGTATTATTCAGTCACTATGTGGTGGTAATATGTGGTCTCATGGTGTGTCAGTATTTATACCTTGTATCTGGTAGCATTTGATCACTATGTGGTGATATTATGTGCTTTGGTCATGGTGTGGCGGTATTTGTGCCTTGTATGTGGCATTATTTGGGCACTATGTGGTGGTAATATGTGATCTGGTCACGGTGTGGTGGTATTTCTGCCTTCTATCTGGTAATATTGGTCTTGGTAGAGTGGATTGTGGTTGGTCATTTGTTTTATCTGATATCAATAAGGGGAAACCTCTTTATTTCCAATAGATATTAAATACTTAGATGTTTAACCCCTCCCTGCCCTGTGACTATTACACAGCAGCAGAGATGCAGTTACGGAGGTTCACCAGAGAAAGCAAGTTGGCATTTGGTGAGATTTTCACCTCTGTATTTATAAGACAAAACCAGGAGTGGGTGAGAAATGCATAAAACATTACCTCGGATTGCTCCACTCCTGGTTTTGTCTTATAAATACAGAGGTAAAAATCTCACCAAATAGTCAAAGTGCCACAATCTTCTGACAGTGCGGATTCCACCAATAAATAAGTGATCACCTTCCCAACCTGTGCATCGCTGAGAACTTGTTTTCACCAATAAAAACCCTTTAATGCAAACTACAGTAATTGTACATCGCAGTTCTGGTGAGCGCACAGTGATGGGCAGGAGCCGCCAATATAATGGGTATAACGGCTAACAGGTATTTGCAAATAGCTGAAGGGTGGGTGGGCCCCTGGAGTCAATGTCCCTGGTGGGCCCCAGACACCCCAGCCCCTGATTTGTCACGCACGGACCCGAAGCGACTGTGCACTGCGATACACACATCCTGTTGAAATTTCTGCTGCCGTTTACAAGCCCCAACCCCCCTGGGCCCGGTCGCAGTGACTGCCACTGCGACCGCGGACATTACGCCCCTGGCTACGTGAATCATATGTCCCATTTTGGTGCTCCTCACCATTTGCATGGCACAGTCATGCATGCTTCTCTATCACCATAGCATGCTGCAAACAATCAGGATGGCTTCTACTACATCTCTATATAAAAAGATAGTATATCTGTATTTCTATGATACGTAGAGTGGATGGAAATCATGCATCTTGCTAATATTTATTATATTACATTCATCTGATGCTCTGTAGTAACAATGTAAATTAAATTGGCGACTTAGTGCAGTTCTATTACTATTAGTAAATGTGGCACCTTGTGTTCCACAGAATATCTGAATATTACCTGAATATTTAATCTCAGCTAATGTTCATTTATCTCTTAAATATCATTGGTCAGATGCTGATCACATGACCAGTGGTGGTGCATGCATGATGATTCCATATGAAATGCACTGAGTGACAGTTGGAAGTGACAGTTGGAATTGACCAACAACAGTGGAGGAGATGTCGGCTAACTCTAAGCAAAGCAATAATATGGATATAAAAGAGGAGGAGATTGTGGTGAGCAGAGAAAGAGTGAAGACACGAAGACCTTCCCATGACACATCTGATGATGAGAGGAAGTCTTCAGTCAACAGGACAAAACCACCAGTCCAGAAGAAAGAAGTAAAGGAGAACGTGGTGAGGAGGGAAGGAGCGAAGAGACTAAGACCTTCCCATGACACATCTGATGATGAGAGGAAGTCTTCAGTCAACAGGACAAAACAACCAGTCCAGAAGAAAGAAGAAGTGGAAGAAAAGGAGAAGGTAGAAAGTCAGAAGATGGGAGCCAAGAAGAGAGGAGCCATCTTCATCTCATCAGGGGACAAAAAGAAGAAAAGAAGAAGGATTACATTAGGACAGAAACCCATGGATCTAAAGCAGAAGGCTGAAGAAGCTGAAGGAAGCAGCGGTGTTTGGTCAACCAGCTCCAAAAGCACAGTCTCTGATACCATCAAGAGGAGATTATTATTCCATCAAGTGCTTGGCCGGGGATGCTATGGAACTGGCGGAAGATTCATCTACCCGCAAACATTTTGCTGTTAAGATCATCGGCAAAAGAGCCCTGCTTGCTGACGGTGATGAGCGTGTGATGGTGGAGCGACGGGTTTTACAGCTGGCATCTGGGAGCCCCTTCCTTGTCCACGCAGACTTTGCATTCCAGACCAAGGTAGAGTATTGATTGCTCGATATTAGGAAATGTCACACGTACCACACACTGCTCTGCCTCATGGACCCCACTGATATCATCTTACATTTCAATATAGCATATCCCAAGGTAACCGCAGACAATAAGATGAATGTGATGACTATACACATGGGATATTGTGGCCCCTACTGTAATCAATAACATTTATGGCGGGGCTTGGTACATTGGGAATCATTTATTAAAACAGCCTTTTTACTTATCCCAGCCAATCACAGAACAGCTTTTACTTTTCCAGGTCAGTTAAAACAACCTTAGCTGAGCTCTAATTGGTTAGGATGGGCAACTAGTTTTCTAGTGAGCAGATTTATTAATGAGGCCCAATGTACCCCGCTCTATAAATGATTGAAAATATTAGATGTCATCATAGAGGTCAATGAACTGTAGAAAATCACTTGCCCGGACCTCATGTGTCTAATTGGGTGACTGGTAATATTTGTATCATTTACAGCATTCGCTGGGCATTATCTTGTTGGAGGCATCATCGCCATGTAGTAGTCTCTAGCTCATTTCTTTCACACTGTAGAATTTTACATATTATTATCTTGTATAGACATGGGATTTCAGAATAGATTAAATGTATTTGTTATTTTTTGTTATTTCCTGGATGACATTGTATTTTGTGTATACCATGTGGGGGGACCCTGTGTACACTATATGTCAGGGCTATTGACTTTTGTGCACTTTATATACAATTTGAGAATGTGTTAATATTTTTGTATACAAGTATTATCTGTATCTTAAAGGTTTTTTTAATTAATGTTGGGACATTTTTATGCACGTGCATCTACTTGTTTTTCATTGCCATGTTTTCTATGTATAAATATACTGGAATAAAGTACAAAATCCACTGTCTTGGAGTGAAATTTCTTCTAACCTCACCAACTAATGAAAAAGATGGTATCATATTGACCAGGGGCGAGGTGGGCCAGAGGGGCACATGCCCTCCAGGCCGGTGGCCAAGCAGCTGCTTCTTTACAGACTGCAGGGCGGCCCTGTATCTTTCATTGTGTACATGTGCCAGCTGGGCATCTGCAGCCCAGAACAGCAGGCACAGGCCACGTTCTTATGCCTGCCGGAGAGAAGCCGCTGAGCAGTACGAGAGGGCAGACATCTTTGATTCTTGTAAGGCCACGACCCCACTATCAGTATTTGGTCAGTATTCGGTCAGTATTTTTTCACAGGAGTTGGAGACAAAACCAGGAGTTGGTGATAAATGCAGAATTGGTGACTTGTTTCTATTATACATTTTCTCTGATTGTTACTGACCTGGTTTTGGCTCCCACTCCTGAGAAAATATACTGACCAAATACTGATAGTGGGGCCGTGGCCTTAGCCTGAGCTCCGGATAGTGGTCAGGACAGGAGATTTATACTTTTTGTAGAGTGTGGAAGTGGCAGGATGCTGCTCACCTCCTGACAAGTCCAGGGCCGGATCCTGAATGTTATCTATGGTCGCTCTGCTGAGGATCAGAAAGATTTATTGTAGCAGATGGACCCTTCAAGCAGGTTGGGGTCGTGCTGTCAGTGTGAGATCATCGGCTCTCGATCTGTATGAATGTTCAAATCACATCGGACCTGAGATCGAGACACTTCAGACCTTACTATACAGACCCCTGCCCCAGACTGATCCTGCACCAACTACAGGGCCAGAGCCGGCATAACCACCCATTGCACCAGAGCAAGTGCCAGGGCCCTGGGCAAGAGGGGGGGGGCCCCACTCACAGTTGGGGACACTGGAACGCTATTGGGCCTGTGAGTTGGGGGGGCCCGGTGTAACCCCCCCCCGTGCTTTACAGTGTTTGAAATACTCACCTCTCGTCATACCCTGCTGGCCGCAGGTCCAGTCTCCTCTGCGTCTTCTGACTCTGTCACGTCTCAGTGTTGAAGAGACAGGACCTGTAGCCAGCAGGGTATGAGGAGAGGTGAGTATTTTATTATTTATTTTTTATGTATGGAGCATTATATGGGGCCCATTCTCTATGGAGCATTATATGGGGCCCATTCTCTATGGAGCATTATATGGGGCCCATTATTCTGTATGGCATAGTACATGACGCCCATTATTCTTCATGGAGTAATATATGGGGTCAATTATGGTGTAATGAGCATTATATGGGGTTCATTATTCTGTATAGAGCATTATATGGGGCCTATTATTCTGTATGGAACATTATATGGGGTCCATTATTCAGTATGGAGCCCATTCTGTATAGAGGACTATGTGGTGCCCATAATACTGTATGGAGTGCTATGTAGTGCCCATAATACTGTATGGAGGACTATGTGGTGTCCACAATACTGTATGGAGGACTATGTGGTGCTCATACTACTGTATGGAGGACTATAATGTACAGTCTAAAATGAAAACTTTTGAATCCCCCCATGACACGCCCCATGCACTGTGAGGATTCGCCGGTTTCTGAGCTATTATAGAATTTACAATAGATATCACTCATGTAATGTAAGAAGTACCGTATTTTTCGGACTATAAGATGCACCGGACCATAAGACGCACCTAGGTTTTAGAGGAGGAAAATAAAAATAAAAAAATTTAAGCCAAAAATGTGTTCCTGATGCACTTTTAAGGGGGAGGGGGTCTTCTGCTGACACTGGTATAGGGGTAATGTCCCCCAATTCTGACAATATCCCCCATCCTGGTATATATGCCCCCCCCCTTCCTTTTATACGTGGTCCCCATCCCCATCCTGGTATGCATGGCACCCCTCATCCCTATCCCGGTATGCATGGCACCCCTCATCCCTGTCCCGGTATGCATGGCACCCCTCATCCCTGTCCCGGTATGCATGGCACCCCTCATCCCTGTCCCGGTATGCATGGCACCCCTCATCCCTGTCCCGGTATGCATGGCACCCCTCATCCCTGTCCCGGTATGCATGGCACCCCTCATCCCTGTCCCGGTATGCATGGCACCCCTCATCCCTGTCCCGGTATGCATGGCACCCCTCATCCCTGTCCCGGTATGCATGACACCCCTCATCCTTATCCTGGTATAGTGGTATGCATGGCACCCCTCATCCCTGTCCTGGTATAGTGGTATGCATGGCACCCCTCATCCCTGTCCTGGTATGTATGGCACCTCTAATCCCCATCATGCTGCACATGGCCCCCTCAGCGTTACCCTGGTATGTATGGCCTCCTCATCCCCCATCCTGGTATGCATGGCTCTCTCATCCCCAACCCTGGTATGCATGACTCTCTCATCCCCAATCCTGGTACATATGGCCTCCTCATCCCCCAATCCTGGTATGCATGGTTCCCTCATCCCCCAATCCTGGTATGCATGGTTCCCTCATCCCCCAATCCTGGTATGCATGGTCCCCTCATCCCCCAATCCAGGTATGCATGGTCCCCTCATCCCCCAATCCAGGTATGCATGGTACCCCTCATCCCTATTCTGGTATGCATAGAACCCCACTTTCCTATCCTTGTATGCATGGTACCCCTCACCCCCCAATCCTGGTATGTATGGTACCACTCACCCCCCAATCCTGGTATGTATGGCACCCCTCACCCCCAATCCTGGTTTTCATGGTTCAGTCACCCCCCAAATCCTGGTATGTATGGCACCCCTCACCCCCCAATCCTGGTATGTATGGCATCCCTCACCCCCCAATCCTGGTTTTCATGGTTCAGTCACCCCCCAAATCCTGGTATGCATTGTACCCCTCATCCCCCAATCCTGGTATGCATGGTCCCCTCACACCCCTTTCCTGGTATGTATGGTACCCCTCACCCCCCATTCCTGGTATGTATGGCACCACTCACCCCCCAATCCTGGTATGTATGGCACCCCTCACCCCCAATCCTGGTTTTCATGGTTCAGTCACCCCCCAAATCCTGGTATGTATGGCACCCCTCACCCCCCAATCCTGGTATATATGGCACCCCTCACCCCCCAATCCTGGTATGTATGGCACCCCTCACCCCCCAATCCTGGTTTTCATGGTTCAGTCAGCCCCCAAATCCTGGTATGCATTGTACCCCTCACACCCCTTTCCTGGTATGTATGGTACCCCTCACACCCCTTTCCTGGTATGTATGGTACCCGTCACACCACATTCCTGGTATGTATGGCACCCCTCATCCCTTTCACGGTGCACAGATACAAAAAAATAAACACATACTCACCTTTCTTCCCTGTGCTCCAGCGCTTCTGTATCCTGTTCTGCCGGGGAGCAGTGCGGCGCCAGAGTACGCGTGTGCCCATACCGTGCTGTTCAACGCCATTTTGCTGAAGACACACTGCAAATATGTCTTCAGTAAAATGGCGCCGGATAGAGCTATGCATATGTGCCGATTCCAACGCCTTCACTCCTGCCCTGGTCTCCGGCGAGAAGAGAAGCACCGCTGCAACGCTCCTCCCGGTCAGGTAAGTATGGCGCCGGAGATCGCGGTATGTGTTCAGTGTCTACGCATACCGCAATCTCCGGCGCCATACACACTCCTCTTACCTGTAACGTAATGGGTTCTTCTGTCTAGAGCCAGACTGCGCAGGCATGTAGCACTTGCCAAGTCTTTAAAGGCTTCAGACAGAGGGAGGCTTGTAGTGTTATATTATATATACAGTACAGACCAAAAGTTTATTTAAAGATTTTTCTGTATTTTCATGACTCTGAATATTGTACATTCACACTGAAGGCATCAAAACTATGAATTAACACATGTGGAATTATATACTTAACAAAAAAGTGTGAAACAACTGAAAATATGTCTTATATTCTAGGTTCTTCAAAGTAGCCACCTTTTGCTTTGATGACTGCTTTGCACACTCTTGGCATTCTCTTGATGAGCTTCAAGAGGGAGTCACCGGAAATGGTCTTCCAACAATCTTGAAGGAGTTCCCAGAGATGCTTAGCACTTGTTGGCCTTTTTGCCTTCACTCTGCGGTCCAGCTCACCCCAAACCATCTCGATTGGGTTCAGGTCTGGTGACTGTGGAGGCCAGGTCATCTGGCGTAGCACCCCATCAATCTCCTTCTTGGTCAAATAGCCCTTACACAGCCTGGAGGTGTGTTTGGGGTCATTGTCCTGTTGAAAAATAAATGATGGTCCAACTAAACGCAAACCGGATGGAATAGCATGCCGCTGCAAGATGCTGTGGTAGCCATGCTGGTTCAGTATGTCTTAAATTTAGAATAAATCCCCAACAGTGTCACCAGCAAAGCACCCCCACACCATCACACCTCCTCCTCCATGCTTCACGGTGGGAACCAGGCATGTAGAGTCCATCCGTTCACCTTTTCTGCGTCGCACAAAAACACGGTGGTTGGAACCAAAGATCTCAAATTTGGACTTATCAGACCAAAGCACAGATTTCCACTGGTCTAATGTCCATTCCTTGTGTTCCTTATCCCAAACAAGTCTCTTCTGCTTGTTGCCTGTCCTTAGCAGTGGTTTCCTAGCAGCTATTTTACCATGAAGGCCTGCTGCACAAAGTCTCCTCTTAACAGTTGTTGTAGAGATGTGTCTGCTGCTAGAACTCTGTGTGCCATTGACCTGGTCTCTAATCTGAGCTGCTGTTAACCTGCGATTTCTGAGGCTGGTGACTCGGATAAACTTATCCTCAGAAGCAGAGGTGACTCTTGGTCTCCCTTTCCTGGGGCGGTCCTCATGTGAGCCAGTTTCTTTGTTTTCTTGATGGGTTTTGCAACTGCACTTGGGGATACATTCAAAGTTTTCCCAATTTTTCGGACTGACAGACCTTCATTTCTTAAAGTAATAATGGCCACTCGTTTTTCTTTACTTAGAATTTGTATTATGGTAAGAAAAAAGCAGCTAACAATCTATTCAGTAGGACTATCAGCTGTGTATCCAGCTGATTTCTGCACAACACAACTGATGGTCCCAACCCCATTTATAAGGCAAGAAATCCCACTTATTAAACCTGACAGGGCACACCTGTGAAGTGAAAACCATTTCCGGTGACTACCTCTTGAAGCTCATCAAGAGAATGCCAAGAGTGTGCAAAGCAGTCATCAAAGCAAAAGGTGGCTACTTTGAAGAACCTAGAATATAAGACATATTTTCAGTTGTTTCACACTTTTTTGTTAAGTATATAATTCCACATGTGATAATTCATAGTTTTGATGCCTTCAGTGTGAATGTACAATTTTCATACTCAAGAAAATACAGAAAAATCTTTAAATGAGAAGGTGTGTCCAAACTTTTGGTCTGTACTGTATATATATATGTGACTACTATGTCTCTATAAATGTGATACTCATGTGTTTGTGATCCTCCATTGCTATACTCTGTATGATTGTCTTTTAATTTTTGCAATATTTAATAGAGATTTATTTTAGCGGCAATAAGCGCCTATTGTTTCATTTTGGTGGTATCTATAGTTTTGGTGTTGCCTGTAGTGATAAAGTCTTGGATTACTCATGCTCCTTATGTTGGTAGTCATATATATGACAGTGTATCTACTGTAAAACATCTGATGTCTGTATCACAGTATTTGATATACCAGTCACATATTATTGGCTGGCAAATTTTAGCCTGGGGGGCAAGCACAATGCAGCGGCCCATGAGTGTCGCGGCCATCTTTAGGCTTGAGTTTCATGTAGCACCTGATGAGTATAGCATGTGTGCGACCAAGGTACATCTGCTAACAACCCATTTCATAAAGATCACAGCTTTTTTCAGCTGTACTGGTAGAAATTAATTACAAATGGTTCACTTATTGTTAATGGCTGCACAGTTTTTGCAAAAGCATGCGGCCATTACCAAGAAACAAGCAATTTGCACTTAATATCTAATCATATAGTGGAAAAACAGTAGTTAAATGATTGGCAGTGAGCTCCTGTGCTTGGTTTGCACAGTCATGCTGAAAGAGTCCTATTAAAAGCCTAACTATAGCTTCCAAATTAGTTTTACATGTTGGATAAACCCTTTATTTGTCCTGCTTATTCTTTTCTTTTAAACATCTTTTTATTAAGGTTTTTTTAAAGAAGGTTAACAATTGAACAAAGAAAAGTCACATTGTTAATGAAACAAATCAAAGATAACGATATCACATAGATTATAAGAGCAGAAATTGACCAGACTGCATAAATTTCAGCCAAACATTGACACGTTTCGGAAGAGAGAAAAAATATAAGAGAGGTTCAATTCTTTTGAACATGTCGTAGTACAAAATTGTGGTCACATAACATGTTATCATATTCAAGAAGGTTTATTGTGATATCCTGGAAATAAAAACTTCAGAAGAGAAAAAGAAAAAAAAAAAACCTGGAGAAGGGGGGAAGGTTGAAAGGGAAGTGGGATGAACGGGGAGATGAGATGGAGGGGGGGGGGGACTACAAAGATATAGATGATGGGAGGGGGGGGGACTACAAAGATATAGATGATGGGGGGGGGGGGAGTTGGGATTAGAATGGGCTAGCGATCTGAGTATTTTAGGTTAGTATTGTGCGGTCTGTAATATATTTGTGCCAGGGACGCCATATCAACGAGAATTGTTAATGCCTTTTTTCATCCCAACTAGCCAATTCTTCTAGCCTGTATACTTGTTCAACCTTCATATCCCAGAGTGAGATATTTGGGGTCTTCGCAGATTTCCATAAGGATGTCACAAGTAACTTAGCCGAGGCCAGGAGCTGTCTAAGAAGGGTTAATTTTATTTTAGGGAAGTTATCTAGGAACAGAAACAGAAGGCAGATCTCCAGCGAGGTCAAGAGTTGCAAGTTTAAAATTTTCTTAATAGTTTGAATTCTTTTTGTCCAGAAGGGCTTAATCAATGTACAGTTCCACCACATGTGGAGCATAGTGCCCACATCAGAAGAGCATCTCCAGCAGTTAGGATCAAGTCCTTTGTAACATTTCTGAAGTTTTGATGGAGTCATATACCAGCTGGAGAGAACTTTATAGCCATTCTCTTGTACTCTAACACATCTAGAGGAGACTTTAGGTGCTAGTAGTCATCTTTTAATTTCAGATGGGGTGAAAGGCCTATTCAGATCCTGTTCCCACTTCATTACATATGGCAGTTTCTTAGGGGTTCTGGCTAGGCATAATTGTTTTTGTAGAGCTGATAACGTTCTTTTTTAGGGGTTTTTTGCAGCTATAAGTTTTTCAAAATCAGTCATTTCCCTAATATAATTTGGAGTTTTAAAGACTAGTTTTAAGTTAGACATAAATTTCTGGTACATAAAGGGGTGAAAAGAGATAGTATCTAGCATTTGATTGAGTTCTGCCAAGCAGGGCATGACCCCATTATCTGTAATTTTTTGGAGTGGTGTTATCAAGTTGCGAATTGAGTTGTGTATTGTGGCATTATGGGCTGGAGAAAGGAGAGAACTAGGTCTGTAACTTGTAGGAGAGGGGAGGGAAACGGGGAGCATATTTGTCTTATATGGGGATTGGACCAGATTTTAAAAGTAGTGGCGGTGAAAGGGTTTTTAATTGATGTATACCTAGTACTACTTGAGGGCGTGAGGATGAGCTGTCTAAGGGGGAATTTAAGGATTGTTTCTTCTACTTTAATCCATTGCTTCTGTGGTGGGAGCCTGATCCATCCACGACTCTTTGGAGATGAGTGGCTTGTTGAAGTATCTTTAGATCTGGCAGATCTATACCTCCTTCAGAGTGTGGGAGGGATAATATTTGTAAGGGAAGTCTGGGTTTTTGGTTGTGCCACAGAAAACGGCTGAGGAGTTTTCGTATGTCAATGAAAAAAGAATTAGGTAGGTGGATTGGAAGGGCTTGCACTAGATAAGTTATTTTTGGCCATATCATACATTTAAGGAGATTTTTCCTACCCAACCAGGAGATGTATGAGATATTCCAGTTGGGGGTAAGTTTCTGGATTTTCTGCAATAGCGGTGGGAAGTTTAACTTATAAAGTTCTTGTAGGTTTGGAGAAATCTCAACTCCCAAGAAACGTATTGATGGGGGGGACCAGGTAAAGGGGGACCCGATTGCCATTTGTGTTTTTTGTGGTTCTGGGATATTTATATTTAAGACTTGAGATTTGCTAAGATTCACCTTAAAATTTGATAGTGCACCGTATTCCTTGAGTAATGTCAGGATAACTGGGACAGATATTCTCGGGTTAGAGGTCATGATCAGTAGATCGTCTGCGTATGCTGCGATTTTATGTTCAGAACCAGCTGATTTGATGCCAACGATCCTCCCCTCCTCTCTGAGCTTTTGTAGTAAAGGTTCTAGTGTAAGAATAAAAAGGAGAGGGGAAAGCGGGCATCCCTGCCTGGTGCCGTTAGAAATATTAAAAGATGAAGACATAACATGAGAGAGGATTAGATACACTGCTCAGCAGACAGTATCACACCGAATAGGATTAGATACACAGCTCAGCAGACAGTATCACACAGGAGAAGATTAGATACACAGCTCAGCAGACAGTATCACACCGGATAGGATTAGATACACAGCTCAGCAGACAGTATCACACAGCATAGGATTAGATACACAGCTCAGCAGACAGTATCACACAGCATAGGATTAGATACACAGCTCAGCAGACAGTATCACACAGGAGAGGATTAGATACACAGCTCAGCAGACAGTATCACACAGGAGAGGATTAGATACACAGCTCAGCAGACAGTATCACACAGCATAGGATTAGATACACAGCTCAGCAGACAGTATCACACAGCATAGGATTAGATACACAGCTCAGCAGACAGTATCACACAGGAGAGGATTAGATACACAGCTCAGCAGACAGTATCACACAGGAGAGGATTAGATACACAGCTCAGCAGACAGTATCACACAGGAGGGGATTAGATACACAGCTCAGCAGACAGGATCACACAGGAGAAGATTAGATACACTGCTCAGCAGACAGTATCACACCGGATAGGATTAGATACACAGCTCAGCAGACAGTATCACACAGGAGAGGATTAGATACACAGCTCAGCAGACAGTATCACACAGGAGAGGATTAGATACACAGCTCAGCAGACAGTATCACACAGGAGAGGATTAGATACACAGCTCAGCAGACAGTATCACACAGGAGGGGATTAGATACACTGCTCAGCAGACAGTATCACACAGGAGAGGATTAGATACACTGCTCAGCAGACAGTATCACACCGGATAGGATTAGATACACAGCTCAGCAGACAGTATCACACCGGATAGGATTAGATACACTGCTCAGCAGACAGTATCACACAGGAGAGGATTAGATACACTGCTCAGCAGACAGTATCACACAGGAGAGGATTAGATACACAGCTCAGCAGACAGTATCACACCGGATAGGATTAGATACACAGCTCAGCAGACAGTATCACACCGGATAGGATTAGATACACAGCTCAGCAGACAGTATCACACAGGAGAAGATTAGATACACAGCTCAGCAGACAGTATCACACAGGAGAAGATTAGATACACAGCTCAGCAGACAGTATCACACAGCATAGTATTAGATACACAGCTCAGCAGACAGTATCACACCGGATAGGATTAGATACACAGCTCAGCAGACGGTATCACACAGGAGAAGATTAGATACACAGCTCAGCAGACAGTATCACACAGGAGAAGATTAGATACACTGCTCAGCAGACAGTATCACACCGGATAGGATTAGATACACAGCTCAGCAGACAGTATCACACCGGATAGGATTAGATACACAGCTCAGCAGACAGTATCACACCGGATAGGATTAGATACACAGCTCAGCAGACAGTATCACACCGAATAGGATTAGATACACAGCTCAGCAGACAGTATCACACCGAATAGGATTAGATACACAGCTCAGTAGACAGTATCACACAGGAGAAGATTAGATACACAGCTCAGCAGACAGTATCACACAGGAGAGGATTAGAAACACTGCTCAGCAGACAGTATCACACAGGAGAGGATTATATACACGGCTCAGCAAACAGTATCACACAGGAGAGGATTAGATACACGGCTCAGCAGACAGTATCACACAGGAGAGGATTAGATACACGGCTCAGCAGATGGTATCACACAGGAGAGGATTAGAGATACAGCTCAGCAGACAGTATCACACAGGAGAGGATTAGATACACGGCTCAGCAGACAGTATCACACAGGAGAAGATTAGATACACAGCTCAGCAGACAGTATCACACAGCATAGTATTAGATACACAGCTCAGCAGACAGTATCACACCGGATAGGATTAGATACACAGCTCAGCAGACGGTATCACACAGGAGAAGATTAGATACACAGCTCAGCAGACAGTATCACACAGGAGAAGATTAGATACACTGCTCAGCAGACAGTATCACACCGGATAGGATTAGATACACAGCTCAGCAGACAGTATCACACCGGATAGGATTAGATACACAGCTCAGCAGACAGTATCACACCGGATAGGATTAGATACACAGCTCAGCAGACAGTATCACACCGAATAGGATTAGATACACAGCTCAGCAGACAGTATCACACCGAATAGGATTAGATACACAGCTCAGTAGACAGTATCACACAGGAGAAGATTAGATACACAGCTCAGCAGACAGTATCACACAGGAGAGGATTATATACACGGCTCAGCAAACAGTATCACACAGGAGAGGATTAGATACACGGCTCAGCAGACAGTATCACACAGGAGAGGATTAGATACACGGCTCAGCAGATGGTATCACACAGGAGAGGATTAGAGATACAGCTCAGCAGACAGTATCACACAGGAGAGGATTAGATACACGGCTCAGCAGACAGTATGACACAGGAGAGGATTAGATACACGGCTCAGCAGACAGTATCACACAGGAGAGGATTAGATACACAGCTCAGCAGACAGTATCACACAGGAGAGGATTAGATACACGGCTCAGCAGACAGTATCACACAGGAGAGGATTAGATACACGGCTCAGCAGACAGTATCACACAGGAGAGGATTAGATACACAGCTCAGCAGACAGTATCACACAGGAGAGGATTAGATACACGGCTCAGCAGACAGTATGACACAGGAGAGGATTAGATACACGGCTCAGCAGACAGTATCACACAGGAGAGGATTAGATACACGGCTCAGCAGATAGTATCACACAGGATAGGATTAGATACACAGCTCAGCAGACGGTATCGCACAGGACAGGATTAGATACACAGCTCAGCAGACATTATCACACAGGAGAGGATTAGATACACAGCTCAGCAGACAGTATCACACAGGACAGGATTAGATACACAGCTCAGCAGACAGTATCACACAGGACAGGATTAGATACATAGCTCAGCAGACGGTATCACACAGGAGAGGATTAGATACACGGCTCAGCAGACAGTATCACACAGGAGGGGATTAGATACACAGCTCAGCAGACAGTACCACACAGTATAAGATTAGATACACTGCTCAGCAGACAGTATCACACAGGAGAGGATTAGATACACAGCTCAGCAGGCAGTATCAAACAGGAGGGGATTAGATACACAGCTCAGAAGACAGTATCACACAGTATAAGATTAGATACACTGCTCAGCAGATTATCACAGCATAGGATTAGATACACGGCTCAGCAGACAGTATCACACAGGAGAGGATTAGATACACAGCTCAGCAGACAGTATCACACAGGAGAGGATTAGATACACAGATCAGCAGACAGTATCACACAGTATAAGATTAGATACACTGCTCAGCAGACAGTATCACACAGGAGAGGATTAGATACACAGCTCAGCAGACAGTATCGCACAGGAGAGGATTAGATACACAGCTCAGCAGACGGTATCGCACAGGAGAGGATTAGATACACGGCTCCACAGACAGTATCACACAGGAGAGGATTAGATACACAGCTCAGCAGATGGTATCACACAGGAAAGGATTAGATACATAGCTCAGCAGACGGTATCACACAGGACAGGATTAGATGCACAGCTCAGCAGACAGTATCACACAGGAGAGGATTATATACACGGCTCAGCAAACAGTATCACACAGGAGAGGATTAGATACACGGCTCAGCAGACAGTATCACACAGGAGAGGATTAGATACACGGCTCAGCAGATGGTATCACACAGGAGAGGATTAGAGATACAGCTCAGCAGACAGTATCACACAGGAGAAGATTAGATACACAGCTCAGCAGACAGTATCACACAGGAGAAGATTAGATACACAGCTCAGCAGACAGTATCACACAGCATAGTATTAGATACACAGCTCAGCAGACAGTATCACACCGGATAGGATTAGATACACAGCTCAGCAGACGGTATCACACAGGAGAAGATTAGATACACAGCTCAGCAGACAGTATCACACAGGAGAAGATTAGATACACTGCTCAGCAGACAGTATCACACCGGATAGGATTAGATACACAGCTCAGCAGACAGTATCACACCGGATAGGATTAGATACACAGCTCAGCAGACAGTATCACACCGGATAGGATTAGATACACAGCTCAGCAGACAGTATCACACCGAATAGGATTAGATACACAGCTCAGCAGACAGTATCACACCGAATAGGATTAGATACACAGCTCAGTAGACAGTATCACACAGGAGAAGATTAGATACACAGCTCAGCAGACAGTATCACACAGGAGAGGATTAGAAACACTGCTCAGCAGACAGTATCACACAGGAGAGGATTATATGCACGGCTCAGCAAACAGTATCACACAGGAGAGGATTAGATACACGGCTCAGCAGACAGTATCACACAGGAGAGGATTAGATACACGGCTCAGCAGATGGTATCACACAGGAGAGGATTAGAGATACAGCTCAGCAGACAGTATCACACAGGAGAGGATTAGATACACGGCTCAGCAGACAGTATCACACAGGAGAAGATTAGATACACAGCTCAGCAGACAGTATCACACAGCATAGTATTAGATACACAGCTCAGCAGACAGTATCACACCGGATAGGATTAGATACACAGCTCAGCAGACGGTATCACACAGGAGAAGATTAGATACACAGCTCAGCAGACAGTATCACACAGGAGAAGATTAGATACACTGCTCAGCAGACAGTATCACACCGGATAGGATTAGATACACAGCTCAGCAGACAGTATCACACCGGATAGGATTAGATACACAGCTCAGCAGACAGTATCACACCGGATAGGATTAGATACACAGCTCAGCAGACAGTATCACACCGAATAGGATTAGATACACAGCTCAGCAGACAGTATCACACCGAATAGGATTAGATACACAGCTCAGTAGACAGTATCACACAGGAGAAGATTAGATACACAGCTCAGCAGACAGTATCACACAGGAGAGGATTATATACACGGCTCAGCAAACAGTATCACACAGGAGAGGATTAGATACACGGCTCAGCAGACAGTATCACACAGGAGAGGATTAGATACACGGCTCAGCAGATGGTATCACACAGGAGAGGATTAGAGATACAGCTCAGCAGACAGTATCACACAGGAGAGGATTAGATACACGGCTCAGCAGACAGTATGACACAGGAGAGGATTAGATACACGGCTCAGCAGACAGTATCACACCGGATAGGATTAGATA
This sequence comes from Phyllobates terribilis, assembly GCF_046119375.1. Classification (NCBI taxonomy): domain Eukaryota; kingdom Metazoa; phylum Chordata; class Amphibia; order Anura; family Dendrobatidae; genus Phyllobates; species Phyllobates terribilis. The sequence goes on from NW_027362812.1 coordinate 2,622,450, forward strand.
CATAGCTCAGCAGACAGTATCACACAGGAGAGGATTAGATACACAGCTCAGCAGACAGTATCACACAGGAGAGGATTAGATACACGGCTCAGCAGACAGTATCACACAGGAGAGGATTAGATACACGGCTCAGCAGACAGTATCACACAGGAGAGGATTAGATACACAGCTCAGCAGACAGTATCACACAGGAGAGGATTAGATACACGGCTCAGCAGACAGTATGACACAGGAGAGGATTAGATACACGGCTCAGCAGACAGTATCACACAGGAGAGGATTAGATACACGGCTCAGCAGATAGTATCACACAGGATAGGATTAGATACACAGCTCAGCAGACGGTATCGCACAGGACAGGATTAGATACACAGCTCAGCAGACATTATCACACAGGAGAGGATTAGATACACAGCTCAGCAGACAGTATCACACAGGACAGGATTAGATACACAGCTCAGCAGACAGTATCACACAGGACAGGATTAGATACATAGCTCAGCAGACGGTATCACACAGGAGAGGATTAGATACACGGCTCAGCAGACAGTATCACACAGGAGGGGATTAGATACACAGCTCAGCAGACAGTACCACACAGTATAAGATTAGATACACTGCTCAGCAGACAGTATCACACAGGAGAGGATTAGATACACAGCTCAGCAGGCAGTATCAAACAGGAGGGGATTAGATACACAGCTCAGAAGACAGTATCACACAGTATAAGATTAGATACACTGCTCAGCAGATTATCACAGCATAGGATTAGATACACGGCTCAGCAGACAGTATCACACAGGAGAGGATTAGATACACAGCTCAGCAGACAGTATCACACAGGAGAGGATTAGATACACAGATCAGCAGACAGTATCACACAGTATAAGATTAGATACACTGCTCAGCAGACAGTATCACACAGGAGAGGATTAGATACACAGCTCAGCAGACAGTATCGCACAGGAGAGGATTAGATACACAGCTCAGCAGACGGTATCGCACAGGAGAGGATTAGATACACGGCTCCACAGACAGTATCACACAGGAGAGGATTAGATACACAGCTCAGCAGATGGTATCACACAGGAAAGGATTAGATACATAGCTCAGCAGACGGTATCACACAGGACAGGATTAGATGCACAGCTCAGCAGACAGTATCACACAGGAGAGGATTAGATACACAGCTCAGCTGACAGTATCACATAGGACAGGATTAGATACACAGTTCATCAGACAGTATCACACAGGAGTGGATTAGATACACGGCTCAGCAGACAGTATGACGAAAGATAGGATTAGATACACAGTTCATCAGACAGTATCACACAGGAGACGATTAGATACACAGCTCAGCAGACAGTATCACACATTACATGATTAGATACACAGCTCAGCAGACAGTATCACACAGGATGGGATTAGATACACGGCTCAGCAGACAGTATCACACAGGAGAGGATTAGATACACAGCTCAGCAGACAGTAACGCACAGGAGAGGATTAGATACACAGCTCAGCACACAGTATCACACAGGAGAGGATTAGATACACGGCTCAGCAGACAGTATCACACAGGAGAGGATTAGATACACAGCTCAGCAGACAGTATCACACAGGATAGGATTAGATACACTGCTCAGCAGACAGTATCACACCGGATAGGATTAGATACACAGCTCAGCAGACAGTATCACACAGGATAGGATTAGATACACAGCTCAGCAGACAGTATCACACCGGATAGGATTAGATACACAGCTCAGCAGACAGTATCACACCGGATAGGATTAGATACACAGCTCAGCAGACAGTATCACACCGGATAGGATTAGATACACAGCTCAGCGGACAGTATCACACCGGATAGGATTAGATACACAGCTCAGCACACAGTATCACACCGGATAGGATTAGATACACAGCTCAGCAGACAGTATCACACCGAATAGGATTAGATACACAGCTCAGCAGACAGTATCACACCGAATAGGATTAGATACACAGCTCAGCAGACAGTATCACACAGGAGAGGATTAGAAACACTGCTCAGCAGACAGTATCACACAGGAGAGGATTAGATACAATGCTCAGCAGACAGTATCACACAGGAGAGGATTAGATACACGGCTCAGCAGACAGTATCACACAGGAGAGGATTAGATACACGGCTCAGCAGATGGTATCACACAGGAGAGGATTAGAGATACAGCTCAGCAGACAGTATCACACAGGAGAGGATTAGATACACGGCTCAGCAGACAGTATGACGCAGGAGAGGATTAGATACACGGCTCAGCAGACAGTATCACACAGGAGAGGATTAGATACACAGCTCAGCAGACAGTATCACACAGGAGAGGATTAGATACACGGCTCAGCAGACAGTATGACACAGGAGAGGATTAGATACACGGCTCAGCAGACAGTATCATACAGGGTAGGATTAGATACACAGCTCAGCAGACAGTATCACACCGGATAGGATTAGATACACAGCTCAGCAGACAGTATCACACCGGATAGGATTAGATACACAGCTCAGCAGACAGTATCACACCGAATAGGATTAGATACACAGCTCAGCAGACAGTATCACACCGAATAGGATTAGATACACAGCTCAGCAGACAGTATCACACAGGAGAAGATTAGATACACAGCTCAGCAGACAGTATCACACAGGAGAAGATTAGATACACAGCTCAGCAGACAGTATCACACAGGAGAGGATTAGATACACGGCTCAGCACACAGTATCACACAGGAGAGGATTAGAAACACTGCTCAGCACACAGTATCACACAGGAGAGGATTAGATACAATGCTCAGTAGACAGTATCACACAGGAGAGGATTAGATACACGGCTCAGCAGACAGTATCACACAGGAGAGGATTAGATACACGGCTCAGCAGACAGTATCACACAGGAGAGGATTAGATACACGGCTCAGCAGATGGTATCACACAGGAGAGGATTAGAGATACAGCTCAGCAGACAGTATCACACAGGAGAGGATTAGATACACGGCTCAGCAGACAGTATGACACAGGAGAGGATTAGATACACGGCTCAGCAGACAGTATCACACAGGAGAGGATTAGATACATAGCTCAGCAGACAGTATCACACAGGAGAGGATTAGATGCACGGCTCAGCAGACAGTATAACACAGGAGAGGATTAGATACACGGCTCAGCAGACAGTATCATACAGGATAGGATTAGATACACAGCTCAGCAGACAGTATCACACAGGAGAGGATTAGATACACGGCTCAGCAGATAGTATCACACAGGATAGGATTAGATACACAGCTCAGCAGACGGTATCACACAGGACAGGATTAGATACACAGCTCAGCAGACATTATCACACAGGAGAGGATTAGATACACAGCTCAGCAGACATTATCACACAGGAGGGGATTAGATACATACACAGCTCAGCAGACAGTATCACACAGGACAGGATTAGATACATAGCTCAGCAGACGGTATCACACAGGAGAGGATTAGATACACGGCTCAGCAGACAGTATCACACAGGAGGGGATTAGATACACAGCTCAGCAGACAGTACCACACAGTATAAGATTAGATACACTGCTCAGCAGACAGTATCACACAGGAGAGGATTAGATACACAGCTCAGCAGACAGTATCAAACAGGAGGGGATTAGATACACAGCTCAGAAGACAGTATCACACAGTATAAGATTAGATACACTGCTCAGCAGATTATCACAGCATAGGATTAGATACACGGCTCAGCAGACAGTATCACACAGGAGAGGATTAGATACACAGCTCAGCAGACAGTATCACACAGGAGAGGATTAGATACACAGCTCAGCAGACAGTATCACACAGTATAAGATTAGATACACTGCTCAGCAGACAGTATCACACAGGAGAGGATTAGATACACAGCTCAGCAGACAGTATCGCACAGGAGAGGATTAGATACACAGCTCAGCAGACGGTATCGCACAGGAGAGGATTAGATACACGGCTCCACAGACAGTATCACACAGGAGAGGATTAGATACACAGCTCAGCAGATGGTATCACACAGGAAAGGATTAGATACATAGCTCAGCAGACGGTATCACACGGGACAGGATTAGATGCACAGCTCAGCAGACAGTATCACACAGGAGAGGATTAGATACACAGCTCAGCTGACAGTATCACATAGGACGGGATTAGATACACAGTTCATCAGACAGTATCACACAGGAGTGGATTAGATACACGGCTCAGCAGACAGTATCACGAAAGATAGGATTAGATACACAGTTCATCAGACAGTATCACACAGGAGACGATTAGATACACAGCTCAGCAGACAGTATCACACATTACATGATTAGATACACAGCTCAGCAGACAGTATCACACAGGATGGGATAAAATACACAGCTCAGCACACAGTATCACACAGGAGAGGATTAGATACACGGCTCAGCAGACAGTATCACACAGGAGAGGATTAGAAACACTGCTCAGCAGACAGTATCACACCGGATAGGATTAGATACACAGCTCAGCAGACAGTATCACACCGAATAGGATTAGATACACAGCTCAGCAGACAGTATCACACCGAATAGGATTAGATACACAGCTCAGCAGACAGTATCACACAGGAGAAGATTAGATACACAGCTCAGCAGACAGTATCACATAGGAGAAGATTAGATACACAGCTCAGCAGACAGTATCACACAGGAGAGGATTAGATACAATGCTCAGCAGACAGTATCACACAGGAGAGGATTAGATACACGGCTCAGCAGACAGTATCACACAGGAGAGGATTAGATACACGGCTCAGCAGACAGTATGACACAGGATAGGATTAGATACACGGCTCAGCAGACAGTATCACACAGGAGAGGATTAGATACACAGCTCAGCAGACAGTATCACACAGGAGAGGATTAGATACAAGGCTCAGCAGACAGTATGACACAGGAGAGGATTAGATACACGGCTCAGCAGACAGTATCATACAGGGTAGGATTAGATACACAGCTCAGCAGACAGTATCACACAGGAGAGGATTAGAGATACAGCTCAGCAGACCGTATCACACAGGAGAGGATTAGATACACGGCTCAGCAGACAGTATGACACAGGAGAGGATTAGAAACACTGCTCAGCAGACAGTATCACACAGGAGAGGATTAGATACAATGCTCAGTAGACAGTATCACACAGGAGAGGATTAGATACACGGCTCAGCAGACAGTATCACACAGGAGAGGATTAGATACACGGCTCAGCAGACAGTATCACACAGGAGAGGATTAGATACACGGCTCAGCAGATGGTATCACACAGGAGAGGATTAGAGATACAGCTCAGCAGACAGTATCACACAGGAGAGGATTAGATACACGGCTCAACAGACAGTATGACACAGGACAGGATTAGATACACGGCTCAGCAGACAGTATCACACAGGAGAGGATTAGATACATAGCTCAGCAGACAGTATCACACAGGAGAGGATTAGATACACGGCTCAGCAGACAGTATGACACAGGAGAGGATTAGATACACGGCTCAGCAGACAGTATCATACAGGGTAGGATTAGATACACAGCTCAGCAGACAGTATCACACAGGAGAGGATTAGATACACGGCTCAGCAGATAGTATCACACAGGATAGGATTAGATACACAGCTCAGCAGACGGTATCATACAGGACAGGATTAGATACACAGCTCAGCAGACATTATCACACAGTAGAGGATTAGATACACAGCTCAGCAGACATTATCACATAGGAGGGGATTAGATACATACACAGCTCAGCAGACAGTATCACACAGGACAGGATTAGATACATAGCTCAGCAGACGGTATCACACAGGAGAGGATTAGATACACGGCTCAGCAGACAGTATCACACAGGAGGGGATTAGATACACAGCTCAGCAGACAGTACCACACAGTATAAGATCAGATACACTGCTCAGCAGACAGTATCACACAGGAGAGGATTAGATACACAGCTCAGCAGACAGTATCAAACAGGAGGGGATTAGATACACAGCTCAGAAGACAGTATCACACAGTATAAGATTAGATACACTGCTCAGCAGATTATCACAGCATAGGATTAGATACACGGCTCAGCAGACAGTATCACACAGGAGAGGATTAGATACACAGCTCAGCAGACAGTATCACACAGGAGAGGATTAGATACACAGCTCAGCAGACAGTATCACACAATATAAGATTAGATACACTGCTCAGCAGACAGTATCACACAGGAGAGGATTAGATACACAGCTCAGCAGACAGTATCGCACAGGAGAGGATTAGATACACAGCTCAGCAGACATTATCACACAGGAGGGGATTAGATACATACACAGCTCAGCAGACAGTATCACACAGGACAGGATTAGATACATAGCTCAGCAGACGGTATCACACAGGAGAGGATTAGATACACGGCTCAGCAGACAGTATCACACAGGAGGGGATTAGATACACAGCTCAGCAGACAGTACCACACAGTATAAGATTAGATACACTGCTCAGCAGACAGTATCACACAGGATGGGATTAGATACACAGCTCAGCAGACAGTATCAAACAGGAGGGGATTAGATACACAGCTCAGAAGACAGTATCACACAGTATAAGATTAGATACACTGCTCAGCAGATTATCACAGCATAGGATTAGATACACGGCTCTGCAGACAGTATCACACAGGAGAGGATTAGATACACAGCTCAGCAGACAGTATCACACAGGAGAGGATTAGATACACAGCTCAGCAGACAGTATCACACAGTATAAGATTAGATACACTGCTCAGCAGACAGTATCACACAGGAGAGGATTAGATACACAGCTCAGCAGACAGTATCGCACAGGAGAGGATTAGATACACAGCTCAGCAGACGGTATCGCACATGTGAGGATTAGATACACGGCTCCACAGACAGTATCACACAGGAGAGGATTAGATACACAGCTCAGCAGATGGTATCACACAGGAAAGGATTAGATACATAGCTCAGCAGACGGTATCACACAGGACAGGATTAGATGCACAGCTCAGCAGACAGTATCACACAGGAGAGGATTAGATACACAGCTCAGCTGACAGTATCACATAGGACGGGATTAGATACACAGTTCATCAGACAGTATCACACAGGAGTGGATTAGATACACGGCTCAGCAGACAGTATCGCGAAAGATAGGATTAGATACACAGTTCATCAGACAGTATCACACAGGAGACGATTAGATACACAGCTCAGCAGACAGTATCACACATTACATGATTAGATACACAGCTCAGCAGACAGTATCACACAGGATGGGATTAGATACACAGCTCAGCACACAGTATCACACAGGAGAGGATTAGATACACGGCTCAGCAGACAGTATCACACAGGAGAGGATTAGAAACTGCTCAGCAGACAGTATCACACAGGAGAGGATTAGATACAATGCTCAGTAGACAGTATCACACAGGAGAGGATTAGATACACGGCTCAGCAGACAGTATCACACAGGAGAGGATTAGATACACGGCTCAGCAGACAGTATCACACAGGAGAGGATTAGATACACGGCTCAGCAGATGGTATCACACATGAGAGGATTAGATACACGGCTCAGCAGATGGTATCACACAGGAGAGGATTAGAGATACAGCTCAGCAGACAGTATCACACAGGAGAGGATTAGATACACGGCTCAGCAGACAGTATGACACAGGAGAGGATTAGATACACGGCTCAGCAGACAGTATCACACAGGAGAGGATTAGATACATAGCTCAGCAGACAGTATCACACGGGAGAGGATTAGATACACGGCTCAGCAGACAGTATGACACAGGAGAGGATTAGATACACGGCTCAGCAGACAGTATCATACAGGGTAGGATTAGATACATAGCTCAGCAGACAGTATCACACAGGAGAGGATTAGATACACGGCTCAGCAGATAGTATCACACAGGATAGGATTAGATACACAGCTCAGCAGACGGTATCACACAGGACAGGATTAGATACACAGCTCAGCAGACAGTACCACACAGTATAAGATTAGATACACTGCTCAGCAGACAGTATCACACAGGAGAGGATTAGATACACGGCTCAGCAGACAGTATCACACAGGAGAGGATTAGAAACTGCTCAGCAGACAGTATCACACAGGAGAGGATTAGATACAATGCTCAGTAGACAGTATCACACAGGAGAGGATTAGATACACGGCTCAGCAGACAGTATCACACAGGAGAGGATTAGATACACGGCTCAGCAGACAGTATCACACAGGAGAGGATTAGATACACGGCTCAGCAGATGGTATCACACATGAGAGGATTAGATACACGGCTCAGCAGATGGTATCACACAGGAGAGGATTAGAGATACAGCTCAGCAGACAGTATCACACAGGAGAGGATTAGATACACGGCTCAGCAGACAGTATGACACAGGAGAGGATTAGATACACGGCTCAGCAGACAGTATCACACAGGAGAGGATTAGATACATAGCTCAGCAGACAGTATCACACGGGAGAGGATTAGATACACGGCTCAGCAGACAGTATGACACAGGAGAGGATTAGATACACGGCTCAGCAGACAGTATCATACAGGGTAGGATTAGATACATAGCTCAGCAGACAGTATCACACAGGAGAGGATTAGATACACGGCTCAGCAGATAGTATCACACAGGATAGGATTAGATACACAGCTCAGCAGACGGTATCACACAGGACAGGATTAGATACACAGCTCAGCAGACAGTACCACACAGTATAAGATTAGATACACTGCTCAGCAGACAGTATCACACAGGAGAGGATTAGATACACAGCTCAGCAGACAGTATCAAACAGGAGAGGATTAGATACACCGCTCAGAAGACAGTATCACACAGTATAAGATTAGATACACTGCTCAGCAGATTATCACAGCATAGGATTAGATACACGGCTCAGCAGACAGTATCACACAGGAGAGGATTAGATACACAGCTCAGCAGACAGTATCACACAGGAGAGGATTAGATACACAGCTCAGCAGACAGTATCACACAGTATAAGATTAGATACACTGCTCAGCAGACAGTATCACACAGGAGAGGATTAGATACACAGCTCAGCAGACAGTATCGCACAGGAGAGGATTAGATACACAGCTCAGCAGACGGTATCGCACAGGAGAGGATTAGATACACGGCTCCACAGACAGTATCACACAGGAGAGGATTAGATACACAGCTCAGCAGATGATATCACACAGGAAAGGATTAGATACATATCTCAGCAGACGGTATCACACAGGACAGGATTAGATGCACAGCTCAGCAGACAGTATCACACAGGAGAGGATTAGATACACAGCTCAGCTGACAGTATCACATAGGACAGGATTAGATACACAGTTCATCAGACAGTATCACACAGTAGTGGATTAGATACACGGCTCAGCAGACAGTATCACGAAAGATAGGATTAGATACACACTTCATCAGACAGTATCACACAGGAGACGATTAGATACACAGCTCAGCAGACAGTATCACACATTACATGATTAGATACACAGCTCAGCAGACAGTATCACACAGGATGGGATTAGATACACGGCTCAGCAGACAGTATCACACAGGAGAGGATTAGATTCACAGCTCAGCAGACAGTAACGCACAGGAGAGGATTAGATACACAGCTCAGCACACAGTATCACACAGGAGAGGATTAGATACACGGCTCAGCAGACAGTATCACACAGGAGAGGATTAGATACACAGCTCAGCAGACAGTATCACACAGGATAGGATTAGATACACTGCTCTGCAGATAGTATCACACAGGATAGGATTAGATACACGGCTTAGCAGACAGTATCACACAGGAGAGGATTAGATACACGGCTCAGCAGACAGTATCACACAGGATAGGATTAGATACACAGCTCAGCAGACAGTATCACACAGTATAAGATTAGATACACTGCTCAGCAGACTATCACACAGCATAGGATTAGATACACGGCTCAGCAGACAGTATCACACAGGAGAGGATTAGATACACAGCTCAGCCGACAGTATCACACAGGAGGGGATTAGATACACAGCTCAGGAGACAGTATCACACGGTATAAGATTAGATACACTGCTCAGCAGACAGTATCACACAGGAGAGGATTAGATACACAGCTCAGCAGACAGTATCGCACAGGAAAGGATTAGACACACTGCTCAGCAGACGGTATCGCACAGGAGAGGATTAGATACACGGCTCAGCAGACAGTATCGCACAGGAGAGGATTATATACACAGCTCAGCAGACAGTATCACACAGGAAAGGATTAGATACATAGCTCAGCAGACGGTATCACACAGGACAGGATTAGATGCACAGCTCAGCAGACAGTATCACACAGGAGAGGATTAGATACACAGCTCAGCACACAGTATCACACAGGAGGGGATTAGATACACAGCTCAGCTGACAGTATCACATAGGACAGGATTAGATACACAGTTCATCAGACAGTATCACACAGGAGTGGATTAGATACACGGCTCAGCAGACAGTATCGCACAGGGCGGGATTAGATATATGACACAGCAGACAGTATCACACAGGAGAGGATTAGATACACAGCTCAGCTGACAGTATCACATAGGACAGGATTAGATACACAGTTCATCAGACAGTATCACACAGGAGAGGATTAGATACACAGCTCAGCAGACAGTAACGCACAGGAGAGGATTAGATACACAGCTCAGCACAAAGTATCACACAGGAGAGGATTAGATACACGGCTCAGCAGACAGTATCACACAGGAGAGGATTAGATACACAGCTCAGCAGACAGTATCACACAGCATAGGATTAGATACACTTCTCAGCAGACAGAATCACACAGGAGGGGATTAGATACACAGCTCAGCAGACAGTATCACAGGATAAGATTAGATACACTGCCCAGCAGACGGTATCACACAGGACAGGATTAGATGCGTAGCTCAGCAGACGGTATCACACAGGACAAGATTAGATACACAGCTCAGCAGACAGTATCACAAAGGAGAGGATTAGATAAACAGCTCAGCAGACAGTATCACACAGGAGAGGATTAGATACACAGCTCAGCAGACAGTATCACAGAGGAGAGGATTAGATACACAGTTCATCAGACAGTATCACACAGGAGTGGATTAGATACACGGCTCAGCAGACAGTATCGCACAGGGCGGGATTAGATACACGACTCAGCAGATGGTATCACACAAGATAGGATTAGATACACAGTTCATCAGACAGTATCACACAGGAGAGGATTAGATACACGGCTCAGCAGACAGAGTCACACAGGAGAGGATTAGATACACAGCTCATCAGACAGTATCACACAGGAGAGGATTAGATACACAGCTCATCAGACAGTATCACGCAGGAGAGGATTAGATACACGGCTCAGCAGACAGTATCACACAGCATAGGATTAGATACACAGCTCAGCAGACTGTATCACACGAGAGGATTAGATACACAGCTCAGCAGACAGTATCACACAGCATAGGATTAGATACACAGCTCAGCAGACTGTATCACACGAGAGGATTAGATACACAGCTCAGCAGACAGTATCACACAGGAGTGGATTAGATACACGGCTCAGCAGACAGTATCGCACAGGGCGGGATTAGATACACGGCTCAGCAGACAGTATCACACAGGATAGGATTAGATACACAGTTCATCAGACAGTATCACACAGGAGAGGATTAGATACACAGCTCAGTAGACAGTATCACACAGGAGAGGATTAGATACACAGCTCATCAGACAGTATCACACAGAGGATTACATACACAGCTCAACACACAGTATCACACAGGAAAGGATTAGATACACAGCTCAGCAGAGAGTATCGCACAGGAGAGGATTAGATACACAGCTCAGCAGCCGGTATCACACAGGAGAGGATTAGATACACTGCTCAGCAGACGGTATCACACAGGAGAGGATTAGATACACGGTTGAGCAGACAGTATCACACAGGGTAGGATTAGAGATACAGCTCAGCAGACAGTATCACACAGCATAGGATTAGATACACAGCTCAGCAGACAGTATCACACCGGATAGGATTAGATACACTGCTCAGCAGACGGCATCACACAGGACAGGATTAGATGCACGGCTCAGCAGACAGTATCACACAGCATAGGATTAGATACACAGCACAGCAGACAGTATCACACAGGAGAGGATTAGATACACGGATCAGCAGATGGTATCAAACAGGATGGAATTAGATACACTGCTCAGCAGACAGTATCACACAGGACAGGATTAGATACACAGCTCAGCTGACAATATCACACAGGAGAGGATTAGATACACAGCTCACCTGACAGTATCACACAGTAGAGGATTATATACATGGCTCAGCAGACAGTATCACACAGGATAGGCTTAGATACACAGCTCAGCAGGCAGTATCACACAGGAAAGGATTAGGTACACAGCTCAGCAAACAGTATCACACAGGAGAGGATTAGATACATAGCTCAGCAGACAGTATCACACAGGAGAGGATTAGATACACGGCTCAGCAGACGGTATCACACAGGAGAGGATTAGATACACAGCTCAGCAGACAGTAACACACAGGAAAGGATTAGATACACAGCTCAGCAGATGGTATCACACAGGATAGGATTAGATACACAACTCAGCTGACAGTATCACACAGCACAGGATTAGATACAAAGCTCAGCAGATAGTATCACACAGGAGTGGATTAGATACACGGCTCAGCAGACAGTATCGCACTGGGCGGGATTAGATACACGGCTCAGCAGACAGTATCACACAGGATAGGATTAGATACACAGTTCATCAGACAGTATCACACAGGAGTGGATTAGATACACGGCTCAGCAGACAGTATCGCACAGGGCGGGATTAGATACACAGCTCAGCAGACAGTATCACACAGGAGTGGATTAGATCCACGGCTCAGCAGACAGTATCGCACAGGGCGGGATTAGATACACGGCTCAGCAGACAGTATCACACAGGAGAGGATTAGATGCACAGCTCAGCAGACAGTATCACACAGGAGAGGATTAGATACACAGCTCAGCAGACAATATCGCACAGGAGAGGATTAGATACACAGCTCAGCGGACTGTATCACACAGGACAGGATTAGATACATAGCTCAGCGGACTGTATCACACAGGAGAGGATTAGATACACAGCTCAGCAGACAGTATCACACAGGAGAGGATTAGATACACGGCTCAGCAGACATTATCACACAGGAGAGGATTAGATACACAGCTCAGCAGATGGTATCACACAAGATAGGATTAGATACACTGCTCAGCAGATAGTATCACACAGTAGAGGATTAGATACACGGCTCAGCAGACAGTATCACACAGGAGAGGATTAGATACACTGCTCAGCAGATAGTATCACACAGGAGAGGATTAGATACACAGCTCAGCAGACAGTATCACAAAGGATAGGATTAGATACACAGCTCAGCAGCTTGTATCACACAGGATAGGTTTAGATACACTGCTCAGCAGATGGTATCACACAGGATATGATTAGATACAGGGCTCAGCAGACAGTATCACACAGGAGAGGATTAGTTACACAGCTCAGCAGATGGTATCACACAGGATAGGATTAGATACACAGCTCAGCAGACAGTATCACACAGGGCAGGATTAGATACACGGTTCAGCAGACAGTATCACACAGGGTAGGATTAGATACACGGCTCAGCAGACAGTATCACACAGGAGAGGATTTGATACACAGCTCAGCAGACAGTATCACACAGGAGAGGATTAGATACACAGCTCAGCTGATGGTATCACACAGGATAGGATTAGATACACTGCTCAGCAGACAGTATCACACAGGGCAGGATTAGATACACGGTTCAGCAGACAGTATCACACAGGGTAGGATTAGATACACGGCTCAGCAGACAGTATCACACAGGAGAGGATTTGATACACAGCTCAGCAGACAGTATCACACAGGAGAGGATTAGATACACAGCTCAGCAGATGGTATCACACAGGATAGAATTAGATACACTGCTCAGCAGACAGTATCACACAGGGCAGGATTAGATGCACGGTTCAGCAGACAGTATCACACAGGGTAGGATTAGATACACGGCTCAGCAGACAGTATCACACAGGAGAGGATTAGATACACAGCTCAGCAGACAGTATCACACAGGAGAGGATTAGATACACGGCTCAGCAGACAGTATCACACAGGAGAGGATTAGATACACTGCTCAGCAGATAGTATCACACAGGAGAGGATTAGATGCACAGCTCAGCAGACAGTATCACACAGGAGAGGATTAGATACACGGCTCATCAGACAGTATCGCACAGGAGAGGATTAGATACACAGCTCATCAGACAGTATCACACAGGACAGGATTAGATACACAGCTCAGCAGACAGTATCACACAGGAGAGGATTAGATACATAGCTCATCAGACAGTATCACACAGGACAGTATTAGATACACGGCTCAGCAGACAGTATCACACAGGAGAGGATTAGATACACAGCTCAGCTGACTATCACACAGGAGAGGATTAGATACACAGCTCAGCAGACAGTATTGCACATGAGAGGATTAGATACATAGCTCATCAGACAGTATCACACAGGACAGGGTTAGATACACAGCTCAGCAGACAGTATCACACAGGAGAGGATTAGATACACAGCTCAGCTGACAGTATCACACAGGAGAGGATTAGATACACAGCTCAGCAGACAGTATCGCACAGGAGAGGATTAGATACACAGCTCAGCAGCTGGTATCACACAGGAGAGGATTAGATACACTGCTCAGCAGACGGTATCACACAGGAGAGGATTAGATACTCGGTTGAGCAGACAGTATCACACAGGGTAGGATTAGAGATACAGCTCAGCAGACAGTATCACACAGCATAGGATTAGATACACAGCTCAGCAGACAGTATCACACAGCATAGGATTAGATACACAGCACAGCAGTCAGTATCACACAGGAGAGGATTTGATACACAGCTCAGCAGACAGTATCACACAGGAGAGGATTAGATACACAGCTCAGCAGATGGTATCACACAGGATAGGATTAGATACACAACTCAGCTGACAGTATCACACAGCACAGGATTAGATACAAAGCTCAGCAGATAGTATCACACAGGAGTGGATTAGATACACGGCTCAGCGGACAATATCACACAGGATTTTATTAGATACACTGCTCAGCAGACAGTATCACACAGGATAGGATTATATACATGGCTCAGCAGACAGTATCACACAGGATAGGCTTAGATACACAGCTCACCTGACAGTATCACACAGTAGAGGATTATATACATGGCTCAGCAGACAGTATCACACAGGATAGGCTTAGATACACAGCTCAGCAGGCAGTATCACACAGCAAAGGATTAGATACACAGCTCAGCAAACAGTATCACACAGGAGAGGATTAGATACATAGCTCAGCAGACAGTATCACACAGGAGAGGCTTAGATACACAGCTCAGCAGACAGTATCACACAGGAAAGAATTAGATACACAGCTCAGCAGATGGTATCACACAGGATAGGATTAGATACACAACTCAGCTGACAGTATCACACAGCACAGGATTAGATACACAGCTCAGCAGATGGTATCACACAGGATAGGATTAGATACACAACTCAGCTGACAGTATCACACAGCACAGGATTAGATACAAAGCTCAGCAGATAGTATCACACAGGAGTGGATTAGATACACGGCTCAGCAGACAGTATCGCACAGGGCGGGATTAGATACACGGCTCAGCAGACAGTATCACACAGGATAGGATTAGATACACAGTTCATCAGACAGTATCACACAGGAGTGGATTAGATACACGGCTCAGCAGACAGTATCGCACAGGGCGGGATTAGATACACAGCTCAGCAGACAGTATCACACAGGAGTGGATTAGATCCACGGCTCAGCAGACAGTATCGCACAGGGCGGGATTAGATACACGGCTCAGCAGACAGTATCACACAGGATAGGATTAGATACACTGCTCAGCAGATAGTATCACACAGGATAGGACTAGATGCACAGCTCAGCAGAGAGTATCACACAGGAGAGGATTAGATACACAGCTCAGCAGAGAATATCGCACAGGAGAGGATTAGATACATAGCTCAGCGGACTGTATCACACAGGACAGGATTAGATACACAGCTCAGCAGATAGTATCACACAGGATAGGATTAGATACACGGCTCAGCAGACAGTATCACACAGGAGAGGATTAGATACACGGCTCAGCAGATATTATCACACAGGAGAGGATTAGATACACAGCTCAGCAGACAGTATCACACAGGAGAGGATTAGATACACGGCTCAGCAGACATTATCACACAGGAGAGGATTAGATACACAGCTCAGCAGATGGTATCACACAGGAAAGGATTAGATTCACAGCTCAGCAGACAGTATCACAAAGGATAGGATTAGATACACAGCTCAGCAGCTGGTATCACACAGGATAGGTTTAGATACACTGCTCAGCAGATGGTATCACACAGGATATGATTAGATACAGGGCTCAGCAGACAGTATCACACAGGAGAGGATTTGATACACAGCTCAGCAGACAGTATCACACAGGAGAGGATTAGATACACAGCTCAGCAGATGGTATCACACAGGATAGGATTAGATACACTGCTCAGCAGACAGTATCACACAGGGCAGGATTAGATACACGGTTCAGCAGACAGTATCACACAGGAGAGGATTTGATACACAGCTCAGCAGACAGTATCACACAGGAGAGGATTTGATACACAGCTCAGCAGACAGTATCACACAGGGCAGGATTAGATACACGGTTCAGCAGACAGTATCACACAGGGTAGGATTAGATACACGGCTCAGCAGACAGTATCACACAGGAGAGGATTTGATACACAGCTCAGCAGATGGTATCACACAGGATAGGATTAGATACACTGCTCAGCAGACAGTATCACACAGGGCAGGATTAGATACACGGTTCAGCAGACAGTATCACACAGGAGAGGATTTGATACACAGCTCAGCAGACAGTATCACACAGGAGAGGATTTGATACACAGCTCAGCAGACAGTATCACACAGCGTAGGATTAGATACACAGCTTAGCAGACAGTATCACACAGGAGAGGATTAGATACACAGCTCAGCAGACAGTATCACACAGCATAGAATTAGATACACAGCTCAGCAGACAGTATCACACAGGAGAGGATTAGATACACAGCTCAGTAGATGGTATCACACAGGAGAGTATTAGATACACAGCTCAGCAGACAGTATCACACAGCATAGAATTAGATGCACAGCTCAGCAGACAGTATCACACAGTATAGGATTAGATACACTGCTCAGCAGACAGTATCACACAGTATAGGATTAGATACACAGCTCAGCAGACAGTATCACACAGCATAGAATTAGATACACGGCTCAGCAGACAGTATCACACAGGAGAGGATTAGATACACAGCTCAGCAGATGGTATCACACAGGATAGGCTTAGATACACTGCTCAGCAGACAGTATCACACAGTATAGGATTAGATACACAGCTCAGCAGACAGTATCACACAGCATAGAATTAGATACACGGCTCAGCAGACAGTATCACACAGGAGAGGATTAGATACACAGCTCAGCAGATGGTATCACACAGGATAGGCTTAGATACACTGCTCAGCAGACAGTATCACACAGTATAGGATTAGATACACAGCTCAGCAGACAGTATCACACAGGATAGAATTAGATACACAGCTCAGCAGATGGTATCACACAGGATAGGCTTAGATACACTGCTCAGCAGACAGTATCACACAGTATAGGATTAGATACACAGCTCAGCAGACAGTATCACACAGCATAGAATTAGATACACGGCTCAGCAGACAGTATCACACAGGAGAGGATTAGATACACAGCTCAGCAGACAGTATCACACAGGAGAGGATTAGATACACGGCTCAGCAGACAGTATCACACAGGAGAGGATTAGATACACTGCTCAGCAGATAGTATCACACAGGATAGGATTAGATGCACAGCTCAGCAGACAGTATCACACAGGAGAGGATTAGATACACGGCTCATCAGACAGTATCGCACAGGAGAGGATTAGATACATAGCTCATCAGACAGTATCACACAGGACAGGATTAGATACACAGCTCAGCAGACAGTATCACACAGGAGAGGATTAGATACACAGCTCAGCAGACAGTATCACACAGGAGAGGATTAGATACACAGCTCAGCAGACAGTATCACACAGGAGTGGATTAGATACACAGCTCAGCAGACAGTATCACACAGGATAGGATTAGATACACAGCTCAGCAGACAGTATCACACAGGAGTGGATTAGATACACAGCTCAGCAGACAGTATCACACAGGATAGGATTAGATACACAGCTCAGCAGATGGTATCACACAGGATAGGATTAGATACACTGCTCAGCTGATGGTATCACACAGGATAGGATTAGATGCACAGCTCAGTAGGCAGTATCACACAGGAGAGGATTAGATACACGGCTCAGCAGACAGTATCACACAGGAGAGGATCAGATACACAGCTCAGCTGACAGTATCACACAGGAGTGGATTAGATACACGGCTCAGCAGACAGTATCGCACAGGGCGGGATTAGATACACGACTCAGCAGACAGTATCACACAGGATAGGATTAGATACACAGCTCAGTAGGCAGTATCACACAGGAGAGGATTAGATACACAGCTCATCAGACAGTATGACACAGGAGAGGATTAGATACACAGCTCAGCAGATAGTATCACACAGGAGAGGATTAGATACACAGCTCAGCTGACAGTATCACACAGGATAAGATTAGATACACAGCTCAGCAGACAGTATTACACAGGAGAGGATTAGATACATGGCTCAGCAGACAGTATCACACAGCATAGGATTAGATACACGGCTCAGCAGACAGTATCACACAGGAGAGGATTAGATACACAGCTCAGCAGACAGTATGACACAGGAGAGGATTAGATACACGGCTCAGCAGACAGTATGACACAGGAGAGGATTAGATACACGGCTCAGCAGACAGTATCATACAGGGTAGGATTAGATACACAGCTCAGCAGACAGTATCACACCGGATATGATTAGATACACAGCTCAGCAGACAGTATCACACCGGATAGGATTAGATACACGGCTCAGCAGACAGTATCACACAGGAGAGGATTAGAAACACTGCTCAGCAGACAGTATCACACAGGAGAGGATTAGATACACGGCTCAGCAAACAGTATCACACAGGAGAGGATTAGATACACAGCTCAGCAGACAGTATCACACCGGATATGATTAGATACACAGCTCAGCAGACAGTATCACACAGGAGAAGATTAGATACACTGCTCAGCAGACAGTATCACACAGGAGAGGATTAGAAACACTGCTCAGAAGACAGTATCACACAGGAGAGGATTAGATACACGGCTCAGCAAACAGTATCACACAGGAGAGGATTAGATACACGGCTCAGCAGACAGTATCACACAGGAGAGGATTAGATACACGGCTCAGCAGATGGTATCACACAGGAGAGGATTAGAGATACAGCTCAGCAGACAGTATCACACAGGAGAGGATTAGATACACGGCTCAGCAGACAGTATCACACAGGAGAGGATTAGATACACAGCTCAGCAGACAGTATCACACAGGAGAGGATTAGATACACGGCTCAGCAGACAGTATGACACAGGAGAGGATTAGGTACACGGCTCAGCAGACAGTATCATACAGGGTAGGATTAGATACACAGCTCAGCAGACAGTATCACACAGGAGAGGATTAGATACACGGCTCTGCAGATAGTATCACACAGGATAGGATGAGATACACAGCTCAGCAGACGGTATCACACAGGACAGGATTAGATACACAGCTCAGCAGACATTATCACACAGGAGATGATTAGATACACAGCTCAGCAGACAGTATCACACAGGACAGGATTAGATACACAGCTCAGCAGACAGTATCACACAGGACAGGATTAGATACATAGCTCAGCAGACGGTATCACACAGGAGAGGATTAGATACACGGCTCAGCAGACAGTATCACACAGGAGGGGATTAGATACACAGCTCAGCAGACAGTACCACACAGTATAAGATTAGATACACTGCTCAGCAGACAGTATCACACAGGAGAGGATTAGATACACAGCTCAGCAGACAGTATCAAACAGAAGGGGATTAGATACACAGCTCAGAAGACAGTATCACACAGTATAAGATTAGATACACTGCTCAACAGATTATCACAGCATAGGATTAGATACACGGCTCAGCAGACAGTATCACACGGGAGAGGATTAGATACACAGCTCAGCAGACAGTATCACACAGGAGAGGATTAGATACACAGCTCAGCAGACAGTATCGCACAGGACAGGATTAGATACACAGCTCAGCAGACGGTATCGCACAGGAGAGGATTAGATACACGGCTCCACAGACAGTATCACACAGGAGAGGATTAGATACACAGCTCAGCAGATGATATCACACAGGAAAGGATTAGATACATAGCTCAGCAGACGGTATCACACAGGACAGGATTAGATGCACAGCTCAGCAGACAGTATCACACCGAATAGGATTAGATACACAGCTCAGCAGACAGTATCACACAGGAGAAGATTAGATACAAAGCTCAGCAGACAGTATCACACAGGAGAAGATTAGATACACAGCTCAGCAGACAGTATCACACAGGAGAGGATTAGATACACGGCTCAGCACACAGTATCACACAGGAGAGGATTAGAAACACTGCTCAGCAGACAGTATCACACAGGAGAGGATTAGATACAATGCTCAGTAGACAGTATCACACAGGAGAGGATTAGATACACGGCTCAGCAGACAGTATCACACAGGAGAGGATTAGATACACGGCTCAGCAGACAGTATCACACAGGAGAGGATTAGATACACGGCTCAGCAGATGGTATCACACAGGAGAGGATTAGAGATACAGCTCAGCAGACAGTATCACACAGGAGAGGATTAGATACACGGCTCAGCAGACAGTATGACACAGGAGAGGATTAGATACACGGCTCAGCAGACAGTATCACACAGGAGAGGATTAGATACATAGCTCAGCAGACAGTATCACACAGGAGAGGATTAGATACACGGCTCAGCAGACAGTATGACACAGGAGAGGATTAGATACACGGCTCAGCAGACAGTATCATACAGGGTAGGATTAGATACACAGCTCAGCAGACAGTATCACACAGGAGAGGATTAGATACACGGCTCAGCAGATAGTATCACACAGGATAGGATTAGATACACAGCTCAGCAGACGGTATCACACAGGACAGGATTAGATACACAGCTCAGCAGACATTATCACACAGGAGAGGATTAGATACACAGCTCAGCAGACATTATCACACAGGAGGGGATTAGATACATACACAGCTCAGCAGACAGTATCACACAGGACAGGATTAGATACATAGCTCAGCAGACAGTATCACACAGGAGAGGATTAGATACACAGCTCAGCAGACAGTATCAAACAGGAGGGAATTAGATACACACCTCAGAAGACAGTATCACACAGTATAAGATTAGATACACTGCTCAGCAGATTATCACAGCATAGGATTAGATACACGGCTCAGCAGACAGTATCACACAGGAGAGGATTAGATACACAGCTCAGCAGACAGTATCACACAGGAGAGGATTAGATACACAGCTCAGCAGACAGTATCACACAGTATAAGATTAGATACACAGCTCAGCAGACAGTATCACACAGCATAGGATTAGATACACGGCTCAGCAGACAGTATCACACAGGACAGGATTAGATACACGGCTCAGCAGACAGTATCACACAGGACAGGATTAGATACACAGCTCAGCAGACAGTATCACACAGGAGAGGATTAGATACACAGCTCAGCAGACAGTATCACACAGCGTAGGATTAGATACACAGCTCAGCAGACAGTATCACACAGGAGAGGATTAGATACACAGCTCAGCAGACAGTATCACACAGGAGTGGATTAGATACACGGCTCAGCAGACAGTATCGCACAGGGCGGGATTAGATACACGGTTCATCAGACAGTATCACACAGGAGAGTATTAGATACACTGCTCAGCAGACAGTATCACACAGGAGAGTATTAGATACACAGCTCAGCAGACGGTATCACACAGGAGAGAATTAGATACACAGCTCAGCAGACAGTATCACACAGGATTAGATACATAGCTCAGCAGACAGTATCACACAGGAGAGGATTATATACACAGCTCAGCAGACAGTATCACACAGGAGAGGATGAGATACACAGCATAGGTTTAGATACACAGCTCAGCAGGCAGTATCACACAGCATAGGATTAGATACACGGCTCAACAGACAGTATCACACAGGAGGGGATTAGATACACAGCTCAGCAGACAGTATCACAGAGGAGGGGATTAGATACACAGCTCAGCAGACAGTATCACACAGGATAAGATTAGATACACAGCTCAGCAGACATTATCACACAGGATAAGATTAGATACACAGCTCAGCAGACAGTATCACACAGGAGTGGATTAGATACACGGCTCAGCAGACAGTATCACACAGGAGAGGATTAGATACACGGCTCAGCAGACAGTATCACACAGGAGAAGATTAGATACACAGCTCAGCAGACAGTATCTCACAGGAGAGGATTAGATACATGGCTCAGCAGACCGTATCCCACAGCATAGGATTAGATACACGGCTCAGCAGACAGTATCACACAGGAGAGGATTAGATACACAGCTCAGCAGACAGTATGACACAGGAGAGGATTAGATACACGGCTCAGCAGACAGTATGACACAGGAGAGGATTAGATACACGGCTCAGCAGACAGTATCATACAGGGTAGGATTAGATACACAGCTCAGCAGACAGTATCACACCGGATAGGATTAGATACACAGCTCAGCAGACAGTATCACACCGGATAGGATTAGATACACAGCTCAGCAGACAGTATCACACCGAATAGGATTAGATACACAGCTCAGCAGACAGTATCACACCGAATAGGATTAGATACACAGCTCAGTAGACAGTATCACACAGGAGAAGATTAGATACACAGCTCAGCAGACAGTATCACACTGGAGAGGATTAGAAACACTGCTCAGCAGACAGTATCACACAGGAGAGGATTAGATACACGGCTCAGCAAACAGTATCACACAGGAGAGGATTAGATACACGGCTCAGCAGACAGTATCACACAGGAGAGGATTAGATACACGGCTCAGCAGATGGTATCACACAGGAGAGGATTAGAGATACAGCTCAGCAGACAGTATCACACAGGAGAGGATTAGATACACGGCTCAGCAGACAGTATCACACAGGAGAGGATTAGATACACGGCTCAGCAGACAGTATCACACAGGAGAGGATTAGATACACAGCTCAGCAGACAGTATCACACAGGAGAGGATTAGATACACGGCTCAGCAGACAGTATGACACAGGAGAGGATTAGATACACGGCTCAGCAGACAGTATCATATAGGGTAGGATTAGATACACAGCTCAGCAGACAGTATCACACAGGAGAGGATTAGATACACGGCTCAGCAGATAGTATCACACAGGATAGGATGAGATACACAGCTCAGCAGACGGTATCACACAGGACAGGATTAGATACACAGCTCAGCAGACATTATCACACAGGAGAGGATTAGATACACAGCTCAGCAGACAGTATCACACAGGACAGGATTAGATACACAGCTCAGCAGACAGTATCACACAGGACAGGATTAGATACATAGCTCAGCAGACGGTATCACACAGGAGAGGATTAGATACACGGCTCAGCAGACAGTATCACACAGGAGGGGATTAGATACACAGCTCAGCAGACAGTACCACGCAGTATAAGATTAGATACACTGCTCAGCAGACAGTATCACACAGGAGAGGATTAGATACACAGCTCAGCAGACAGTATCAAACAGGAGGGGATTAGATACACAGCTCAGAAGACAGTATCACACAGTATAAGATTAGATGCACTGCTCAACAGATTATCACAGCATAGGATTAGATACACGGCTCAGCAGACAGTATCACACAGGAGAGGATTAGAGACACAGCTCAGCAGACAGTATCACACAGGAGAGGATTAGATACACAGCTCAGCAGACAGTATCGCACAGGAGAGGATTAGATACACAGCTCAGCAGACTGTATCGCACAGGAGAGGATTAGATACACGGCTCCACAGACAGTATCACACAGGAGAGGATTAGATACACAGCTCAGCAGATGGTATCACACAGGAAAGGATTAGATACATAGCTCAGCAGACGGTATCACACAGGACAGGATTAGATGCACAGCTCAGCAGACAGTATCACACCGAATAGGATTAGATACACAGCTCAGCAGACAGTATCACACAGGAGAAGATTAGATACAAAGCTCAGCAGACAGTATCACACAAGAGAAGATTAGATACACAGCTCAGCAGACAGTATCACACAGGAGAGGATTAGATACACTGCTCAGCAGACAGTATCACACAGGAGAGGATTAGATACACAGCTCAGCAGACAGTATCGCACAGGAGAGGATTAGATACACAGCTCAGCAGACGGTATCGCACAGGAGAGGATTAGATACACGGCTCCACAGACAGTATCACACAGGAGAGGATTAGATACACAGCTCAGCAGATGGTATCACACAGGAAAGGATTAGATACATAGCTCAGCAGACGGTATCACACAGGACAGGATTAGATGCACAGCTCAGCAGACAGTATCACACCGAATAGGATTAGATACACAGCTCAGCAGACAGTATCACACAGGAGAAGATTAGATACAAAGCTCAGCAGACAGTATCACACAAGAGAAGATTAGATACACAGCTCAGCAGACAGTATCACACAGGAGAGGATTAGATACACGGCTCAGCAGACAGTATCACACAGGAGAGGATTAGAAACACTGCTCAGCAGACAGTATCACACAGGAGAGGATTAGATACAATGCTCAGTAGACAGTATCACACAGGAGAGGATTAGATACACGGCTCAGCAGACAGTATCACACAGGAGAGGATTAGATACACGACTCAGCAGACAGTATCACACAGGAGAGGATTAGATACACGGCTCAGCAGATGGTATCACACAGGAGAGGATTAGAGATACAGCTCAGCAGACAGTATCACACAGGAGAGGATTAGATACACGGCTCAGCAGACAGTATGACACAGGAGAGGATTAGATACACGGCTCAGCAGACAGTATCACACAGGAGAGGATTAGATACATAGCTCAGGAGACAGTATCATACAGGAGAGGATTAGATACACGGATCAGCAGACAGTATGACACAGGAGAGGATTAGATACACGGCTCAGCAGACAGTATCATACAGGGTAGGATTAGATACACAGCTCAGCAGACAGTATCACACAGGAGAGGATTAGATACACGGCTCAGCAGATAGTATCACACAGGATAGGATTAGATACACAGCTCAGCAGACGGTATCACACAGGACAGGATTAGATACACAGCTCAGCAGACATTATCACACAGGAGAGGATTAGATACACAGCTCAGCAGACATTATCACACAGGAGGGGATTAGATACATACACAGCTCAGCAGACAGTATCACACAGGACAGGATTAGATACATAGCTCAGCAGACGGTATCACACAGGAGAGGATTAGATACACGGCTCAGCAGACAGTATCACACAGGAGGGGATTAGATACACAGCTCAGCAGACAGTACCACACAGTATAAGATTAGATACACTGCTCAGCAGACAGTATCACACAGGAGAGGATTAGATACACAGCTCAGCAGACAGTATCAAACAGGAGGGGATTAGATACACACCTCAGAAGACAGTATCACACAGTATAAGATTAGATACACTGCTCAGCAGATTATCACAGCATAGGATTAGATACAAGGCTCAGCAGACAGTATCACACAGGAGAGGATTAGATACACAGCTCAGCAGACAGTATCACACAGGAGAGGATTAGATACACAGCTCAGCAGACAGTATCACACAGTATAAGATTAGATGCACTGCTCAGCAGACAGTATCACACAGGAGATGATTAGATACACAGCTCAGCAGACAGTATCGCACAGGAGAGGATTAGATACACAGCTCAGCAGACGGTATCGCACAGGAGAGGATTAGATACACGGCTCCACAGACAGTATCACACAGGAGAGGATTAGATACACAGCTCAGCTGACAGTATCACATAGGACGGGATTAGATACACAGTTCATCAGACAGTATCACACAGGAGTGGATTAGATACACGGCTCAGCAGACAGTATCACGAAAGATAGGATTAGATACACAGTTCATCAGACAGTATCACACAGGAGACGATTAGATACACAGCTCAGCAGACAGTATCACACATTACATGATTAGATACACAGCTCAGCAGACAGTATCACACAGGATGGGATTAGATACACAGCTCAGCACACAGTATCACACAGGAGAGGATTAGTTACACGGCTCAGCAGACAGTATCACACAGGAGAGGATTAGAAACACTGCTCAGCAGACAGTATCACACCGGATAGGATTAGATACACAGCTCAGCAGACAGTATCACACCGAATAGGATTAGATACACAGCTCAGCAGACAGTATCACACAGGAGAAGATTAGATACACAGCTCAGCAGACAGTATCACACAGGAGAGGATTAGAAACACTGCTCAGCAGACAGTATCACACAGGAGAGGATTAGTAACAATGCTCAGCAGACAGTATCACACAGGAGAGGATTAGATACACGGCTCAGCAGACAGTATCACACAGGAGAGGATTAGATACATGGCTCAGCAGACAGTATGACACAGGAGAGGATTAGATACACGGCTCAGCAGACAGTATCACACAGGAGAGGATTAGATACACGGCTCAGCAGACAGTATGACACAGGAGAGGATTAGATACACGGCTCAGCAGACAGTATCATACAGGGTAGGATTAGATACACAGCTCAGCAGACAGTATCACACCGGATAGGATTAGATACACAGCTCAGCAGACAGTATCACACCGGATAGGATTAGATACACAGCTCAGCAGACAGTATCACACCGAATAGGATTAGATACACAGCTCAGCAGACAGTATCACACCGAATAGGATTAGATACACATCTCAGCAGACAGTATCACACAGGAGAAGATTAGATACACATCTCAGCAGACAGTATCACACAGGAGAAGATTAGATACACAGCTCAGCAGACAGTATCACACAGGAGAGGATTAGATACACAGCACACAGTATCACACAGGAGAGGATTAGAAACACTGCTCAGCAGACAGTATCACACAGGAGAGGATTAGATACAATGCTCAGTAGACAGTATCACACAGGAGAGGATTAGATACACGGCTCAGCAGACAGTATCACACAGGAGAGGATTAGATACACGGCTCAGCAGACAGTATCACACAGGAGAGGATTAGATACACGGCTCAGCAGATGGTATCACACAGGAGAGGATTAGAGATACAGCTCAGCAGACAGTATCACACAGGAGAGGATTAGATACACGGCTCAGCAGACAGTATGACACAGGAGAGGATTAGATACACGGCTCAGCAGACAGTATCACACAGGAGAGGATTAGATACATAGCTCAGCAGACAGTATCACACAGGAGAGGATTAGATACACGGCTCAGCAGACAGTATGACACAGGAGAGGATTAGATACACGGCTCAGCAGACAGTATCATACAGGGTAGGATTAGATACACAGCTCAGCAGATAGTATCACACAGGAGAGGATTAGATACACGGCTCAGCAGATAGTATCACACAGGATAGGATTAGATACACAGCTCAGCAGACGGTATCACACAGGACAGGATTAGATACACAGCTCAGCAGACATTATCACACAGGAGAGGATTAGATACACAGCTCAGCAGACATTATCACACAGGAGGGGATTAGATACATACACAGCTCAGCAGACAGTATCACACAGGAAAGGATTAGATACATAGCTCAGCAGACGGTATCACACAGGAGAGGATTAGATACACGGCTCAGCAGACAGTATCACACATGAGGGGATTAGATACACAGCTCAGAAGACAGTATCACACAGTATAAGATTAGATACACTGCTCAGCAGATTATCACAGCATAGGATTAGATACACGGCTCAGCAGACAGTATCACACAGGAGAGGATTAGATACACAGCTCAGCAGACAGTATCACACAGGAGAGGATTAGATACACAGCTCAGCAGACAGTATCACACAGTATAAGATTAGATACACTGCTCAGCAGACAGTATCACACAAGAGAGGATTAGATACACAGCTCAGCAGACAGTATCGCACAGGAGAGGATTAGATACACAGCTCAGCAGACGGTATCGCACAGGAGAGGATTAGATACACGGCTCCACAGACAGTATCACACAGGAGAGGATTAGATACACAGCTCAGCAGATGGTATCACACAGGAAAGGATTAGATACATAGCTCAGCAGACGGTATCACACAGGACTGGATTAGATGCACAGCTCAGCAGACAGTATCACACAGGAGAGGATTAGATACACAGCTCAGCTGACAGTATCACATAGGACAGGATTAGATACACAGTTCATCAGACAGTATCACACAGGAGTGGATTAGATACACGGCTCAGCAGACAGTATCACGAAAGATAGGATTAGATACACAGTTCATCAGACAGTATCACACAGGATGGGATTAGATACACGGCTCAGCAGACAGTATCACACAGGAGAGGATTAGATACACAGCTCAGCAGACAGTATCACACAGGAGAGGATTAGATACACAGCTCAGCAGACAGTAACGCACAGGAGAGGATTAGATACACAGCTCAGCACACAGTATCACACAGGAGAGGATTAGATACACGGCTCAGCAGACAGTATCACACAGGAGAGGATTAGATACACGGCTCAGCAGACAGTATCACACAGGATAGGATTAGACACACAGATCAGCAGACAGTATCACACAGGAGAGGATTAGATACACAGCTCATCAGACAGTATCACACAGGAGGGGATTAGATACACAGCTCAGCAGACAGTATCACACAGTATAAGATTAGATACACTGCTCAGCAGACTATCACACAGCATAGGATTAGATACACGGCTCAGCAGACAGTATCACACAGGAGAGGATTAGATACACAGCTCAGCAGACAGTATCACACAGGAGGGGATTAGATACACAGCTCAGGAGACAGTATCACACAGTATAAGATTAGATACACTGCTCAGCAGACAGTATCACACAGGAGAGGATTAGATACACAGCTCAGCAGACAGTATCGCACAGGAAAGGATTAGACACACTGCTCAGCAGACAGTATCGCACAGGAGAGGATTAGATACACGGCTCAGCAGACAGTATCGCACAGGAGAGGATTAGATACACAGCTCAGCAGACAGTATCACACAGGAAAGGATTAGATACATAGCTCAGCAGACGGTATCACAGGACAGGATTAGATGCACAGCTCAGCAGACAGTATCACACAGGAGAGGATTAGATACACAGCTCAGCTGACAGTATCACATAGGACAGGATTAGATACACAGTTCATCAGACAGTTTCACACAGGAGTGGATTAGATACACGGCTCAGCAGACAGTATCGCACAGGGCGGTATTAGATATATGACTCAGCAGACAGTATCACACAGGAGAGGATTAGATACACAGCTCAGCTGACAGTATCACATAGGACTGGATTAGATACACAGTTCATCAGACAGTATCACACAGGAGAGGATTAGATACAGAGCTCAGCAGACAGTAACGCACAGGAGAGGATTAGATACACAGCTCAGCACACAGTATCACACAGGAGAGGATTAGATACACGGCTCAGCAGACAGTATCACACAGGAGAGGATTAGATACACAGCTCAGCAGACAGTATCACACAGGATAGGATTAGATACACTGCTCAGCAGATGGTATTACACAGGATAGGATTAGATACACAGCTCAGCTGACAGTATCACACAGGATAGGATTAGATACACGGCTCAGCAGACATTATCACACAGGAGATGATTAGATACACAGCATAGGATTAGATACACAGCTCAGCAGACAGTATCACACAGCATAGGATTAGATACACTTCTCAGCAGACAGAATCACACAGGAGGGGATTAGATACACAGCTCCGCAGACAGTATCACAGGATAAGATTAGATACACTGCTCAGCAGACGGTATCACACAGGGTAGGATTAGATACACAGCTCAGCAGACAGTATCACACAGGAGAGGATTAGATACACGGCTCAGCAGACAGTATCACACAGGAGAGGATTAGATACGCAGCTCAGCAGACAGTATCTCACAGGAGAGGATTAGATACATGGCTCAGCAGACAGTATCACACAGCATAGGATTAGATACACGGCTCAGCAGACAGTATCACACAGGAGGGGATTAGATACACAGCTGAGGAGACAGTATCACACAGCATAGGATTAGATACACAGCTCAGCAGGCAGTATCACACAGCATAGGATTAGATACACAGCTCAGCAGACAGTATCACACAGCATAGGATTAGATACACAGCTCAGCAGACAGTATCGCACAGCATAGGATTAGATACACGGCTCAGCAGACAGTATCACACAGGACAGGATTAGATACACAGCTCAGCAGACAGTATCACACAGGAGAGGATTAGATGCACAGCTCAGCAGACAGTATCACACAGCATAGGATTAGATACACAGCTCAGCAGACAGTATCACACAGGATAAGATTAGATACACAGCTCAGCAGACAGTATCACACAGGATAAGATTAGATACACAGCTCAGCAGACAGTATTACACAGGAGAGGATTAGATGCACAGCTCAGCAGACAGTATCACACAGGAGAGGATTAGATACACGGCTCAGCAGACAGTATCACACAGGAGAGGATTAGATACGCAGCTCAGCAGACAGTATCTCACAGGAGAGGATTAGATACATGGCTCAGCAGACAGTATCACACAGCATAGGATTAGATACACGGCTCAGCAGACAGTATCACACAGGAGGGGATTAGATACACAGCTGAGGAGACAGTATCACACAGCATAGGATTAGATACACAGCTCAGCAGGCAGTATCACACAGCATAGGATTAGATACACAGCTCAGCAGACAGTATCACACAGGACAGGATTAGATACACAGCTCAGCAGACAGTATCACACAGGAGAGGATTAGATACACAGCTCAGCAGACAGTATCACACAGCGTAGGATTAGATACACAGCTCAGCAGACAGTATCACACAGGAGAGGATTAGATACACAGATCAGCAGACAGTATCACACAGCATAGGATTAGATACACAGCTCAGCAGACAGTATCACACAGGAGTGGATTAGATACACGGCTGAGCAGACAGTATCGCACAGGGCGGGATTAGATACACGGTTCAGCAGACAGTATCACACAGGAGAGTATTAGATACACTGCTCAGCAGACAGTATCACACAGGAAAGTATTAGATACACAGCTCAGCAGACGGTATCACACAGGAGAGAATTAGATACACAGCTCAGCAGACGGTATCACACAGGAGAGGATTAGATACACAGCTCAGCAGACAGTGTCCCACAGGGTAGGATTAGAGATACACGGCTCAGCAGACAGTATCACACAGGATAGGATTAGATACACGGCCCAGCAGACAGTATCACATAGGAGAGGATTAGATACACAGCTCAGCAGACAGTATCACACAGGGGATGATTAGATACACTGTTTAGCAGATAGTATCACACAGGATAGGATTAGATGCACAGCTCAGCAGACAGTATCACACAGGACAGGATTAGATACACAGCTCAGCAGACAGTATCACACAGGATAGGATTAGATACACTGCTCAGCAGACAGTATCACTGTACAGGATTAGATACACAGCTCACCAGACAGTATCACACAGAATAGGATTAGATACACAGGTCAGCAAACAGTATCACACAGGATAGGATTAGATACACTGCTCAGCAGATGGTATCACACAGGATAGGATTAGATACACAGCTCAGCAGACAGTATCACACAGGATAGGATTAGATACACGGCTCAGCAGACAGTATCACAGGAGGGGATTAGATACACGGCTCAGTAGACAGTATCACACAGGAGAGGATTAGATACACATCATAGGATTAGATACACAGCTCAGCAGACAGTATCACACAGGAGGGGATTAGATACAAAGCTCAGCAGACAGTATCACACAGGATAAGATTAGTTACACTGCTCAGCAGACAGTATCACACAGGAGAGGATTAGATACACGGCTCAACACACAGTATTACACAGAGGATTAGATACACGGCTCAGCAGACAGTATCACACAGAAGAGGATTAGATACACAGCTCAGCAGACAGTATCACACAGGATAAGATTAGATACACAGCTCAGCAGACAGTATCACACAGGATAAGATTAGATACACAGCTCAGCAGACAGTATTACACAGGAGAGGATTAGATGCACAGCTCAGCAGACAGTATCACACAGGAGAGGATTAGATACACGGCTCAGCAGACAGTATCACACAGGAGAGGATTAGATACGCAGCTCAGCAGACAGTATCTCACAGGAGAGGATTAGATACATGGCTCAGCAGACAGTATCACACAGCATAGGATTAGATACACTGCTCAGCAGGCAGTATCACACAGCATAGGATTAGATACACAGCTCAGCAGACAGTATCACACAGCATAGGATTAGATACACAGCTCAGCAGACAGTATCGCACAGCATAGGATTAGATACACGGCTCAGCAGACAGTATCACACAGGAGAGGATTAGATACACAGCTCAGCAGACAGTATCACACAGCGTAGGATTAGATACACAGCTCAGCAGACAGTATCACACAGGAGAGGATTAGATACACAGATCAGCAGACAGTATCACACAGCATAGGATTAGATACACAGCTCAGCAGACAGTATCACACAGGAGTGGATTAGATACACGGCTGAGCAGACAGTATCGCACAGGGCGGGATTAGATACACGGTTCAGCAGACAGTATCACACAGGAGAGTATTAGATACACTGCTCAGCAGACAGTATCACACAGGAAAGTATTAGATACACAGCTCAGCAGACGGTATCACACAGGAGAGGATTAGATACACAGCTCAGCAGACAGTGTCCCACAGGGTAGGATTAGAGATACACGGCTCAGCAGACAGTATCACACAGGATAGGATTAGATACACGGCCCAGCAGACAGTATCACATAGGAGAGGATTAGATACACAGCTCAGCAGACAGTATCACACAGGATAGGATTAGATACACGGCTCAGCAGACAGTATCACAGGAGGGGATTAGATACACGGCTCAGTAGACAGTATCACACAGGAGAGGATTAGATACACATCATAGGATTAGATACACAGCTCAGCAGACAGTATCACACCGGAGGGGATTAGATACAAAGCTCAGCAGACAGTATCACACAGGATAAGATTAGTTACACTGCTCAGCAGACAGTATCACACAGGAGAGGATTAGATACACGGCTCAACACACAGTATTACACAGAGGATTAGATACACGGCTCAGCAGACAGTATCACACAGAAGAGGATTAGATACACAGCTCAGCTGACAGTATCACACAGCATAGGATTAGATACACAGCTCAGCAGACAGTATCACACAGGAGTGGATTAGATACACGGCTCAGCAGACAGTATCGCACAGGGCGGGATTAGATACACGGCTCAGCAGACAGTATCACACAGGATAGGATTAGATACACAGTTCATCAGACAGTATCACACAGGAGACGATTAGATACACAGCTCAGCAGACAGTATCACACATTAGAGGATTAGATACACAGCTCAGCAGACAGTATCACACAGGAGAGGATTAGATACACTGCTCAGCAGACATTATCACACAGGATGGCATTAGATACACAGCTCAGCACACAGTTTCACCAGGAGAGGATTAGATACACGGCTCAGCAGACAGTATCACACAGGAGAGGATTAGATACACAGCTCAGCAGACAGTATCACACAGGAGAGGATTAGATACACTACTCACCAGACAGTATCACACAGCATAGGATTAGAAACACAGCTCAGCAGACAGTATCACACAGGAGTGGATTAGATACACGGCTCAGCAGACAGTATCGCACAGGGCGGGATTAGATACATGGCTCAGCAAACAGTATCGCACAGGATAGGATTAGATACACATTTCACCATCACTGCGTCATAATAGCACTGCAGTATGTGGTAAGGGACTACAACTCCCAGCAAGTGACAGTGCAGGCACCGATCATGTAACTAAACCATCACTGCGTCATAATAGCACTGCAGTATGTGGTGAGGGACTACAACTCCCAGCAAGTGACAGCGCAGGCACTGGTCATTTAACTAAACCATCACTGCGTTATAATAGCACTGCAGTATGTGGTGAGGGACTACAACTCCCAGCAAGTGACAGCGCAGGCACCGATCATGTAACTAAACCATCACTGCGTCATAATAGCACTGCAGTATGTGGTGAGGGACTACAACTCCCAGCAAGTTTATTTCTTTTTATTTTACACGCTGCTGTTTTCCACAGTGAATTACCAGAAAGATCTGCACCAAAATCATGGAGTGCAAATTTGCTGTTGTGGATTTTCTTGCGGATTTTTCCTAATTTGCTCTGATTTTCTATGGAAATCCTCCAGGAACAATCTGCCACATTTGAACAGATCTTCAGGCCTCATTCAGACATCTGTAGTTTTCTGGTACATAAAAAAAAGGAAAAAAAACAAAACTGATTTTCATCAAAGGGATCGATCCGAATTGTATCAATGTTTGTTACTATATGCAAATAAAAAAATATATATATATGGATATGTGAGCTGCCCCATAGATGATAAAGGTGCGTATTATGTCTGTCAATAACATGGATGTAAAAAAACAGACGTCTGAATGAGACGTTCACCCACAAGATCATCTAGCAATAGTGCAGCTCTGACCTGACACATAGCATTCACAGAAAGGCTCCTGATCAGCACATATGATGTCTGTGATCTATAAAGAGTCCTCCACATTGTACCCACTACATATACATTCACAATAAAGCTGCCCCCGTAACATCAACTGCCCCACACCTACCACATATAGCCAGGTCCCCGCTCCCCCACACACAGTATATAGCCAGGCCCCCGCTACCCCACACACAGTATATAGCCAAGATCCCCGCTCCCCCACACAAAGTATATAGCCAGGTACCCGCTCCCCCACACAAAGTATATAGCCAGGTCCCCGCTCCCCCACACACAGTATATAGCCAGGTCCCCGCTCCCCCACACACAGTATATAGCCAAGATCCCCGCTCCCCCACACACAGTATATAGCCAGGCCCCCGCTCCCCCACACACAGTATATAGCCAGGTCCCCGCTCCCCCACACACAGTATATAGCCAGGTCCCCGCTCCCCCACACACAGTATATAGCCAAGATCCCCGCTCCCCCACACACAGTATACAGCCAGGTCCCCGCTCCCCCACACACAGTATATAGCCAGGTCCCCGCTCCCCCACACACAGTATATAGCCAGGTCCCCGCTCCCCCACACAAAGTATATAGCCAGGTCCCCGCTCCCCCACACAAATTATATAGACAAGGTCCCCTCCTCCATGTATAGCATATTTATCCAGGTCTCCCTCCCCCACACACAGTATATAGCCAAGGTCCCCGCTCCCCCACACAAAGTATATAGCCAAGGTCCCCGCTCCCCCACACAAAGTATATAGCCAGGTCCCCGCTCCCCCACACAAAGTATAGAGCCAAGGTCCCCGCTCCCCCACACAAAGTATATAGCCAGGCCCCCGCTCCCCCACACAAAGTATAGAGCCAAGGTCCCCGCTCCCCCACACAAAGTATATAGCCAGGCCCCCGCTCCCCCACACAAAGTATATAGCCAAGCTCCCCTCCTCCATGTATAGCATATTTACCCAGGTCTCCCTCCCCCACACAAAGTATATAGCCAGGTTCCCGCTCCCCTACACAAAGTATATAGCCAGGTCCCCGCTCCCCCACACAAAGTATATAGCCAGGTCCCCGCTCCCCCACACACAGTATATAGCCAAGGTCCCCTCCTCCATGTATAGCATATTTATCCAGGTCTCCGCTCCCCCACACACAGTATATAGCCAAGGTCCCCTCCTCCATGTATAGCATATTTATCCAGGTCTCCGCTCCCCCACACAAAGTATATAGCCAAGATCCCCTTCTCCATGTATAGCATATTTATCCAGGTCTCCCTCCCCCACATATAGCAAAGAGAACCAAGTCCAGCACCCCCTCCCCCACCACACAGCATACGGTATATAGACAAGACCCCCACACACAGCATACGGTATATAGACGAGTCCCCCACACACAGCATACGGTATATAGACAAGTCCCCCACACACAGCATACGGTATATAGACAAGTCCCCCCCACACAGCATACAGTATATAGACAAGTCCCCCCACACAGCATACGATATATAGACAAGTCCCCCCACACAGCATACAGTATATAGACAAGTCCCCCACACACAGCATACAGTATATAGACAAGTCCCCCCACACAGCATACAGTATATAGACAAGTCCCCCACACACAGCATACAGTATATAGACAAGTCCCCCCCACACAGCATACAGTATATAGACAAGTCCCCCACACACAGCATACGGTATATAGACAAGTCCCCCCCACACACAGCATACAGTATATAGACAAGTCCCCCCCACACAGCATACGGTATATAGACAAGTCCCCCACACACAGAATACAGTATATAGACAAGCCCCCACACACAGCATACGGTATATAGACAAGTCCCCCACACACAGCATACGGTATATAGACAAGTCCCCCACACACAGCATACAGTATATAGACAAGTCCCCCACACACAGCATACAGTATATAGACAAGTCCCCCATACACAGCATACGGTATATAGACAAGTCCCCCATACACAGCATACGGTATATAGACAAGTCCCCCACACACAGCATACGGTATATAGACAAGTCCCCCACACACAGCATACGGTATATAGACAAGTCCCCCACACACAGCATACAGTATATAGACAAGTCCCCCATACACAGCATACGGTATATAGACAAGTCCCCCACACACAGCATACAGTATATAGACAAGTCCCCCACACACAGCATACAGTATATAGACAAGTCCCCCACACACAGCATACGGTATATAGACAAGTCCCCCACACACAGCATACGGTATATAGACAAGTCCCCCATACACAGCATACGGTATATAGACAAGGCCCCCACACACAGCATACGGTATATAGACAAGTCCCCCCCACACAGCATACGGTATATAGACAAGTCCCCCACACACAGAATACAGTATATAGACAAGCCCCCCACACACAGCATACGGTATATAGACAAGTCCCCCACACACAGCATACAGTATATAGACAAGTCCCCCATACACAGCATACAGTATATAGACAAGTCCCCCACACACAGCATACGGTATATAGACAAGTCCCCCCCACACAGCATACGGTATATAGACAAGTCCCCCCCACACAGCATACGGTATATAGACAAGTCCCCCCCACACAGCATACAGTATATAGACAAGTCCCCCACACACAGCATACGGTATATAGACAAGTCCCCCCACACACAGCATACGGTATATAGACAAGTCCCCCATACACAGCATACAGTATATAGACAAGTCCCTCACACACAGCATACGGTATATAGACAAGTCCCCCACACACAGCATACAGTATATAGACAAGTCCCTCACACACAGCATACGGTATATAGACAAGTCCCCCACACACAGCATACAGTATATAGACAAGTCCCCCATACACAGCATACAGTATATAGACAAGTCCCCCACACACAGCATACAGTATATAGACAAGTCCCTCACACACAGCATACGGTATATAGACAAGTCCCCCACACACAGCATACAGTATATAGACAAGTCCCCCATACACAGCATACAGTATATAGACAAGTCCCCCACACACAGCATACAGTATATAGACAAGTCCCCCATACACAGCATACAGTATATAGACAAGTCCCCCCACACAGCATACAGTATATAGACAAGTCCCCCACACACAGAATACAGTATATAGACAAGTCCCCCCACACAGCATACAGTATATAGACAAGTCCCCCCACACAGCATACAGTATATAGACAAGTCCCCCCCACACAGCATACGGTATATAGACAAGTCCCCCACACACAGCATACAGTATATAGACAAGTCCCCCATACACAGCATACAGTATATAGACAAGTCCCCCCACACAGCATACAGTATATAGACAAGTCCCCCACACACAGAATACAGTATATAGACAAGTCCCCCCACACAGCATACAGTATATAGACAAGTCCCCCACACACAGCATTCAGTATATAGACAAGTCCCCCCCACACAGCATACGGTATATAGACAAGTCCCCCCCACACAGCAAACAGTATATAGACAAGTCCCCCACACACAGCTTACGGTATATAGACAAGTCCCCCCACACACAGCATACGGTATATAGACAAGTCCCCCATACACAGCATACGGTATATAGACAAGTCCCCCCACACAGCATACAGTATATAGACAAGTCCCCCCCACACAGCATACGGTATATAGACAAGTCCCCCACACACAGCATACAGTATATAGACAAGTCCCCCACACACAGCATACGGTATATAGACAAGTCCCCCCACACACAGCATAAGGTATATAGACAAGTCCCCCCCCACAGCATATGGTATATAGACAAGTCCCCCATACACAGCATACGGTATATAGACAAGTCCCCCCACACAGCATACAGTATATAGACAAGTCCCCCCCACACAGCATACGGTATATAGACAAGTCCCCCACACACAGCATACAGTATATAGACAAGTCCCCCACACACAGCATACGGTATATAGACAAGTCCCCCCACACACAGCATAAGGTATATAGACAAGTCCCCCCCCACAGCATAAGGTATATAGACAAGTCCCCCCACACAGCATACAGTATATAGACAAGTCCCCCACACACAGCTTACGGTATATAGACAAGTCCCCCCTACACAGCATACAGTATATAGACAAGTCCACCACACACAGCATACGGTATATAGACAAGTCCCCCCCATACGGTATATAGACAAGTCCCCCACACACAGCATACGGTATATAGACAAGTCCCCCCACACAGCATACGGTATATAGACAAGTCCCCCCCACACACAGCATACAGTATATAGACAAGTCCCCCCCACACAGCATACGGTATATAGACAAGTCCCCCCACACAGCATACAGTATATAGACAAGTCCCCCACACACAGCATATGGTATATAGACAAGTCCCCCCACACAGCATACGGTATATAGACAAGTCCCCCCCCACACACAGCATACAGTATATAGACAAGTCCCCCACACACAGCATACGGTATATAGACAAGTCCCCCACACAGCATACGGTATATAGACAAGTCCCCCCCACACAGCATACAGTATATAGACAAGTCCACCACACACAGCATACGGTATATAGACAAGTCCCCCCCACACACAGCATACAGTATATAGACAAGTCCCCCCCACACAGCATACGGTATATAGACAAGTCCCCCCCACACAGCATACAGTATATAGACAAGTCCACCACACACAGCATACGGTATATAGACAAGTCCCCCCCACACACAGCATACAGTATATAGACAAGTTCCCCACACACAGCATACGGTATATAGACAAGTCCCCCCCACACAGCATACAGTATATAGACAAGTCCCCCCACACAGCATACGGTATATAGAGAAGTCCCCCCCCCCCACAGCATACAGTATATAGACAAGTCCTCCACATAGCATACGGTATATAGACAAGTCCCCCACACACAGCATACAGTATATAGACAAGTCCCCCACACAGCATACAGTATATAGACAAGTCCCCCACACACAGCATACGGTATATAGACAAGTCCTCCACATAGCATACGGTATATAGACAAGTCCACAAGTCCCCCACACACAGAATACAGTATATAGACAAGTCCCCCCACACAGCATACGGTATAGAGACAAGTCCCCCACACACAGCATACGGTATATAGACAAGTCCCCCACACACAGCATACGGTATATAGACAAGTCCCCCACACATAGCATACAGTATATAGACAAGTCCCCCACACACAGCATACGGTATATAGACAAGTCCCCCACACACATCATACGGTATATAGACAAGTCCCCCACACACAGCATACGGTATATAGACAAGTCCCCCCACACCACATCATACGGTATATAGACAAGTCCCCCCACACACAGCATACGGTATATAGACAAGTCCCCCCACACATCATACGGTATATAGACAAGTCCCCCCACACACAGCATACGGTATATAGACAAGTCCCCCACACACAGCATACGGTATATAGACAAGTCCCCCACACAGCATACGGTATATAGACAAGTCCCCCACACACAGCATACGGTATATAGACAAGTCCCCCACACACAGCATACGGTATATAGACAAGTCCCCCACACACAGCATACGGTATATAGACAAGTCCCCCCCACACAGCATACGGTATATAGACAAGTCCCCACACACAGCATACGGTATATAGACAAGTCCCCACACACAGCATACGGTATATAGACAAGTCCCCACACACAGCATACGGTATATAGACAAGTCCCCACACACAGCATACGGTATATAGACAAGTCCCCCACACACAGCATACTGTATATAGACAAGTCCCCCACACACAGCATACGGTATATAGACAAGTCCCCCACACACAGCATACGGTATATAGACAAGTCCCCCCACACAGCATACGGTATATAGACAAGTTCCCCACACAAGCATACGGTATATAGACAAGTCCCCACACACAGCATACGGTATATAGACAAGTTCCCCACACACAGCATACAGTATATAGACAAGTCCCCCCCACAGCATACGGTATATAGACAAGTCCCCCACACACAGCATACAGTATATAGACAAGTCCCCCACACACAGCATACGGTATATAGACAAGTCCCCCACACACAGCATACGGTATATAGACAAGTTCCCCACACACAGCATACGGTATAAAGACAAGTTCCCCACACACAGCATACGGTATATAGACAAGTTCCCCACACACAGCATACAGTATATAGACAAGTCCCCCCACACAGCATACAGTATATAGACAAGTCCCCCCACACAGCGTACGGTATATAGACAAGTCCCCCACACACAGCATACGGTATATAGACAAGTCCCCCCACACAGCATACGGTATATAGACAAGTCCCCCACACACAGCATACGGTATATAGACAAGTCCCCCACACACAGCATACAGTATATAGACAAGTCCCCCCACACAGCATACGGTATATAGACAAGTCCCCCACACACAGCATACAGTATATAGACAAGTCCCCCCACACAGCATACGGTATATAGACAAGTCCCCCACACACAGCATACAGTATATAGACAAGTCCCGCCACACAGCATACGGTATATAGACAAGTCCCCCCACACAGCATACGGTATATAGACAAGTCCCCCCACACAGCATACAGTATATAGACAAGTCCCCCCACACAGCATACGGTATATAGACAAGTCCCCCACACACAGCATACGGTATATAGACAAGTCCCCCACACACAGCATACAGTATATAGACAAGTCCCCACACACAGCATACGGTATATAGACAAGTCCCCCACACGCAGCATACAGTATATAGACGAGTCACCCACACACAGCATACAGTATATAGACAAGTACCCCACACACAGCATACAGTATATAGACAAGTCCCCCACACGCAGCATACTGTATATAGACAAGTCCCCCACACACAGCATACAGTATATAGACAAGTCCCCCACACAGCATACGGTATATAGACAAGTCCCCCACACACAGCATACAGTATATAGACAAGTCCCCACACACAGCATACGGTATATAGACAAGTCCCCCACACACACCATACAGTATATAGATAAGTCCCCCACACACAGCATACGGTATATAGACAAGTCCCCCACACACAGCATACGGTATATAGACAAGTCCCCACACACAGCATACAGTATATAGACAAGTCCCCACACACAGCATACGGTATATAGACAAGTCCCCCACACACAGCATACAGTATATAGATAAGTCCCCCACACACAGCATACGGTATATAGACAAGTCCCCCACACACAGCATACGGTATATAGACAAGTCCCCCCCCACACACACAGCATACAGTATATAGACAAGTCCCCCCCACACACAGCATACGGTATATAGACAAGTCAAACCACACACCCCCACACACACAGCATACGATGTATAGACAAGTGCATAGCTGTGCTAGGGTAGGAGTGGGAGGAGCCTTCCTTCTCTTGTCAGTGCTGGCCCTGCAGTGGAGCCCACCGGGGAATTCCCCAGCAGGCCAGTCCGAGCCCGGTCACATGCTGGCTAGAGTCTCAGACACCTCTCTGAGTAGCCCACTGATAGAAGTGGATGAGAATCTAGTCGGCATTTGACCTCAACTATTACATCATAACACTGGCTTTATCTTTTTAAAGCTTTGTAACCTTTACTCACTTTATGAATCAGCCACAGATAAAACTCAATAAGGATGGGTTGCTACTGTGTGCAATTTGCCAGCCAGCCCAGAACAGCGGTGACCTGAGCCGACAGCAGCGACTTGAGTAGACTGTGGCCACCTGAGCCAACAGCGGCATTTATATTGCGCTATCGCCAGGAAATGGATGACAATGGCAGTCAGGGGAATGGTGAAGGCCTGCATGGCTGCCATCTTGGTACTCCTGTGAAGTTCATCCACAGTCTGGACTTAATCTTATAAACTGTATACTGCATTACTAGAGGATTACTGTATATAGAATAAGCAGTCAAGAGATCGCAGGTTCAAGTGCCCTAAGGGGACATAAAAAAAGAAAGTAAAAATGGAAAAAAAAGAAAAAGTTTTATAAAGGAAAAAAAATAAACAAAAATGTTAAATCACCCCTATTTTCCGAGGTAAAAAAAAAGAAATTAAAAAAGAAACATTTTATATTGTCGTGTCTGTAAAAGTCCGACCTATCAAAGCCCAAATTATTTAAACCGCACGTTAAATAGCGGAAAAATAAATGAAGAAGCCAGAATTGCCGTATTATGGTGTCACCAAACAGTAATAAATAACCCGGTATTGTGTCACCATTTTGTGAGACCCTGCATTTGTTCCATGTT
Source organism: Phyllobates terribilis (assembly GCF_046119375.1). Lineage (NCBI taxonomy): Eukaryota > Metazoa > Chordata > Amphibia > Anura > Dendrobatidae > Phyllobates > Phyllobates terribilis. Next base: position 2,666,163 of record NW_027362812.1, read on the forward strand.
TCTGCTGATGAATCTGGGCGAGGTTCGCTTTCTGCTCGCCGACCTGCGGGGGTTATTGATGCCATTCTCTGCTGTCTACAAACTTTTCATCTCTTTTTGATGCATTTTTTGGGAGGTAAAATTACCCAAAAAGAAAAAAAAATTGGGTGTTTAGATTATCTTTGCTGTTGGGCATTTGCTGTAGGGGTTAATATATTTATGATGTGATAGATCTGACTTTTTGTCAGTGTGTCAATACTAAATAAATAAATATATATATATATAATCTTTTAGTCTTGCTTTGTATTGACAAATGGAGGTAGGAAATTTCAAAGGATTTTTTTTATATATATAAATTTCAATTTTAATCCTTTTCTATCACATTATTTTTTGGTGCCGTTGGGCAACTTGAACCAAAAATCCACAACTCATTGGAATTGCGACACTTAAATTCTGCGGATGTCGGGAAGGGGATAAAGAGAATAAAGTAACTTTGCAGAATGCTTCCGTTTTGTGTACACAGCTCCTGTGCTGACTTAGTGTTCTCTTTGGTTACACCACACACCCATTCTGTGTCCGGCCCCCACAGATCGCCATCTCCATATATATGGGGGGATTTCCTCATGTGACGACCCCTCTGCCGATGTATACAGATCACATGTGGCTTCACCTTCAGCTTTGATCTCCGCAGTCTTCAGTTCCGGATCCTCCAGGATGAGGATAAATCTTTCTTGCTCTTCATTCCCCTCCGTGGCTGATACAGCAGCTCCACCGCGCCGACGTTCCCCTCATAGGGAGGAATCGCTCCGCAAACACTGTTCTCAGCCACAGGACGATCCGCCGGATACAGGAGGAAAGTTCTCCTCTCTGCAATGAAGGATTATTCAACTTTTCTGCCATTTGTAAGATCTCTGCTTGTTGTCTGAGAATAAAATCATTCTTGTTAATATCCAGAACCTGAAAAAAATCTAATCCTGACAGCAGCGGAGCATTTATTACAATGGTATTCAGTCTAGACGATCCCCCTCCTGTCCTGACCGTTTGCTACAATGTATCAGTGCTGGGAAAATCTATCAGTTTGGACTTGGTTTCCCTTACAGAGGATTGTCCAGGCCAGACACCATTGTACCCAGTGGCGTCCCGCCAATGGCGGCAGGCCACGCGACTGCTATGGGGCCCGTGAGCTGGGGGGGCCCCATAGCAGTCGCCTGCACTGTGTACCCCCGCATCGGGTCCCCCTCCTGCACCCAGGCAAGCGGAGGGGCCCTGAGCAGGCGGGGGGCTTACTCGCCGTCGGGCATCCCGGCGCGCCATGGGCCACCCCCGCCTGCTCAGGGCACCGGCCGACACAATACTTACCTCTTCCGGTGCCCTAGACGCTAGAATGTATGGGATCCTTCCAGGTATGATGTCATTTCCGGGGGCGTGTTCTAATTCAGCACCAGATGCCAGAGTCTCATGCAGAGACAGAGCTGCCGGTGAAGCTGCAGGAGGAGGTCAGTATCCTAAGCTGAGAAACAGGAGATTGTTCTATTAATTGCTGGTCTGATGTCTTTTCTTCTTGTTGTTTTTGGGGTGAGGGGGCTTGATACTTGCGAGTGAGGGATTTGGGGGGGTTAATGCTGGAGGGCAGTCTGGTGGGGTTAATTAATGCTTGTGGAGATCTTAGGGGGCTCTGGGGAATAATGCAGGGATAATGCGTGCTTGTGGGGGCCCTAAGGGGATGCTGTGGGCTTGTGGGGCCCTGGGGGGGATTCTGCGGGCTTGTGGGTGCTCTAGGGGGGAATGCTGCGGGCTTGTGGGTGCTCTGGGGGGGTTGCTGTGGGCTTGTGGGTGCTCTGGGGAGGGATGCTGCGGGCTTGTGGGGGCTCTGGTGGGGGGATGCTGTGGGCTTGTGGGGGCCCTGGGGGGGATGCTGTGGGCTTGTGGGGGCCCTTGGGGGATACTGCGAGCTTGTGGGAGCTCTGGGGGTGTGTGCTGCAGGCTCGTGGGGGCCCCGGGGGGATGCAGCAGGCTTGTGGGGGCCCTGGGGGGGATGCATCGGGCTTGTGGGTGCTCTGGGGGGGATGCAGCGGGCTTGTGGGTGCTCTGGGGGGGATGCTGCCGGCTTGTGGGTGCTCTGGGGGGGGATGCTGCAGGCTTGTGGGGGCTCTGGGGGGGATGCTGCAGGCTTGTGGGGGGCTTGTGGGGCCTCTGTATGGGGTCCAGCCTGCATATGGCATTACATGGGGACCAGGCAGTATTCTCTATGGTGAATTATATGAGATCCAGTATTTTGTATGGAGCATTATATGGGGCTCATAATACTGTATGGAGGACTATGTTGTGCCCATAATATTGTATGGAGGACTTAGTGGTGCCATAACACTGTATGGAGGACTATACTGTCCGGTCTGCACTGTGCGCTGTGAGGATTCACCGGTTTCTGAGCTATTGTAGAATTTACAATAGATATCACTCATGAAATGTAAGAAGTCAGTGAAATGTTTGGCATTGTACTATATCTATATCTATAATTTCTCTGCTGTATCTGTGCATCATGAATGGTTGGATGTGTTAAAGGGGCCACTGAGACTCTTTCGCCCGGGGCCCACGAAAACCTGGAGGAGGGAGCATCATGTGACACTCCCTCTCCCATCATTCCTCCTCTGCGTCTGACGCAGCGGCATGATGACGCGCCACGCTGTGTCAGACAGTGGAGCTGGCAGCTGCTGAGGTGATCAGCTGCAGAGACTGAAGCAGCGGGGAACGAGGAGCGGTAAGTATGGATTTATTTTTAAATCAGTGTGTACTGATAATACTGGAGGACTGGGGCTGCATTTTACCCTACGGGTGGGGGGGGGGGCTGCATTTTACCCTATGGGGGGCTGCATTATACTGCGTACAGGACCATGGGGGAATGCATTATACTGAGTGGAGAACCATGGCGAGTGTCTTATACTGTGTGGAGGACCATGGGGGAGTACATTGTACTGTGTGGAGGACCATGGGGGAGTGCATTGTACTGTGTGGAGGACCACGGAGAGTGCATTGTACTGTGTGGAGGACCACGTGGGAGTGCATTATACTGCGTGGAGGACCACGAGGGAGTGCATTATACTGCGTGGAGGACCACGATGGAGTGCATTATACTGCGTGGAGGACCATGGGGAGTGTATTATACTGCGTGGAGGACCATGGCGAGTGCCTTATACTGTGTGGAGGACCATGGCGAAAGTCTTATACTGTGTGGAGGACCATGGCGAGTGCATTGTACTCTATGGAGTGTGGAGAGGTGTGGGGCAGTTGGGGGATCATACTGTGTTGGTGTCATACTTTACCCTGTGAGTTGAGGTGGGGTACAGTAGGGTCATTATACTGCGCATATGGAGGAATTCACCATGGGGGTATCATACCGTGTTTGGGGGGCACTTTTGTTAGCACCACACTTTATGGGCAATGAAAAAGGGATCTAGGACTTCAGCAGGAGGAAAATTACTATGTAAAGGCTGGAAGGTTGTGAGATCTGCTCTTCTGTGACCCCGACAATTATTTACATTTTTACATATTTTTGTTGGGGGGGGGCCCAATTAGAACTTCTGCTATGGGGCCCCATGATTCCTATGTCCGCCCCTGATTGTACCAAATCCTCAGCTGTGCTGGTACTAAGGATATGGACACTCAGACATTTTGGGCTAAATATATACATACAAATATTTTTTCAATAACGTTTCATAAACAATTTGGCTTTTTTATTTCCTTTGCATTGCTAGTTGCAGAATGAGCTCACTGAGAATTTATCAGTGAGCTCATTCTGACCTTCTCTGTGCTGATTATGTTCACAGACCAGCATGAAAGTTGGGCTGATCTCTGATGCAGTCATAAATCATCGCAGAAATAAAAGAGCTGGAAACTCCACTTCGTAAGGAGCTCACTGACCCCCCATATTCACAGATTATCGCACAATACATGTGGCCTTGCACAGGAAAAACTGTGAGGAAAGAAGAAATCAGATTTCTTACAATATAGAATAATGTCCTCCTGCCCTCGCTCATGTCCAGTATTATTTATCCCCTGACCTTTTGGGTGGGGAACCCCTCCTGAGCCCCCTCCATTATATAGGAGCCATATATCTGCTCCATTACTGGCAGAAGGTAAGGAGCCAATCACACTGCACGGCTTCTACTTCCTGCTCTAAGCCCCGCCCACCTGCCTTCCCTTGAGATCTCCATGACAACCCTTGTGTGACTACAGTGACAGGCCACGCCCCCGAGGATTCTGATCAGTGCGGACGTCTCCATATTGCTGAGGACTGTGAGCGGCTGATGGGCGGAGCCAGCAGCGATGTGAGGGGCGGAGCCAGCAGCGATATGAGGGGCAGAGCCAGCAGCGATATGATGGGCGGAGCCAGCAGCGATATGAGGGGCAGAGCCAGCAGCGATATGAGGGGCAGAGCCAGCAGCGATATGATGGGCGGAGCCAGCAGCGATATGAGGAGCGGAGCCAGCAGCGATATGAGGGGCAGAGCCAGCAGCGATATGAGGGGCAGAGCCAGCAGCGATATGAGGGGCAGAGCCAGCAGCGATATGAGGGGCAGAGCCAGCAGCGATATGAGGAGCGGAGCCAGCAGCGATATGATGGGCGGAGCCAGCAGCGATATGAGGAGCGGAGCCAGCAGCGATATGATGGGCAGAGCCAGCAGCGGTATGAGGGGCAGAGCCAGCAGCGGTATGAGGGGCAGAGCCAGCAGCGATATGATGGGCGGAGCCAGCAGCGATATGAGGGGCGGAGCCAGCAGCGATATGAGGGGCAGAGCCAGCAGCGATATGAGGGGCAGAGCCAGCAGCGATATGAGGGGCAGAGCCAGCAGCGATATGAGGGGCAGAGCCAGCAGCGATATGATGGGCGGAGCCAGCAGCGATATGAGGAGCGGAGCCAGCAGCGATATGATGGGCGGAGCCAGCAGCGATATGAGGGGCAGAGCCAGCAGCGATATGATGGGCGGAGCCAGCAGCGATATGAGGGGCGGAGCCAGCAGCGATATGAGGGGCGGAGCCAGCAGCGATATGAGGGGCGGAGCCAGCAGCGATATGAGGGGCGGAGCCAGCAGCGATATGAGGGTCGGAGCCAGCAGCGATATGAGAGGCGGAGCCAGCAGCGATATGAGGGGCAGAGCCAGCAGCGATATGAGGGGCGGAGCCAGCAGCGATATGAGGGACGGAGCCAGCAGCGATATGAGGGGCGGAGCCAGCAGCGATATGAGGGGCTTAGCCAGCAGCGATATGAGGGGCGCTCACAGCACTGACAGGAGCAGGTGTGTGTGCAGCCAGTTCCTCTGTTGTGGGTGTTGTGGTGTGTGAGCTTCGCCGTGTATATAATATACACACATATATATATATATATATATATATATATATATATATATATATATATATATACACACAGTTGAAATCAGAAGTTTCCATACACTGTATAAATAGACACATCTGCAGGTTTTTCTCAATATCTGACATGAAATCAGAATAAACCTTTCCCTTTTTAGGTCAATTAGGATTACCATCATTTTTAATATTTGCCAAATGCCAGAATAATGAGAGAGAAAGAATGTTTTAGGACATTTTTATTACTTACTGCTAAGTCAATAGTTTACCTCTTTCCCTCTCCTCATTCATTGGGAGTGGGGCGCGGAGGATGCTGGGTGGGACGCGCGGGGTAACCCCCGCCCACAGCCCAGCATCCACCGCGGGGTCTGCGACACTAATGTTACGCCTCATTTGACGTGACATCAGCGGAAGAAAGAGCCGGCTGCAGCCGGGAGGTCACGTGATGCCTGTGAGTGGCGCTATCGCCAGTCCCTTCTACAGGAAATCAACCCCACATGATGCTGCCTCCCCCGTGTTTCACAGTTGGGATGGTGTTCTTAGGCTTCCAAGCTTCTCCTTTTTTCTTCCAAAAGTAACGATGGTCACTATGCCCAAAAAGTTCAATTTTAGTTTCATCAGACCACGGGACATGTCTCCAAAAATTAAGGTCTTTGTTCCTGTGTGCATTTGCAAACATTAATCTGGCTTTTTTAGCTTTCTTTTGGAGTAATGGCTTCTTCCTGGCACAGTGGCCTTTCAGCCTATATTGATACAGTGCTCATTTCACTGGGGATATTGACACAATCTTATCAGCTTTCCCTATCATCTTCACAAGATCTTTTGCTTTTGTCCTTGATATGCACATATCGGACCAAAGCACGTTCATGTCTGGGACACAGAACCCGTCTCCTTCCTGAGCGGTATGATGGCTGGACATTCCCATCTTGTTTGTACTTGCATATAATTGTTTGTACAGATTAACGAGGCACCTTCAGGTATCTTGAAATTGTACCCAAGGATGAGCCAGACTTGTGCAAGTCCACAATTCTCTTCCTGATATCTTGGTTGATTTCTTTAGACTTTCCCATGATGCTACACAAAGAAGCAGTGTGTTTCAGGTGTGCATTAAAATACATCCACAGGTGTGTCTCTAATTAACTGAGATGTTGCCAAAAAAACTATCAGAAGTTTCCAAACACATGACATCATCATATGGGCAGTCCAGAATTGTTTAAAGGTATAGCAATATTAGTGTATGTAAACTTATGACTTTGCAGTAAGTAATAAAAATGCTTTAAAACATTCTCTCTCTCTCTTATTATTCTGGCATTTGGCAAATCTTAAAAATTATGGTAATCCTAATTGACCTAAAACGGGAAGGTTTATTCTGATTTCATGTCAGATATTGAGAAAAACATGCAGATGTGTCTTTTTATTGTTATGATCTGCAACAAGTACTAAGGAAAGAAAGGAGAAAGCTATCCCTACAGTAAGACTAAGCTGAATCCCTACGATGTAGCGGCTGCCTGTTCCTAGCGAACAGACCCGCCTTAGTCCTCGGCTAGTCTGAACGAAGACCTATAGCATAAAGGAGAGGGGTCCCAAAAAGAACTAAGGACTGGAACAAAAATGGGACATCTCCTAAACAGAGAAGTTGTTACAGAACACAAAAAGATAAACTGACAAAAAGGTACTAGAGGTCCCAGAAGGACCAAGCGAACTGACAGAGAAAGGCACAGAAGCACCTGGCTAGAAAAGCAGTCAAACAACACTGAAGTCCAACACAGCCAAAAGGGCGGAGCTGGAATATAAAGGCAGATGGTCTTGTGACCGCAAAACACAAGATGCAAAAACAAACAGGAGGGTTCTAACATTTATATAGTGTATGTAAATTTCTGGTTTCAACTGTGTATACAGGTGACAGGAGCAGGTGTGTGTGCAGCCAGGTCCGCTCTTTTTGTGGCGCCGCAGCGGAGCGTGTTGTGGTGTGTGAGCTCTGCCGTGTATATAGTACAGAGGAGTATATATATATGTGTATGTATATATATATATATATACATACACACACACGGGGCATGCAGGAGTTTTTAGTTTACCAGTTTGGGTCCATGCGGAGCTGCTATAGGATTCACTGGTAACATTTTGGGGAACAGACAACGTTTTTATAATTTTTATTCCATTTTTCTTTTGCGTGAGATTAATAAAAAAACAATTCTGCTGATGTTTTTTTATTTTTTCCAGCATTCAATGGCAAAACCCCAGGAATGGTTCTTATATTTTTTCTTTCCAGTGTTTATCGTGCAGTATAGAGACAAAATGAACAAAAGCTACAATTTTGCCATTAATTATTACTATTTTATTCTTGATGCTGTTTTTCGTGCCGGATAAATCATGTGATCGTTGTACAGTTTGGATTGTTGTTCTCTGCGATGTTAATCAGGTTTAGTTTTTTTGTTCTTGTTTTTTGGGGGTTTATTTTAATAAAATCTAGTTTTAATGTAAGAAAAAAAAATTTATTTGAGTTTTTACTTTGTATATTTCCAAATATTTTATTGAAACGGAGTAAAGGAAAGAAGGATGAACTAGTGGGAGAGCAACTGTAAAGGACCCCTGCCAGTCCCTAAAACTAAAGGGGCCTGTGACGACACAGCATTTAATCGTAATTATCCAGATGTAAATTCCATAGGCCCAGAATGATAGACTATTGCCTGAATTATTAACTATTAAATTTATGTGTTTCTTTCTTCGGTTGGTCAACGCACATGATCTTTTGTCATGAGTCTGAATGTTGACTCATCTTGTAGGTTGAGGTGATATTTGTTCATTGATAAATGGTTATTTACCTCTTATATCAACTCTTCTGGTTTATTGTACTGTTATCTTTGCAATACAGGGACGCAGGCTCTTTGAACAATGGATGTTTGCTAAATATGTTGATTACCATTTTAGAAGTCCATGCAATTTGTTGACTTGCATTGTTTCGGAATTTATAGTTTATCCTTCAATGTTTGCAATGTTTGCAAGTCAACATTGGGGGATGAACTGTGGATGCTCCAGTAATGGGAATTAGTAACACCACCCTTTTCTCTTGACCTGTGGATGAAGTCTTGAAGAAGGACAGTTGTGAACTACATAAAGGAGTCTTTTTACAAAACCACTGCCAGGAACACTCTATGGGACAGCTCTACAGAACACCATGAATCCATTAAGAGGGACATAGATTTGGTTTCTACAGGATGCCAGCTTAAGGGACCACAGCCCTGGCTGGAGGAATACAGATCTGCTCCATTGACTACTATAGAACCCATGGATACATCTGGGAAAACCAGGTTGGGACCCACCAGTCACCTGGTCCCATGGAGATGTTTGGAGTAGCCAGGTTGGGACACTCCGGCCACCTGGAACTCGTGAATATGCTCGGAAAAAGCCAAGTCGGGACCTTCCGGTCACCTAGTTCCATGGATATGTTCGGAGAAGCCAGGTTGGAACTTTCTGGTCTCCTGGCCACGTACCTCAATGGACTGTCAGCTTTCTAAGCTTGTTGTTACCTCCTCTTTGTGGGTGCTCTTTGGTGGGGGTGCCATTGGTGGGGGTAGTCAGCCCCAGAAGCCCCTCGGATTGGCAGCTGCTTTAATCACAGCGAGTCAGCGGAAGGGTGAGACTCTGTAATTTGCACCATATTAGGTATTTGCTGGGACTGTTCGATATGTTTATTGTGTGTTTGGTGGCTCAATAAAATATTGCCTCACTGTTTTACAATCATCCTGTGTTGTTATGTATCTTCTATCAGTGATGGATTATAATGAGTGTGATCTGCTCCACCATGAGGGGCCCGATCCTCCCGGGGGCCCACGTTCAAAGATCCCAGCACGGCTCAGGACGGATTCTTGTAGTGCTGATGTTTGATAAATTGGATAATAGAGCGCTCATAGAAAATAAATGTCTGACCTCTTCTTTCTGATGGGCATTTTAGAGCGAGGAGCTGCGCTCTGGACTCACCGCTGCACTCCCCATGCCATTGCGGTGGCCATCTTAATATCGATCTGTGCGGAGGAGACTGTGGGAGTCAGACGGAGGTGTCAAATGTACGGACCCTTTTAATCACAGGATGGAGGGTCACTGTGAATATTAATTCATGAACCACTGTGCATAGTGACTCGCCCCCAGGGCCGTGGGGCACTCGGCAGCCGGGCCTCTGGTTGCCGGGGGATATCACGGTGGCTGGCCCGGTCCGTGGCCCAGGGCGGTCACTCAAAAGGGGGGGAATGCTTATAGGGGAAATTGTCGTGACGCCACCTGTGGATTCTGGTAAGAGGTTAGCAGCGCTGCGACAGTCCACTGAGGCTGATGTTAGGGGCAGCTATGATGGGACGGCTCCCCACAGGTGGAGCAGGCCTCAGGGCAGTGTAGAGGTGTAGAAAGATGGTGGAAGCAGGAGGGAGACGGCAGGACGGTCCCAGAGGAAGTACAGGCACACACACAAGGGTAAACTTCAATACCTTTACTGGTGGTGATGCAGGTACGGTCCTGGGCTTCTGGGGGCCCCGGGGGGGATGCTGCAGGCTTGTGGGGGCCCTAAGGGGATGCTGCGGGCTTGTGGGGCCCTGGGGGGGATTCTGCGGGCTTGTGGGTGCTCTAGGGGGGAATGCTGCGGGCTTGTGGGTGCTCTGGGGGGGATGCTGCAGGCTTGTGGGGTCTCTGGGGGGGATGCTGCAGGCTTGTGGGGGCTCTGGGGGGGTGCTGCAGGCTTGTGGGGGCCCCGGGGGTATGCAGCCGGCTTGTGGGGGCCCCGGGGAGGATGCAGCGGGCTTGTGGGGCCTCTGTATGGGGTCCAGCCTGCATATGGCATTACATGGGGACCAGGCAGTATTCTCTATGGTGAATTATATGGGATCCAGTATTTTGTATGGAGCATTATATGGGGCTCATAATACTGTATGGAGGACTATGTGGTGCCCATAATATTGTATGGAGGACTTAGTGGTGCCATAACACTGTATGGAGGACTATACTGTCCGGTCTGCACTGTGCGCTGTGAGGATTCACCGGTTTCTGAGCTATTGTAGAATTTACAGTAGATATCACTCATGAAATGTAAGAAGTCAGTGAAATGTTTGGCATTGTACTATATCTATATCTATAATTTCTCTGCTGTATCTGTGCATCATGAATGGTTGGATGTGTTAAAGGGGCCACTGAGACTCTTTCGCCCGGGGCCCACGAAAACCTGGAGGAGGGAGCATCATGTGACACTCCCTCTCCCATCATTCCTCCTCTGCGTCTGACGCAGCGGCATGATGACGCGCCACGCTGTGTCAGACAGTGGAGCTGGCAGCTGCTGAGGTGATCAGCTGCAGAGACTGAAGCAGCAGGGAACGAGGAGCGGTAAGTATGTATTTATTTTTTAAATCAGTGTGTACTGATAATACTGGAGGACTGGGGCTGCATTTTACCCTACGGGTGGGGGGGGCTGCATTTTACCCTACGGGTGGGGGGGGGGGGGCTGCATTTTACCCTATGGGGGGCTGCATTATACTGCGTACAGGACCATGGAGAAGTGCATTATACTGAGTGGGGAGCCATGGCGAGTGTCTTATACTGTGTGGAGGACCATGGGGGAGTGCATTGTACTGTGTGGAGGACCATGGGGGAGTGCATTGTACTGTGTGAAGGACCATGGGGGAGTGCATTGTACTGTGTGGAGGACCATGGGGGAGTGCATTATACTGTGTGGAGGACCACGGGGAGTGCATTGTACTGTGTTGATGACCACGTGGGAGTGCATTATACTGCATGGAGGACCACGAGGGAGTGCATTATACTGCGTGGAGGACCACGAGGGAGTGCATTATACTGCGTGGAGGACCATGGCGAGTGCCTTATACTGTGTGGAGAACCATGGCGAGAGTCTTATACTGTGTGGAGGACCATGGCGAGTGCCTTATACTGTGTGGAGAACCATGGCGAGAGTCTTATACTGAGTGCATTATACTCTATGGAGTGTGGAGAGGTGTGGGGCAGTTGGGGGATCATACTTTACCCTGGGAGTTGAGGTCGGGTACAGTGGGGTCATTATACTGCGCATATGGAGGAATTCACCTTGGGGGTATCATACCGTGTTTGGGGGGCACTTTTGTTGGCACCACACTTTATGGGCAATGAAAAAGGGATCTAGGACTTCAGCAGGAGGAAAATTACTATGTAAAGGTTGGAAGGTTGTGAGATCTGCTCTTCTGTGACTCCGACAATTATTTACATTTTTACATTTTTTTGTTGGGGGGGGGCCCAATTAGAACTTCTGCTATGGGGCCCCATGATTCCTATGTACGCCCCTGATTGTACCAAATCCTCAGCTGTGCTGGTACTAAGGATATGGACACTCAGACATTTTGGGCTAAATATATACATACAAATATTTTTTCAATAACGTTTCATAAACAATTTGGCTTTTTTATTTCCTTTGCATTGCTAGTTGCAGAATGAGCTCACTGAGAATTTATCAGTGAGCTCATTCTGACCTTCTCTGTGCTGATTATGTTCACAGACCAGCATGAAAGTTGGGCTGATCTCTGATGCAGTCATAAATCATCGCAGAAATAAAAGAGCTGGAAACTCCACTTCGTAAGGAGCTCACTGACTGAATCTCAAGTTAACTCATTCTGCAGCCATCAATGTGCTGCTGGGAAACAAAAAGCTGGTAAAGGCCGAACAGAGCAAATGTTACATGAAGAGAAATAGTAAAAAGTATTTTTAGAGCAATATACATGTATTTAAAGGGATTGTCCGGTGTGAAGCTGAAGGCTGCAGTCATCTGTGTGACTCTGTGACTGCAGACTTGTAATCCTCACATCATGTAGACTGCGCGCTGCCAGCATTATTCTCAGCCCAGAGATGGCAGAAGCCCCTGTATCATGTGTACAGGAATTGTGCCCCCTCTCCCCGAGGAGCAGCAGTGCCTCGTCCTCCAGATACATGAGGGTCCCATCGGGGAGATCCGCATGTACCGGCCATGATGTCATCTCCATGGATACGGCATCAATGTGCAGAGCAGAAGACCCCTGTAAGGGAGAGCTCAGACGTGGGGGGATTGATGTGGATGTGAGGAGCAGATCCCCCCATATTCACAGATTATCGCACAATACATGTGGCCTTGCACAGGAAAAACTGTGAGGAAAGAAGAAATCAGATTTCTTACAATATAGAATAATGTCCTCCTGCCCTCGCTCATGTCCAGTATTATTTATCCCCTGACCTTTTGGGTGGGGAACCCCTCCTGAGCCCCCTCCATTATATAGGAGCCATATATCTGCTCCATTACTGGCAGAAGGTAAGGAGCCAATCACACTGCACGGCTTCTACTTCCTGCTCTAAGCCCCGCCCACCTGCCTTCCCTTGAGATCTCCATGACAACCCTTGTGTGACTACAGTGACAGGCCACGCCCCCGAGGATTCTGACCAGTGCGGATGTCTCCATATTGCTGAGGACTGTGAGCGGCTGATGGGCGGAGCCAGCAGCAATGTGAGGGGCGGAGCCAGCAGTGATATGAGGGGCGGAGCCAGCAGCGATGTGAGGGGCGGAGCCAGCAGCGACATGAGGGGCGGAGCCAGCAGCGATGTGAGGGGCGGAGCCAGCAGCGATGTGAGGGGCGGAGCCAGCAGCGATATGAGGGGCGGAGCCAGCAGCGACATGAGGGGCGGAGCCAGCAGCGATGTGAGTGGCAGAGCCAGCAGCGATATGAGGGGCTGAGCCAGCAGCGACATGAGGAGCGGAGCCAGCAGCGACGTGAGGGGCGGAGCCAGCAGCGATATGAGGGGTGGAGCCAGCAGCGACATGAGGGGCGGAGCCAGCATCGATATGATGGGCAGAGCCAGCAGCGATATGAAGGGCGGAGCCAGCAGCGACATGAGGGGCGGAGCCAGCAGCGATATGAGGGCGGAGCCAGCAGCGATATGAGAGGCGGAGCCAGCAGCTATATGAGGGGCGGAGCCAGCAGAGATATGATGGGCGGAGCCAGCAGTGATATGAGGGGCGGAGCCAGCAGCGACATGAGGGGCGGAGCCAGCAGCGACATGAGGGGCGGAGCCAGCAGCGATGTGAGGGGTGGAGCCAGCAGCGACATGAGGGGCGGAGCCAGCAGCGATATGAGGGGCGCTCACAGCACTGACAGGAGCAGGTGTGTGTGCAGCCAGTTCCTCTGCTGTGGGTGTTGTGGTGTGTGAGCTTCGCCGTGTATATAATATACACATATATATATATACAGAGTTGAAATCAGAAGTTTCCATACACTGTATAAATAGACACATCTGCAGGTTTTTCTCAATATCTGACATGAAATCAGAATAAACCTTTCCCATTTTAGGTCAATTAGGATTACCATCATTTTTAATATTTGCCAAATGCCAGAATAATGGGAGAGAGAGAATGTTTTAGGACATTTTTATTACTTACTGCTAAGTCAAAAGTTTCCCTCTTTCCCTCTCCTCATTCATTGGGAGTGGGGCGCGGAGGATGCTGGGTGGGACGCGCGGGGTAACCCCCGCCCACAGCCCAGCATCCACCGCGGGGTCCGCGACTCGAATGTCACCCCTCATTTGACGTGACATCAGCGGAAGAAAGAGCCGGCTGCAGCCGGGAGGTCACGTGATGCCTGTGAGTGGCGCTATCGCCAGTCCCTCCTACAGGAAATCAACCCCACATGATGCTGCCACCCCCATGTTTCACAGTTGGGATGGTGTTCTTAGGCTTCCAAGCTTCTCCTTTTTCCTTACAAAAGTAACGATGGTCACTATGCCCAAAAAGTTAAATTTTAGTTTCATCAGACCACGGGACATGTCTCCAAAAATTAAGGTCTTTGTTCCTGTGTGCATTTGCAAACATTAATCTGGCTTTTTTATCTTTCTTTTGGAGTAATGGCTTCTTCCTGGCACAGTGGCCTTTCAGCCTATATTGATACAGTACTCATTTCACTGTGGATATTGACACAATCTTATCAGCTTCCCCTATCATCTTCACAAGATCTTTTGCTTTTGTCCTTGATATGCACATATCGGACCAAAGCACGTTCATGTCTGGGACACAGAACCCGTCTCCTTCCTGAGCGGTATGATGGCTGGACAGTCCCATCTTGTTTGTACTTGCATATAATTGTTTGTACAGATTAACGAGACACCTTCAGGTATCTTGAAATTGTACCCAAGGATGAGCCAGACTTGTGCAAGTCCACAATTCTCTTCCTGATATCTTGGTTGATTTCTTTAGACTTTCCCATGATGCTACACAAAGAAGCAGTGTGTTTCAGGTGTGCATTAAAATACATCCACTGGTGTGTCTCTAATTAACTGAGATGTTGCCAAAAAAGCTATCAGAAGTTTCCAAACACATGACATCATCATATGGGCAGTCCAGAATTTGTTAAAGGTATAGCAATATTAGTGTATGTAAACTTATGACTTTGCAGTAAGTAATAAAAATGCTTTAAAACATTCTCTCTCTCTCTTATTATTATTCTGGCATTTGGCAAATCTTAAAAATGATGGTAATCCTAATTGACCTAAAACGGGAAGGTTTATTCTGATTTCATGTCAGATATTGAGAAAAACATGCAGATGTGTCTTTTTATTGTTATGATCTGCAACAAGTACTAAGGAAAGAAGGGAGAAAGCTATCCCTACAGTAAGACTAAGCTGAATCCCTACGATGTAGCGGGCTGCCTGTTCCTAGCGAACAGACCCGCCTTAGTCCTCGGCTAGTCTGAACGAAGACCTATAGCATAAAGGAGAGGGGTCCCTAAAAGAACTAAGGACTGGAACAAAAATGGGACATCTCCTAAACAGAGAAGTTGTTACAGAACACAAAAAGATAAACTGACAAAAAGGTACTAGAGGTCCCAGAAGGACCAAGCGAACTGACAGAGAAAGGCACAGAAGCACTTGGCTAGCAAAGCAGTCAAACAACACTGAAGTCCAACACAGCCAAAAGGGCGGAGCTGGAATATAAAGGCAGATGGTCACATGACCGCAAAACACAAGATGGAAAAACAAACAGGAGGGTTCTAACATTTATATAGTGTATGTAAATTTCTGGTTTCAACCGTGTATACAGGTGACAGGAGCAGGTGTGTGTGCAGCCAGGTCCGCTCTTTTTGTGGCGCCGCAGCGGAGCGTGTTGTGGTGTGTGAGCTCTGCCGTGTATATAGTACAGAGGAGTATATATATATGTGTATGTATATATATATATATATATATACATACACACACACGGGGCATGCAGGAGTTTTTAGTTTACCAGTTTGGGTCCATGCGGAGCTGCTATAGGATTCACTGGGAACATTTTGGGGAACAAAGTTTTTATAATTTTTATTCCATTTTTCTTTTGCGTGAGATTAATAAAAAAACAATTCTGCTGATGTTTTTTTATTTTTTCCAGCATTCAATGGCAAAACCCCAGGAATGGTTCTTATATTTTTTCTTTCCAGCGTTTATCGTGCAGTATAGAGACAAAATGAACAAAAGCTACAATTTTGCCATTAATTCTTACTATTTTATTCTTGATGCTGTTTTTCGTGCCGGATAAATCATGTGATCGTTGTACTGTTTGGGTTGTTGTTCTTTGCGATGTTAATCAGGTTTAGTTTTTTTGTTCTTGTTTTTTGGGGGTTTATTTTAATAAAATCAAGTTTTAATGTAAGAAAAAAAATTATATTTGAGTTTTTACTTTGTATATTTCCAAATATTTTATTGAAATGGAGTAAAGGGAAGAAGGATGAACTAGTGGGAGAGCAACTGTAAAGGACCCCTGCCAGTCCCTAAAACTAAAGGGGCCTGTGACGACACAGCATTTAATCGTAATTATCCAGATGTAAATTCCATAGGCCCAGAATGATAGACTATTGCCTGAATTATTAACTATTGAATTTATGTGTTTCTTTCTTCGGTTGGTCAACGCACATAATCTTTTGTCATGAGTCTGAATGTTGACTCATCTTGTAGGTTGAGGTGATATTTGTTAATTGATAAATGGTTATTTACCTCTTATATCAACTCTTCTGGTTTATTGTACTGTTATCTTTGCAATACAGGGACGCAGGCTCTTTGAACAATGGATGTTTGCTAAATATGTTGATTACCATTTTATAAGTCCATGCAATTTGTTGACTTGCATTGTTTCGGAATTTATAGTTTATCCTTCAATGTTTGCAATGTTTGCAAGTCAACATTGGGGGATGAACTGTGGATGCTCCAGTAATGGGAATTAGTAACACCACCCCTTTCTCTTGACCTGTGGATGAAGTCATGAAGAAGGACAGTTGTGAACTACATAAAGGAGTCTTTTTACAAAACCACTGCCAGGAACACTCTATGGGACAGCTCTACAGAACACCATAAATCCATTAAGAGGGACACAGATTTGGTTTCTACAGGATGCCAGCTTAAGGGACCACAGCCCTGGCTGGAGGAATACAGATCTGCTCCATTGACTACCACAGAACCCATGGATACATCTGGGAAAACCAGGTTGGGACCCACCAGTCACCTGGTCCCATGGAGATGTTTGGAGTAGCCAGGTTGGGACACTCCGGCCACCTGGAACTCGTGAATATGCTCGGAAAAAGCCAAGTCGGGACCTTCCGATCACCTAGTTCCATGGATATGTTCGGAGAAGCCAGGTTGGAACTTTCTGGTCTCCTGGCCACGTACCTCAATGGACTGTCAGCTTTCTAAGCTTGTTGTTACCTCCTCTTTGTGGGTGCTCTTTGGTGGGGGTGCCATTGGTGGGGGTAGTCAGCCCCATAAGCCCCTCAGATTGGCAGCTGCTTTAATCCCGGCGAGTCAGCGGAAGGGTGAGACTCTGTAATTTGCACCATATTAGGTATTTGCTGGGACTGTTCGATATGTTTATTGTGTGTTTGGTGGCTCAATAAAATATTGCCTCACTGTTTTACAATCATCCTGTATTGTTGTTTATGTATCTTCTATCAGTGATGGATTATAATGAGTGTGATCTGCTCCACCATGAGGGGCCCGATCCTCCCGGGGGCCCACGTTCAAAGATCCCAGCACGGCTCAGGACGGATTCTTGTAGTGCTGATGTTTGATAAATAGGATAATAGAGCGCTCATAGAAAATAAATGTCTGACCTCTTCTTTCTGATGGGCATTTTAGAGCGAGGAGCTGCGCTCTGGACTCACCGCTGCACTCCCCATGCCATTGCGGTGGCCATCTTAATATCGATCTGTGCGGAGGAGACTGTGGGAGTCAGACGGAGGTGTCAAATGTACGGACCCTTTTAATCACAGGATGGAGGGTCACTGTGAATATTAATTCATGAACCACTGTGCATAGTGACTCGCCCCCAGGGCCGTGGGGCACTCGGCAGCCGGGCCTCTGGTTGCCGGGGGATATCACGGTGGCTGGCCCGGTCCATGGCTCAGGGCGGTCACTCAAAAGGGGGGGAATGCTTATAGGGGAATTTGTCGTGACGCCACCTGTGGATTCTGGTAAGAGGTTACCAGCGCTGCGACAGTCCACTGAGGCTGATGTTAGGGGCAGCTATGATGGGACGGCTCCCCACAGGTAGAGCAGGCCTCAGGGCAGTGTAGAGGTGTAGAAAGATGGTGGAAGCAGGAGGGAGACGGCAGGACGGTCCCAGAGGAAGTACAGGCACACACACAAGGGTAAACTTCAATACCTTTACTGGTGGTGATGCAGGAACGGTCCAGGGCTTGTGGGGGCCATGGGGGGATGCTGCAGGATTGTGGGGGCCCTAAGGGGATGCTGTGGGCTTGTGGGGCCCTGGGGGGGATTCTGCGGGCTTGTGGGTGCTCTAGGGGGGAATGCTGCGGGCTTGTGGGTGCTCTGGGGGGGATGCTGCAGGCTTGTGGGGTCTCTGGGGGGGATGCTGCAGGCTTGTGGGGGCTCTGGGGTGGGGTGCTGCAGGCTTGTGGGGGCCCCGGGGGTATGCAGCCGGCTTGTGGGGGCCCCGGAGAGGATGCAGCGGGCTTGTGGGGCCTCTGTATGGGGTCCAGCCTGCATATGGCATTACATGGGGACCAGGCAGTATTCTCTATGGTGAATTATATGGGATCCAGTATTTTGTATGGAGCATTATATGGGGCTCATAATACTGTATGGAGGACTATGTGGTGCCCATAATATTGTATGGAGGACTTAGTGGTGCCATAACACTGTATGGAGGACTATACTGTCCGGTCTGCACTGTGCGCTGTGAGGATTCACCGGTTTCTGAGCTATTGTAGAATTTACAATAGATATCACTCATGAAATGTAAGAAGTCAGTGACATTTTTGGCATTGTACTATATCTATATCTATAATTTCTCTGCTGTATCTGTGCATCATGAATGGTTGGCTGTGTTAAAGGGGCCACTGAGACTCTTTCGCCCGGGGCCCACGAAAACCTGGAGGAGGGAGCATCATGTGACACTCCCTCTCCCATCATTCCTCCTCTGCGTCTGACGCAGCGGCATGATGACGCGCCACGCTGTGTCAGACAGTGGAGCTGGCAGCTGCTGAGGTGATCAGCTGCAGAGACTGAAGCAGCGGGGAACGAGGAGCGGTAAGTATGTATTTATTTTTTAAATCAGTGTGTACTGATAATACTGGAGGACTGGGGCTGCATTTTACCCTACAGTGGGGGGAGGGGCTGCATTTTACCCTACGGGTGGGGGGTGGGGCTGCATTTTACCCTATGGGGGACTGCATTATACTGCGTACAGGACCATGGAGGAGTGCATTATACTGAGTGGAGGACCATGGGGGAGTGCATTGTACTGTGTGGAGGACCATGGGGGAGTGCATTGTACTGTGTGAAGGACCATGGGGGAGTGCATTGTACTGTGTGGAGGACCACGTGGGAGTGCATTATACTGCGTGGAGGACCACGAGGGAGTGCATTATACTGCGTGGAGGACCACGAGGGAGTGCATTATACTGCGTGGAGAACCATGGCGAGAGTCTTATACTGTGTGGAGAACCATGGCGAGAGTCTTATACTGAGTGCATTATACTCTATGGAGTGTGGAGAGGTGTGGGGCAGTTGGGGGATCATACTTTACCCTGGGAGTTGAGGTCGGGTACAGTAGGATCATTATACTGCGCATATGGAGGAATTCACCATGGGGGTATCATAGCATGTTTGGGGGGCACTTTTGTTGGCACCACACTTTATGGGCAATGAAAAAGGGATGTAGGACTTCAGCAGGAGGAAAATTACTATGTAAAGGTTGGAAGGTTGTGAGATCTGCTCTTCTGTGACTCCGACAATTATTTACATTTTTAAAAAAAATTTTTCGGGGGGGGGGGCCCAATTAGAACTTCTGCTATGGGGCCCCATGATTCCTATGTACGCCCCTGATTGTACCAAATCCTCAGCTGTGCTGGTACTAAGGATATGGACACTCAGACATTTTGGGCTAAATATATACATACAAATATTTTTTCAATAACGTTTCATAAACAATTTGGCTTTTTTATTTCCTTTGCATTGCTAGTTGCAGATTGAGCTCACTGAGAATTTATCAGTGAGCTCATTCTGACCTTCTCTGTGCTGATTATGTTCACAGACCAGCATGAAAGTTGGGCTGATCTCTGATTCAGTCATAAATCATCGCAGAAATAAAAGAGCTGGAAACTCCACATCATAAGGAGCTCACTGACTGAATCTCAAGTTAACTCATTCTGCAGCCATCAATGTGCTGCTGGGAAACAAAAAGCTGGTAAAGGCCGAACAGAGCAAATGTTACATGAAGAGAAATAGTAAAAAGTATCTTTAGAGCAATATACATGTATTTAAAGGGATTGTCCGGTGTGAAGCTGAAGGCTGCAGTCATCTGTGTGACTCTCTGTGACTGCAGACTTGTAATCCTCACATCATGTAGACTGCGCGCTGCCAGCATTATTCTCAGCCCAGAGATGGCAGAAGCCCCTGTATCATGTGGACAGGAATTGTGCCCCCTCTCCCCGAGGAGCAGCAGCGCCTCGTCCTCCAGATACATGAGGGTCCCATCGGGGAGATCCGCATGTACCGGCCATGATGTCATCTCCATGGATACGGCATCAGTGTGCAGAGCAGAAGACCCCTGTAAGGGAGAGCTCAGACGTGGGGGGATTGATGTGGATGTGAGGAGCAGATCCCCCCATATTCACAGATTATCGCACAATACATGTGGCCTTGCACAGGAAAAACTGTGAGGAAAGAAGAAATCAGATTTCTTACAATATAGAATAATGTCCTCCTGCCCTCGCTCATGTCCAGTATTATTTATCCCCTGACCTTTAGGGTGGGGAACCCCTCCTGAGCCCCCTCCATTATATAGGAGCCATATATCTGCTCCATTACTGGCAGAAGGTAAGGAGCCAATCACACTGCACGGCGTCTACTTCCTGCTCTAAGCCCCGCCCACCTGCCTTCCCTTGAGATCTCCATGACAACCCTTGTGTGACTACAGTGACAGGCCACGCCCCCGAGGATTCTGATCAGTGCGGATGTCTCCATATTGCTGAGGACTGTGAGCGGCTGATGGGCGGAGCCAGCAGCAATGTGAGGGGCGGAGCCAGCAGCGATATGAGGGGCGGAGCGCCAGCAGCGACATGAGGGGCGGAGCCAGCAGCGACATGAGGGGCGGAGCCAGCAGCGATATGAGGGGCGGAGCCAACAGCGACACGAGGGGCGGAGCCAGCAGCGATGTGAGGGGTGGAGCCAGCAGCGACATGAGGGGCGGAGCCAGCAGCAATATGAGGGGCGGAGCCAGCAGCGATATGAGGGGCGGAGCGCCAGCAGCGACATGAGGGGCGGAGCCAGCAGCGACATGAGGGGCGGAGCCAGCAGCGATATGAGGGGTGGAGCCAACAGCGACACGAGGGGCGGAGCCAGCAGCGATGTGAGGGGTGGAGCCAGCAGCGACATGAGGGGCGGAGCCAGCAGCAATATGAGGGGCGCTCACAGCACTGACAGGAGCAGGTGTGTGTGCAGCCCGTTCCTCTGCTGTGGGTGTTGTGGTGTGTGAGCTTCGCCGTGTATATAATATATACACATATACATATATATATATACAGTTGAAATCAGAAGTTTCCATACACTGTATAAATAGACACATCTGCATGTTTTTCTCAATATCTGACATGAAATCAGAATAAACCTTTCCCATTTTAGGTCAATTAGGATTACCATAATTTTTAATATTTGCCAAATGCCAGAATAATGAGCGTCTCTTGTAAGGGGCATTAAAAGCGTCTTGCTATACCACTCTGACCTCCGCGTCTCTTCTGAGGGCCATTAAAAGAGTCTTGTTATACCACTCTGACCTCCACATCTCTTGTAAGGGGCATTAAAACCATCTTGTTATACCACTCTGACCTCCACGTCTCTTCTGAGGGGCATTAAAACCATCTTATTATACCACTCTGACCTCCACGTCTCTTGTAAGGGGCATTAAAACCGTCTTGTTATACCACTCTGACCTCCACGTCTCTTCTGAGGGGCATTAAAAGCGTCTTGTTATACCACTCTGACCTCCAGTTGTCTTGTAAGGGGCATTAAAAGCGTCTTGTTATACCACTCTGACCTCCACGTGTCTTGTAAGGGGCATTAAAAGCGTCTTGTTATACCACTCTGTCATCCACGTCTCTTCTGAGGGGCATTAAAAGCGTCTTGTTAAGCTACTGGGACCTCCACGACTCTTCGAACGGGCATTGCATTTCCTCATAATTTTTGGAAGCTTTTGCTTGGAAGGCATAAGCAAATACTATGGGAGACCCACTCCCCAATAATGGGAATAATGTTTTTAAGATGCTGTCATGTATGGCTCTTGTAAGGGGCATTAAAACCATCTTGTTAAGCTACTGTGACCTCCACGTCTCTTCAAAGGGGCATTAAAAGCGTCTTCTTAAGCCACTCTGAACTCCACAGCTCTTCCAAGGGGCATTGAAATGTTGTTTTTAATTACCTTACCTCTAATCTCCACGACTCTTCCAACGGGCATTGCATTTCCTCCTAATTTTAGTCAGCTTTTGCTTTTCAATGCAAAGGTGAAAACTAAGGGAAACACACTCCCCAATAATGGGTAGAAGGTTTTTAGTACGCTGCAATCCACGTCTGTTTCAAGGGGCATTGCAGTTCCTCATAATTTTTGGAAAGCCTTCCATTCACTGCTTAGGCCAACAGTGTACAGGAGACCCAGTTGCTATAAATGGAAAAACGGTTTAGTTAAGGCCCTCTGATCTCCATGTCATTTCCAAGGGGCATTGCAGTTCCTCATAATTTTGGAAAGCCTTCCATTCACTGCTTAGGCCAACAGTGCACAGGAGACCCAGTTGCTATAAATGGAAAAAAAGGTTTAGTTAATGCCCTCTGACCTCCATGTCATTTCCAAGGGGCATTGGAGTGCCTCAAAAGTTTTGGTAGGCATTGCACTCACTGTATGCCCTATAACTGTGTAGCCGAACCGCTCTTTTTATTACAGAAACATATCCTACAAGACATATGTGGTTGACTGGCCTGATATTGATGTGAATGGTCCCTGTTCCTCCTGCTCTTTCTCCTTTGCCACTACCTCATCCATCATTTATCACTTGAAGCTTTGTTTTAACGAGAGTCATAGAACTTGGATAGTAGCAGGAAAACATCCAGCAATCCTCAGAGGAGGTAGGATATGCACCAAAACGCTGACCACCTCAGGCCTAGCCGCTACTACATACATGCGCTTGCATTCCTTGAAAACAAAGCAGATGCTAACTTCTATCATCCTCATCATGCTCCTCACCTTGGCACTCTCAACTCCCCTGATAGAGAAGCCGGGGCCCACCGGAGAAGTCGGGTTCTCTGGTGGGCTCGTCCAATGCTGCCCTAAAGCAGGCCAGTCTAAGAAAAGTGTGTGGGGATGTTCCGCGGTGAAATCGGGGCGGCTGGGGACCGTTTATGGACACCTGGCCGCGGGGCGGCTGGGGACCGAGTGTGGACACCCGGCCGCCCCCTGGCGACTGGGGACCGTGCGTGGACACCCAGCCGCCGGGCGGCTGGGGACTGAGTATGGATACCTCGCTGCCGCAGCAGCCATGAGGTAGTGGCCAGCTTCGGCCTCCACATGCCTAAAAGGCCCAATTTCAAGTGCACGCAAGCTAGCAGTATGGTATTGCAGCCTGGGGGTGGGTTGGTGGCAGGTTGCACACTTATGCTTGCATTCCAACAAAACAATGCAGATGCTAACTTCTATCATCATCATGCTCCTCACCTTGGCATTCTCACCTCCCCTGATGGAGTCGGGTTCTCTAGTGGGCTCGTCCAATGCTGCCCTAAAGCAGGCCAGTCTAAGAAAAGTGTGTGGGGATGTTCCGCGGAGAAATCGGGGTGGCTGGGGACTGTCTATGGACACCCCGCTGCCCCCAGGCGGCTGGGGACCAGGTGTGGACACCCAGCCGCGGGGCGGCTGGGGACCGAGTGTGGACACCCGGCCGCCGGGCGGCTGGGGACTGAGTATGGATACCTCGCTGCCGAAGCAGCCATGAGGTAGTGGCCAGCTTCGGCCTCCTCAAAACTAAAAGGCCCCATTTCAAGTGCAAGCTAGCAGTATGGTATTGCAGCCTGGGGGTGGGTGGTTGGCTGCATATTTGCGCTTGCATTGCAAGGAATGGGGGAGGTACAATTGAACACTGCCCTGGGACAAGGACTTGCACGGGGATAGTTGCAAGTCTGCATCTTCTGATGCGGCAAGGATCACATCTGATGGGCACACTTAGGCAGTGACCTGGGAGTCAGAGATGCTTCCCCATGCTGTTCCCATGTCTTTTCAGCACTGTATGCATGTGTCACACAGCACATGGCCAGATAAGGTTGTAAAATGTTTAAATGACATTTCCCAGTGAATGCATTTGTCACAGTTGAAAGCAATACAAAAGTGCAAAAACGCATAAAAAATGCTACTTGTGAACATAGCCCAAGGTGTGGAGGAGTATTTTTGTTTTTGGTTATTTATTTTACCTTATACACAAGTCTTTACCCTGGAAAGGATGTTCCTTAACATATTTCACAGGAAAAAAGTTTCACTTTCGTTTTTGAACGTTTTCTTATGAGCCTGTAAAAGTGGCTTAATACCTCTGAACACATAGTTGACAACAGTGACCTGGGGGTCATAAATGCTTCCTGGGGCGATCCCCATGCTGTCCCCATGTCATCTGAGCACTGTCACTATCATTTTGGGCACTTTTTAGGCTTTCTACAGACTGCCGGGGGTGCCGCCGCAAAAATGCTCGGGTCTCCCATAGACTAACATGGGCTCGTTGCTCAGGTCGAGCACTCGAGTATCACGGCGAGCTCGGGCCGAGCTTCGAGCACCCGAGCATTTTAGTGCTCGCTCAACACTATTTATAATGGGAGCACAAGCTAGTGACTGATTTATATTCTCAGTGGAGCAGACTTCATTGCGGTGAATGATATACTCATGGGCACAGTGTGGCACATATTTGCATTTGGTGGCACAGTGGGCGGCATTATTTATTTAAGTCGCTTATATTTGTAACATTTTTGTTTTTCAGGAGTGCGGAGCAGCCGAAACCTGGACAGCAAACTGCAAAGACAAATCATGGCGGGAAGTCGTCACGAAAGACTGGACTAGGTAAAGAAGAGAAGAAAGAGAGCGACTGCAGTGTATAAACTGGAGGGTTAGGTGGGGCCCATTATATTATAATAAATCTATGTGGGGCCCATTATATTATAACAAATCTATGTGGGGTCCATAATATTAAAGGGACGGATATGTGGGGCCCATTATATAATAATAAAATCTATGTGGTGCCCATTATATTAAAGGGAAAGCTATGTGGGGCCCAATATATTAAAGATAAAGCTATATGGGGCCAATTATATTAAAGGGAAAGCTATGTGGGGCCAATTATATTAAGGGGAAAGCTATGAGGGGCCCAATATATTAAAGATAAAGCTATGTGGGGCCCATTATATTAAAGGGAAAGCTATGTGGGGCCCATTATATTAAAGGGAAAGCTATGTGGGGCCCATTATATTAAAGAGAAAGCTATGTGGGGCCCATTATATTAAAGGGAAAGCTATGTGGGGCCCATTATATTAAAGAGAAAGCTATGTGGGGCCCATTATATTAAAGAGAAAGCTATGTGGGGCCCATTATATTAAAGAGAAAGCTATGTGGGGCCCATTATATTAAAGAGAAAGCTATGTGGGGCCCATTATATTAAAGAGAAAGCTATGTGGGGCCCATTATATTAAAGAGAAAGCTATGTGGGGCCCATTATATTAAAGAGAAAGCTATGTGGGGCCCATTATATTAAAGAGAAAGCTATGTGGGGCCCATTATATTAAAGAGAAAGCTATGTGGGGCCCATTATATTAAAGAGAAAGCTATGTGGGGCCCATTATATTAAAGGGAAAGCTATGTGGGGCCCATTATATTAAAGGGATAGCTATGTGGGGCCCATTATATTAAAGAGAAAGCTATGTGGGGCCCATTATATTAAAGGGAAAGCTATGTGGGGCCCATTATATTAAAAGGAAAGCTATGTGGGGCCCATTATATAATAATAAAATCTATGTGGTGCCCATTATATTAAAGGGAAAGCTATGTGGGGCCCATTATATTAAAGAGAAAGCTATGTGGGGCCCATTATATTAAAGGGAAAGCTATGTGGGGCCCATTATATTAAAGAGAAAGCTATGTGGGGCCAATTATATTAAAGGGAAAGCTATGTGGGGCCCATTATATTAAAGAGAAAGCTATGTGGGCCCATTATATTAAAGGGAAAGCTATGTGGGGCCCATTATATTAAAGAGAAAGCTATGTGGGGCCTATTATATTAAAGGGAAAGCTATGTGGGGCCCATTATATTAAAGGGAAAGCTATGTGGGGCCCGTTATCTTAAAGGGACATCTACGTAGGGCCCATTATATTAAATGGATGGCTATGTGGGGCCCATTATATTAAAGAGAGAGCTACGTATGGCCCATTATAATAAATGTATGACTATATGGGGCCCATTATATTAAATGGATGACTGTGTGTTCCATTATATTTAATGGAAGGCTATGCGGGGCCCATTTAATTATGATAAATTCTATGTGGGGCACATGATATTAAATGGAAGGCTATGTGGAGCCCATTATATTTAATAGAGGGCTATGTGTGGACCAATACATTAAAAAGAAAGCTATATTGGGGCCCACTATGTTATCTGGAAGGTTTTGTGGGGCCCTCTGTATTAAATTGAGGGCTATGTGAGGCCTATTAAATTAAATGGAAAGCGTTGCGGAGCCCATAATATTATATGGAGGGCTATGTGAGGCACATTTATCAAATAAAGGGCTATGTAGCGCCAATTATATTAAATGGAAGCCTATGTTTTGTCCATTATATTAAATAGAGATGTATCTTGCCTCCATTATAATAAATGGAAGGCAATGTGGGGACCATTATATTAAATGGAGGGTTATGTGGGGCCCATTATATTAAATGGAAGCCTATATGGAGCCCAGTAAATTAAATGTAAAGCTATGTGGGGCCCAATATTTTAAATGGAAGGTTAAGTGGGGCCAATTGTATTAAATAGAGGGCTATGTGGTGCCCAATATAAAACATGGAAGGCTTTTTGGTGCCCATTATATTAAATAGAGGGATATTTTGGCCCCATTTTATTAAATGGAAGGCTATGTCAGGTCCAATATATTAAATGGAGTCCAGTGCGGCCTATTATATTAAATTGAAGGTTATATGGGGTTCAATAAATTAAATGAAAAGCTATGTGGAGCCCAATAAATTAAATTATAATACATGGAAGGCAATGTGCGGCTCATTATACTATATAGAGGGCTATGTGGGGGCCATTATACTTTATAGAATTCTATGTGGGGGTCCATTATAATTTTGCCAATGGCAAATTGTGTGCTCCGGTGGCACTCCAAAGGTAAAGGGTGTGCTCCGGTGGCACTCCAACGTCATAGGGTGTGCTCTGGTGGCACACCAATGGCAAAAAGGCCAAAGAGTAGACCCTGGTGGCAGACTGAGCAGCCCTAGAATGCGCCCCAGTGGTAAGCAATAGGGGCCAAAGAATGCACCCTGGTGGCAGGCTAAAAAGCCCTAGAGTGCGCCCCAGTGGTAAGCAATAAGGCCAAAAAGTGCACTCCGGTAGCAGGCTAAAAAAGCCTAAGAGTGCCCCGGTGGTAAGCAAAATGGTCAGAGTGTACCCCGGTCGCAGTTAAAAAGCCCAAGATGGGTGCCCCGGTGGTAAGCTAAAAGGCCAAAGAGTGCACCCCGGTGGAAGCTAAAAAGCTCAAGATGGGTGCCCCAGTGGTAAGCAAAAAAGGTCACATATTGGGCCCCTCTGGTAGGCCTACGGGAAATAGAGTTCTCCGATGGCACGCCAACGGTAAAGGGTGTGCCCGATGGTACTCCAATGGTAAAGGGTGTGCTTCAGTGGCATGCCAGTGGCAAAAAGTGTACTCCGGTGGCATGCTAATGGTGAAAGGTGTGCTCTGTTGGCACCCCAACTGTAAAGAGTGTGTTCCAGTGGCACCCCAGCAGCCAATGGTGTACTTCGGTGGCAGACCATCGGGAAATGGTGTGATATGTAAGGCTCATGATAACAAAAGGGAGGGCTATGTGGGACCCATTATTTTATATGGAAAGCAAGGTGGGGCCCATTATATTAATTAGGGGCTTATGTGGGGCTCTTTATATTAAATAAAAACATGTGTGGGCCCCATTAAATTAAATGGAAGGCTATGAGGACACCATTAAATTAAATGGAAGGCTATGTGGACCCCATTAAATTAAATGGAAGGCTATGTGGGGCCCATTATATTAAATGGAAGCCTATATGGGGCCCAATAAATTAAATGAAAAGCTACAGTATGTACAGCAATAATAAAAATGGTAATAATACAGGGTGGGCTATTTATATGGATACACCTAAATTAAATGGGAATGGTTGGTGATGTCAACTTCCTGTTTATGACACATTAGTATATGGGAGGGGGAAACTTTTCCAGATGGGTGGTGACTATGGCGGCCATTTTGAAGTCGGCCATTTTGGATCTAACTTTATTTTTTTCAATGGGAAGAGGGTCATGTGACACATCAAACTCATTGAGAATTTCATAAGAAAATACAATGGCGTGCTTGGTTTTAACATAACTTTATTCTTTCATGAATTTTTTACAAGTTTATGACCACTTATAAAATGTGTTCAAAGTACTGCCCATTGTGTTGGATTGTCAATGCAACCCTCTTCTCCCACTCTTGACACACTGATAGCAACACCGCAGAAGAAATGCTAGCACAGGCTTTCAGTATCCGTTGTTTCAGATGCTGAAAGGTTATATGGGGCCTATTAAAATAAATGGAAGACTATGCAGGACCTCTTGTAATAAGTAGAAGGCAATTTGTGACCCATTATATTAAAGTAGATGGTGGCCCGATTCTAACTCATCGGTTATTCTAGAATATGTATGCGGCCGGCCGCGACCAATCAGCGAACCGTGTTAGTGAGGACCGGAGAGCATGTTTAAATTTGGCGCCAAAACCGGTGATTGGTCACGGACGGCGGCCGCGACCAATCAGCGAATCGTATTAGTGAGAACCGGGGAGCGGGTACTTCCACTGTGAGCAGCCGGGAGATGACCGGCTGCTCGCAGCAGAAGTATCCCAACCGGCGGCGCCGCTCCCCGGTCCTCCCTTCACACTTGCCGTCGGGAGATAAGCGGCCCTAGCCACTGATCTAGCGACGGTAGCCGCATGGAGGTCAGCGGCGCCGCCGGTCGGGGTACTTCTGCTGCGAGCAGCTGGGAGATGACTGGCTGCATCGCCACTGACCTCTGTGCAGAGCGGTGTTTAAATTTGGAGCCAATATCGCTGATTGGTCGCGGCCGCCGAATCGTATTAGTGAGGACAGGGGAGCGGCGCTGCCTGTGCGGGTACTTCCGCTGCGAGCAGCCGGGAGATGACCGGCTGCTCGCAGCAGAAGTATCCCGACCGGTGGCGCCGCTCCCCGATCCTCCCTTCACACTTGCCGTCGGAAGATCAGCAGCCCTAACCGCTGATTTCCCGATGGTAGCCGCATGGAGGTCAGCGGCGCCGCCGGTCGGGGTACTTCTGCTGCGAGCCGGAAGTTGACCGCTAGCGCCGGTCATCTCCCGGCTTCATCGCCGCTGACCTCCGTGCGGCAGATGAGCCGCTAATGGCCGCCATCTTTTTCTGAAATCCCACGTCGCTGATTGACCACGGTCGGACCAATCAGCGACGCAGGACTTCCTGGACAGAAGGACAGACAGACAGACATGATAAGACGATTATATATATTAAATGTAAGGTTATGTGGGGCCCAATATATTCAATGAAAAACTATATGGGCCCATTATATAAAAGAAAAAGCTAAGTGTGGCCCATTTTATTAAATGGATGATGGTGTGCTCCGGTGGCAAGCCAGCGGGAAAGTGGTGTGCTCCGGTGGCAAGCCAACGGGAAAGTGGCGTGCTTCGGTGGCAAGCCAACGGGAAAGTGGCGTGCTCCGGTGGCAAGCCAACGGGAAAGTGGCGTGCTTCGGTGGCAAGCCAACGGGAAAGTGGCGTGCTCCGGTGGCAAGCCAACGGGAAAGTGGCGTGCTCCGGTGGAAAGCCAACGGGAAAGTGGCGTGCTCCGGTGGCAAGCCAACGGGGAAGTGGCGTGCTCCGGTGGCAAGCCAACGGGAAAGTGGCGTGCTCCTGTGGCAAGCCAACGGGAAAGTGGCGTGCTCCGGTGGCAAGCCAACGGGAAAGTGGCGTGCTCCGGTGGCAAGCCAACGGGAAAGTGGCGTGCTCCAGTGGCAAGCCAACGGGACTGTGGCGTGCTCCGGTGGCAAGCCAACGGGACTGTGGCGTGCTCCGGTGGCAAGCCAACGGGACTGTGGAGTGCTCCGGTGGCAAGCCAACGGGATTGTGGCGTGCTCCGGTGGCAAGCCAACGGGACTGTGGCGTGCTCCGGTGGCAAGCCAACGGGAAAGTGGCGTGCTCCGGTGGCAAGCCAAAGGGAAAGTGGCGTGCTCCGGTGGCAAGCCAACGGGAGAGTGGCGTGCTCCGGTGGCAAGCCAACGGGAAAGTGGCGTGCTCCGGTGGCAAGCCAACGGGAAAGTGGCGTGCTCCGGTGGCAAGCCAACGGGAAAGTGGCGTGCTCCGGTGGCAAGCCAACGGGAAAGTGGCGTGCTCCGGTGGCAAGCCAACGGGAAAGTGGCGTGCTCCGGTGGCAAGCCAACGGGACTGTGGCGTGCTCCGGTGGCAAGCCAACGGGACTGTGGCGTGCTCCGGTGGCAAGCCAAGGGGGAAGTGGCGTGCTCCGGTGGCAAGCCAACGGGGAAGTGGCGTGCTCCGGTGGCAAGCCAACGGGGAAGTGGCGTGCTCCGGTGGCAAGCCAACGGGAAAGTGGCGTGCTCCGGTGGCAAGCCAACGGGAAAGTGGCGTGCTCCGGTGGCAAGCCAACGGGAAAGTGGCGTGCTCCGGTGGCAAGCCAATGGGAAAGTGGCGTGCTCCGGTGGCAAGCCAACGGGAAAGTGGCGTGCTCCGGTGGCAAGCCAACGGGAAAGTGGCGTGCTCCGGTGGCAAGCCAACGGGACTGTGGCGTGCTCCGGTGGCAAGCCAACGGGAAAGTGGCGTGCTCCGGTGGCAAGCCAACGGGACTGTGGCGTGCTCCGGTGGCAAGCCAACGGGAAAGTGGCGTGCTCCGGTGGCAAGCCAACGGGGAAGTGGCGTGCTCCGGTGGCAAGCCAACGGGGACGTGGCGTGCTCCGGTGGCAAGCCAACTGGGAAGTGGCGTGCTCCGGTGGCAAGCCAACTGGGAAGTGGCGTGCTCCGGTGGCAAGCCAATGGGAAAGTGGCGTGCTCCGGTGGCAAGCCAACGGGAAAGTGGCGTGCTCCGGTGGCAAGCCAACGGGAAAGTGGCGTGCTCCGGTGGCAAGCCAACGGGAAAGTGGCGTGCTCCGGTGGCAAGCCAACGGGAAAGTGGCGTGCTGCGGTGGCAAGCCAACGGGAAAGTGGCGTGCTCCGGTGGCCAGCCAACGGGAAAGTGGCGTGCTCCGGTGGCCAGCCAACGGGAAAGTGGCGTGCTCCGGTGGCCAGCCAACGGGAAAGTGGCGTGCTCCGGTGGCAAGCCAACGGGAAAGTGGCGTGCTCCGGTGGCAAGCCAACGGGAAAGAGGCGTGCTCCGGTGGCAAGCCAACGGGAAAGAGGCGTGCTCCGGTGGCAAGCCAACGGGAAAGTGGCGTGCTGCGGTGGCAAGCCAACGGGAAAGTGGCGTGCTGCGGTGGCAACCAAACGGGAAAGTGGCGTGCTCCGGTGGCAACCAAACGGGGAAGTGGCGTGCTCCGGTGGCAAGCCAACGGGGAAGTGGCGTGCTCCGGTGGCAAGCCAACTGGGAAGTGGCGTGCTCCGGTGGCAAGCCAACGGGAAAGTGGCGTGCTCCGGTGGCATGCTAATGGTAAAGGTGTGCTCCGGTGGCATGCTAACGGTAAAGGTGTGCTCCGGTCACATGCTAACGGTAAAGGTGTGCTCCGGTGGCATGCTAACGGGAATAGGTGTGCCCGGTGGCATACTAACGGGAAAAGGTGTGCTACGGTGGCATGCTAGCGGGAAATGGGGTGCTTCGGGGGCATGATAATGAGAAAAGGGGTACTCCATTGGCACCACAATGGTAAAGGGACTTGGAAATGTCACATGTGAAGTCATACTCGCATAGTGTCTGTTGTTGCAGGGATCAAAAGAGCGACCCGGTGGAACAAGATGTGGACTCTGTGCGGCAGATGGTGGTTTAAGGACAGCAAAAAAGCAAAATAAGACCAAGTAACAGCAAGAAAACAATCCAAGAATTACAGCAGCAGACAAGTAAGTGATTGTGATTCTTTTAAACGGTGATGTATGATCAGATGAAGTGGAATGCAGTAAGTTTGGAAATATGATTAACAAGTTAATAAAGTGTCTGAAATGTATGAGCGAGAAAGAGAAAAAGGTGGATTGTTACAGGGGGACAGCTGAGAGTAGGGAGTTGCAGAGAAAGTCCTTGTGACAGGTTTAGGATGTATACGGCTGTTTATTGCCTCCTCCACATACAAAGGCAGGAGATGAGACTATCAAACTATTGAACTTGGAGTTGTCAGTAATGTTGGAGGAGAAATTAATAAAGGAAGTAAAATGGGAAAGAAAATAAGGGGTTGTATGTTTGCCTGGTCAGAGGGATGTTTGCCTGGTCAGAGGGATGTTTGCCTGGTCAGGGGGATGTTTGCCTGGTCAGGGGAATGTTTGCCTGGTCAGGGGGATGTTTGCCTGGTCAGGGGGATGTTTGTCTGGTCAGAGGGATGTTTGTCTGGTCAGAGGGATGTTTGCTTCACGTTGGGGAAGAGGGAAAGGACTGAATGATCCGGCACCTGTCCTATCCACAGGATGGTCAGCTAGTGCCGCCATAGGGAAAGAGCTGACCTAGTGTCACTATCAATCATCTGAGTCTGCAGTACAACTGATTAGGGGTCCAGCAGGGGGGCGCTGATGACACAGGTGGACCTTGGGGCGGTTTTCCGGTTGCCGACGCTGCACCTAGAGGGTTTTCTTCATGTAATTATCCTCCTCACATTGCAGACTTGTGAACTTTATAAATTTTCTTCATTTGCTTATTTTCTTCCTTCTCTCCCAAACACGTTGCTGAAGTGCTGTCTCACCCCCACTGCCCCCATCCAGAAGCTTCTTGTGGCTGCTGTTCAGTGAGATTTGTCCTCTATATACCAGCAGTCTGTGTATGGGCCTGTCCCTGTCTGATCCTCTCTGCTCTCCACCCCTGCACTCAGACATGGGAAACCCTGTACTCGGATTACTTCACATCTTGGTGAATAACAGCTGAAAGGACCCTATAAAGGAGCCTGTACCAGGCAGGTGACAGCGGTGCAGCATTGTGCTTGTGGGGGCAATCGGGCGGTGGAGTCAGAAATTGGGGAATACTTGGGTGCTCTCTGGACGGACAATATTAGTGCTGCAGTAATTTCCCACAAGTTTTTGCACAGAGCGGCCACTAATATAGAATAAAGTAAAACAATTGTGCTGTGTAAATAATGGCTGTGCTTTGCTACAAATGCTTCATGTTTGCAGGAGGTTTTTTTTTCTTTAATAAATTTTATTTAGTTTATAATTGATTTTTTCTCTTTCTGCTAGATATCAGGACATGATAGAGGCTGTACGGGACTGGTATAAGAAGTTCTTGGCTGAGAAGGAAAGAAGCTTCATTCCTCCATGAGCTGCAGTTCTTTGTGTCCAGTCGGGAGCTCTATTAGTAAGTAGATTTTATCACCGGCGCAGACATTTCCGGGAAGGTTCCAATTGGCCGAATACAAGACGTTCATTAAACTCTTCATTTGAAATAAACGTCTGGTTATCATCCACAATACTTAATACTGGTCACTTGTCACAAATTTGTATATTTTTTACCTGTTATAAAATGCTGCTGATCCCTTGAATCTTTTCTTTTTTTTTGTCATTTTAGTCCCAGGTCTTTTCACACCACTCGTTTTGCAGGTTAATACTACAGCACTTACGTTATTGGGGTCATTTTTGTGCAGTTTGCAGTTACATGATTTTTTATACATGTTTTTTTTTTAGGTTTGTCTTGTTATTACATCACATTCATCTTTTTCCTCTCTTGCTTTCCTGGACTGAAGGAAACATATCTCCAAGTCATTCTGAGCTGCCGGCAGGAGAGATGGACCCTCAGGAGCCTCCTAGTCTTCAGAATCCACATGAAGGAGAAGTCCAAGCACAAGAAAGGCCTCCGACAGCAGAGCAACCTGTCCGCCTAAAAGTCCCAGAAGAAGAAGCGATGGTCCCGCAGCTCATCTGTGTTTTTCCTAAATGTGGTTTATACTTTTACTGATTGTAATTTTCTTGGTCGATACCAGATAAAGTTTTGGATGACAACTGTCTGGACTTGTGTCTTATTTTACATTTCTCCTTTTTTCTTCTTGCTTCCCCTCCAGTGAGATCTGGCTTAGGTGATAAAAGCCTTTCTCTATCCGGCATTTTTGCAGCAGGCTGGAGAATGACTTTCTGGATGATAACTTGCCTTAGTCTCAGGTGCCCATACACTAGTTAGTTTTAGACCGGACGCTTGTCCACACAACACATCCCGACTCCCCCATATACATGAATGTGGTTATATGTGTGGGGGAGATGGCCCCATACACAGCACATGGTCGGCTGCTCCAGCAAAAATCCTTAGGTTTGACCTACCTTCCTGTAATATATATGGGGGGCCATTAGTTGGATGTTTGCAGGACCCCTCTTTGTCCAACAGCTTCCCTCCCCCACACATAGCAAGCAGTGTACAGACAAGCTCCCTTCCCGCACATACAGCATATATAGCATATAAAGAAAAAACCTAGAAGTCTGAACTGAAACATAAATTGATGTGCATGGAAAATGTAAATGCATGTTCTCACAAGGCCACTAGACAAAGAAAAACCAAAGACAAGCAAAATACCCAAGTAACCGGAAGTGAATGGGTAAATCGCAAAGTGCAAAAATAATAAATAATGAAGGGTATTTAGTTAACATAATTTTGATAAAAATAATGTAAAAGCTATCCTGCCACATCACGGCAACCCTTATGGGACAGTCCTAACGCTAATATTAAAACCTTACCATTTGTCAAGTGACGTACATATGGCTAAGGGCAGAGAGACTGACCCCCTAGTAGAAGCATAGACCTGAGGCAGAATAAACATTTCAGCTCAGACAAAGGGTGGCCACACCCTAATATGTACTAAAGCACACTGAACTACAAAGAAAAAACCTAGAAGTCTGAACTGAAACATAAATTGATGTGCATGCAAAATGTAAATGCATGTTCACACAAGGCCACTAGACAAAGAAAAACCAACAGCAAGCAAAATACCCAAGTAACTGGAAGTAAATGGGTAAATCGCAAAGTGCAAAAATAATAAATAATGAAGGGTATTTAGTAGTGAAGAGCGAGCACTAAAATGCTCGGGTGCTCAAAGCTCGGGCCGAGCTCGCCATGATACTCAGTTGCTCGACCTGAGCCACGAGCCCAATGTTAGTCTATGGGAGACCCGAGCATTTTCGCGGCGGCATCCCCGGCTGTCTTTTAAAAGCCTAACAAGTGCCCAAAACGATAGTGACAGTGCTCAAATAACATGGGGACAGCATGGGGATCGCCCCAGGAAGCATTTCTGACCCCCAGGTCACTGCTGCCAACAACGTGGTCAGAGGTATTAAGCCACTTTTAAGGGCTCACAATAAAACGTTCAAAAACTAAACTGAAACTGCTTTCCTGTGAAATATGTTAAGGAAGTTCCTTTCCAGGGTAAAGACTTGTGTATAAGGTAAAATAAATAACAAAAAAAATAAATACTCCTCCACACCTTGGGCTATGTTCACAAGTAGCATTTTTAATGCGTTTTTGCACTTTTGTATTGCTTCAACCGTGACAAATGCATTCACCGGGAAATGTCATTTTAACATTTTACAACCTTATCTGGCCATGTGCTGTGTGACACATGCATACAGTGCTGAAAAGACATGGGGACAGCATGGGGAAGACCCCTGGAAGCATCTCTGACTCCCCGGTCACTGCCTAAAAGTGTGCCCATCAGAAGTCATCCTTGCCGCATCAGAAGATGCAGACTTGCAACTATCCCCGTGCAAGTTCTTGTCCCAGGGCAGTGTTCAATTGTACCTCCCCCATTCCTTGCAATGCAAGCGCAAATATGCAGCCAACCACCCACCCACCCACCCCCAGGCTGCAATACCATACTGCTTGCTTGCACTTGAAATTGGGCCTTTTAGGCATGTGGAGGCGGAATCTGGCCACCATGTCATGGCAGCGTTGGCGGCCTGGTATCCAGTCCCCAGCCGCCCGGCGGCGGGGTGTCCACACTCGGTCCCCAACCGCCAGGGGGCGGCCGGGTGTCCATACTCGGTCCCCAGCCACCTGGGGGCAGCCGGGTGTCCATAAATGGTCCCTAGCCGCCCCTCTTTCTCCTTGGAACATCCCCCCACACACTTTTCTTAGCCTGGCCTGCTTTAGGGCAGCATTGGACGAGCCCACCAGAGAACCAGACTCCTCCGGTGGGCCCTGGCTTCTCCATCAGGGGAGTTGAGAGTGACAAGGTGAGGACCATGATGATGATGATACAAGTTAGCATCTGCTTTGTTTTCTTGGAATGCAAGCGTAAGTGTGCAGCCTGCCACCCACCCACCGCCAGGCTGCAATACCATACTGCTTGCTTGCTTGCACTTGAAATTGGGCCTTTTTAGGCACGTGGAGGCAGAATCTGACCACCGCGTCATGGCAGCATTGGCGGCCTGGAATCCATACTCAGTCCCCGGCTGCCGGGTGTCCATACTCGGTCCCCAGCCGCCCCGCGGCCGGGTGTTCACACACGGTCCCCAGCCGCCTGGGGGCAGCCGGGTGTCCATAAATGGTCCCCAGCCGCCCCTATTTCTCCTTGGAACATCCCCCCACACACTTTTCTTAGCCTGGCCTGCTTTAGGGCAGCATTGGACGAGCCCACCAGAGAACCAGACTCCTCCGGTGGGCCCTGGCTTCTCCATCAGGGGAGTTGAGAGTGCCAAGGTGAGGACCATGATGATGATGATACAAGTTAGCATCTGCTTTGTTTTGTTGGAATGCAAGCGCATGTATGTAGTAGCGGCTAGGCCTGAGGTGGTCAGCGTTTTGGCGCATATCCTACCTCTCCTTTGGAAGTGCATTGAGGTGAAGGGTACATTGCTGGAAAAGGAAAAAAAAAAAAAAAAAAAACTCTTTAAATCTCTTAGTTTGCGAGTGTGAACGAGCTGCGTGTGTCCGGAGCGTAAGTGCGAACGAAAGTAAGTGTGTGACTTGTTTTTCAGTGAAGAGGTATTTGGGAATCCTGCAGAAAATACCTGTGTGAATTGCGGTGAGTGGCTGCATTGTGACCTGCTGAGTGCTTTTCTACCTGTTTAGATTTATTGGGCTTTTTAAAATCTATTTTCTCATTACAGTTTTAGTTTCTTAGTTTACTACCTGTGTATTTAAGGGTTAACTACATTGCACTAAAATCCTGAGGTGTAGATTTACTCACAAGGGGTTAATTAAGGGGAAGGGGTCATAATTAAGCGTTTATAAGGGACAGCTGGTTGGGCATCAAGTCCTTTGGAAGTGCATTGAGGTGAAGGGTACATTGCTGGAAAAGGAAAAAAAAACAAAAAAACAACAACAAAAAACTCTTTAAATCTCTTAGTTTGTGAGTGTGAACGAGCTGCGTGTGTCCGGAGCGTAAGTGCGAACGAAAGTAAGTGTGTGACTTGTTTTTCAGTGACTTTGTTTTCAGGGAGTTTGGAAGGAAGGACTTTGGACTGAATTGCTGACTGTATTTCATTAATTTCTTTACTTTACTTTTTACTTGATTAATCCACCTGACCTACTTAGCTGATTTCCCCATCCATACTTGATACTTAATTGATCCCCCGTCCATACTTAACTGATCCCCCACCGATATCTAATTGATACACCTGCACATCCCTAATTGATCCCCGTCCATACACCTATATATAAATAATTGTGTTTTGTACTTGTATATATATACTGACTGTATCCCCATATTTAGAATGACGTCCATGTTGGCCGGAGCCGTGCAGTGTACATCTTGCGCAATGTATGCATTCCGTGAGCATCCGCTCGAGGATCCATACTGCTGCGAGAGATGTGAGCATATCGTGCACTTGGAAGCCCAAATTCTGGATCTAAGTGCTCAGATAGCGGTACTGAGGAGCATCGACAACATGGAACGGAGTTTGCTGCTCACCGAGCAGACACTCAATGGGTCAATACTGGGGGTGGAGCATAGAGGGGAAGTGCAGGCTGAACAGGCAGGGAGCTGGATAACAGTTAGGAGGGATAGAAGGAAGAAGTATAGGAAGGCTGGTTCAGAACCGGCATTATTGGAGCACGACAGATCCTCTGACCGCCGGGGGAGTGTATGCTCCAGTAATGAGGGGGAGGGGGGAAGTGTAGGGCAGGCAAGACAGGTTCTGGTAGTGGGTGACTCTATTATTAGGGGGACAGACAGGGCAATCTGTCACAAAGACCGGGATCGCCGAACGGTGTGCTGCCTCCCTGGCGCTCGAGTCCGGCACATCGCGGATCGGGTTGACAGGTTACTGGGTGGGGCTGGCGAAGACCCAGCGGTCATGGTCCACATCGGCACCAATGACAAAGTGAGTGGTAGATGGAGGGTCCTTAAAAATGATTTCAGGGACCTAGGTAGGAAGCTTAGGGCAAGGACCTCCAAGGTAGTTTTCTCAGAAATACTACCAATCCCGCGAGCCACACAGGAGCGCCAACGGGAGGTTAGGGAGGTGAATAAGTGGCTAAAGAGTTGGTGCAAGGCAGAAGGGTTTGGGTTCATGGAGAACTGGGCCGACTTCGCGGTCGGCTACAGGCTCTACCGTAGGGACGGGCTGCACCTCAATGGGGAGGGTGCAGCGGTGCTGGGGAAGAAGATGGCTAATAGGTTGGAGGAGTTTTTAAACTAGAGATGGGGGGGGGGACCAAGGAAATAGGTGGGATGTGAGGCAAGCAAGGGGGAACGGGAGAAGTGAATATAATGAGGGTGGAGAGGGGGGTGGGGATAGTACAGTTAGATCGTTAGAGAAGAATAGGATGCTAAATAACCCCAAAGTTTTATCTTGCATGCTGACCAACGCAAGAAGCCTGACCAATAAGGCGGATGAGCTGCGGGCGCTTATATCGGAGGAGAGGTATGACATCGTAGGTATAACAGAGACTTTATATGTAAAGTCATGTCTAAAGCCCAGACTAAGGGAAGATATAGGAGAGGGAGAAGAGGGGGTCGAGTCCATGTGGGTAGAGATAGAGGGGGCAAAAAATAATAATAAAATATTACTGGGGGTCTGCTATAAGCCACCAAATATAACAGAGGAGAATGAGAATCTGCTATTAGGACAAATAGACAAAGTAGCAAAACATAATGAAGTGATTGTTATGGGGGACTTCAACTACCCGGATATTGACTGGGAAACAGAAACCTGTAGATCTCAGAAAGGAAAAAGGTTCTTGACAAATATTAAGGATAATTATCTCTCCCAACTAGTGCAGGAACCAACGAGAGGGAAGGCCGTGTTGGACTTAATATTGACTAATAGGCCTGATAGAATAACTGAGGTACAGATAGGGGGGCACCTAGGTAATAGCGACCATAATATTATCGACTTCAAAATGCCCTTCAGTAGGGTTATCAATAAGGGAACAACAAAAACATTAAACTTTAGGAGGGCGAAGTTTGATCAGCTGAAAGAAAGCCTTCATCTTATTGACTGGGACAAAATTCTTAATCAAAGGAATACGAAAAGTAAATGGGAAACCTTCAAAAGAATTCTGAATACTCAGTGCGAGAGGTATATACCGTATGGGAATAAAAGGGCCAGAAATAAGAGGAAACCAGTATGGTTGAACAAGAACGTAAAAGGGGCGTTAAATAGCAAAAAAGAGGCATTCAAGAGATTAAAACAGGAAAACAGTAAGGAGGCACTAATGTGTTACAAGGAAAAAACGAGAACCTGTAAAAAACAAATAAAAATAGCGAAGGAGGAAACAGAGAGACGTATTGCTAGGGAAAGTAGATCAAATCCCAAACTGTTCTTTACGTATATAAATAGTAAAAGGATTAAATCGGATAATATTGGACCAATAAAAAGTGAGGAAGGCAAAATCATAGAGAAAGATGAGGATAAAGCTAATCTATTAAATAATTTTTTTTCGACAACTTTCACAAAGAAAATCGAACTAACAGGAGAAATGAGAAGTGACAAGCTTAATCCTCCACTAAGTATGACAAATCTAACCCAAGCTGGGGTACAGAAACGCCTCAGTAACATTAAAATAAACAAATCACCAGGACCTGATGGCATACACCCACGGGTACTAAGGGAACTAAGTAATGTGATAGACAGACCGTTATATCTTATATTTAAGGACTCTGTTGAGACTGGGTCTGTGCCACTTGATTGGCGACAGGCGAATGTAGTGCCAATATTCAAAAAGGGAGCAAAAAGTGAAGCCGGAAACTATCGGCCGGTGAGTCTGACGTCCGTTGTGGGCAAAATTTTTGAAAGCTTCATTAAAGAGGCAATTACGGAGCATCTTGATGCTAATAATCTTTTAATCCCGAACCAACATGGATTCATGAGGAATCGCTCCTGCCAAACAAACCTGATTGACTTCTACGAGGAGGTTAGCTCTCGAGTAGATCAGGGGGAACCAGTGGATGTCGTGTATCTCGACTTCTCAAAAGCTTTCGATAGCGTGCCACATAATAGGTTGGTATACAAAATGAGAATGATGGGGCTGGGGGAAAATGTCTGCAAGTGGGTAGCTAACTGGCTAAGGGATAGAAGGCAGAGGGTGGTTATAAATGGAATATACTCAGATTGGGTAAGCGTCACTAGTGGGGTACCACAGGGGTCTGTACTAGGCCCAATGTTATTTAATATCTTTATTAACGACATAGTCAACGGGATAAATAGTAAAATATCAATATTTGCAGATGACACAAAGTTATGTAAAACAATTA
Organism: Phyllobates terribilis; assembly: GCF_046119375.1. Lineage (NCBI taxonomy): Eukaryota > Metazoa > Chordata > Amphibia > Anura > Dendrobatidae > Phyllobates > Phyllobates terribilis. Next base: position 2,707,120 of record NW_027362812.1, read on the forward strand.
ATACAAAAGAGGACAGTGCAGACCTACAGAGGGATTTGGATAAGCTGGGTAGGTGGAGCATTAAATGGCAAATGAGGTTTAACGAGGAGAAATGTAAGGTCATACATATGGGAAGGAAAAATGGAAGTCACCAGTATTCACTGAATGGGAAATCATTGGGGAATTCAGAGATGGAGAAGGACTTGGGCATCTTAATTGATGGCAAACTAAATTGGAGTGCCCAAAGTCAGGCCGCTGCTGTAAGGGCAAACAGGGTAATGGGATGTATCAGAAGAGGTATAGCTGCAAAGGATGAGAACATTGTTCTTCCACTGTACAAAGCACTGGTCAGACCACACTTGGAATACTGTGCTCAGTTATGGGCCCCAATATATAGAAAGGATATAAATGAGCTTGAAAAGGTACAAAGGAGGGCAACAAAATTAATAAAGGGAATGGAGGGACTGCAATACCCAGAGAGGTTGACAAAACTAGGACTATTCAGCCTGGAAAAGAGAAGGTTGAGGGGGGACATAATAAATGTGTACAAATATGTTAGGGGACAGTATAGAGACCTTGCCAGGGATTTGTTCAGAAGGAGGGATATTACGGTAACAAGAGGGCATTCACTAAGACTGGAAGAGAAAAGGTTTCAGCACCAGCATAGGAAGGGGTTCTTTACGGTAAGAGCAGTGAGAATATGGAATTCACTGAGTGAGGAGACGGTGATGTCAGATTCACTACACCAGTTCAAGCGGGGACTGGATGCATTTCTAGATACCAGGCAGATTTCAGCATATACTTAAAAATAAAATAAAATAGTAAGTTGATACAGGGATTTATTCTGACTGCTGGTTTCAGAGTCAGGAGGGAATTTTTCCTCAGGTGAAGATTGGCCAAATCATTTGGGGTTTTTGCCCTCCTCTGGATCAACTTTAGCAATTACAGAACTAACAGGTCGAACTTGATGGACGCAAGTCTTTATTCGGCTTTTACTAACTATGTTTACAAACTATGTTACTATGTTTTGGAAGAATGTTCTCTGGTCAGATGAGACAAAAGTCGAGCTTTTTGGGAAAAACCATCAACATAGAGTGTACAGGAAAAAAAAAGAGGCATTCAAAGAAAAGAACATGGTCCCTACAGTCAAACATGGCGGAGGTTCCCTGATGTTTTGGGGTTGCTTTGCTGCCTCTGGCACTGGACTGCTTGACAGTGTACATGGCATTATGAAGTCTGAAGACTATCAACAAATTTTGCAGCATAATGTAGGGCCCAGTGTGAGAAAGCTGGGTCGCCCTTAGAGGTCATGGGTCTTCCAGCAGGACAATGACCCAAAACACACTTCCAAAAGCACTATAAAATGGTTTTAGAGAAAGCACTGGAGACTTCTAAGGTGGCCAGCAATGAGTCCAGACCTGAGTCCCATAGAACACCTGTGGAGAGATCACAAAATGGCAGTTTGGAGAAGGCTCCCTTGAAATATCAGGGACCTGGAGCAGTTTGCCAAAGAAGAATGGTCTACGATTCCAGCAGAGCATTGTAAGAAACTCATTGATGGTTACCGGAAGCGGTTGTTCGCAGTTATTTTGGCTAAAGGTTGTGCAACCAAGTATTAGGCTGAGGGTGCCAATACTTTTGTCTGGCCCATTTTTGGAGTTTTGTGTGAAATGATCAAGGTTTTGATTTTTGCTTCATTCTCTTTTGTGTTTTTTCCTTGCAAGCAAATTAAATGAAGATAATAATACCAAAGAATTTGTGATTGCAATCATTTTCAGGAAGAAACTGAGTATTATCTGTCAGAATTGCAGGGGTGCCAATACTTTTGGCCACCACTGTAATAAGTGAGCTGTCATTTATTCATAAGACGTTCTATTCTTCAGAGCTGAGACTGTAAAATAAAAAGTGAAGAATAAAATATCTGATGACTGTTCTTTCACTGTGAGTAAGAAACAGATAATAAAATTAAAGGAAAAAATAACTGAGGGGAGAACCCTGCAGGTTTATTGTCCTTCTATAGCTGTATGGTGGCAGGATGGTGACACTGCTGGAGTCCTGGTGAGGATCTGCATGATATTCATTTCTGTTGACTTTTTATTGCCAACATATTCTGCAGTGATGTACATATAGTCCCTGCCCACAATGCGGTACACATGAGGGACAATTTCATATTAAGCCAAGTAACCTATGATGTCAAGGTCTCATATTTACAAGGTGCTTATTGGCAATCTGAGCCGGCGAATGGCTCTGTGTCCGTATATTCGCTATATACTGCCCGCAATATCTTGTAGAAAGCTCACAGTGACTAAAATGTATAAATAGTTCTCTTTGGAGAATTTAATTAGATCCATTCATACCTTACCTTATAATGAGGACTTAAAGGGCTTTTATAACTAGGTAAAACAAGCTTAACGGGACTGTCCAGGACTTATATATTAATGACCGATTTTAGGATAAGTCATCAACAGGGTGGGACTGGGCTGGCGGGGTACCCTTCTGCAGAGGAGAGGGAGAGAAGAGAATGAAAAAATAAAAAAACCTGCGGTTTTAAGGGGCACGGGCCCTTTAAAAGCGCAGGCACAGTGTATGCAGGGACGCGCTCACGCGGCGTTCATTACCTGAACCGCCGTGACACACGTCCCAGTGAAGCAGCTGAAGCTGCGCGTCTCCCTTCCCCGGCCGGCGTATGACGTCATCGTCATGCGCCTGCAGTGAAGGAGGCGCGCAACTCAGCCGCCGGAGAAGGAGGACACCGCACGGGAGAGCAGGAAGGTAAGAGGTGTCTGTGTGTGTGTCTGTGTGTATATGAGTGGATGCAGAATGGGATGGGCCCCTGGCTGGACACACAAGGGGGGGCCCGGCTAGACACACAAGGGGGGACCCTGGCTGGACACACAAGGGGGGGACCGGATGGACACACAAGGGGGGCCTTGCTGGACACACAAGGGGGAGCCCTGGCTGGACACACAAGGGGGAACCCTGGCTGGACACACAAGGGGGAGCCCTGGCTGGACACACAAGGAGAAGCCCTGGCTGGACACACAAGGGGGAGCCCTGACTGGACACACAAGGGGGAGCCCTGGCTGGACACACAAGGGGGGAGCTGGATGGACACACAAGGGGGAACCCTGGCTGGACCCACAAGGGGGAGCCCTGGCTGGACACACAAGGGGAAGCCCTGACTGGACACACAAGAGGGAACCCTGGCTGGACACACAAGGGGGAACCCTGGCTGGACACACAAGGGGGAACACTGGCTGGACACACAAGGGTGAGAGCCTGGCTGGACACACAAGGGGGAACCCTGGCTGGACACACAAGTGTGTGAGCCTGGCTGGACACACAAGGGGGAACCCTGGCTGGACACACAAGGGGGGGAGCCTGGCTGGACACATGGGAAAGGGTGGGCAGGATGGCTATATGGTGGGGCAGGCTGGACACATGGAGGCCAGGATGGATATGTGAGGGGGATGGATATATGGGGGGCCGGATATATGGGGGGCGGGGCAGGCTGGACACATGATGGCCAGGATGGATATGTGGGGGGCAGTCTGGACACATGGGGGGCTAGGATAGGTATGTGGGGGGGCAGGCTCGATACACGTGGGCTAGGATAAATATATGGAGGGGCCACGCTGGACATATGGGGGCCAGTATGGATATATGGGGGGGTGTCAGGATGGATATATGCAGGGGGGAAGGGCAGGATGGATATATGAGGGGGCAGGCTGGACACATGGAGGCCAGGATGGATATATGGGGGGCAGGCTGGAAACATGGAGGCCAGGATGGATATATTGGGGGGGCAGGCTGGACACATGGAGGCCAGGATGGATATGTAGGGGGGGCATGCTGGACACATGGAGGCCAGGATGGATATATGGGGGGGCAGGCTTGACACATGGGGCTTTAGGACAGATATATGGGAGGGGGCAGGCTGGACACATGGAGGCCAGGACAGATATATGGAGGGGCAGGCTGGAAACATGGAGGCCAGGATGGATATGTGGGGGGGCAGGCTGGACACATGGAGGCCAGGATGGATATATGGGGGGAACAGGAGGGCCACATGGGGGACTAGGATGGGTATATGGGAGGGGGCAGGCTCGATACACGTGGGCTAGGATAAATATATGGAGGGGTCACACTGGACATATGGGGGCCAGAAGGGATATATGGGGGGTGTCAGGATGGATATATGCAGGGAAGGGGGGGCCAGGATGGATATATGGGGGTGCCAGGCTGAACAAGGGACTTAATTACTGTTTGGGGCCAGATTGAGGAACATACTTTATTAGTTTATGGTGGCGAGTGAGGAACATTATTATTTTAGAGTCCAATTAGAGACATTATTACTTCTGTAATATAATTTACTTTTTAGGAAATTGTTTTCCATGGGATAGGACAAAAGCGGGCTCCTGTTACTGTGCAGGGCGGCACTATATCGCTTTTTTTCTTCAACTGGTGTAGTGTAGAAGTCGGGGGGTGGAGTGGGAATATTCCCTAGAAGAGATCAGTTATTGATAACTGTGTGTTATTTTCTGCAGAGATGATTCCTGGCTGGAAGAAGTGATGGCCGTCTGTGCCAGATGAAGAAGAAAAGCGAAGATGAAGGACTTCACCTAGAGACGTCACTGGTGAGTCAGTGTATTACATGTGACTCGCCCCCTGGGCCGTGGGGCACTCGGATCCGTGCAATAGGGAGACGATGGGGGTAGTAGTGGCGACCCGGTTCTGTGGCTTAGGGTGGTCAGGCCAATGGTAGTCTGCTATGTTCTGCTGATAATGTCCGACTACGCCACCCGTGGATTGCGGTTATTAGGAACCGCCGCTGCATGCAGACCGCTGGGGCTGATGAGGTGTGCAGCTAGGGTAGTGTGACTCTCCACGGGAAGAGTGCGGCCCCAGGGCAGTATAATGGATGTTGGGAGTGATGGTAGTGGGAGTCCCAGTGCTGATTGTGCTGGAGGAGCAAGGAGCACACAGACAACAGGTTGCAGTCCAGGGTCTTTACTAAACAGGTAAACTGACCCACAAACAGTCCCGGCTAGGAGGGGACCTGGATGTCTGAGAGCAACGGGGAAATTGGCCCTGGTCAGGGTGAGGGTGTAGGCCTACCGTGCTTTCTGCACTCCTTCTGGCTATCTCCTCCTGATAGGGTAACAGCCCACGTTTCCGAGCTTTCCGTGTTTTCTCGCCTGTATGGCCTGCGACGTGGGTTCCTTTCTGCTCCCAGCCTTGTATGGCTTTACTGGTCCCTTCTGTTGTGGCAGGGCCTCCAGGCTTCTTAGGCCAAGGAATATACAGTCCCTTGCGGACTGGTTCTCTGCTGGGGGATGTGGAATCCTTCCAGCCTCAGACACCAAAGTCTGGTAGATTAAGTCTGTTATCTGCCAAGACAGGCTTGCTTCGCCTCTTGTCTCTGGCTTGTGGCTCTCCTCCTGCCACACTTCCTCTTAGGTGCAGTGCAACTGTCTGTCCCTGCTCTGCTGAGACACGTCTCAGTCCTGAGACAGGTCATCTGGGTTCTCTCTAACCCTGCCCCCAGCACCAGCTTTTATAGGGGCAGCCTGCTCCCCCTACTGGCCTGAGACAGGAGGCATTGCATGCTAATGTTCCCCTGACTAGAGAACCTCCCCCCTGCTCTCAGACACAGCTTTAATTACACTTGTGGCATCCAGGCCAGGGTGACACATTCCCCCCTAGTGAAATTTAGTACTCCGGGACTAAACAGTAAACAAAGACAATATGCATAACAATAAAACATTAATAGACAGACGACGCACAAATTGAGTTCTTAAGGTCACAGTGTGGCCTGTGACCGGGTGTCCATATCACCAGCACAACGGGGAGCCTTAACCAGGTGGGGGTCTGTCCTACCCTAAGTCCTTCACAGTCTTAGTTCATTCCTGGGTTAGGCTCTGAACGCAGTCCATACAAGGTCCCGGTTATAAAAAGTCCATAACCTGTGAGTCCTTACGGTAGCTGCAAGAAACTGAAACAGAGTATTACCAAACATGCATGTAACTTTGCAAACAATTCAACATTTGGCAACAGGGTTATTTACAATTTTAGTACACTCTATATTCTCCAGCGAGCGGGTATCTGTCCCTTTGTGCTCCTGGTTGACCTACGTAGCCCACTGTCTGGTGGTGGACTGACTTGGCTTTCCCCACTAGCGTTAGGGGTGCAGCTACCAGCTGGGTGTACAGGTAGGGCAGGCAGCTGTCTGCGGGTCCTTTGGCTTACCGCAGGCATGGCAGGCTCACTGTCAGCAGATTGTTGACTCTCCTGGGCTGCTGGTACAGGCTCTTCTGCCTCTGGAACTGCTTGCTCCTCTTCACCTTCCGGCTCTGGTGTTGGTTGTTGCTGTGCCGGTTGCAGGAAATGCAGGACAGATACCACTATGGCATCATTTATGCGAGTCCAGGACTGAGGGAACTCTCCGAGAACGGTGCTGATCATTTCTTCTTTGTCCTCTGCGGGTTCAAGGTCACTCTGATCCTCTTCTGCACTACGGAGTTGCTCAGGGCACCTTTTGAGATGGTCTCTGGAGACGACACTAGTGGTTTCTCCTCCGTCCTTGGTGATTACGCACACCTTTGGGTTGTCGTGGTCAGACTGCAGTACGGTGTAGGGTTCCCTTTCCCACTGGTCGTCCAACTTATGTAGCCTTCTTTTTCGCTTTAGGACTTGCTCACCAGGTTCTAGGGGACTAGCAGGGGCGTGTTGATTGAAGAGTCTTTCTTGCTTCTCTCTCACCTGGGCCAGGCTCTTCTCCACACTCTCCTGTACCTTCTTGTACTGCAGTTGCCTTTCCGTATCCCAGTCCGCATCCGGGGAGGTGTCCTCAGGTATTAGGACTCCCATCTCCAGGTCTACGGGCAGCTTTCCTGGTCTAGCTCGCATCAGGTAAGCCGGGGTGCAGTTTGTAGCATTCACCGGGATATTTTTATATAGGTCTATCAGGTCCGGCAGTTTTTCTGGCCACAGGCAGCGTTCCTCCAGGGGCAACGTCTTCAGGAGATCAATGACTATATTGTTCATCTTCTCACACATCCCGTTGGTTTGGGGGTGGTAAGGCGTTGTACGAATCTTCTTACAGCCATAGAGGTTGCAGAACTCCTGGAAGATTTCAGCCTCGAACGCTGGACCCTGGTCTGTCAGGACCTGTTCCGGATACCCGTGTGGACGGCAGAAATATTGCTGGAAGGCTCTGGCCGCTGTTTGGGCTGTCAAGTCCTTTACCGGGACCACCACTAGAAAACGGGAATAGTGGTCCACGATTGTCAGGGCATAGATGTATCCTGACCGGCTGGGAGCCAATTTGACATGGTCCAGAGCTACCAGCTCAAGAGGCTGCGTGGTGACGATGGGCCTCAAGGGTGTCTTCTGGCTGGCACGGTCCTTCCTCCTTAGGTGACAAGGGCCACAGTCTCTGCACCATTTTTCTACAGCTCCTCTCATGCCGACCCAAAAGAATCTTCCTCTTAGTAGGAACTCCAGTTTCTTCCAACCGAAGTGTCCCGCTCTGTCATGGTAAGCCCCCAGGACCATAGCTGCATCCCTCCTTGGGACCACGACTTGCCAGGTCAGCTCGTGCATCCGGTGGTTGACAATCCTTCTGCACAACTTGCCTTCGTAGAGGAACAGCTTGCTCTTCTCCTTCCATAGCTGCTTGGCTTCCTCTGGGGCATCTGGATCTAAGCGGGCGTCTTCCCGGGTCAGCAGATCTTTCACCAGGCGGACTGCAGGGTCACTATCTTGGGTCTCGGCCCAGCTGTGGTGAGGTAGGGGATTCATCATCACAGTTGTTAGATCCTCCTCCTTCACGCGGTGAGAGTGTTGAGCGGCTCCATACCGGTGAAACGCGGGGAGTTCTACCTCCTCCAGCTCTTCTGGGTCTTCGTCACCTTCAGGTAAGTGAGGCATCCTTGATAGGGCGTCCGCGTTGGCGTTGGTTTTGCCTGCCCGGTACTTGATCACGAAGTCATAGTTGGAGAGACGGGCCATCCACCGCTGTTCCAGGGCACCCAGTCTTGCATTGTCCAGGTGTGTCAACGGGTTGTTGTCCGTGTACACGGTGAACTTTGCGGAGGCCAGGTAATGCTTGAAGCGTTCCGTCACGGCCCACACCACCGCCAAGAATTCTAGCTTGAAGGAGCTGTAATTCTCTGGGTTCCTTTCGGTGGGCCTCAGCTTCCGGCTGGCGTATGCGATCACCTGTTATCTGCCCTGTTGGTTTTGGGACATTACGGCTCCCAGTCCCACATTACTGGCATCTGTGTGGAGAATGAAAGGCTGGCCATAATCAGGGTAGGCCAGGATCTCATCCCCTGTGAGGGCCATCTTTAGCTGGCGGAAGGACTCCTCTTCCGGTTTATCCCACTTGAAGGGCGGCTTTTGGCTCCTGGACTTAGACTGTCCGATCAGGAGGTCCTGCATAGGAGCTGCCATCTTGGTGAACCCGGGGATGAATCTTCGGTAGTAGCCTACCAACCCGAGAAACTGTCTCACCTCTTTGATGTTCGAGGGGCTTGGCCAGCTCTTGATTGCCGTGACCTTGTCAGGGTCGGGGGCCACTCCTTCCGCGCTTACCACGTGCCCTAGGTACTGGACCTTTGGTTTCAGCAGGTGACACTTCGATGGTTTCACCTTCAGGCCATAGCCTGCCAGGGCTTCGAACACCTCGGCCAGGTGCTTCAGATGGTCCTCGTAGGTCTTCGAATAGACGATCACGTCGTACAGGTAAAGGAGGACCGTCTCGAAGTTTCGGTGCCCTAGACAGCATTCCATCAGCCGCTGGAAGGTCCCTGGTGCGTTGCAGAGCCCGAAAGGCATGCAGTTGAATTCGCTCAGTCCCATCGGGGTGGTGAAGGCGGTCTTCTCCTTGTCAGCCTCTGCCACAGGAACCTGCCAGTACCCGCTAGTAAGGTCCAAAGTAGAAAAGAAGTTAGCTGATTTTAGTGCGGCTAAAGACTCCTCTATTCTAGGCAGCGGATATGCGTCTTTGTGAGTGATACGGTTGATTTGTCTATAGTCGACGCACATTCTCATGGTGCCGTCTTTCTTTTTGACCAGAACCAAGGGGGCTGCCCAGGGGCTACAGCTGTCTCTAATAACCCCAGCTTCTTTCATCTCTCTTAGCATGCCCCTTGCGTTCTGATAATGTGCAGGGGGTACAGGTCTGTGCCTCTCTTTTATCGGTGGGTGGCTCCCTGTGGGGATGTGGTGTTCTATCCCCTTTACTCTGCCGAAGTCTAGCGGGTGCTTACTAAAGACTCTCTCGTACTCCTGTACCACCCGGTAGACTCCTTGTTTTTGGTGCAGGGGAGTGGAGTCAGCACCCACGTGGAGTTTCTGGCACCAGTCCTCCTTTTGTTTCTGGGAGCCATTACTCTCCGCCTGTGGAGATGGAGGCAAAGGTTCCACGGCCCTGATAGCTTTGTGTTCGACCACAAACAGCTTGGCAAGTGTAGCGTACCTGGGTAAGTGTACCTCCCTCTCCCCAATGTTGAGGATGCGGACGGGCACCCTCCCATGACGGACATCAACCACCCCCCGGGCTGTCAAAATGGTGGGCCTGCTGTCTGAGTACACGGGTTCTACCATGTCTTGGTAGTCTCTACCTCTCAACCCGATTGCAGTCCGACACCAGATCATCATTTCACTTTTGGGAGGCATGGAAATGGGGAATGGGTCACTCAGTCTTACGCTACCGATCTCACCACCAGACAGTTCTACCTGCTGCCGTCTCATCAGGGCCTTTATCTCCTTGTTGAGGATTCTCTGTTGGCTGGAACTAGCATTCACCGCCACCTGTTGTAAGATTACAATTACCTCTGAAAGACAATTTTCAATTACGTTAGTACCCACAGTTATTTTAGGGTGACTTTCATGACGGTCAATGTCCACAATAATCACTCCCTGTGCCGGTAGTTCAACTTTACCAATCTTAATGGTCATCTCCTTGAACCCCATCTGCGGCACGGGTAAGCCATTACTGGCGATGATGCTCAAGTTACCGTCTGGATACCGTGTGATATCAGCATCAGTCCAATACTGCTTAAAAAGTACATAAGGGATAGTGGTTACTTGTGACCCAGTATCCAGCAAGGCGCTCATGGGGATACCGTCCAGCACCACGGGTAAAACCGGGCGCCCCCCAACGTACTTATTACGCCAATTGTAAGGGCCTGGTGATCTTATGCCTGGGGGTTGGCCCTCTGCCCCAGGTTGGACCCGTTTAAATTACAGTACCTGGAAATGTGTCCGGGCTGGTTGCATCGACGGCAAATGGGCTGTCCATCCTCTGCGTAGCGGTCTGTGGGCCTCCCTCGGAACGACGGGATCCTCCTCTGTCGACGCCATGGGACATTCTCCGGACTTGAAGCCAGCTCGATGGGTCTTGACGGGTCCACTTGCAACGCCTGGACGGTCCTGGTCAACGCCGCGATGCTCCTGGTCAGTTCCTGGACTTGGTGGTGCAGATCTTTCGACGGGGCTTGGTTCAGGGCCTGTGCATCAGCCTCCACGGAGTCCATAGAGGAGGGCGCCGCCTCCTGGTGGTAAGTGATAGCAGGGCGCCGGGGGTTTATAGCGCTACTGGTTGCAGATTCACGGAGCACCCTTATGGCCCTGTCCTTAAATTGGGCAAAGGTCAGGTCGGGGTTCTGAAAGAACATGAGGCGCAGTTGGGCCCTGTGGGCGCTAGACAGCAGACCTTCTATGAATTGTTCTGTTAGCAGCTTATCCGTTTCCTGCACACTGCCAGGGTCAGTTTGTTGAATAGCCCTCAAGGCTTCCTGCAGATTTAGGGCATAGTCTCTGATGCTGTCCTGTGCCCGCTGCTTACATCCATAGAACCTCATTTTAATCTCAGCGGAGGTACGTGTGTCAAAGGTACCCCGCAGCCGGGCCAGAATACCCTTCACAGTCCTTTTCTCCTCAGTGGGCCATGATTTTACCTCCCGCTGGGCTGCGCCAGTTAACTGCCCTGTTAATATGCTGACCTTCTGTGTCAGGGGGTAAACGTGGAACAAACTGTATAGCCTTTCCTTGAAGTCAGTTAGGGCATGGGGCTCCCCTGAGTATTTGGGCAGCCAGGCCGCTCCAGGGATGTAGGGCAAGGAAAAGGGCATCACCGCTGCTGCAGCTGCGTTGGTGGTAGTGGGCGCCTCTGTGTCCGTCATCTTCCTCCCCCCCTAGTTACGCGTGGCCTACCTTCCGACGATCCTCTTCTGTAGGCCGCGGCTCCGCTGCTGCTGCTATGGACGAGGACCTGGCGTCGCGTCCTGATGACGTCAGCGTCGCTCTCTCTCCCTTCCAGGACCTTGCGCAGCGTCGGTGCGTGGGGCGGAGCTTCGGATCTCGCGCGGTTTTGACGTCCACGCCCATCTTCTTCCCGCGCGGCGTCCTGAAGATGGCGTCCGATGGCGGGAAGCAGCTGCGGATGGTGGGAAGGCGGCAGAAGACGGCGGGAAACGGTCCAAGATGGCGTCCGATGGCGGGAATCGGCTCCGGATGGCGGGAAACGACTCCGGACGGCGGGAAACTTTGCCACAGGTAAGTTACAAAAGTCTTTTTCAGGCACGCAGTACCCGGTGGTTGCAGGCACGAAATCCTGCCGACTACGCCAAAGCTGACTCGCCCCCTGGGCCGTGGGGCACTCGGATCCGGGCAATAGGGAGACGATGGGGGTAGTAGTGGCGACCCGGTTCCGTGGCTCAGGGTGGTCAGGCCAATGGTAGTCTGCTATGTTCTGCTGATAATGTCCGACTACGCCACCCGTGGATTGCGGTTATTAGGAACCGCCGCTGCATGCAGACCGCTGGGGCTGATGAGGTGTGCAGCTAGGGTAGTGTGACTCTCCACGGGAAGAGTGCGGCCCCAGGGCAGTATAATGGATGTTGGGAGTGATGGTAGTGGGAGTCCCAGTGCTGATAGTGCTGGAGGAGCAAGGAGCACACAGACAACAGGTTGCAGTCCAGGGTCTTTACTAAACAGGTAAACTGACCCACAAACAGTCCCGGCTAGGAGGGGACCTGGATGTCTGAGAGCAACGGGGAAATTGGCCCTGGTCAGGGTGAGGGTGTAGGCCTACCGTGCTTTCTGCGCTCCTTCTGGCTATCTCCTCCTGATAGGGTAACAGCCCACGTTTCCGAGCTTTCCGTGTTTTCTCGCCTGTATGGCCTGCGACGTGGGTTCCTTTCTGCTCCCAGCCTTGTATGGCTTTACTGGTCCCTTCTGTTGTTGCAGAGCCTCCAGGCTTCTTAGGCCAAGGAATATACAGTCCCTTGCGGACTGGTTCTCTGCTGGGGGATGTGGAATCCTTCCAGCCTCAGACACCAAAGTCTGGTAGATTAAGTCTGTTATCTGCCAAGACAGGCTCTCTTCGCCTCTTGTCTCTGGCTTGTGGCTCTCCTCCTGCCACACTTCCTCTTAGGTGCAGTGCAACTGTCTGTCCCTGCTCTGCTGAGACACGTCTCAGTCCTGAGACAGGTCATCTGGGTTCTCTCTAACCCTGACCTCAGCACCAGCTTTTATAGGGGCAGCCTGCTCCCCCTACTGGCCTGAGACAGGAGGCATTGCATGCTAATGTTCCCCTGACTAGAGAACCTCCCCCCTGCTCTCAGACACAGCTTTAATTACACTTGTGGCATCCAGGCCAGGGTGACACACATGTACACTTACACTACACACGTGGTCAAAACTGTTGGTACCCCTCGTTTAATGAAAGAAAAACCCACAATGGTCACAGAAATAACTTGAATCTGACAAAAGTAATAATAAATTAAAAATCTATGAAAATGAACAAATGAAAGTCAGACATTGCTTTTCTGCTTCCACAGAATAAAAAAAATAAAATAAACTGATGAAACAGGCCTGGACAGAAATGATGGTTCTTCTTAACTTAATATTTTGCTGAACAACCTTTTGACGCAATCACTGCAATCAAACGACTCCTGTAACTGTCAATGAGACTTCTGCACCTCTCCACAGGTATTTTGGCCACTCCTCATGAGCAAACTGCTCCAGTTGTCTCATGGTTGAAGGTTGCCTTTTCCAGACGTCATGTTTCAGCTCTTTCCAAAGATGCTCAATAGGATTTAGGTCAGGGCTCATAGAAGGTCACTTCAGAATAGTCCAATGTTTTCCTCTTAGCCATTGTTGGGTGTTTTTAGCTGTGTGTTTTGGGTCATAATACTGTTGCAAGACCCATGACCTGCGACTGAGACCACACTTTCTGACACTGGGCAGCACATTTCTCTCTAGAATCCCTTGATAGTCTTGAGATTTCATTGTACCCTGCACAGATTCAAGACACCCTGTGCCAGATGCAGCAGACCAGCCCCAAAACATAAAAGAGACTCCTCCATGTTTCACAGTAGGGACAGTGTTCTTATCTTGATATGCTTAATTTTTCCATCTGTGAACATAGATCTGATGTGCCTTGCCAAAAACTTCCATTTTTGTCTCATCTGTCCATAGGGCATTCTCCTAAAAGCTTTGTGACTTGTGAACATGTAGTTTGGCAAATTCCAGTCTGGCTTTTTTATGATTTTTTTTCAACAATGGTGTACTCCTTGGTCGTCTCCCATGAAGTCCACTTTAGATCAAACAACGACGGATGGTGCGATCTGACACTGATGTTCCTTGAGCTTGAAGTTCACCTTTAATCTCTTTAGAAGTTTTCCTGGGCTCTTTTGTTACCATTCATATTATTCGTCTCTTTGATTTGTTATCAATTTTCCTCCTGCGGCCACGTCCAGGGAGGTTGGCTACAGTCCCATGGATCTTAAATTTCTGAATAATATGTGCAACTGTAGTTACAGGAACATCAAGCTGCTTGGAGATGGTCTTATAACCTTTACCTTTAACATGCTTGTCTATAATTTTCTTTCTAATCTCCTGAGACAACTCTTTCCTTTGCTTCCTTTGGTCCATGTTGAGTGTGGTACACACCATGTCACCAAACAGCACAGTGAGTATCTGTAGCCCTATATACAGGCCCACTGACTGATTACAAGATTGTAGACACCTGTGATGCTAATTAGTGGACACAACTTGATTTAACATGTCCCTTTTGTCACATTATTTTCAGGGGTACCATCATTTCTGTCCAGGCCTATTTCAAGAGTTTAATTTTTTTTAAATTCTGTGGAAGCAGAGTTGAAAAGCAATGTCTGTCTTTCATTTGTTCATTTTCATCGATTTTTAATTTATTATTACTTTTGTCAGATTCAAGTTTTTTCTGTGACCATTGTGGGTTTTTCTTTCATTAAACGAGGGGTACCAACAATTTTGACCACGTGTGTATATAGTATATACAGAGCTCCTGTGTATGTCACTGGTGATCACTGTATTACCTATACACTATATACAGAGCTCCTGTCTATAATGTCACTGGTGATCACTGTGTTACCTGTACACTGACACTATATACAGAGCTCCTGTGTATAATGTCACTGGTGGTAATAACAGTGTTGTTAGTATTGTGGTTTTGTATTCATGATCAGTACTGTAGTATTTGGTCACCTTGGGGTGGTAATATATGGTCTGGTCATAGTTTGGCCATATTTGTTCCTTGTATGTGGTATTATTCAGTCACTATGTAGTGGTAATATGTGATCTAGTCAAGGTGTGGCGATATTTGTCCCTTTTGTATGTGGTATTATTGGTGTTGATATAGTGGACTGTGCTGTGTATGGCGGTCATTTTGTTCTCGCTGATCTTAACTAGGAAAAGATTTTTTTCCATTAGGCCACAGCCCCACCATCAGTATTTGGTCAGTATTTTTCTCAGGAGTGGCTGCCGAAACCAGGAATGGTTGATAAATGCAGAATTGGTGACTTGTTTCTATTATACCTTTTCTCTGATTGTTCATCACCTGTTTTGGCTCCCACTCCTGAGAAAAAATACTGACTGGATACTGACTGAATACTGATAGTAGGGCCGTGGCCTTAGCGATTAAATACTTGGACCAGAGCGGCAGAGATGCACTTACAGGGGTTCTCCGGTGAAAACAAGTAATCACCTCTCCACAGGATCAGTGATAATATTGATTGGTGGGGGTCTGACTGCTTGCACACACCGGCAGAATGTGGAGCTTTTCTCCCCATTAGACTGGAGCGGCATGTGAGATGCGACCACTGATCCATTCATTCTCTCAGTGGCTGTGAGCGCTGCTCTTTTTTGCAAGTCTCTAAGAGAATGAATAGAGCTGCGGTCAGACGTCCCACCTGCCGCAGCATTTTAAAATAGGGATAAGTGTTCTGTCAGGGATAAAACTTCCCCATTCTTCCGATAGGTGCGTTTTCCAATGTTCGGACACAAATGCTCAATAAGTGATCACCTATCCTGTAGAGCCCATGGATCGGTGATAACTTGTTTTAACTAGTGTTGAGCGAGTATGTTCTGTCCGAGTATGCTCGGCCCGAGCTCCGAGTATTTACAGCTGCTCGGTTATATGGTTGAATCGCTCCCGTGTGCATGATTTGCAACTGTTTGACAGCTTTAACCCCTTAACGACATGTCACGTATTAGTACGCGCATGTCGTTATCCTCCGGTTCAGTGAGGGCTCCGGCGCTGAGCCCGCACTGAACCAAGCACATGTCAGCTGATTATTACAGCTGACATGTGCCCGCAACAGGCGCGGGTGGAATTGCTATGAGCGCCATCTAGTGGTCGGTGCTCATAGGACAGGACCATTTCTGCTGCATACAGGGGATCTGCTGGTTCCCTGTATGTAGCAGAGGTGATCGGACAGTTGCTGCTTCAAGTCTCCTATGTAGAGTACAGAAGCAAGCAAAAAGTGAAAAAAAAAGTTTTAAAAAATATGAAAAAAAATAAAAAAATTTAAAAGTTTAAATCACCCCCCTTTCGCCCCATTCAAAATAAAATCATAAAATAAACCCCACATACACATATTTGGTATTGCCGCGTTCAGAATCGCCTGATCTATCAATATAAAAATAGAATTAATGCGATCGGTAAATGGCGTAATGAGAAAAAAATTCTAAACGCCAGAATTACGTTTTTTGGTCACCGTAAAATTGCAATAAAATGCAATAACGGACGATAAAAACATCGGATCTACCCCAAAATAGCATCTATAAAAACTTCAGCTCGGTTCACAAAAAATAAGCCCTCACCCTGCCCCAGATCCCGAAAAATGGAGACGCTACGGGTCTCGGAAAATGGCACCATTTTTTTTTTTTTTTTTTTTTTTTACCAAACTTTGGATTTTTTTTTCATCACTTAAATAAAAAAGAACCTATACATGTTTGGTGTCTACGAGCTCTTAATGACATGGAGAATAATAATGGCAGGTCAGTTTTAGCATTCAGTGAACGTGGTAAAAAAAATAAAAAAAAACCTCAGTCGTATTGCACTTTTTTTGCAATTTCACGGCGCTTGGAATTTTTTTCCCGTTTTCCCGTACACGGCATGGTAAAACTAGTAATGGCGTTGAAAAGTACAACTCGTCCCGCAAAAAATAAGCCCTAACATGGCCATATTGACCAAAAAATAAAAACGCTATGGCTCTGGGAACAAGTGGAGCAAAAAGCGAAAATGCAAAAACGGAAAATGCTCCGCGGCTTAAGGGGTTAATACATGTGAGGAATGTCTATTTCTTACACATTCGGAAAATTATTTGCTAACTAATAGTGATCACCAAAATGATGGCTCTTTAGACAGTGGTGTTTTTCCACTATTTTATGGTGTTTTATATGTTTGTTAGTTTGTTACTACATGTATATGTGTCAGGAAACATTTGTATTTAATAAATTGATATATTTTCATAGATTGATATTGCTATTGATCACTATTTATTTATTTTTTTCTTTATCATTTTGGTGATCACTATTAGTTAGCATCTCCTCTTTCCCAAAAATAATTTTCCACTTGTTAGTTCATGAGATGCTGCAGGTAGATCCCGTTTATTAGATGGTGCCCTCCTCATTTATGGTGGTTATTTCTTACACATTCCTCACATGTATTAAAACCGTCAAACAGTCGCAAATCATGCACACGGGAGCGATTCAACCATATCACCGAGGAGCTATAAATACTCGGAGCTCGGCCCGAGCATACTCGCCGAAAGGGTTAACAGAACATACTCGCTCAACACTAGTTTTAACCAAAGAAGCCCTTTAATGCAAACATGTCCATCCCAGTTAGAGTGTCACCCAGTAGATGTGCAGGAGCCGCCAGTCAATGCTCCACTATAACAGCGAGAGCGGATAACAGATATTTGCATCTTGCTGTAGGTGGGCCCCTAGAGTTAATTTCCCCTGTGGGCCCCAGACACCGCAGTCCGACCCTGGTCATCAATATCAGATCAGTGAGGTTCCAACACACGGCCCCCTCACCAATAAGACAGCAGCTGGAAATACTCAGCGTAGAGACCAAACAGCACAGCGCTGTACACTGTGTAGTGGCCGATCTTGGTACTGCAGCTCCTATTGAAATGATTGTGATCTGAGCTGTAGTACCTGAAACCAGCCATTGCACAGTGTGCGGAGCTGTGCTATTCCAGCTCTTAACACTGTGTACATCATCTTGCAGAAGTAGCTGATGTCTGGGGATTTCAGGTGTCAGACCCCCACTAATCACTGTATGAGTTCTGCTCTACTCCTTTATTAAAGGGGTGGTCTTGTGTTCCTCTCATCAGAAGCTGAAGATTTACAGTTCTGGCCGGTGGCTTGGCTGAGCCGCTTGTCTGAATTGTGCCCTCTTGCATTCTGCGGGCAGAGGCGGCTTTGCCTCTGCAGAATGGGACAGGCACAGGGGCGCTGAAGTCCACCAGTCTGCAAGTGAGCGCTTCTTGCCAAGGAGACCAGCCACTTCTCAGGTGGTCAGTAACCATAGCAATGAGCTGTACACTGCAGAATTAAAAATCTTTTCCTTCTTGAGAACAGAGAAGATTTTGAATAAGAAGGAAATTGCAAAGTTTCTTGTTTTTACAAGCTCTTTGCAATCTTAGCCTTTTAATACATTCATTTTATTTAGTTATATATTTATTTTACTCTCTTATATAGCGCCGTTAGATTTTGTAGCACCTTACAGACATTATCATCACTGTCCCCATTGGGGCTCACAATATGAATTCCCTATCAGTATGTCTTTGGAGTGTGGGAGGAAACCGGAGAACCCGGAGGAAACCCATACAAACACGGGGAGAACATACAAACTCCTTGCAGATGTTGTCCTTGCTATTATATGAACCCAGCCCTACAGCGTTAATCATTGACCCACCATGTTGCCCACATTCCTCGGCTTTTTTAAGATTTTCTGCAATGAATAAGAACACTGAAGAAAATCTAGATTGATCAACATTTCCTATCACAAATGCAGTTGCTGCAAAACTTGTCCATAGTCCTGTTCCCAGCTGAAAATTGGATACAATTGTATCTTGTGTAGACAATGCTCTGTGAGCTAAATAGCCGGGATCCACTGCTACAAGGCAGGAAACAGACAGATTCTGCTGATGGGTTCTGCTCCCAGAGCATTATTCAGCCCGGACATCTCAGCTCAGAGCAAAACCAGCTATAAGGCTGTGTGCACACCTAGCAGATTTGATGCAGATTTACATGCGTTTTTTCTGCCAGAGAGAATCGTTTTCACATGCGTTTTTTCAAGCACTTTTCCAAGCAATTTTGAGCATCACTTGGAAAAGTGCTTGACAAGTTGATCACACAATATAAATCCATGCAACCGACATGGATCTATAATGTGTGAACAACTTAGATGCTTTAAATGCAGCATCTATAGTAAAAAAAAGAAAACGTTAATAAATAAAAAAAAACAACGGTATATTCACCTCTCCGGCGGCCCCCGGTCTGCTCTCCGGTCTGCTCCCGGCCGCGTCTTCTCTCTTCAGCGTCCTGCAGTGTACGGTCAGGACCTGCGGTGACGTCATTTAGTCAGCTGATGGCCACGCGACCATCACCTGATGCCGACGTCAGCTGTCATGCAACCATCACCTGACTAAATGACGTCACCGCAGGTCCTGACAGTACAGACAGCAGACCGGAGGAGACCGGAGAGCAGAGCGGGGGCCGCCGGAGAGGTGAATATACAGGTTTTGTTTGTTTTTAACTTTTTTATTTCTTTTTTTCACCGCGTGGTAGCCGGGATGAAGAGGAGTTGTAGTCTCGTCTTCCTCCCAGATACCACACGCATCGCGAATAAGCTTCAGCGTAATCGCAGTAGAAATGGTCATGCTGCGTTTTGCAAAGTAATGCGAATTCGGCGCGCAAATTAGCGCATCATGTGCACAGCACATCCGAATTCACATGGCTTTGCATGGCAGACTGTTCTACAAACGTTTTCGCGGCCGTAAAAATGCCGCAAAAATGCTACAAAAACGCTGCGTGGGCACATGGCCTAAGGCTGTGTGCCCACAATGCGTTTTTTAAGCGTTTCGGCATGGCAAAAACGCTGCAGAAACGCTTAAAAACGCATGTTAGAAGGTCTGCCATGTTCCCCAATGATAGTCCGCATGTGCTGTGCACATGCTGCGGAAATTTCCACTGCGGATTATCATTGCGGAAAAAAACGCAGCACTACCAATTATTTTGCGTAAGCGCTGCTTTTTCGCCGCCATTGACTTGCATTGGAACAAATGGATTCCGCTTCACTAGATAAGCACATGCGGAATACATGCGTTCAATGTGCGGATGGTACCCGCGTGTGGAGGATGGGAGACTCTCCTCCGGACCCGGGTACCATAGAACCTGTCAAAAAAAAGAATAAAATATAAAATAAATGTTATATTTACCTTCTGACGGCCCCCGCTGCGCTCGTCCTCCCATGCCGGCAGCTCGCGATGGACTGAAGGACCTGCGCTGACGTCATAGTCATGTGACAGCAGGTCCTTCAGTGTACCGCGATCTGCCGGCAGCCAGGACGGAGCGAAGCAAGACTGCGGGGGCCATCGGAAGTTAAGTATAGATTTATAGATGGTGGCCTGATTCTAACGCATCGGGTATTCTAGAATATGTATGCGGCAGACCGGGCGCAATCAGCAGAGCGGTGTTTAAATTTGGCGCCAAAATCGCTGATTGGTCGCGGCCAACAACCGCGACCAATCAGCAAAGCGGTGTTGAAATTTAGCGGCTATATCGCTGATTGGTCACGGCCGGCAGTCGCGACTAATCAGCAGGGCGGGGTTTAAATTTTGCGCCAATAATGCTGATTGGTCGCGGCCAGCGAACGTGACCAATCAGCAGAGCGGGGTTTAAATTTTGCGCCAATAATGCTGATTGGTTGCAGCCGCCGGTCGCGACCAATCAGCAAAGCGGTGTTTAAATTTGGCGCCAATAGTGGTGACTGGTCACGGCCACGACCATTCAGCAGAGTGGTGTTTAAATTTGGCGGCAATAATGCTGATTAGTCAAGGCCGGCAATTTGGCGCCAACAATACTGATTAGTCGCGGCCGGCAACCGCGACCAATCAGCAGAGCGGGGTTTAAGTTTGGCGCCAAAATTGCTGATTGGTGGCGGCCGGCTGTCTCGACCAATCAGCAGAGCGGGGTTTAAATTTGGCGCCAAGATCACTGATTGGTCGCGTGTGGAGAGCGAGACCAATCAGCGAATCGTATTGGTGAGGACCGGGGAGCGGAATCGTATTAGTGAGGACCGGGGAGCGCCGCTGCCTGTGCGGCTACTTCCGCTGCGAGAAGCCGGGAGATGAGCGACTGCTCGCAGCTGAAGTATCCGGACCCGCAGCGCCGCTCCCCGGTCCTCCCTTGACACCCTAGCCGCTGATGTCCCCACAGTATCCGCATGGTGTTACAAAGGTCCGGACATTTGTGTTAAAAATCGGTGATTGGTCGCTGGCGCTGCCCGCGACCAATCACCGATTTGGGCGCCAAATTTAAATATCGGCCGTGACCAATCACCGATCTTGGCTCCACATTTAAACACCGCTGTGCTGATTGGTCGCCGACGCTTGGCGCGACCAATCACCGATTTTGGCGCCACATTTAAATAGCGTCCGCGACCAATCAGTACAGCGGTGTTTAAATGTGGAGCCAAGATCGATGATTGGTCGCGGCCGATATTTAAATTTGGCGCCCAAATCGGTGATTGGTCGCGGGCAGCGTCCGCGACCAATCAGCACAGTAGTGTTTAACTTTTGCGGCAAGATCAGTGATTGGTCGCGGGCCAAGACCGCGACCAATCACCGATTTGTGCGGCACATTTAAATAGCGGCTGCGACCAATTGGATGTCAGCGCCGCTCCCCGGTCCTCCCTTCACACCCTAGCCGCTGATGTCCCCACAGTATCCGCATGGTGTTACAAAGGTCCGGACAATTGTGTTAAAAATCGCTGATTGGTCGCCGACGCTGGGCGCGACCAATCACCGATTTTGGCGCCACATTTAAATAGCGTCGGCGACCAATCAGCGATTTTTAACACAAATGTCCGGACCTTTGTAACACCATGCAGATACTGTGGGGACATCAGCGGCTAGGGTGTGAAGGGAGGACCGGGGAGCGGCGCTGACATCCATGCGGCTAGGGTGTGAAGGGAGGACCGGGGAGCGGCGCTGACATCCATGCGGCTAGGGGGTGAAGGGAGGACCGGGGAGCGGCGCTGACATCCATGCGGCTAGGGTGTGAAGGGAGGACCGGGGAGCGGCGCTGACATCCATGCAGCTAGGGGGTGAAGGGAGGACCGGGGAGCGGCGCTGACATCCAATTGGTCGCGGCCGCTATTTAAATGTGCCGCACAAATCGGTGATTGGTCGCGGTCTTGGCCCGCGACCAATCACTGATCTTGCCGCAAAAGTTAAACACTACTGTACTGATTGGTCGCGGACGCTGCCCGCGACCAATCACCGATTTGGGCTCCAAATTTAAATATCGGCCGCGACCAATCACCGATCTTGGCTACACGATTTTGACTCCCGGCTGCATCTCCGTCCCGCAGATGGGTCCGGCGGTCGATGTCCTTCTGCTGGTACCGGCCGGGAGATGAGCGCCTCGCGGCGCTCATCTCCCGGCTGCATCGCCGCTGAGCTCCGTCCCGCAGATGAGCCGCTAACGGCCGCCATCTTTTTTCAGAAATCCCGCGGCGCTGATTGGCCGCTGCCGGACCAATGAGCGACGCGGGATTTCCAGGACAGACGGACAAACAGACAGACAGACAGATGGGATAAGACAATTATACAGTAGATTTTTTTATTTTTAACCAGTCGTTGGGGTCACACTATATAAATCCATGCCGTTTTCATGGATTTCTATAGTGTGACCAAATTGACAAGCACTTTCCAAGTGATGCTAAAATCGCTTGTAAAGCGCTTGTCAACCTGCATGTGGAAATGCATGTGAAGAACGCTTCACTTCTGCATGTCCCTGGCAGGAAAAACACATGTACAATCCGCATGTACAATCCGCATGTACAATCCGCATGTACAATCCGCATATACAATCCGCATGTACAATCCGCATATACAATCCGCATGTACAATCCGCATGTACAATCCGCATGTACAATCCGCATATACAATCCGCATGTATAATCCGCATATACAATCCGCGTATACAATCCGCATATACAATCCGCATGTACAATCCGCATATACAATCCGCATATACAATCCGCATGTACAATCCGCATATACAATCCGCATGTACAATCCGTGTGTACAATCCGCATATACAATCCGCATATACAATCCGCATGTACAATCCGCATATACAATCCGCATGTACAATCCGCATGTACAATCCGCATGCGTTTTTTCTGCCAGGGAGATGCAGAAACGCTCAGGAAAAATCCGGAGCTTTTGTGCATCGTGGGCACATAGCCTAAGTCTCTGCATTTGTCTGCTTACACATCTGTACATTTCTGAACACATTCAGCAAAAATTGCAGTACATTTGTTAAAATTGGGCATATAGCATACTATAGGTGCTTCTCACAAAATTAGAATATCATCAAAAAGTTAATTTATTTCAGTTCTTCAATACAAAAAGTAAAACTCATATTATATAGAGTCATTACAGACAGAGTGATCTATTTTAAGTGTTTATTTCTGTTAATGCTATTATCTCAGTAAATTAGAATACTTTATAACACCAGCTTGAAAAATGTTTTTAAAATCTGAAATGTTATCCTACTGAAATGTATGTTCAGTAAATGCCCTCAATACTTGGCCAGGCTCCTTTTGCATCAATTACTGCATCAATGCGGCAATGTGGCATGGAGGCGATCAGCCTGTGACACTGCTGAGGTGTTATGGAAGCCCAGGTGGCTTTGATAGCAGCCTTCAGCTCGTCTGCATTGTTGGGTCTGGTGTCTCTCATCTTTCTCTTGACAATACCCCATAGATTCTCTATAATAGATTCTCTATGGGGTTAAGGTCAGGTGAGTTTGCTGCCAATCAAGCACAGTGATACTGTTGTGTAAACCAGGTATTGGTACTTTTGGCTGTGTGGACAGGTGCCAAGTCCTGCTGGAAAATGACATTTCCATCTCCATAAAGCTTGTCGGGAGAGGGAAGCATGAAGTGCTCTACAATGTCCTGGTAGACGGCTGCGCTGACTTTGGTCTTGATAAAACACAGTGGACCTACACCAGCAGATGACATGGCTCCCCAAACCATCACCGATTGTGGAAACTTCACACGAGACCTCAAGCAGCTTGGATTGTGGCCTCTCCACTCTTCCTCCAGACTCTGGGACCTTGATTTCCAAATTAAATGCAAAATTTACTTTCATCGGAAAACAACACCTTGGACCACTGAGCAACAGTCCAGGTGTTTTTCTCCTTGGCCCAGGTAAGATGCTTCTGGCGTTGTCTATTGGTGATGAGTGGCTCGACACAAGGAATGTGACACTTGTAGCCCATGTCCTGGATACGTCTGTGTGTGATGGCTCTTGAAGCAATGACTCCAGCAGCAGTCCACTCCTTGTGAATCTTCCCCAAATGTTTGAATGGCCTTTCCTTAACAATCTTTTCAAGGCTGCGGTTATCCCGGTTGCTTGTGCACCTCTTCCTACCACACTTTTTCTTTCCACTCAACTTTCCATAAATATGCTTGGATACAGCACTCTGTTGACAGCCAGCTTTTTTAGCAATGACCTTTTGTGGTTTACACTCCTTGTGGAGTGTGTCAATGACTGCCTTCTGGACATCTGTCAAGTCAGCAGTCTTCCCCATGATTGTGGAGCCTACTGAAACAGACAAAGGGACCTTTTTAAATGCGTAAGAAGCCTTTGCAGGTGATTTTTGTTAATTATTCTAATTTACTGAGATAATGACTTTGTGTTTTCATTGGCTGTAAGCCATCATTATCAACATTAACAGAAATAAACACTTGAAATAGATCACTCTGTAATGACTCTGTATAATATATGAGTTTCACTTTTTGGATTGAAGAACTGAAATAAATTAACTTTTTGATGATATTCTAATTTTGTGAGAAGCACCTATATGTTTGATGCATCTCATTAGCTAAGCTCAACCTCTTCCTTGCTTCACCTCAATTTGAGCCATAAATTGTGATATTTCATTTTGGTGCATTTTATGACTCCTTTTTGTCACACTTTTCTCATAACTATTTTTTTTATAACTGAGGGAAAATAACAAAATCTTATTTGTTGTACTCAAGTTTTCACAGAAACATCTGATAAAGTGTTGACTTATTTTTCTGAGTTAAACTCTTCCTTTTGGCCCTCTATATATTTGAGTTTGACAGCCCTGATGTAGATGGATGATGATGTGGCAAGAAGGGGCAGAGGGGCAGAGCCTCCTGGCTCTCAGCTTCGCTCTCCACTGCTCACAGGAGACAGCAGTTACTTCACAAATGTAACTGATAGAAAAGATGTCACGTAAGAGGGGGTCAGGGGAGCGATGTGCTGCAGGAGGGGGAAGATTAGCCAGAGGAATGGTGTGCTGCAGGAAGGGGAGGGGATTAGGCAGGGGTGCGATGTGCTGCAGGAGGGGGAAGATTAGCCAGGGGAGTGGTGTAATGCAGGATAGGGAGAATCATGCAGGGAGCGATGTGCTGCAGGAAGAGGAGGATTATGCAGGGGAGTGATGTAATGCAGGATAGGGAGAATCATGCAGGGAGCGATGTGCTGCAGGAAGAGGAGGATTAGGCAGGGAGCGCTGTGCTGCAGGAAGAGGAGGATTAGGCAGGGGAGTGATGTAATGCAGGAGGGGGAGGCTTAGGCAGGGAAGCAATGTGCTGCAGGAAGAGGTGGCTTATGCAGGGGAGTGATGTAATGCAATAGGAGAGGATTAGGCAGGGAGCGATGTGCTGCAGGAAGTGCAGGATTTGGCAGTGGGCGATGTGGTGCAAGAGGGGATTTGGCAGTGGGTGATGTGGTGCAGGAAGGGGGAGATTTAGAAAGGGCACAATGTGCTGCAAGGAGGGGAGGATTAGACGGGAGCAATGTGCCGCAAGAGGGGGAGGTTTAGACAGGGGAGTGATGTGCTGCAGGAGTGGGAGAATTAAGCGGTGAGAAACATGCTGCAGGACGGGGAGGGTTAGGCAGGGGAGCAATGTGCTGCAGGTGGAAGGAGAATCTGTGACTACAGCCCAGTGTTTAAGGTTTATTGGAGCCTGTCTTTTATATATTTTATTGTTTTTTTTTCTGACAAAACTGCATAACATCTGACATGAAGTCCGCTTAGCAGTCACAGTCCCTGTAGATTGTTACTGTCCAGGTTCACCGCTGTCTCTTTTTGTTTTTAGTGCCAATCTGACAGCAGTGAAGGTTCCGCTGATAATGGCGGTCGGGTTCCGAATAGAATGTTCATGTCTGTTCTCATTGTAGTAACATCACGGAATATGCTAATTTCTTCTGACCACACCCGATGACTGAATAAAGGCGCCTCACCCACTTGTCTATGTCATCACTTTGTGGTGTCACAATGATCTAAGGGGATAAAAAAACGCTCCTGGCAGCTTTACAGTCATTCGTCCCTTCGTGTTAAAGGAGCAGGATGATAGAGCCGCACCATGCCAGCCAGAAGAAAAGAAAGTGGAGCCCTTCAAGATGATGAAGCAAGAAAGCAGACTGTGGAAGGCCATCCAGGACCAAGAGCATCATGAGGGCCTGGTAACGTATACTACACAACTGTTCTGTATATGCTCATGCCATGTAAACCTATGGTGGCCGATTCATCAAGGCTGGTGGATTTCTATACCAGCATTCATGAAGCGCCTATTGGAGGAACGTGCACCAAATTCATTAAAAAGACTAAACCTCTTAATGAACTTGACTCATCCTTAAAGGGGTTGTTCCCTTTCAATAAATGAATGTCCCTAGCTGCAGGTCATTTAATTAAAAAAAAGAGCTTCCACCATCTCAGAGCTGCAGCAGCTCAGTGCGCTCAGCTGGGCAGTCCGTCTGATTACATTTGTTGGCTGCGGCAGTATTGAGGTGATGTCAGTGCCATACACAATCCCAGGAATGGGTCAGGACAGCACAGTTTGATTCTTTATACCTGCAGCCAGGGTCATTCATTTATTGAAATATCCCCTTAAAGCTGACGTACTACACCTCAAGAAATGTACTCCAGTCAAAAGATGGAGTCAATTTCAGTCCTAATTTACACCACTTTTCCAGCCTAATTTGTAATAAGTTTTCAGGTAAAGCTAAGCCACAAGCGGTCCAGATAAGCTCTGTTCACTATTTAAGAAGTTAAAAGAGTGGGTGTAAAAAGGTCAGAGTATTTAAATGTAAGTTGCGCAGGAATTTACTGAGATTCAAACAGTTGTGCAACACATTTCCGGTGAAAACTGCTTGATGAAAAATGTTCCTTGAATAATATAACATTTCAGGTTAGTGGTAATAGATTTTATTATGGGACGTTGATCCAGGGAACTAGTCTGATTGCCATATGTGGAGTCGGGAAGGAATTTTTCCCCTAAAATGGGGCAATTAGCATCTGCCTCATGGGGTTTTTGCCTTCCTCTGGATCAACACATTAGCTTTTAGGTTGAACTTGATGGACTTGTGTCTTTCAACCTTAAAACTATGAAACTGTCCCTGTATTGAGGTTCAAGGGTGAAGCCCAGGGTTCATTTGGAACCATCAGAAATGGTGTGTTTTGCGCCCAGTCTGTCCAAGGAAGCCTGTTTGAGCCAACGGCCTCAGAAATATCCTAATATTTCAGAAAGTAGCAATAGTTAGGGTGGCTGAACCATTCTAGCCTTAAGTTTGCCCCTCCAGTCAGCATCTACTATGTAGACGCAATCAAGGCCATGTAATAAGTCTTTATCGCTGTACAGGGCTGTAAGAGTGAAGGCCAGAGTTCCTTTGGAACCTGTAGGATAGACTGGCTTTTGCCAAGTCTTTCCAAAGAAGCTTTTTTGAGCCATAGGCCTCAGACAGGTCCTAACAAGAAAGTGGCATTAGATAGCTTTTTCTTTAGTTAGGATTGATTCAACTACTCAAGCCTCAAGCGCACTCCTCCGGCCAGCAGCTACTCTGTAGATGCAACCCTGGGCCTATGGTAAGTATCTATCCCTGTACAGGGGTGTAATGGTAAAAACCTGGGTTCCCTTGGGATCTGCAGAATGGAGTAGCTTGCGCCAAGTCTGTCCGAGGAAGTCTGTTTGAGCCAACAGCCTTAAACAGATCCCAGTATTTAGGAAAAAAAAAAGCTTCAGTTAGAGTTGAATCAACCACTATAGCCTCAAGCTCGCTCCTCCGGCCAGCAGCTACTCTGTAGATGCAGCCCTGGGCCTATGGTAAGTATCTATCCATGTACAGGCGTGTAATGGTAAAGGCCAGGGTTCCCTTGGGATCTGCAAAATGGAGTAGCTTGCGCCAAGTCTGTCCGAGAAAGCCTTTTTGAGCTGATGGATTTAAACAAATTTCAACATTTAGGAAAAAAGCATTAATCTATTTCAGTTAGAGTTAATTCAATTACTCTAGCATAAAGATCCTAATTCACTTTGTCTAAAGGAAGTTAGTTGGCAAATTTTTATTGTGTGAGCAATGAGGTTATGGAACTCTCTACCACATGAACTTGAAATACTTAATTTTCTAAAAAAAATTCAAGGAGGGCATATGTGTGCCTTTCTTGAATAATATAAAATTGCAGGTTATCCGTACTAGATTTTATTATGGGACGTTGATCCAGGGAACTAGTCTGATTGCCATATGTGGAGTCGGGAAGGAATTTTTCCTCTAATATGGGGCAATTAGCATCTGCCTCATGGGGTTTTTGCCTTCCTCTGGATCAACACATTAGCTTTTAGGTTGAACTTGATGGACTTGTGTCTTTCAACCTTAAAACTATGAAACTGTCCATGTATTGAGGTTCAAGGGTGAAGCCCAGGGTTCATTTGGAACCATCAGAAATGGTGTGTTTTGCACCCAGTCTGTCCAAGGAAGCCTGTTTGAGCCAACGGCCTCAGAAATATCCTAACATTTAAGAAAGTAGCAATAGTTAGGGTTGGCTGAACCATTCTAGCCTTAAGTTTGCCCCTCCAGTCAGTATCTACTATGTAGATGCAATCAAGGCCCTGCAATAAGTCTTTATCGCTGTACAGAGCTGAAAGAGTGAAGGCCAGAGTTCCTTTGGAACCTGTAGGATAGACTGGCTTTTGCCAAGTCTTTCCAAAGAAGCTTTTTTGAGCCATAGGCCTCAGACAGGTCCTAACAAGAAAGTGGCATTAGATAGGTTTTTCTTTAGTTAGGATTGATTCAACTACTCAAGCTTCAAGCGCACTCCTCCGGCCAGCAGCTACTCTGTAGATGCAACCCTGGGCCTATGGTAAGTATCTATCCCTGTACAGGGGTGTAATGGTAAAAACCAGGGTTCCCTTGGGATCTGCAGAATGGAGTAGCTTGCGCCAAGTTTGTCCGAGGAAGTCTGTTTGAGCCAACAGCCTTAAACAGATCCCAGTATTTAGGAAAAAAAAGCTTTAGTTAGAGTTGAATCAACCACTATAGCCTCAAGCTCGCTCCTCCGGCCAGCAGCTACTCTGTAGATGCAGCCCTGGGCCTATGGTAAGTATCTATCCCTGTACAGGGGTGTAATGGTAAAGGCCAGGGTTCCCTTGGGATCTGCAGAATGGAGTAGCTTGCGCCAAGTCTGTCCGAGAAAGCCTTTTTGAGCTGATGGATTTAAACAAATTTCAACATTTAGGAAAAAAGCATTAATCTATTTCAGTTAGAGTTAATTCAATTACTCTAGCATAAAGATCCTAATTCACTTTGTCTAAAGGAAGTTAGTTGGCAAATTTTTATTGTGTGAGCAATGAGGTTATGAAATTCTCTACCACATGAAATTGAAATACTTAATTTTCTAAAAAAAATTCAAGGAGGGCATGTGTGTGCCTTTCTTGAATAATATAAAATTGCAGGTTATCCGTACTAGATTTTGTTATGGGACGTTGATCCAGGGAACTAGTCTGATTGCCATATGTGGAGTCGGGAAGGAATTTTTCCCCTAATATGGGGCAATTAGCATCTGCCTCATGGGGTTTTTGCCTTCCTCTGGATCAACACATTAGCTTTTAGGTTGAACTTGATGGACTTGTGTCTTTCAACCTTAAAACTATGAAACGGTCCCTGTATAGAGGTTCAAGGGTGAAGCCCAGGGTTCATTTGGAAACATCAGAAATGGTGTGTTTTGCGCCCAGTCTGTCCAAGGAAGCCTGTTTGAGCCAACGGCCTCAGAAATATCTTAACATTTAAGAAAGTAGCAATAGTTAGGGTTGGCTGAACCATTCTAGCCTTAAGTTTGCCCCTCCAGTCAGCATCTACTATGTAGATGCAATCAAGGCCCTGTAATAAGTCTTTATCGCTGTACAGGGCTGTAAGAGTGAAGGCCAGAGTTCCTTTGGAACCTGTAGGATAGACTGGCTTTTGCCAAGTCTTTCCAAAGAAGCTTTTTTGAGCCATAGGCCTCAGACAGGTCCTAACAAGAAAGTGGCATTAGATAGGTTTTTCTTTAGTTAGGATTGATTCAACTACTCAAGCCTCAAGCGCACTCCTCCGGCCAGCAGCTACTCTGTAGATGCAACCCTGGGCCTATGGTAAGTATCTATCCCTGTACAGGGGTGTAATGGTAAAAACCAGGGTTCCCTTGGGATCTGCAGAATGGAGTAGCTTGCGCCAAGTCTGTCCGAGGAAGTCTGTTTGAGCCAACAGCCTTAGGCTGTGTGCCCACGTAGCATTTTTCAAGCGTTTTTGATGCGGAATTTCCGCAGCGGAAACGCTTGTAAAACGCTTGGTAACACGCACCCCATGGTCCCCAATGGGATTCCGCAAGTTCTATGCACATGCTGCGGATTTTTCCGCAGCGTTTATGCTGCGTTCAAAAATCCGCAGCATGTCATTTAATTTTGCGTTTCCGCAAGCAGAATTGCCTTTGTTCAATGCATAAAAAACGCAAGGCAATTCCGCATGTGGAAAACGCGTGATAAACGCGCGAAAAAAGCGCGATAAACGCGTGCGGAATTCCGCATGCGTTTTTCCGGGAGAGGACTTGCATTTATGCAGCAGAAATTTTCTGCTTCATAAATGCAACGTGGGCACATAGCCTGAAACAGATCCCAGTATTTAGGAAAAAAAAGCTTTAGTTAGAGTTGAATCAACCACTATAGCCTCAAGCTCGCTCCTCCGGCCAGCAGCTACTCTGTAGATGCAGCCCTGGGCCTATGGTAAGTATCTATCCCTGTACAGGGGTGTAATGGTAAAGGCCAGGGTTCCCTTGGGATCTGCAGAATGGAGTAGCTTGCGCCAAGTCTGTCCGAGAAAGCCATTTTGAGCTGATGGATTTAAACAAATTTCAACATTTAGGAAAAAAGCATTAATCTATTTCAGTTAGAGTTAATTCAATTACTCTAGCATAAAGATCCTAATTCACTTTGTCTAAAGGAAGTTAGTTGGCAAATTTTTATTGTGTGAGCAATGAGGTTATGAAACTCTCTACCACATGAAATTGAAATACTTAATTTTCTAAAAAAAATTCAAGGAGGGCATGTGTGTGCCTTTCTTAAATAATATAAAATTGCAGGTTATCCGTATTAGATTTTGTTATGGGACGTTGATCCAGGGAACTAGTCTGATTGCCATATGTGGAGTCGGGAAGGAATTTTTCCCCTAATATGGGGCAATTAGCATCTGCCTCATGGGGTTTTTGCCTTCCTCTGGATCAACACATTAGCTTTTAGGTTGAACTTGACAGACTTGTGTCTTTCAACCTTAAAACTATGAAACAGTCCCTGTATAGAGGTTCAAGGGTGAAGCCCAGGGTTCATTTGGAAACATCAGAAATGGTGTGTTTTGCGCCAAGTCTGTCCAAGGAAGCCTGTTTGAGCCAATGGCCTCAGAAATATCCTAACATTTAAGAAAGTAGCAATAGTTAGGGTTGGCTGAACCATTCTAGCCTTAAGTTTGCCCCTCCAGTCAGCATCTACTATGTAGATGCAATCAAGGCCCTGTAATAAGTCTTTATCACTGTACAGGGCTGTAAGAGTGAAGGCCAGAGTTCCTTTGGAACCTGTAGGATAGACTGGCTTTTGCCAAGTCTTTCCAAAGAAGCTTTTTTGAGCCATAGGCCTCAGACAGGTCCTAACAAGAAAGTGTCATTAGATAGGTTTTTCTTTAGTTAGGATTGATTCAACTACTCAAGCCTCAAGCGCACTCCTCCGGCCAGCAGCTACTCTGTAGATGCAACCCTGGGCCTATGGTAAGTATCTATCCCTGTACAGGTGTGTAATGGTAAAAACCAGGGTTCCCTTGGGATCTGCAGAATGGAGTAGCTTGCGCCAAGTCTGTCCGAGGAAGTCTGTTTGAGCCAACAGCCTTAAACAGATCCCAGTATTTAGGAAAAAAAAGCTTTAGTTAGAGTTGAATCAACCACTATAGCCTCAAGCTCGCTCCTCCGGCCAGCAGCTACTCTGTAGATGCAGCCCTGGGCCTATGGTAAGTATCTATCCCTGTACAGGGGTGTAATGGTAAAGGCCAGGGTTCCCTTGGGATCTGCAGAATGGAGTAGCTTGCGCCAAGTCTGTCCGAGAAAGCCTTTTTGAGCTGATGGATTTAAACAAATTTTAACATTTAGGAAAAAAGCATTAATCTATTTCAGTTAGAGTTAATTCAATTACTCTAGCATAAAGATCCTAATTCACTTTGTCTAAAGGAAGTTAGTTGGCAAATTTTTATTGTGTGAGCAATGAGGTTATGAAACTCTCTACCACATGAAATTGAAATACTTAATTTTCTAAAAAAAATTCAAGGAGGGCATGTGTGTGCCTTTCTTGAATAATATAAAATTGCAGGTTATCCGTACTAGATTTTGTTATGGGACGTTGATCCAGAGAACTAGTCTGATTGCCATATGTGAAGTCGGGAAGGAATTTTTCCCCTAATATGGGGCAATTAGCATCTGCCTCATGCGGTTTTTGCCTTCCTCTGGATCAACACATTAGCTTTTAGGTTGAACTTGATGGACTTGTGTCTTTCAACTTTAAAACTATGAAACGGTCCCTGTATAGAGGTTCAAGGGTGAAGCCCAGGGTTCATTTGGAAACATCAGAAATGGTGTGTTTTGCGCCAAGTCTGTCCAAGGAAGCCTGTTTGAGCCAACGGCCTCAGAAATATCCTAACATTTAAGAAAGTAGCAATAGTTAGGGTTGGCTGAACCATTCTAACCTTAAGTTTGCCCCTCCAGTCAGCATCTACTATGTAGATGCAATCAAGGCCCTGTAATAAGTCTTTATCACTGTACAGGGCTGTAAGAGTGAAGGTCAGAGTTCCTTTGGAACCTGTAGGATAGACTGGCTTTTGCCAAGTTTTTCCAAAGAAGCTTTTTTGAGCCATAGGCCTCAGACAGGTCCTAACAAGAAAGTGTCATTAGATAGGTTTTTCTTTAGTTAGGATTGACTCAACTACTCAAGCCTCAAGCGCACTCCTTCGGCCAGCAGCTACTCTGTAGATGCAACCCTGGGCCTATGGTAAGTATCTATCCCTGTACAGGGGTGTAATGGTAAAAACCAGGGTTCCCTTGGGATCTGCAGAATGGAGTAGCTTGCGCCAAGTCTGTCCGAGGAAGTCTGTTTGAGCCAACAGCCTTAAACAGATCCCAGTATTTAGGAAAAAAAAGCTTTAGTTAGAGTTGAATCAACCACTATAGCCTCAAGCTCGCTCCTCCGGCCAGCAGCTACTCTGTAGATGCAACTCTGGGCCTATGGTAAGTATCTATCCCTGTACAGGGGTGTAATGGTAAAGGCCAGGGTTCCCTTGGGATCTGCAGAATGGAGTAGCTTGCGCCAAGTCTGTCCGAGGAAGCCTTTTTGAGCCAATGGCCTTAGACAGAACCCATCATTTAGTAATAAAAAAACTTTAGTTAGAGTTATAGCCTCAAGCTCGCTCCTCTGGCCAGCAGCTACTCTGTAGATGCAACCCTGAGCATGTGGTAAGTCTCCATTCCTGTAAAGGGGTGTAATGGTAAAGATCAGGGTTCCTTTTGACCTGCTTATGCCAAGTCTGTCAAAGGAAGCCTTTTTGAGCTGATGGCTCTACACAGATCCTAATGTTTAGGAAAAAAGCTTATGTGTATTTCAGTTAGATTAAAAGTAAAGCCAACAAAAGAGAATTTAACTTTCCTCAAAAAATCAATTATTAATATAGCATTTACCTGCCCAGATCTCAGAACTAATGCACTATTAGGATGTAGCAATCCCATATAATTTTGTGTGCAGTTTTAATACTATGTAATCACCCCCCTCCATTAATTGGTAATATGTGAGTGGTTGTCGCATCAGTATTTTGCACCTGTGTTGCTGTCATCGTTATTATATGGTATGATTAGTACTGAGACCTAGGCAGGTAAACACTGTTGCCCTTTTTTCCTGTGTTAATTCTTGAATTTTGGTGGGAATTTAAATTTGTCTTTGCTTTTAATGTTAGTGTAGGGACTCGCAAGTATGAGGACCCTTGACGCGGGTTGCGAGCTTGTGTATTTTGGCCAAAATATTTACTAATACCTCATATATATCATATATATCATATATATTTTTTGCACGTTATTTTTATTCAGGGTGCAGCCAGACCCATCAATGTTGGCCTTGTAAACTAGGGTGTCTGTCTTCATGGGGTGTACTTAAAAAGTGCTGGGCAGCCCGCCTAATAGTTTGGGCTTCACTAATAGGCTGTAAGCCAGACATTGTGCACTACCTGTGTGTGACCAGTGCCCTATACAAGGCTTATTTGTGTGCAGTTTTAATACTAAGCAATCACCCCCTCCATGAATTGGTAGGTTGTGAGTGGTTGTCTCATCAATATTTTGCACCTGTGTTGCTGACTTCTTCATTATATGGGTTTGCTGCATCCTTGTAATTATTGTTGCTGTATTTGCTGTGTTAATTCTTGAATTTTGGTGGGAACTTTAATTCCTTGTTTTGTGACTTTGCTTTTAATGTTAGTGTAGGGACTCGCAAGTATGAGGACCCTTGAGCAGGTTGCGAGCTTGTATATTTTGGCCAAAATATCGACCAATACCTCATATATATCATATATATTTTTTACATGCTATTTTTATTCAGGGTGCAGCCAAGCCCATCTACAGGTGCATCTCACAAAATTAGAATATCACCAGAAAAGTTAATTTATTTCAGTTCTTCAATACAAAACGTGAAACTCATATATTATATAGAGCCATTACACACAGAGTGATCTATTTCACGTGTTTATTTCTGTTAATGTTGATGATTATGGCTTACAGCCAATGAAAACTCAAAAGTCATTATTTCAATTAATTAGAATACCTTATAACAACAGCTTGAAAAATGTTTTCAAAATCCAAAATGTTATCCTACTGAAATGTATGTTCAATAAATGCCCTCAATACTTGGTCGGGGATCCTTTTACATCAATTACTGCATCAATGCGGCAATGTGGCATGGAGGCGATCAGCCTGTGACACTGCTGAGGGGTTATGGAAGCCCAGGTGGCTTTGATAGAAGCCTTCAGCTCGTCTGCATTGTTGGGTCTGGTGTCTCTCATTTTCCTCTTGACAATACCCCATAGATTCTCTATAATAGATTCTTTATGGGGATTAGGTCAGGTGAGTTTGCTGCCAATCAAGTACAGTGATACTGTTGTTTTAAACCAGGTATTAGTACTTTTGTCAGTGTGGACAGGGGCCAAGTCCTGCTGGAGAATGAAATTTCCATCTCCAAAAAGCTTGGCGTAGCTAAGGTTTTGGTTCAGGGGGCCGAAACTTCTGAGTGGGCCTCTAACCAGGTAACCCTGATTCCAACTATAGCGGCGCACCCAGATAGTTGATGTAGGAAAACCTCAGCAGATGACCGCGCTGTTACTAAAAATAATCTCTATACAAAGACCAGCACTGATATTACCGCCATATGGTGACATATATTGATAGATGCCAGTCCTGCAGAACATATAAGAGATCACAGCTCAGTTATATATAGTACCTTACAGCTGACGTTCTTTCTGATTAAATTGTTCACTTTTCCCGTCTTTTCCATCTGGCCCAGACCGACACGACAACTTCTCCAGCCAGGGCTCAGAGTCTCAGGTCTGCAGAGATCACAACAAAGACACATTTGACTCCTTACATTTCAGGCACTGACCAGATCTATCCCCAACCTGCACAAACTTCTCATCCTGCTGATACCCCAATACTGAGCCTCTGCTGCAAAATGTGTCCCTATTACTGCACCTACTGTGTGCCCTCTAGATGGTAAAACAAACCTCTAAAATAAAGTAATGCCGTGTGCAAGTGTCCTAGAAAACAGTGCCCACATTGTGCCCCCTAGAAAGTAATAATGCCCCTTCGACAGTCACGATAACCTGAGTTCCCCTATAACAATAAGTGCCCACCTAAGATTTAATAATGTCCTGAGTCTCCCCCCATGTAGAGCTCCGCTCTAACCAGTATGATGTTCTCCTATTCACGATATAATTCCCCCTCACTGTATAGTACCCCCACAAAGTATACTGACCCCTTAGTAGCCCCCAAGCTGATGGCTCCAACACTGTATGATGGCCTCCACACTATACAAAGACCCCACATTATCTCCCACACTGTATGATGGCCCCCACGCTGTTCAAAGAACCCACATTATCTCCCACACTGTATAAATAGCCTACATATAGTATAATGCACCAGATAGTCCTCAATATAGTATAATGCACTCCCCATAGTCCTTCGTATAGTATAATGCGCCCCTATAGGCAGAGTCTGTAGTAAAATGCTCCCCCCATTGACAGAGTCTGTAGTATAAAGCTCCCCCCCATAGGCAGAGTCTGTAGTATAATGCTCCCCCCCTCCTCATAGGCAGAGTCTGTGGTATAATGCCCCCACATAGGCAGAGTCTGCAGTATAATGCCCCCCCCATAGGCAGAGTCTGTAGTATAATGCTCCCCCCTCCTCATAGGCAGAGTCTGTGGTATAATGCCCCCCCATAGGCAGAGTCTGTAGTATAATGCTCCCCCCTCCTCATAGGCAGAGTCTGTAGTATAATGCCCCCTCCTCCTCATAGGCAGAATCTGTAGTATAATGCCCCCCCCCCATCTCATAGGCAGAGTCTGTAGTGTAATGTGCCCCCCCTCCTCATAGGCAGAGTCTGTGGTATAATGCCCCCCCCCCATCTCATAGGCAGCGTCTGTAGTATAATGCCCCACCTATAGGCAGAGTCTGTAGTAAAATGCACCCCCCATAGGCAGAGTCTGTAGTATAATGCTCCCCCTCTTATAGGCAGAGTCTGTAGTACAATGTCCCCCCCATAGGCAGAGTCTGTACTATAATGCTCCCCCCCTCCTCATAGGCAGAGTCTGTAGTATAATGCCCCCCCATAGGCAGAGTCTGCAGTATAATGCCCCCCCATAGGCAAAGTTTGTAGTATAATGCTCCCCCCTCCTCATAGTCAGAGTCTGTAGTATAATCCCCCCCCCTCCTCATAGTCAGAATCTGTAGTATATTGCCCCCCCATCTCATAGGCAGAGTCTGTAGTATAATGTGCCCCCCCTCCTCATAGGCAGAGTCTGTGATATAATACCCCCCCATCTCATAGGCAGCGTCTGTAGTATAATGCCCCACCTATAGGCAGAGTCTGTAGTAAAATGCACCCCCCATAGGCAGAGTCTGTAGTATAATGCTCCCCCTCTTATAGGCAGAGTCTGTAGTACAATGTCCCCCCATAGGCAGAGTCTGTAGTCTACTGCTCTCCCCTGCTCATAAACAGAGTCTGTAGTATAATGCCCCCCATAGGCAGAGTCTGTAGTAGAATGCCCCCCATAGACAGAGGCTTTAGTATAATGCTCCCCCCCTCCCCATAGACAGTCTGTAGTATAATGCCCCCCCTCCCCATAGGCAGAGTCTTTAGTATAATGCCCCCCCTCTCTGTGGGCAGAGTCTTTAGGATAATGCTCCCCCATAGGCAGAGTCTGTAGTATAATGCACCTCCCCCTTCCCATAGGCAGAGTCTGTAATATAATGCCGCCCCCCACCCGGCAAAAAATAAATAAACAGTACTCATCTCTCCTCCTGGTTCCCTCGCTGCTCAGAGCACCCAGCACGCACACATCTTCAGCACAGCGGGCTGGGCGCCAAGTGATGATGTCAGAGACGTCAGTCACAGAAGGGACTAATGGGAGAGAGATCCGCGCTCCCTCTCTCATCAGTAAACTTGCGGCGGTGGCGGGCAGTGGGGCCCGATGCTGGCACCAGGGGCATGCTAGATACAGTTACACTGGCGTAGCCCTGGATGGGCCCCCTAAGAGCGAGGGGCCCGGGGCCACCGCCCCCTTTGCCCCCCTGGTAGCTTGATACTGTGGCAGAGGGAAGCATGAAGTGCTCTAAAATTTCCTGGTAGACGGCTGCGCTGACTTTGGTGTTGAAAAAACACAGTGGACCTACACCAGCAGATGACACGGCTCCCCAAACCATCACTGATTGTGGAAACTTCACACTAGACCTCAAGCAGCTTGGATTGTGGCCTCTCCACTCTTCTTCCAGACTCTGGGACCTTGATTTCAAATGAAAATTGGAACTCTGGACATCTGTCAAGTCAGCAGTCTTCACCATGATTGTCATGATTGTGGAGCCTACTAAAACAGACTAAGGGACCTTTTTAAATGCTTAGGAAGTCTTTGCAGGTGTTTTTTGTTAATTATTTTAATTTACTGAGTTAATGACTTTTGTGTTTTCATTGGCTATAAGCCATAATCATCAACATTAACAGAAATAAACACTTGAAATAGATCACTGTGTTTGTAATGACTCTATATAATATATGAGGTTCACTTTTTGCATTGAAGAACTGAAATAAATTAACTTTTTGATGATATTCTAATTTTGTGAGATGCACCTATATGTTATGGCCTTGTAAATTAGAGTGTCTATCTTCATGGGGTGCACTTAAATAGTGCTGGGCAGCCCGTGTTCTTGCCTCAGCAGCGAATTTAGCTATCCAGGGAATCTAGTCACTTTATGTGTATATCAGTTCTGACATTATGTTGCTTGCATTTGAATCCTGTCTCTTTTTTATTGTTTGATAACTGCACTGTCTGCTAGTGATTTAATGTATTTGCTCTAGTTTCAATTTGCAATGCATTATGGGAAAGTTCCAAGAGCATTGTGAGACAGTTCTTGTTGCATTGTGGTCCTGTTCTTGTCACAGTTTGGGCAGCGACCATTATTTCCTCTTCTCTTCTGATGGAGAAGTTCCCTTATCACTCATCTTGTAAAGTGGCACAGAGCGGTAGTCGTGACTGAACGTCGGTCTGATTTCGCTCTGGCACTTTACAGACAATGGGTGTCCCAGTCCCAGTGTGCTCTAGGGTGTGGGGTGCAGCACACTCTCTTGTAGGCCGCAGGCCTCCACTGCCTTCAGGCTTCTGTCCTCAGAAGCCGCCGCTCACAATTTAGGGAACACGAAGTTCTTTGTAACAGTCAAACATATACTTGACAGTTCAAGTTCATCAGGTGGGTACAGATGGGATAAGGCACAGCAGTTCACATTATCCTCCTTCTTAGCATAACTCCTCTTCAGCCCTGTTGCTAGCTCATCCTGTATTTCTCGTCCACCTCTGCAGTGCACCCGGGACTGGCCTTCAACTTCCATCTATGCAGGTCCCTGTCCATCTTCCTTTGTACTTCAGAGCACACAAAGTGTCCGGCAGCTCCTATGCCAGACCTTAGGCTCTGGACGTGACTGGAGCGACTGCTCTGGATCCCAGTAATGCCTCCCACTGCCTGGAACATTGAGTACTATATACAGTGGGTACGGAAAGCATTCAGACCCCTTTACATCTTTCACTCTTTGTTTCATTGCAGCCATTTGGTAAATTCTAAAAAGTTCATTTTTTTTCTCATTAAAGTACACTGTGCACCCCATCTTGACTGAAAAAAAAACAGAAATGTAGAAATTTTTGCAAATTTATTAAAAAAGGAAAACTGAAATATCACATGGTCATAAGTATTCAGACCTTTTGCTCATATTTAAGTCACATGCTGTCCATTTCTTGTGATCCTCCTTGAGATGGTTCTACTCTTTCATTGGAGTCCAGCTGTGTTTAATTAAACTGATAGGACTTGATTTGGAAAGGCACACACCTGTCTATATAAGACCTCACAGCTCACAGTGCATGTCAGACCAAATGAGAATCATGAGCTCAAAGGAACTGCCTGTTACGATGTTAGTAGATACCCTGAAGTCCAATGGCGTGGGCCAAAAGCAGAGACTGAGACAAGAGTAGTGTGAAAGTCTATTTTAAACTCAAGTGCAAAAGATCACAGCAAACAGTTTATGAAGGTAAGTTCATTCCAAACAATACTTCTTAGAACCTAATCTGTAAGGCACGGCCTTCATTACTATTAGGGTATGCAAAAGTTAACCATAGTTCAAGTTTACTTAGGTACAGTAATATGCAAACAGAAATAAGGATAGTAAGCAGACGTAGGCATTCCTCAGTTGATTGTGGACTCACGTAGTGCAGAAGAGAAGACAAACTGGAATATGGATCTGGATATTGAAGAATGCAGGAGGTGCAGCGGAGGAAACAGCGATGTCTTAAGCAGAGCTGGAGCCGGGTATTTAAACACAGAGCAAGATGGTGACTATACCAGAGGTGTAGAGATCCAGGAGAAGTTTTCTTCAGGAAGACAAAAGTTCAGAGATCCCAGCGTGAGTGAACAACAGCCAGCGGTTCCTTTCAGCAGAAGTCCCCTTAGCAGAGGATTCAGGCAGCAATCCTTTCAGCGGATGACTAGGAGTAAACACAAAGTCAGCAAGACTCTATTCAGAGGGCTAGCACAGGTGAGTAGAAAGCTAAAAGCACACAATACTCAGGCAAGGCATGATTGCAACACATGCAGTTTAAGTAGGTCCACAGGCAGGAAACACATGACCCCAGTGAGGCAATGGAAGCCATCTTGGCTAAGGGAAAAACTACTGGCAAAGTAAAATTAAACCTGGCATCCTGACACTGCCAAAGGAGCTTAGAGACAGAATTGTGGCAAGGCACAGATCTGGCCAAGTTTACAAAAGAATTTCTGCATTAGTCAAGGGTCCTAAGAACACAGTGGCCTCCATAATCCTTAAGTGGAAAAAGTTTGGGACCACCAGAAGTCTTCCTAGACCTGGCCGTCCAGCTCAACTGAGCAATCGTGGGAGAAGAGCCTTGGTGAGAGAGGTAAAGATGAACCCCAAGATCACTGTGGCTGAGCTCCAAAGATGCAGTAGGGAGATGGGAGAAAGTTGCATAAAGTCAACTATCACTGCAGCCCTCCACAAGTCGAGCCTTTATGGCAGAGTGGCCCAACGGAAGCCTCTCCTCAGTGCAAGACATATGAAAGCCTGCACAGAGTTTGCTTAAAAACACATGAAGGACTCCCAGTCTATGAGAAATAAGATTCTTTGGTCTGATGAGACTAAGATAGTGATAATTCTAAGGGGTATGTGTGGAAAAAACCAGGCACTGCTCATCACCTGCCCAATACAATCCCAACAGTGAAACATGGTGGTGGCAGCATCATGGGGGTGTTTTTCAGCTGCAGGGACAGGACGACTGGTTGGAATTGAAAGAACCATGAATGCGGCCAAGTACACAGATATCCTGGATGAAAACCTCTTCCAGAGTGCTCTGGACCTCAGACTTGGCCGAAGGTTCACCTTCCAACAAGACAATGACCCTAAGCACACAGTTAAAATAACAAAGGAGTGGCTTCAGAACAACTCTGTGACCATTCTAGACTGGCCCAGCCAGAGCCCTGACCTAAACCCAATTGAACATCTCTGGAGAGACCTGAAAATGGCTGTCCACCAACGTTCACCATCCAACCTGACAGAACTGGAGAGGATCTGCAAGGAAGAATGGCAGAGGAACCCCAAATCCAGGTGTGAAAAACTTGTTGCATCATTCCCAAGAAGACTCATGGATGCACTAGCTCAAAAGGGGGCTTCTACTCAATACTGGTCATTTGGTCTGACATGCACTGTGAGCTGTGAGGTCTTATATAGACAGGTGTGTGCCTTTCCAAATCAAGTCCTATCAGTTTAATTAAACACAGCTGGACTCCAATGAAAGAGTAGAACCATCTCAAGGAGGATCACAAGGAAATGGACAGCATGTTGTAGTGCCGGCGTCCCTGCCCTCTGCTAGGCAGGGACGCTGTTCCCCTCACCGCTCTGCTCCGTGCCCGGCGTCCCTCTCCCGCTCTGCTGGCAGCGCGCGCTCCTTCCCGGCCACTGTGCTTAGGGCGCGCGCGCGCGCCCTCCCTCCCTCTTAAAGGGGCCGCGCGCGCCGTCCTAAGGAGTCCCCGGCCAATGGCCGGAGGACTTTACCATATATAAGGCACCTCCTCCAAAATGGAGGTGCCCGAGCAATGTTGTTGCACCGTTCTACTCTGCTTCAGCCCTCAGGTCCCGTTGCCAGTTACCTGCCAGATTCCTGCAAGCTTGCTGTCCTAATCCTGCCTGATTTCCTGTTACCTGCCTGCCTGCCTGAGGTCCGACGGTCTGCCTTACAACTCCGGTCAGTCTGTCTAAGGACCAACTTGCCCGCTCACCTGGGAGCGCACATCAGCTACCTGCCTGCTTGCCTGAGGTCCGACGGTCTGCCTTACAACTCCGGTCAGTCTGTCTATGGACCAGCTTGCCCGCTCACCTGGGAGCGCTTCTCCGCTACCTGCCTGCTTGCCTGCCCGGAGGCTCCGCTGTCACGTGCTGTGACCACCAGCTATTCCAGACTCTTGCTCGCTCACCTGGGAGCGCTTCTCCGCTACCTGCCTGCTTGCCAGCCCGGAGGCTCCGCTGTCACGTGCTGTGACCACCAGCTATTCCAGACTCTTGCCCGCTCACCTGGGAGCGCTTCTCCGCTACCTGCCTGCTTGCCAGCCCGGAGGCTCCGCTGTCACGTGCTGTGACCACCAGCTATTCCAGAGACTCTTGCCCGCTCACCTGGGAGCGCTTCTCCGCTACCTGCCTGCTTGCCTACCTGGAGGCTCCGCCGTCACGTGCTGTGACCACCTGCTATTCCAGAGACTCTCGCTTGCTCACCTGGGAGCACACATCCTCCATCTGCCTTGCTAGCCTACCTGGAGGTTCAGCCATCACAGGTCGTACCTACCCTTTACCTAGAGACTGCCCCGGTCACTTGCCGTGACCTCCAGCCCGTTCTTCCAGAGACTGCCCGGTCACTTGCCGTGACCTCCAGCCCGTTCTTCCAGAGACTGCCTCGATCACTTGCCGTGACCTCCTGCCCGTACACCCAGAGACTGTCCCGGTCACCTGCTGTGATTGCCTGCCTGGTCGCCACCCGCTCCCTTACAAGGACCGCCCCCTTGTATAGTAGCCCAGAGGTTCCGCCTCCCAGACCCGTTACAGTTTGCTCGGGCCATGGAACCCGGTGGCACCCAAGCTCCCTCGCTCTCGGACCTGTGTCATGAACTGTCCCGTCAAAGGTCCCAACAGGAGTCCATCCTGGGTCACCTGCGGAATGTCAATACTCGCCTGGACACTCTGACTGCTCCACCAACAACCTCCGCCAGTGCCATGTCTCGCAATCCGGCAGCTCCGCTGTCCACTAACACCATGATATCCTACCCCGGACCTCGGCTTTCTGCACCTCCTCGCTTCGGAGGCGACTCAGCCCAGGCTCGGGGCTTCATAAATCAGTGCACCCTGCACTTTGAACTATTGTCCCACCAGTTTAACTCCGACCGAGCCAAAATTGCATTCATCATGTCCCATCTCACCGGGGAGGCCCTGGCCTGGCTAAAT
Organism: Phyllobates terribilis; assembly: GCF_046119375.1. Lineage (NCBI taxonomy): Eukaryota > Metazoa > Chordata > Amphibia > Anura > Dendrobatidae > Phyllobates > Phyllobates terribilis. The sequence goes on from NW_027362812.1 coordinate 2,750,339, forward strand.
CCTCTATGGGAGAGAGGAGACCCCCTGGTGTCCAACTTGCCTGCTTTTCTCATGGCTTTCCGGAAAGTCTTCGACGAACCCGGACGGAAGACCTCATCCGCATCATCGCTGCTACGCCTCCGTCAGGAAAGTCTCACCGTGGGCCAATATGCCATACGGTTCCGTACCCTTGCCTCGGAGCTGGCCTGGGATAACGACGCTCTGGTTTCCGTCTTCTGGGAGGGTCTGTCCGGCCGTATTAAAGATGAACTTGCCGGTCGGGACATTCCTACCACTCTCGATGACTTAATAACTCTTGCCACCCGGATTGACCTACGGTTCCAGGAGCGTGCCAGAGAGGTCACCCGTGAGAGGAGGTTACCACGTCTAGCTCCTACTTTTCAGAAACCCGTCACTCCTTCTGTCTCTAACCAGGTACACCCTCCTGAGCCTATGCAGGTCGACCAGACCAAGATGGTCAAGACCCGTCAGGACTTACGCCGTGCCGAGGGGACCTGCTTCTACTGTGGCAGTAAGGAGCACCGGATCCGTGCCTGCCCGGAGAGGTCGGGAAACGCCTGTGTCTAGGTTCGCTCAGAGAGGTCCACCTAGACAAGAATAAATCCTCTCCATCCCTGCTGTTGTCAGTTTCAATCGTCTACGGGGAGAACCGTTATTTCGAACTAGCCCAACTGGACTCTGGAGCAGCCGGGAATCTTATTTCACAGTCCCTGGTAGAGAAATACCGCATCCCCACCAAACCTCTGGCTGTACCCTTGTCTGTTGCTGCCGTGGATGGGGGGCTCTTACCACGCCCCATCCAACTCATCACCGAATCCATTACTCTGCAGGTGGGAATGCTGCATTCTGAAAGTATCTCCTTCCATGTTCTGCCTGGACTCTCTCACGCCCTCTTGCTAGGCCTACCTTGGCTCCAGAAACATGCACCCGTTCTTGACTGGCAGACCGGAGAAGTCCTTCGCTGGGGACAGGGCTGCCATAAGACCTGTCTGGTTCCCGTTCATCCCGTCCGTCCTTCTCCTACCCCAGCTAATCTACCTGGACTTCCGATTCCTTATTGGTCTTATGCTGATGTCTTTAATAAAAAGGAGGCAGAGACACTACCCCCTCATAGACCATACGACTGCCCTATCGACCTGTTACCTGGTACTTCTCCCCGTGGGCGTATTTATCCATTATCCGCTGCTGAGACCCGGTCGATGTCCGAATATATTGAGGAGAATCTGGCCAGGGGATTCATCCGGAAATCTACCTCCCCGGCGGGAGCAGGCTTCTTTTTCGTCAAAAAGAAGGACGGCTCTCTCCGTCCCTGTATAGACTATAGAGGCCTTAACCAGATCACGGTGAAGAATAAGTACCCCCTTCCGCTCATTCCGGAGTTATTTGATCGTCTGAGGGGGGCTAGAATCTTCACCAAACTGGATCTCCGTGGGGCGTACAACCTGGTTCGTATCCGTCAGGGGGATGAATGGAAGACGGCATTCAACACCCGGGACGGCCACTATGAATATCTGGTAATGCCCTTTGGCCTCTGTAACGCTCCTGCCGTCTTTCAAGAGTTGGTCAATGACATCTTCCGGGACCTTCTCTACTCCTGCGTAGTGGTGTACCTGGACGACATCTTGGTCTTCTCTCCGGATCTCCAGACTCACCGGAGGGATGTTCGTCAGGTCCTGCTCAGGCTCAGGCAGAACCATCTCTACGCTAAATATGAGAAGTGCCTCTTTGAGCAGACCTCGCTTCCGTTTCTGGGCTACATTATCTCTCAGACTGGCCTACAAATGGATCCTGAGAAACTGTCTGCCATCGAGAAATGGCCCCGACCAGAGGGGTTGAAGGCTATTCAACGGTTCCTGGGCTTCGCCAACTATTACCGCCTCTTCATCCCGCACTTCTCTTCCCGGACTGCCCCAATTTCCGCGCTCACCCGTAAGGGTACTAATCCCAAAGAGTGGCCGCCCGAAGCAGAGGAGGCCTTTCTTTCCCTAAAACAGGCCTTCTCTTCCGCCCCGGTGCTGCATCGCCCGGACGGCAACAAGCAGTTCTTCCTGGAAGTTGACGCCTCCTCCTCTGGAGCCGGAGCGGTACTTACTCAAAAATCATCTTCCGGGAGAATGGTAACTTGTGGCTTCTTCTCCAAACTCTTCTCCTCTTCTGAGCGCAACTATTCCATAGGAGACCGAGAGTTATTGGCCATCAAGCTGGCGTTGGAGGAGTGGCGTTACCTACTCGAGGGGGCTCTTCATCCGGTAATAATTTACACTGACCACAAGAACTTGGCTTACCTCCAGCATGCCCAGAGACTTAACCCGCGCCAAGCCCGGTGGTCCTTGTTTTTTGCTCGCTTTGATTTTGTTCTTCATTTTCGCCCGGCTGACAAAAACGTCAAAGCAGACGCCTTGTCCCGATCCTTTCTGGTGTCCGATCTCGAGGAAGAACCTAAACATATCATCGATCCCGCCAGAGTAATGCAGGTGGCTCCCGTGAGTCTAAATCGTCTCCCTCCCGGTAAGACGTTTGTTTCAGTACCTGATCGGGAGAAGATCCTACACTGGGGCCATTCGTCTAAACTAGCTGGCCACGCCGGTCAGAAAAAGACCCTCCAGCTTATTGCCCGGCACTATTGGTGGCCTACCCTGCACAAGGACATAATAGACTTTGTTTCTGCCTGTGTGTCCTGCGCCCGCAACAAAGTCCCGAGACATCTGCCAGCCGGACGCCTCCTTCCGCTTCCTGTACCTGCTGCCCCCTGGCAGCATATAGCAATGGACTTTATAACTGATCTCCCCGTCTCTGCCGGTTGTACGGTCATTTGGGTGGTCGCTGACCGCTTTTCCAAGATGGCTCACTTTATTCCCCTGCCAGGCCTTCCGTCTGCACCCGAGCTGGCTAAAGACTTTATCCGCCACATCTTCCGTCTTCATGGCCTGCCCCTCCACATCGTGTCGGATCGTGGGGTACAGTTCACCTCACGTTTCTGGAGAGCCACTTGTAAACTACTAGACGTCACCCTGGACTTCTCTTCCGCTTACCACCCACAGTCCAATGGTCAAGTGGAGCGGATCAATCAGAACCTGACCAGTTACCTCCGGCACTTCGTTAATGCCCACCATTCTGACTGGGTGGATCTCCTACCATGGGCCGAGTTCTCTTATAATAATCACGAGAGCGAATCCTCCTCCAAATCCCCGTTTTTTGTAGTCTTTGGTCAGCATCCTCGGATTCCTTTTCCTGTCTCCACCTCTGTGGACAACCCGGCTGCGGAATCTCTCGTTAGCAAATTTTCCTCCATATGGGAGAGTACCCGGTCCGCACTCCTTCTGTCATCCGAGCGTATGAAAAGACACGCTGACAAAAAACGCCTGGATCCTCCACAATTTCGTCCAGGAGATAAAGTCTGGCTCTCATCTAAATATGTTCGACTCAAGATACCTTCTTACAAGTTAGGGCCTCGGTTCATCGGTCCTCTGGAGGTCATCAGTCAGATCAACCCGGTGGCCTATAAATTGAAACTCCCGGCCAACTTACGGATCCCTAACTCCTTCCATGTATCTCTCCTCAAACCCGTGGTGCTTAACTCTTTTTCCAAGTCTACAGGTGCGCCTCCTGCTCCGGTTTCTGCTGAGGACGAGTTTGAGGTAGAGAACATTCTTGCCACCAAAAGGGTAAGAGGAAAGACCTTTTTTTTGGTAGATTGGAAGGGGTTTGGTCCTGAGGAGAGAACGTGGGAGCCCCGGGAGAACATCCATGCCCCTCTCATCCTAGCTAAATTTCTATCTGGCCTAAAAAAGGGGGGGCCTAAAGGGGGGGGTACTGTAGTGCCGGCGTCCCTGCCCTCTGCTAGGCAGGGACGCTGTTCCCCTCACCGCTCTGCTCCGTGCCCGGCGTCCCTCTCCCGCTCTGCTGGCAGCGCGCGCTCCTTCCCGGCCACTGTGCTTAGGGCGCGCGCGCGCGCCCTCCCTCCCCCTTAAAGGGGCCGCACGCGCCGTCCTAAGGAGTCCCCGGCCAATGGCCGGAGGACTTTACCATATATAAGGCACCTCCTCCAAAATGGAGGTGCCCGAGCAATGTTGTTGCACCGTTCTACTCTGCTTCAGCCCTCAGGTCCCGTTGCCAGTTACCTGCCAGTTACCTGCCAGATTCCTGCCAGCTTGCTGTCCTAATCCTGCCTGATTTCCTGTTACCTGCCTGCCTGCCTGAGGTCCGACGGTCTGCCTTACAACTCCGGTCAGTCTGTCTAAGGACCAACTTGCCCGCTCACCTGGGAGTGCACATCAGCTACCTGCCTGCTTGCCTGAGGTCCGACGGTCTGCCTTACAACTCCGGTCAGTCTGTCTATGGACCAGCTTGCCCGCTCACCTGGGAGCGCTTCTCCGCTACCTGCCTGCTTGCCTGCCCGGAGGCTCCGCTGTCACGTGCTGTGACCACCAGCTATTCCAGACACTTGCCCGCTCACCTGGGAGCGCTTCTCCACTACCTGCCTGCTTGCCAACCCGGAGGCTCCGCTGTCACGTGCTGTGACCACCAGCTATTCCAGACTCTTGCCCGCTCACCTGGGAGCGCTTCTCCGCTACCTGCCTGCTTGCCAGCCCGGAGGCTCCGCTGTCACGTGCTGTGACCACCAGCTATTCCAGAGACTCTTGCCCGCTCACCTGGGAGCGCTTCTCCGCTACCTGCCTGCTTGCCTACCTGGAGGCTCCGCCGTCACGTGCTGTGACCACCTGCTATTCCAGAGACTCTCGCTTGCTCACCTGGGAGCACACATCCTCCATCTGCCTTGCTAGCCTACCTGGAGGTTCAGCCATCACAGGTCGTACCTACCCTTTACTTAGAGACTGCCCCGGTCACTTGCCGTGACCTCCAGCCCGTTCTTCCAGAGACTGCCCGGTCACTTGCAGTGACCTCCAGCCCGTTCTTCCAGAGACTGCCTCGATCACTTGCCGTGACCTCCTGCCCGTACACCCAGAGACTGTCCCGGTCACCTGCTGTGATTGCCTGCCTGGTCGCCACCGCTCCCTTACAAGGACCACCCCCTTGTATAGTAGCCCAGAGGTTCCGCCTCCCAGACCCGTTACACATGTGACTTAAATATGAGCAAAGGGTCTGAATACTTATGACCATGTGATATTTCAGTTTTCCTTTTTTAATAAATTTGCAAAAATTTCTACATTTCTGTTTTTTTCAGTCAAGATGGGGTGCAGAGTGTACTTTAATGAGAAAAAAATGAACTTTTTAGAATTTACCAAATGGCTGCAATGAAACAAAGAGTGAAAAATTTAAAGGGGTCTGAATGCTTTCCGTACCCACTGTACTTCAATAAAACTCACCCTATAGATACCCTAGCCTGAACCTGCATGTCAACGGAGATGGGCATCCTACATATAGATGACAATGGCACCCTTGCTGAACGGCAGCTGCCCCTAGACCCTAAAAGTCCCTTATTCGTACTTATGACGCGCCCCTGGGCCTGTGTCGCGCAGCGTTGCGCACGCGGGAGCTTACCCGGAGCCGGATCTGGTGAGGGTTGTAGTCTCGTAGCGGTGACCCGGTCCGTGCCCAGGGAGTCAGACTAAGTGGCGCTGTATTAGCGGTAGATGTTGGACGACTACGCCACCCGTTGAGTGCAGCTAAGGAGCTGCTGCTGCAGGGCAGACCGCTGAGGCCGGTGGTAGGATTGTGCAGCGTGATAGTATAACCCCCAACGGGAGGGGTATGGCCTCAGGGCAGCCGACGTGGATGATGGGGGTAGCAGGAACCACTCGGAGACGGTACGGTGTAGTTCAGGGTCTTTACTGGTGACAAAGACAGACTCTCCTGGAGTACTGGCTAGCGATTGGGGCCTGGTCAGTCCTTGAGCAGATGGGATCTCCCCTGGCCAGGCGGAGTTGTAGGCCTCCCAAACTAACGTTACTCTTCTGGCTACCTTGCTAGAGGCGGGTATAAGTAGCCCACGTCCCTGAGTGTACCGTGTGGTGCTCACCCGTATGGCCGGTGACTCGGGGCCTTCTAGTAGCTTCCGCTCCACGACGGCGGTGCTGGTCCCACGCGTGTGACCGTGCCTTCGGGTTTCTGGGCCAGAGGACCTGCAATCCCCTGCCGGTCGGTTTCTGCTGCTGGATAGGAGTTAGTCCCCACAGCCTCGGACTCCGGGTCCGGTGATAGCTTCTCAGTCAGGGCGAGCTCTGCAGCTGCCAGCCCCTGACTCCTTGTAGCACTGCTCCCACAGAGCTCCTGTTGTTTCTTCCCATAGCTGCTTCTCTTCTCTGTCTCTACTTCTGGCATGGCCCAGGAGCTAGGCCCAGCCGGAGCCACAGCTCCCTGTCAGCCCTCCTGGCTGAACTCTCCCTTTGAACTCTCTAACCCTGCCTCAGCCCCAGGTTTATATAGGGGAAGTCCTTCCCCTCCCAGGACTGGGCAGGAGGTGTGGCATGCATAGGATTCCTGACCAAGAGACCTCCCACCTGCTCTCAGACATAACATTGCTGTTACTGTGGAAACCAGACCCCTGGGGTGCCACACTTACATAGACCAAAGATCTAACAGTCTACCAGAAACTGGTACAGATATCACATCAAACAATCAATCCTCAGTGTGTACTAAATGATTAAAGTGACAACAGTGAATAAAGTGACAATGTGCAAATTTATAAAAACACCCAAGAACGTTCCTAATATCTTTGGACCTCCAAGCCAAAGGATACATTCGGGCATCCAAACAAAGGCTACAATCAGCCCTGTTCAACACCCTAGATGCTGATTACCTGCCTTATAGTGGAGGGTGACACCCTAGTTAATGTTGACACTGTGGCGCCCCCGCTCCACGGCGGCTATCCCTGGATAACCCTAGCCAGCCCTGGAATTAATCACCCATAGAGGTATCAATGACATAAATGATCACAAGACTAAACAATAAAAGGAACTTATCTTGATAAAGTGCAATACTGATGCGGATCATCTTTATGCCGCATGTCCCGATTTTAAAGAGATTTAATAAAATTTGTATTTTAGGGTTTATGTTATACTTATGTCTTATGGTATCCTAAGCTTATCTTATGCTATACTCACATTATGCATTAACACTTCACATGCTGTTACATCACCATTATACATTACATAAGACACATATCACTTTTAGATATAAAACCGCAAGACAGTATTCACATGACGCGTTTGTTGTCTTCAGGGGCAGGAACAGGGTAAGACAGTCCACATCCCTACAGTTTTGTATCTTGAGCTCTGTGCACACAGCCTGCTCCAAGCTTAGCCGGTAAGAGCCCTATCTATGTGGTACAATACTGGGGTTCATCGTATGTTTTCCGCATCTACTGTATGGAGGTTTCTCTACTATCAATAAAGAGAAGGTTTTTCGCAGCCTTATTCTTAAGCAGACAGGGGGTTTAGCTCCATGTCACACTACACACCGTGGTAAGGTGTATGAGGGGAGCATAGCCTGCCTAATCTAATAGTATGGGCGTCACTAATAGGCTGTAAACCAGACACTGTGCGTGACCAGCGCCAAAATATCTACCAGTACCTCATATATAGATTTTGCACGTTATTTTTATTCAGGGTTCAGACAAGCCCATCAATGCTGGATTTGTAAACTAGGGGGTTTGTCCTCATGGGGTGCACTTAGATAGTGCTTTGCAGCCTGCCTAATCTAACAGTATGAGGGTCACTAATAGGCTGTAAGCCCTATATTGAGCACTATCTGTGTTAGGCGTCAGGTGTTTTCTGGATCCGAAATGGGTTCAGAATCATCAGTGGATTCTGTGGTCTCCCATTCCGGTCCAGATGCTTCTCAGCATCATCGTCAGTCCCAACGCCTAGCTGGTGCACGAGATGTACAAGTTGTCTCTCGGGTCTTTGTTCCTAGCAACATGAAGGATAGGTTGCGGAGGGAAACAGGGCTGTTACAGCCTAAGTCCAGGATACACTGCACTGAGCATGCCCGTGACATGGCGGACCGTGATTGGTGGTTTGGGAGTCAGCTGATCCGGTGACCTGGCACCGCCTGATTGGTCGCGGGTGACGTCACCAATAATGTGACGATGGGCAGGGCTTAATATTTAAATAGCACGCCCACAAACATGGCGGCGCACTCTGATCATTGAGCTGAGTTGGTGTTATTGTGTGGACGCTTGGTCGTTTCGGCTCCACGTGTGCTTTTGCTGTTATAGCTTCTGACAGGCAGGTTTAGCAGGGGATAGACAGCCTTAGATGGAGGGAGGCAGGTAGCTTCGTCTGACACTCTGGCTCCAACAAGGGGGTCGCTATACACCCCGAGCAGACTGCGGACTCCGTATTCCCGGCACCGCCTGTTAGCCACGTGGAGAGATACTCCTCAGTCCGGTAGCAAGCCGGCTGGGAGCACGTATAAGCCGGCGTGAATCACACACGCATCCGAGCGCCTGCTGCGTAGCCTCTGTGCAGTTAACAGGGCTACGGCTCCATTATTTGTCGCACATCTCTCGTGCAGTTAATGGAGATAGTGCGAATCCCTATTCCCGTTCCGGTGTGCAGTAACACGGGGGGGATTGTTATTTCAGTTGGTTGTTTTACCTTCTTACCCGGAAGGTGTTCGTCCACAGTCCTCCAGGCTGCATCACGGACCCCGGGTTCGTTTGCTTTCCATTATTTAATAAAGTTGTTTGCAACCATTCCCCTAACAATCTGTGTGTGACCAGTGACCTATACAAGCCATTTTTTGTGTGCAGTTTTAATACTAAGCAATGACTCCCTCCAAGAATTGGTAGGTTATGAGTTGGTTGTCTCATCAGTATTTTGCACCTGTGCTGCCCCTGCCTTTATTATATGGTTTGCTTCATCCTGATTAGTGCATTAGTTTTGAGACCTGGGCTGGAGAATAAATACTGTTCCTCTTTTTTGCTGTGTTAATAATTTTTTTCAGTTTTAATTCAACTACTCTAGCATCAAGCTCCTAATTCGCTTTGTCTAAAGGAAGTTAGATGGCAATGTTTTATTGTGTGAGGTATGGAACTCTCTACCACATGACCTTGTAATACTTAATTCTCTAAAAAAAAGTTCAAGGAGGTCCTGTGTGACTTTCTTGAATAACATTACAGGTTATTCATACTAGATTTTATTATGGGACGTTGATCCAAGCAACTAGTCTGATTGCCATATGTGGAGTCGGGAAGGAATTTTTCCCCTAATTTTGGGCAAGCAGCATCTGCCTCATGGTTTTTTTTGACTTCCTCTGGATCAACACATAAGCTTTTCACAGGTCTCTATATATAGTGTGATGGCTCCCACAGCTCTTTATATACAGTACTAGATGGTGGCCCGATTCTAACGCATCGGGTATTCTAGAATCTGTATGCGGCCGACCAGGCGCAATCAACAGAGTGGTGTTTAAATGTGGCGCCAAAATCGCTGATTGGTCGCGGCCGCCGGCCACGACCAATCAGCAGAGCAGTGTTTAAATTTGGCGCCAGTATCGCTGATTGGTCGCGGCGCCAATATCGCTGATTCCGACCAATCAGCGAATCGTATTACTGAGGACCGGGCAGCGACGCTACCTGTGCGGGTACTTCCGCTGCAAGGAACCGGGAGATGGCCGGCTGCTCACAGCCGAAGTATCCCGACTGGCGGCGCCGCTCCCCGGTCCTCGCTTCACACTTGCCGTCGGGAGATCAGCGGCGCCGCCGGTCGCGGTACTTCTGCTGCGAGCAGCCGGGAGATGAGCGGCTAGCGCCGGTCATCTCCCGGCTGCATCGCCGCTGACCTCCGTGCGGCAGATGAGCTGCTAACGGCTCAGATTTTTCTGTATTTTCATGACTATGAAAATTGTACATTCACACTGAAGGCATCAAAACTATGAATTAACACATGTGGAATTATATACTTAACAAAAAAGTGTGAAACAACTGAAAATATGTCTTATATTCTAGGTTCTTCAAAGTAGCCACCTTTTGCTTTGATGACTGCTTTGCACACTCTTGGCATTCTCTTGATGAGCTTCAAGAGGTAGTCAATGGAAATGGTCTTCCAACAATCTTGAAGGAGTTCCCAGAGATGCTTAGCACTTGTTGGCCCTTTTGCCTTCACTCTGCGGTCCAGCTCACCCCAAATCATCTCGATTGGGTTCAGGTCTGGTGACTGTGGAGGCCAGGTCATCTGGCGTAGCACCCCATCATTCTCCTTCTTGGTCAAATAGCCCTTACACAGCCTGGAGGTGTGTTTGGGGTCATTGTCCTGTTGAAAAATAAATGATGGTCCAACTAAACGCAAACCGGATGGAATAGCATGCCGCTGCAAGATGCTGTTGTAGCCATGCTGGTTCAGTATGCCTTCAATTTTGAATAAATCCCCAACAGTGTCACCAGCAAAGCACCATCACACCTCCTCCTCCATGCTTCTCGGTGGGAACCAGACATGTAGAGTCCATCCGTTCACCTTTTCTGCATCGCACAAAGACACGGTGGTTGGAACCAAAGATCTCAAATTTAGACTCATCAGACCAAAGCACAGATTTCCACTGGTCTAATGTCCATTCCTTGTGTTCTTTAGCCCAAATAAGTCTCTTCTGCTTGTTGCCTGTCCTTAGCAGTGGTTTCCTAGCAGCTATTTTACCACGAAGGCCTGCTGCACAAAGTCTCCTCTTAACAGTTGTTGAAGAGATGTGTCTGCTGCTAGAACTCTGTGTGGCATTGACCTGGTCTCTAATCTGAGCTGCTGTTAACCTGCGATTTCTGAGGCTGGTGACTCGGATAAACTTATCCTCAGAAGCAGAGGTGACTCTTGGTCTTCCTTTCCTGGGGCAGTCCTCATGTGAGCCAGTTTCTTGCAGCGCTTGATGGTTTTTGCATCTGCACTTGGGGACACTTTCAAAGTTTTACCAATTTTTTGCATTGACTGACCTTCATTTCTTAAAGTAATGATGGCCACTCATTTTTCTTTACTTAGCTGCTTTTTTCTTGCCATAATACAAATTCTAACAGTCTATTTAGTAGGACTATCAGCTGTGTATCCACCAGACTTCTGCACAACACAGCTGATGATCCGAACCCCATTTATAAGGCAAGAACTCCCACTTATTAAACCTGACAGGGCACACCTGTGAAGTGAAAACCATTTCCGGTGACTACCTCTTGAAGCTCATCAAGAGAATGCCAAGAGTGTGCAAAGCAGTCATCAAAGCAAAAGGTGGCTACTTTGAAGAACCTAGAATATAAGACATATTTTCAGTTGTTTCACACTTTTTTTGTTAAGTATATAATTCCACATGTGGTAATTCATAGTTTTGATGCCTTCAGTGTGAATGTACAATTTTCATAGTCATGAAAATACAGAAAAATCTTTAAATGAGAAGGTGTGTCCAAACTTTTGGTCTGTACTGTATATTAGATGATGACCCCACAGACCCTTTACACAGCATTATGTTTCCACAGCTCCTTGTATACAGTATGATTCCCTCATTGTTCCCTAAATACAGTATGATGTGCTCACAGCTCCATATACACCGTATGATGTCCCCACACATGCAGATACACAATATGATACCTATACACAATATGATGCCCCTACATCTCCCTATACACAATATGATGCCCCTACATCTCCCTCCATCTGAACAAGTCTCTCCAGCTTCAGAAAGATTATGGACGCATCACATTTTTTTTTACGGACAGGGAAAAAAGTGCCCTATTTTTATGGACTGTCCAAGAATTTCTGGACAGTTGGCAACCCTGCTATTAGTTCCACTGGGGTGGCAGCCTAGGTGGATGCTGGAAGCACAACCGTCTCTCCCTAAGATTCGGAGAGGGAAGGCCACCGATTCCTGACCCTTGCTGTGGCCTTTTCGTTGAGAGGGATGGTTTATTGAGGGCCCATATATACACACAGTCATGGCTGGAAGTGTTTAGCAACCTTGAGATTGTTCCAGAAAGTGAAGTATTTCTCCCAGAAAATTATTACAATTACACGTTTTGTTATACATTTGTTATAATATTTATTTCCTTTGTGTGTATTGAAACAGCACAAAAAATGGGAAAAAAAGGCAAATTGGACATAATTTCACACAAAACTCCAAAAATGGGCCGGACAAAATTGTTGGCACTTTTCCAAAATTGTGGAAAAACAACTTTGCTTCAAGCATGTGATGTTCGTTAAAACTCACCTGTGGCAAGTAACAGTCGTGGGTAATATGAAAGTCATACCTGAGACCAGATAAAAAGTGGAGAAGATAGATAGATATGAGATTGATAGATAGATAGATAGATATGAGATAGATAGATGGATATGTGGCACCCCAGGGTCTGGTTACCACTGTAATAGAAATATTATGTCTGAGAGCAAGTGGGAGGTTTCCTGGTTCGGAGCCCTTAAACATGCAACACCTCCTGTCCCAGACCAGATAGGGGAGGAACCTGCCCTATATAAACTGGATCTGGGGCGGGGTTAGTGAAGTCAGAGCCTGGAGTTAGTTCCAGACACAGGGAAAGTAACAGCGAGGAGCTCTGTAGGAGCAGGAGCTGAAGACCAGGGACTTGAGCTAAGCGGAGTTCGTCCTGGCAGAAGACTCTGAGAACCGGACACAGGAGTCCGAGGTTGCGGGGACTTATATATACCCAGCAGCAGAAACCCGCCGGCAGGGGATTTCAAGTCCTCTGGCCATAGAAGCCCGGAGGCTCAGTCACGAGCAAGGGACCAGCACTGCAATCGAGGAGCGGGGGCTATCAGAAGGCCCCAAGTCACCAGCCATACAGGTGAGCACCACACGGAACACTCAGGGACGTGGGCTACTTCCACTCGCTTACAGCAAGGTAGCCAGGAAGAGTGCAGATAGTCGGGGAGGCCTACAACTCCACCTGGCCAGGGGAACTCCAGTTTGCTCACAGACTGACCAGGCCTCTTATGCTAGCCAGTACTCCCGGGAGGGTCTGCCTTATCACCATCAGTAAAGACCCTGAACTGCACTGCAAAGCCTCTGAGTCGTTCCTGCTGCGCTCGTGCACCATCACTCCTATCATCCACACTCACTAGCCTGAGGCTATACTCCTCCCGTGGGGAGTTATACTACACTCTGCTGCCCTCACAACATCAGCCTCAGAGGTCTGCTCAGCAGCGGCGGTTCTTATTGACCGCAATCCACGGGTGGCGTAGTCGGACATTGCATTATACTGATACAGAGACTGCCACAATATTGGTCTGGCCACCCTGAGCCACGGGACCGGGTCGCCACTACTACTCCCAGCATTGCCCTGAAGTCCGGTCCCGGGTGCCCCATGGCCCAGGGGGCGCGTCATATAGATAATAGATAGATGATAGATAGTCCTATGATATGAGATAGAGGTCGTTATAGACAGGTTTATACACTCTCTCCCGAAGTCGGTAAAATCCTGGGTTGCCCAGGGAGATCCCTATAATGCTGATGACTTGGTGGGGTTGGTGGAAAGATACCAGGCGGTTGAGAGTCCGTTGGGAAAACAAGGGGTCGTAGCCTCTCAATACTGGGGTTCCCAAAAGGTGGCGGACACCCAAAAGAAGCGAGCTAGCGCCACACCTGGGGGGCATCCTAGAGTTCAGGAGGGGTCTGAGTTGCTGCCCAAGGTCCCACCCCATAATATAGTGTGTTGGAGATGTCATACCCCAGGCCATATTGCCTCCCGGTGTCCCATAACCTCTGAACCAATGGACTGTAACATGGGCCGGCGTTGCTCTTATTTTGCCTACCCCGCCTGCAGCGCGGTTCGTCAACATGGCGAGGGCCCTCAGGCATGCTCAGTGTCAGTTAACGGGGCACAAGTCTCTGGACTATTGGTCTCAGGAAGTTTGGTGACCCTGATAAGGGCCACACTCCCTCATCGGCTGGTTTCTGGGAAGGTGGTGGATGTCCAGTGTATCCATGGGGACGCTAAGAACTATCCTGTGGCCCAGGTGGATGTAAACACAGACTGTGGCACCACATCTCATGAAGTGGCGGTCGTTAAGGACCTATTGCATCCCATAATAATTGGACGTTACTTTGCATTATTCTGGGAAATGTGGGGGAAAGCGGGGACACCTGGTTGCTTGGACGACAGCCAGATCGCCCCTAAGGAAACTTACCCGCAGAACATAGTAGATGAGTTTCCCATGTGTGTGCTGGTGGGCAATGAGGATGAAGTAGCATCCCCTGAGTCCAATATCCCTGAGCTGGAGGTGTCCGAGGGAAACTTTGGAACTGCCCAACTCAGGGATTTAACTCTGAAAGGGGCCTTTGAAAATGTTACTGTGTTAAATGGGGTGCCTCAGGAACCGGGGGCTGACACTCGGTTCCCTCATTTTGCTGTGAATGGGGATTTGCTGTACAGAATAACCAAGCCAAGGGGTGAGGTAATAGAACAGTTGCTGGTGCCAGGGCCCTATAGACGCAGGGTGTTAGACATGGCTCATTCTCATGTGTTGGGTGGTCACCTGGGTGCAGACAAGATTCAAGAACGGATCCTCCAAAGATTCTACTGGCCAGGTTGCTATAGAGAAATATAGAGTTATTGTCGTTCCTGCCCCACATGCCAGATAACCTCCCCAGTGGCCCACTTCCGCAGTCCCCTAGTGCCACTACCAGTCATCGAGGTTCCATTCGAACGCATAGCAATGGATCTAGTGGGGCCTCTGGTCAAGTCCGCCCAAGGGCATCAGTATATCCTGGTGGTATTAGATTATGCTACATGGTATCTGGAGGCCGTACCACTACGAAACTCCTCCACCAGGTGTATAGCCCGGGAGTTAGTCCACATGTTTTCAAGAACCGGGTTGCCTAACGAGATCCTAACAGACCAAGGAACTCCATTTATGTCGAAGGTCATGAGGGAATTGTGCAAGACACTGCAGATTGCACAACTGAGAACCTCCGTGTACTCTCCCCAGACGGACGGACTGGTAGAGAGGTTTAACAAAACCTTGAAAGCAATGTTGAGGAAAGCAGTGGAAAAGGATGGCCGAGACTGGGACTATATGTTGTTCGCCATGAGGGAAGTTCCCAAAGCTTCCACAGGTTTCTCCCCGTTTGAACCACTCTATGGACGACACCCTCAGGACTCCTGGAGGTGGAGAAAGAGTCCTGGGAAGCTGAGACCACTCCCTATAGGAGAGTGGTGGAGCACGTTGCCCAGATGCAAGAGAGGATTGCCCATGTGATGCCCATTGTGAGGGAGCACCTCCTCAAGGCACAAGAGGCACAGTCCAGGGTGTATAATAGGTCGGCCAGGGTGAGATCGTTCAACCCAGGAGATCAAGTGCTTGTGCTAGTCCCACAGTGGAGAGCAAGTTCATGGCCAAGTGGCAGGGCCCCTATGAGGTGGTAGAGAAAGTGGGGGAAGTCAACTTTAAGATCCACCAACCAGGGAAGAGGAAGCCCTACCAAATTTACCATGTTAACTTGATTAAGCCATGGCAAGATAGAGAGCCTGCGGAAGCTCCCTGTTTAGTGGCTGAGGCTGAGGCCGATGTGAAAGAGGTCAAGGTGGCAGAGTCACTGTCACATGCCCAAAAGCAACAGTGCAAAGAGTTGTTACAGCGAAATAAAGACATGTTTTCGGAGTTGCCAGGACTCACTCAGGTCATAGAGCATGAGGTTCTCACAGAGCCTCATGTTCGCGTCAATCTAAAACCATACCGGATCCCCGAAGCCCGCAGAGAGGTGATCTCTAAAGAAGTAAGGCGGATGCTAAACCTGGGAGTCATTGAAGAGTCCAAAAGTGGATGGTCCAGTCCTATAGTCTTAGTGCCGAAACCATATGGGGAATGGCGGTTTTGCAACGACTATAGGAAGCTGAAGGAGGTCTCAAAGTTCGACGCCTACCCAATGCCTAGGGTAGATGAGCTTATCGAAAGGCTAGGACGGGCTCGGTACATCACCACTCTGGACCTCACCAAAGGATATTGGCAAATTCCCCTGTCCAAAGAGGCTAAGGAGAAGACAGCCTTCTCGACGCCAATACGTCAGGATGCCGTTTGGGTTGAAGGGAGCTCCGGCCACCTTCCAGAGAGCCATGGACCGGATCTTAGCACCCCACAAACAGTATGCAGCGGCCTACCTAGATGCTATCGTCATATTTAGCCAGGACTGGGAAAGTCATCTGGACAAAGTTCAAGCCATACTTGATGCCCTAAGGAAGGCGGGCTTTACTATCAACCCGAAGAAATGTGCCATGGGGATGGAGGAAGCCAAGTACCTAGGGTACGTGGTTGGTAGAGGGGAAATAAAACCACAAATAAATAAGGTCGAGGCGATCTTGAACTGGCCACAGCCCCTCTCGAAGAAGCAGGTCAGGGCGTTTCTAGGCATTGTGGGCTACTATCGAAGATTTGTCCCTAACTTTGCCCTGATAGCAGCCCCACTGATGGATCTTCTGAAAGGGATGAAGTCAGCTATGGCCAAGTGGTCCCCGGAAGCAGAAGCGACCTGCCAGGAATTGAAACTGGTCCTCTGTAAACAACCAGTCTTGGTGGCACCCAGCTTCTCCAAGGAGTTTGTGGTCCAGATGGATGCATCGGATGTCGGGCTGGGAGCAGTCTTGTCCCAGGAGATTAACGGAGAAGAACACCCTGTAAAATACCTCAGTCTGAAGCTCTCCGCTTGTGAGAAGGACTACTCCATTGTAGAAAAAGAATGTTTGGCCATTAAGTGGGCGTTAGACACTCTGAGGTATTACCTATTAGGTAGAAGGTTCAGGTTAGTGTCAGACCATGCCCCATTGAGGTGGATGCGAGAAAAGAAGGGAAACAATGCCAGAGTGACTAGGTGGTTCCTGGCTCTACAAGATTTTAGTTTCCAGGTAGAGCATAGGCCTGGGAAACAACATGGGAATGCCGCTGCCTTGTCAAGGATTTATTGTATGGTGACAGAAGGTGCCAAGCCCTACGGCTTTGGACAGAGGGGGGGTGTATGTAAGGTTGCTGCCGGACAGATCGTGGACGGGAGGTATGTGTCCTCGAAGTGCCATGCTTCGGTGATGTAGGATCTAGAGAAGCAGGCTCCAGCACACATAGTGCTGAGAGGAATTTAATGGGTCCGGATTACAGGGCCGGGTTTTATGAGCAGCTGAAAGAGCTGGGGGGGAACAGCTGCTCACTTACCTCCAGTCCGGTCTTGGAAGGCTAATTTAAGACAGCTGCGCCTGTCTCTGTCTGTCTGTGTTTGCTGGGCAAGGTGAGCAGACCTTGCAGGTGCTTCTTAGACTCTGCAGGAGGCAGAGAAAAGCACCTTGTTTAAACGGCTGAAGCCGTGCTGCATGGACTTGTTATTTTGAGCTTTGTTCTGTTATTCCTTTTTGTGCCAGGAAAAGGCTGTAACTTTTGTTTCTTAACTGGTGTATGGACACTAAAATAAGCCACCAGTTTGTTTGAACCCGTGGACTGCATCACTGTGTGAACCTGTGCCTACCTCCAACGCGGCTCAGTGAGTACAAATCCCTACACTATCTATCTATCTATTTATCTATCTATCCATCTATCTATCCATCTATTTATTCATCTATCCATCTATCTATCCATCCATCATACATGGATAGATAGAAAGATAGATAGATACATATATGGATAGATAGATGGATAGATAGATATGAAATAGAGAATATAAGGATAGATAGATGATAGATAATCCTATGATATGATAGGTTTGATCGTGCATTTCCAATGTCTCTTACCACTGCGGCCATGATAGAGCATTTTCTACACTTTCTCGGTTCCCTCTTCCATTGCTGGAGGCTAACTTCTGCCGCATGAAATACAGTGGTGGCCAAAAGTATTGGCACCCCGGCAATTCTGTCAGATAATACTCAGTTTCTTCCTGAAAATGATTGCAATCACAAATTCTTTGGTATTATTATCTTCATTTAATTTGTCTTCAATGAAAAAACACAAATAGAATTGTCCTAAAGCCAAATTGGATATAATTCCACATCAAACCTAAAAAAGGGGATGGACAAAAGTATTGGCACTGTTTGAAAAATCATGTGATGCTTCTCTAATTCGTGTAATTAACAGCACCTGTAACTTACCTGTGGCACCTAACAGGTGTTGGCAATAACTAAATCACACTTGCAGCCAGTTAACATGGATTAAAGTTGACTCAACCTCTGTCCTGTGTCCTTGTGTATACCACATTGAGCATGGAGAAAAGAAAGAAGACCAAAGAATTGTCTGAGGACTTGTGAAACCAAATTGTGAGGAAGCATGAGCAATCTGAAGGCTACAAGTCCGTCTCCAAAGACCTGAATGTTCCTGTGTCTTCCGTGCGTAGTGTCATCAAGAAATTTAAAGCCCATGGCACTGTGGCTAACCTCCCTACATGTGGACGGAAAAGAAAAATTGACGAGAGATTTCAACGCAAGATTGTGCGGATGGTGGATAAAGAACCTCGACTAACATCCAAACAAGTTCAAGCTGCCCTGCAGTCTGAGGGTACAACAGTGTCAACCCGTACTATCCGTCGGCGTCTGAATGAAAAGGGACTGTATGGTAGGATACCCAGGAAGACCCCACTTCTTACCCCGAGACATAAAAAAGCCACGCTGGAGTTTGCCAAAACTTACCTGATAAAGCCTAGAACTGGAAGTGCATTGAGGTGAAGGTGAAGAGGTATTGGGAATCCTGCAGAAAATACCTGTGTGAATTGCGTGAAGAGGTATTGGGAATCCTGCAGAAAATACCTGTGTGAATTGCGTGAAGAGGTATTGGGAATCCTGCAGAAAATACCTGTGTGAATTGCGTGAAGAGGTATTGGGAATCCTGCAGAAAATACCTGTGTGAATTGCGGTGAGTGCTGCATTGTGATCTGCTGAGTGCTTTTCTACCTGTTTAGATTTATTGGGCTTTTTAAAATCTATTTTCTCACTACAGTTTTAGTTTCTTAGTTTACTACCTGTGTATTTAAAGGTTAACTACATTGCACTAAAATCCTGAGGTGTAGATTTACTCACAAGGGGTTAATTAAGGGGAAGGGGTCATAATTAAGGGTTTATAAGGGGCAGCTGGTTGGGCATAAAGTCCTTTGGAAGTGCATTGAGGTGAAGGGTACATTGCTGGAAAAGGAAAAAAAAAAAAAAACACTTTAAATCTCTTAGTTTGCGAGTGTGAACGAGCTGCGTGTGTCCGGAGCGTAAGTGCGAACGAAAGTAAGTGTGTGACTTGTTTTTCAGTGACTTTGGATTCAGGGAGTTTGGAAGGGAGGACTTAGGACTGAATTGCTGACTGTATTTCATTCTTTCTTTACTTTACTTTTTACTTAATTAATCCACCTGACCTACTTAGCTGATTCCCCCGTCCATACTTGATGCTTAATTGATCCCCCGTCCATACTTAACTGATCCCCTGTCAATATCTAATTGATACACTTGCACATCCCTAATTGATCCCCGTCCATACACCTATATATAAATAATTGTGTTTTGTACTTGTATATATATACTGACTGTATCCCCATATTTAGAATGACGTCCATGTTGGACGGAGCCGTGCAGTGTACATCTTGCGCAATGTATGCATTCCGTGAGCACCCACTCGAGGATCCATACTGCTGCGAGAGATGTGAGCATATCGTGCACTTGGAAGCCCAAATTCTGGATCTAAGTGCTCAGATAGCGGTACTGAGGAGCATCGACAACATAGAACGGAGTTTGCTGCTCACCGAGCAGACACTCAATGGGTCAATACTGGGGGTGGAGCATAGAGGGGAAGTGCAGGCTGAACAGGCAGGGAGCTGGATAACAGTAAGGAGGGATAGAGGGAAGAAGTATAGGAAGGCTGGTTCAGAACCGGCATTATTGGAGCATGACAGATCCTCTGACCGCCGGGGGAGTGTATGCTCCAGTAATGAGGGGGAGGGGGGAAGTGTAGGGCAGGCAAGACAGGTTCTGGTAGTGGGTGACTCTATTATTAGGGGGACAGACAGGGCAATCTGTCACAAAGACCGGGATCGCCGAACGGTGTGCTGCCTCCCTGGCGCTCGAGTCCGGCACATCGCGGATCGGGTTGACAGGTTACTGGGTGGGGCTGGCGAAGACCCAGCGGTCATGGTCCACATCGGCACCAATGACAAAGTGAGTGGTAGATGGAGGGTCCTTAAAAATGATTTCAGGGACCTAGGTAGGAAGCTTAGGGCAAGGACCTCCAAGGTAGTTTTCTCAGAAATACTACCAATCCCGCGAGCCACACAGGAGCGCCAACAGGAAGTTAGGGAGGTGAATAAGTGGCTAAAGAGTTGGTGCAAGGCAGAAGGGTTTGGGTTCATGGAGAACTGGGCCGACTTCGCGGTCGGATACAGGCTCTACCGTAGGGACGGGCTGCACCTCAATGGGGAGGGTGCAGCGGTGCTGGGGAAGAAGATAGCTAATAGGTTGGAGGAGTTTTTAAACTAGAGACGGGGGGGGGAAACCAAGGAAATAGGTGGGATGTGAGGCAAGCAAGGGGGAAGGGGAGAAGTGAATATAATGAGGGTGGAGAGGGGGGTGGGGATAGTACAGTTAGATCGTTAGAGAAGAATAGGATGCTAAATAACCCCAAAGTTTTATCTTGCATGCTGACCAACGCAAGAAGCCTGACCAATAAGGCGGATGAGCTGCGGGCGCTTATATGGGAGGAGAGGTATGACATCGTAGGTATAACAGAGACTTGGCTAGACGATAGCTACGACTGGGCGGTAAATTTATTAGATTATAGTTTATTTAGAAGGGACCAGAAACAGGGGAAAGGCGGAGGAGTCTGCTTATATGTAAAGTCATGTCTAAAACCCAGACTAAGGGAAGATATAGGAGAGGGAGAAGAGGGGGTCGAGTCCATGTGGGTAGAGATAGAGGGAACTAAAAATAATAATAAAATATTACTGGGGGTCTGCTATAAGCCACCCAATATAACAGAGGAGAATGAGAATCTGCTATTAGGACAAATAGACAAAGTAGCAAAACATAATGAAGTGATTGTAATGGGGGATTTCAACTACCCGGATATTGACTGGGAAACAGAAACCTGTAGATCTCAGAAAGGAAAAAGGTTCTTGACAAATATTAAGGATAATTATCTCTCCCAACTAGTGCAGGAACCAACGAGAGGGAAGGCCGTGTTGGACTTAATATTGACTAATAGGCCTGATAGAATAACTGAGGTACAGATAGGGGGGCACCTAGGTAATAGCGACCATAGTATTATCGACTTCAAAATGCCCTTCAGTAGGGTTATCAATAAGGGAACAACAAAAACATTAAACTTTAGGAGGGCGAAGTTTGATCAGCTGAAAGAAAGCCTTCAACTTATTGACTGGGACAAAGTTCTTAATCAAAGGAATACGAATAGTAAATGGGAAACCTTCAAAAGAATTCTGAATACTCAGTGCGAGAGGTATATACCGTATGGGAATAAAAGGGCCAGAAATAAGAGGAAACCAATATGGTTGAACAAGAACGTAAAAGGGGCGTTAAATAGCAAAAAAGAGGCATTCAAGAGATTAAAACAGGAAAACAGTAAGGAGGCACTAATGTGTTACAAGGAAAAAACGAGAACCTGTAAAAAACAAATAAAAATAGCGAAGGAGGAAACAGAGAGACGTATTGCTAGGGAAAGTAGATCAAATCCCAAACTGTTCTTTACGTATATAAATAGTAAAAGGATTAAATCGGATAATATTGGACCAATAAAAAGTGAGGAAGGCAAAATCATAGAGAAAGATGAGGATAAAGCTAATCTATTAAATAATTTTTTTTCGACAACTTTCACAAAGGAAATCAAACTAACAGGAGAAATGAGAAGTGACAAGCTTAATCCTCCACTAAGTATGACAAATCTAACCCAAGTTGAGGTACAGAAACGCCTCAGTAACATTAAAATAAACAAATCACCAGAACCTGATGGCATACACCCACGGGTACTAAGGGAACTAAGTAATGTGATAGACAGACCGTTATATCTTATATTTAAGGACTCTGTTGAGACTGGGTCTGTGCCACTTGATTGGCGACAGGCGAATGTAGTGCCAATATTCAAAAAGGGAGCGAAAAGTGACGCCGGAAACTATCGGCCGGTGAGTCTGACGTCCGTTGTGGGCAAAATTTTTGAAAGCTTCATTAAAGAGGCAATTACGGAGCATCTTGATGCTAATAATCTTTTAATCCCGAACCAACATGGATTCATGAGGAATCGCTCCTGCCAAACAAACCTGATTGACTTCTACGAGGAGGTTAGCTCTCGAGTAGATCAGGGGGAACCAGTGGATGTCGTGTATCTCGACTTCTCAAAAGCTTTCGATAGCGTGCCACATAATAGGTTGGTATACAAAATGAGAATGATGGGGCTGGGGGAAAATGTCTGCAAGTGGGTAGCTAACTGGCTAAGGGATAGAAGGCAGAGGGTGGTTATAAATGGAATATACTCAGATTGGGTAAGCGTCACTAGAGGCGTTCTTTACGGTAAGAGCAGTGAGAATATGGATTTCACAGAGTGAGGAGACGGTGATGTCAGATTCACTACACCAGTTCAAGCGGGGACTGGATGCATTTCTAGATACCAGGCAGATTTCAGCATATACTTAAAAATAAAATAAAATAGTAAGTTGATACAGGGATTTATTCTGACTGCTGGTTTCAGAGTCAGGAGGGAATTTTTCCTCAGGTGAAGATTGGCCAAATCATTTGGGGTTTTTGCCCTCCTCTGGATCAACTTTACCAATTACAGAACTAACAGGTCGAACTTGATGGACGCAAGTCTTTATTCGGCTTTACTAACTATGTTTACAAACTATGTTACTATGTTTTGGAAGAATGTTCTCTGGTCAGATGAGACAAAAGTCGAGCTTTTTGGGAAAAACCATCAACATAGAGTGTACAGGAAAAAAAAGAGGCATTCAAAGAAAAGAACATGGTCCCTACAGTCAAACATGGCGGAGGTTCCCTGATGTTTTGGGGTTGCTTTGCTGCCTCTGGCACTGGACTGCTTGACCGTGTGCATGGCATTATGAAGTCTGAAGACTACCAACAAATTTTGCAGCATAATGTAGGGCCCAGTGTGAGAAAGCTGGGTCGCCCTTAGAGGTCATGGGTCTTCCAGCAGGACAATGACCCAAAACACACTTCCAAAAGCACTATAAAATGGTTTTAGAGAAAGCACTGGAGACTTCTAAGGTGGCCAGCAATGAGTCCAGACCTGAATCCCATAGAACACCTGTGGAGAGATCACAAAATGGCAGTTTGGAGAAGGCACCCTTCAAATATCAGGGACCTGGAGCAGTTTTCCAAAGAAGAATGGTCTACAATTCCAGCAGAGCATTGTAAGAAACTCATTGATGGTTACCGGAAGTGGCTGTTCGCAGTTATTTTGGCTAAAGGTTGTGCAACCAAGTATTAGGCTGAGGGTGCCAATACTTTTGTCTGGCCCATTTTTGGAGTTTTGTGTGAAATGATCAATGATAGAATTGCAGGGGTGCCAATACTTTTGGCCACCACTGTAATAAGTGAGCTGTCATTTATTCATAAGACGTTCTATTCTTCAGAGCTGAGACTGTAAAATAAAAAGTGAAGAATAAAATATCTGATGACTGTTCTTTCACTGTGAGTAAGAAACAGATAATAAAATTAAAGGAAAAATAACTGAGGGGAGAACCCTGCAGGTTTATTGTCCTTCTATAGCTGTATGGTGGCAGGATGGTGACACTGCTGGAGTCCTGGTGAGGATCTGCATGATATTCATTTCTGTTGACTTTTTATTGCCAACATATTCTGCAGTGATGTACATATAGTCCCTGCCCACAATGCGGTACACATGAGGGACAATTTCATATTAAGCCAAGTAACCTATGATGTCAAGGTCTCATATTTACAACGTGCTTATTGGCAATCTGAGCCGGCGAATGGCTCTGTGTCCGTATATTCGCTATATACTGCCCGCAATATCTTGTAGAAAGCTCACAGTGACTAAAATGTATAAATAGTTCTCTTTGGAGAATTTAATTAGATCCATTCATACCTTACCTTATAATGAGGACTTAAAGGGCTTTTATAACTAGGTAAAACAAGCTTAACGGGACTGTCCAGGACTTATATATTAATGACCGATTTTAGGATAAGTCATCAACAGGGTGGGACTGGGCTGGCGGGGTACCCTTCTGCAGAGGAGAGGGGGAGAAGAGAATGAAAAAATAAAAAAACCTGCGGTTTTAAGGGGCACGGGCCCTTTAAAAGCGCAGGCACAGTGTATGCAGGGACGCGCGCACGCGGCGTTCATTACCTGAACCGCCGCGACACACGTCCCAGTGAAGCAGCTGAAGCTGCGCGTCTCCCTTCCCCGGCCGGCGTATGACGTCACCGGAGAAGGAGGACACCGCACGGGAGAGCAGGAAGGTAAGAGGTGTCTGTGTGTGTGTCTGTGTGTATATGAGTGGATGCAGAATGGGATGGGCCCCTGGCTGGACACACAAGGGGGGGCCCGGCTAGACACACAAGGGGGGACCCTGGCTGGACACACAAGGGGGGGCCCGGATGGACACACAAGGGGGGCCTTGCTGGACACACAAGGGGGAGCCCTGGCTGGACACACAAGGGGGAGCCCTGGCTGGACACACAAGGAGAAGCCCTGGCTGGACACACAAGGGGGAGCCCTGACTGGACACACAAGGGGGAGCCCTGACTGGACACACAAGAGGGAACCCTGGCTGGACACACAAGGGGGAGCCCTGGCTGGACACACAAGGGGGAGCCCTGACTGGACACACAAGGGGGAGCCCTGGCTGGACACACAAGGGGGGAGCTGGATGGACACACAAGGGGGAACCCTGGCTGGACCCACAAGGGGGAGCCCTGGCTGGACACACAAGGGGAAGCCCTGACTGGACACACAAGAGGGAACCCTGGCTGGACACACAAGGGGGAACCCTGGCTGGACACACAAGGGGGAACACTGGCTGGACACACAAGGGTGAGAGCCTGGCTGGACACACAAGGGGGAACCCTGGCTGGACACACAAGGGGGGGAGCCTGGCTGGACACATAAGGGGGAGCCTGGCTGGACACATGGGAAAGGGTGGGCAGGATGGCTATATGGTGGGGCAGGCTGGACACATGGAGGCCAGGATGGATATGTGAGGGGGATGGATATATGGGGGGGCTGGATATATGGGGGGCGGGGCAGGCTGGACACATGATGGCCAGGATGGATATGTGGGGGGCAGGCTGGACACATGGGGGGCTAGGATAGATATGTGGAGGGGCAGGCTCGATACACGTGGGCTAGGATAAATATATGGAGGGGCCACGCTGGACATATGGGGGCCAGTATGGATATATGGGGGGGTGTCAGGATGGATATATGCAGGGGGGAAGGGCAGGATGGATATATGAGGGGGAGGCTGGACACATGGAGGCCAGGATGGATATATGGGGGGCAGGCTGGAAACATGGAGGCCAGGATGGATATATTGTGGGGGGCAGGCTGGACACATGGAGGCCAGGAAGGATATGTAGGGGGGGCATGCTGGACACATGGAGGCCAGGATGGATATATGGGGGGCAGGCTGGACACATGGGGCTTTAGGACAGATATATGGGAGGGGCAGGCTGGAAACATGGAGGCCAGGATGGATATGTGGGGGGGCAGGCTGGACACATGGAGGCCAGGATGGATATATGGGGGGAACAGGAGGGCCACATGGGGGACTAGGATGGGTATATGGGAGGGGGCAGGCTCGATACACGTGGGCTAGGATAAATATATGGAGGGGTCACACTGGACATATGGGGGCCAGAAGGGATATATGAGGGGTGTCAGGATGGATATATGCAGGGAAGGGGGGGCCAGGATGCATATATGGGGGTGCCAGGCTGAACAAGGGACTTAATTACTGTTTGGGGCCAGATTGAGGAACATACTTTATTAGTTTATGGTGGCCAGTGAGGAACATTATTATTTTAGAGTCCAATTAGAGACATTATTACTTCTGTAATATAATTTACTTTTTAGGAAATTGTTTTCCATGGGATAGGACAAAAGCGGGCTCCTGTTACTGTGCAGGGCGGCACTATATCGCTTTTTTTCTTCAACTGGTGTAGTGTAGAAGTCGGGGGGTGGAGTGGGAATATTCCCTAGAAGAGATCAGTTATTGATAACTGTGTGTTATTTTCTGCAGAGATGATTCCTGGCTGGAAGAAGTGATGGCCGTCTGTGCCAGATGAAGAAGAAAAGCGAAGATGAAGGACTTCACCTAGAGACGTCACTGGTGAGTCAGTGTATTACATGTGACTCGCCCCCTGGGCCGTGGGGCACTCGGATCCGGGCAATAGGGAGACGATGGGGGTAGTAGTGGCGACCCGGTTCCGTGGCTCAGGGTGGTCAGGCCAATGGTAGTCTGCTATGTTCTGCTGATAATGTCCGACTACGCCACCCGTGGATTGCGGTTATTAGGAACCGCCGCTGCATGCAGACCGCTGGGGCTGATGAGGTGTGCAGCTAGGGTAGTGTGACTCTCCACGGGAAGAGTGCGGCCCCAGGGCAGTATAATGGATGTTGGGAGTGATGGTAGTGGGAGTCCCAGTGCTGATAGTGCTGGAGGAGCAAGGAGCACACAGACAACAGGTTGCAGTCCAGGGTCTTTACTAAACAGGTAAACTGACCCACAAACAGTCCCGGCTAGGAGGGGACCTGGATGTCTGAGAGCAACGGGGAAATTGGCCCTGGTCAGGGTGAGGGTGTAGGCCTACCGTGCTTTCTGCGCTCCTTCTGGCTATCTCCTCCTGATAGGGTAACAGCCCACGTTTCCGAGCTTTCCATGTTTTCTCGCCTGTATGGCCTGCGACGTGGGTTCCTTTCTCCTCCCAGCCTTGTATGGCTTTACTGGTCCCTTCTGTTGTGGCAGGGCCTCCAGGCTTCTTAGGCCAAGGAATATACAGTCCCTTGCGGACTGGTTCTCTGCTGGGGGATGTGGAATCCTTCCAGCCTCAGACACCAAAGTCTGGTAGATTAAGTCTGTTATCTGCCAAGACAGGCTTGCTTCGCCTCTTGTCTCTGGCTTGTGGCTCTCCTCCTGCCACACTTCCTCTTAGGTGCAGTGCAACTGTCTGTCCCTGCTCTGCTGAGACACGTCTCAGTCCTGAGACAGGTCATCTGGGTTCTCTCTAACCCTGCCCCCAGCACCAGCTTTTATAGGGGCAGCCTGCTCCCCCTACTGGCCTGAGACAGGAGGCATTGCATGCTAATGTTCCCCTGACTAGAGAACCTCCCCCCTGCTCTCAGACACAGCTTTAATTACACTTGTGGCATCCAGGCCAGGGTGACACATTCCCCCCTAGTGAAATTTAGTACTCCGGGACTAAACAGTAAACAAAGACAATATGCAAAACAATAAAACATTAATAGACAGACGACGCACAAATTGAGTTCTTAAGGTCACAGTGTGGCCTGTGACCGGGTGTCCATATCACCAGCACAACGGGGAACCTTAACCAGGTGGGGGTCTGTCCTACCCCAAGTCCTTCACAGTCTTAGTTCATTCCTGGGTTAGGCTCTGAACGCAGTCCATACAAGGTCCCGGTTATAAAAAGTCCATAACCTGTGAGTCCTTACGGTAGCTGCAAGAAACTGAAACAGAGTATTACCAAACATGCATGTAACTTTGCAAACAATTCAACATTTGGCAACAGGGTTATTTACAATTTTAGTACACTATATTCTCCAGCGAGCGGGTATCTGTCCCTTTGTGCTCCTGGTTGACCTACGTAGCCCACTGTCTGGTGGTGGACTGACTTGGCTTTCCCCACTAGCGTTAGGGGTGCAGCTACCAGCTGGGTGTACAGGTAGGGCAGGCAGCTGTCTGCGAGTCCTTTGGCTTACCGCAGGCATGGCAGGCTCACTGTCAGCAGAGGGTTGACTCTCCTGGGCTGCTGGTACAGGCTCTTCTGCCTCTGGAACTGCTTGCTCCTCTTCACCTTCCGGCTCTGGTGTTGGTTGTTGCTGTGCCGGTTGCAGGAAATGCAGGACAAGTACCACTATGGCATCATTTATGCGAGTCCAGGACTGAGGAAACTCTCCGAGAACGGTGCTGATCATTTCTTCCTTGTCCTCTGCGGGTTCAAGGTCACTCTGATCCTCTTCTGCACTACGGAGTTGCTCGGGGCACCTTTTGAGATGGTCTCTGGAGACGACACTAGTGGTTTCTCCTCCGTCCTTGGTGATTACGCACACCTTTGGGTTGTCGTGGTCAGACTGCAGTACGGTGTAGGGTTCCCTTTCCCACTGGTCGTCCAACTTATGTAGCCTTCTTTTTCGCTTTAGGACTTGCTCACCAGGTTCTAGGGGACTAGCAGGGGCGTGTTGATTGAAGAGTCTTTCTTGCTTCTCTCTCACCTGGGCCAGGCTCTTCTCCACACTCTCCTGTACCTTCTTGTACTGCAGTTGCCTTTCCGTATCCCAGTCCGCATCCGGGGAGGTGTCCTCAGGTATTAGGACTCCCATCTCCAGGTCTACGGGCAGCTTTCCTGGTCTAGCTCGCATCAGGTAAGCCGGGGTGCAGTTTGTAGCATTCACCAGGATATTGTTGTATAGGTCTATCAGGTCCGGCAGTTTTTCTGGCCACAGGCTGCGTTCCTCCAGGGGCAACGTCTTCAGGAGATCAATGACTATATTGTTCATCTTCTCACACATCCCGTTGGTTTGGGGGTGGTAAGGCGTTGTACGAATCTTCTTACAGCCATAGAGGTTGCAGAACTCCTGGAAGATTTCAGCCTCGAACGCTGGACCCTGGTCTGTCAGGACCTGTTCCGGATACCCGTGTGGACGGCAGAAATATTGCTGGAAGGCTCTGGCCGCTGTTTGGGCTGTCAAGTCCTTTACCGGGACCACCACTAGAAAACGGGAATAGTGGTCCTCGATTGTCAGGGCATAGATGTATCCTGACCGGCTGGGAGCCAATTTGACATGGTCCAGAGCTACCAGCTCAAGAGGCTGCGTGGTGATGATGGGCCTCAAGGGTGTCTTCTGGCTGGCACGGTCCTTCCTCCTTAGGTGACAAGGGCCACAGTCTCTGCACCATTTTTCTACAGCTCCTCTCATGCCGACCCAAAAGAATCTTCCTCTTAGTAGGAACTCCAGTTTCTTCCAACCGAAGTGTCCCGCTCTGTCATGGTAAGCCCCCAGGACCATAGCTGCATCCCTCCTTGGGACCACGACTTGCCAGGTCAGCTCGTGCGTCCGGTGGTTGACAATCCTTCTGCACAACTTGCCTTCGTAGAGGAACAGCTTGCTCTTCTCCTTCCATAGCTGCTTGGCTTCCTCTGGGGCATCTGGATCTAAGCGGGCGTCTTCCCGGGTCAGCAGATCTTTCACCAGGCGGACTGCAGGGTCACTATCTTGGGTCTCGGCCCAGCTGTGGTGAGGTAGGGGATTCATCATCACAGTTGTTAGATCCTCCTCCTTCACGCGGTGAGAGTGTTGAGCGGCTCCATACCGGTGAAACGCGGGGAGTTCTACCTCCTCCAGCTCTTCTGGGTCTTCGTCACCTTCAGGTAAGTGAGGCATCCTTGATAGGGCGTCCGCGTTGGAGTTGGTTTTGCCTGCCCGGTACTTGATCACGAAGTCATAGTTGGAGAGACGGGCCATCCACCGCTGTTCCAGGGCACCCAGTCTTGCATTGTCCAGGTGTGTCAACGGGTTGTTGTCCGTGTACATGGTGAACTTTGCGGAGGCCAGGTAATGCTTGAAGCGTTCCGTCACGGCCCACACCACCGCCAAGAATTCTAGCTTGAAGGAGCTGTAATTCTCCGGGTTCCTCTCGGTGGGCCTCAGCTTCCGGCTGGCGTATGCGATCACCCGTTCTCTGCCCTGTTGGTTTTGGGACAATACGGCTCCCAGTCCCACATTACTGGCATCTGTGTGGAGAATGAAAGGCTGGCCATAATCAGGGTAGGCCAGGATCTCATCCCCTGTGAGGGCCATCTTTAGCTGGCGGAAGGACTCCTCTTCCGGTTTATCCCACTTGAAGGGCGGCTTTTGCCTCCTGGACTTAGACTGTCCGATCAGGAGGTCCTGCATAGGAGCTGCCATCTTGGTGAACCCGGGGATGAATCTTCGGTAGTAGCCTACCAACCCGAGAAACTGTCTCACCTCTTTGATGTTCGAGGGGCTTGGCCAGCTCTTGATTGCCGCGACCTTGTCAGGGTCGGGGGCCACTCCTTCCGCGCTTACCACGTGCCCTAGGTACTGGACCTTTGGTTTCAGCAGGTGACACTTCGATGGTTTCACCTTCAGGCCATAGCCTGCCAGGGCTTCGAACACCTCGGCCAGGTGCTTCAGATGGTCCTCGTAGGTCTTCGAATAGACGATCACGTCGTCCAGGTAAAGGAGGACCGTCTCGAAGTTTCGGTGCCCTAGACAGCATTCCATCAGCCGCTGGAAGGTCCCTGGTGCGTTGCAGAGCCCGAAAGGCATGCAGTTGAATTCGCTCAGTCCCATCGGGGTGGTGAAGGCGGTCTTCTCCTTGTCAGCCTCTGCCACAGGAACCTGCCAGTACCCGCTAGTAAGGTCCAAAGTAGAAAAGAAGTTAGCTGATTTTAGTGCGGCTAAAGACTCCTCTATTCTAGGCAGCGGATATGCGTCTTTGTGAGTGATACGGTTGATTTGTCTATAGTCGACGCACATTCTCATGGTGCCGTCTTTCTTTTTGACCAGAACCAAGGGGGCTGCCCAGGGGCTACAGCTGTCTCTAATAACCCCAGCTTCTTTCATCTCTCTTAGCATGCCCTTGGCGTTCTGATAATGTGCAGGGGGTACAGGTCTGTGCCTCTCTTTTATCGGTGGGTGGCTCCCTGTGGGGATGTGGTGTTCTATCCCCTTTACTCTGTCGAAGTCTAGCGGGTGCTTACTAAAGACTCTCTCGTACTCCTGTACCACCCGGTAGACTCCTTGTTTTTGGTGCAGGGGAGTGGAGTCAGCACCCACGTGGAGTTTCTGGCACCAGTCCTCCTTTTGTTTCTGGGAGCCATTACCCTCCGCCTGAGGAGATGGAGGCAAGGGTTCCACGGCCCTGATAGCTTTGTGTTCGACCACAAACAGCTTGGCGAGTGTAGCGTACCTGGGTAAGTGTACCTCCCTCTCCCCAATGTTGAGAATGCGGACGGGCACCCTCCCATGACGGACATCAACCACCCCCCGGGCTGTCAAAATGGTGGGCCTGCTGTCTGAGTACACGGGTTCTACCATGGCTTGGTAGTCTCTACCTCTCAACCCGATTGCAGTCCGACACCAGATCATCATTTCACTTTTGGGAGGCATGGAAATGGGGAATGGGTCACTCAGTCTTACGCTACCGATCTCACCACCAGACAGTTCTACCTGCTGCCGTCTCATCAGGGCTTTTATCTCCTTGTTGAGGACTCTCTGTTGGCTGGAACTAGCATTCACCGCCACCTGTTGTAAGATTACAATTACCTCTGAAAGACAATTTTCAATTACATTAGTACCCACAGTTATTTTAGGGTGACTTTCACGACGGTCAATGTCCACAATAATCACTCCCTGTGCCGGTAGTTCAACTTTACCAATCTTAATGGTCATCTCCTTGAACCCCATCTGCGGCACGGGTAAGCCATTACTGGCGATGATGCTCAAGTTACCGTCTGGATACCGTGTGATATCAGCATCAGTCCAATACTGCTTAAAAAGTACATAAGGGATAGTGGTTACTTGTGACCCAGTATCCAGCAAGGCGCTCATGGGGATACCGTCCAGCACCACGGGTAAAACCGGGCGCCCCCCAACGTACTTATTACGCCAATTGTAAGGGCCTGGTGATCTTATGCCTGGGGGTTGGCCCTCTGCCCCAGGTTGGACCCGTTTAAATTACAGTACCTGGAAATGTGTCCGGGCTGGTTGCATCGACAGCAAATGGGCTGTCCATCCTCTGCGTAGCGGTCTGTGGGCCTCCCTCGGAATGACGGGATCCTCCTCTGTCGACGCCATGGGACATCCTCCGGACTTGAAGCCAGCTCGATGGGTTTTGACGGGTCCACTTGCAACGCCTGGACGGTCCTGGTCAACGCCGCGACGCTCCTGGTCAGCTCCTGGACTTGTTGGTGCAGATCTTTCGACGGGGCTTGGTTCAGGGCCTGTGCATCAGCCTCCACGGAGTCCATAGAGGAGGGCGCCGCCTCCTGGTGGTAAGTGATAGCAGGGCGCCGGGGGTTTATAGCGCCACTGGTTGCAGATTCACGGAGCACCCTTATGGCCCTGTCCTTAAATTGGGCAAAGGTAAGGTCGAGGTTCTGAAAGAACATGAGGCGCAGTTGGGCCCTGTGGGCGCTAGACAGCAGACCTTCTATGAATTGTTCTGTTAGCAGCTTATCCGTTTCCTGCACACTGCCAGGGTCAGTTTGTTGAATAGCCCTCAAGGCTTCCTGCAGATTTAGGGCATAGTCTCTGATGCTGTCCTGTGCCCGCTGCTTACATCCATAGAACCTCATTTTAATCTCAGCGGAGGTACGTGTGTCAAAGGTACCCCGCAGCCGGGCCAGAATACCCTTCACAGTCCTTTTCTCCTCAGTGGGCCATGATTTTACCTCCCGCTGGGCTGCGCCAGTTAACTGCCCTGTTAATATGCTGACCTTCTGTTCCTCTGTCAGGGGGTAAACGTGGAACAAACTGTATAGCCTTTCCTTGAAGTTAGTTAGGGCATGGGGCTCCCCTGAGTATTTGGGCAGCCAGGCCGCTCCAGGGATGTAGGGCAAGGAAAAGGGCATCACCGCTGCTGCAGTTGCGTTGGTGGTAGTGGGCGCCTCTGTGTCCGTCATCTTCCTCCCCCGCTAGTTACGCGTGGCCTACCTTCCGACGATCCTCTTCTGTAGGCCGCGGCTCCGCTGCTGCTGCTATGGACGAGGACCTGGCGTCGCGTCCTGATGACGTCAGCGTCGCTCTCTCTCCCTTCCAGGACCTTGCGCAGCGTCGGTGCGTGAGGCGGAGCTTCGGATCTCGCGCGGTTTTGACGTCCACGCCCCTCTTCTTCCCGCGCGGCGTCCTGAAGATGGCGTCCGATGGCGGGAAGCAGCTGCGGATGGCGGGAAGGCGGCAGAAGACGGCGGGAAACGGTCCAAGATGGCGTCCGATGGCGGGAATCGGCTCCGGATGGCGGGAAAAGACTCCGGACGGCGGGAAACTTTGCCACAGGTAAGTTACAAAAGTCTTTTTCAGGCACGCAGTACCCGGTGGTTGCGGGCACGAAATCCTGCCGACTACGCCAAAGCTGACTCGCCCCCTGGGCCGTGCGGCACTCGGATCCGGGCAATAGGGAGACGATGGGGGTAGTAGTGGCGACCCGGTTCCGTGGCTCAGGGTGGTCAGGCCAATGGTAGTCTGCTATGTTCTGCTGATAATGTCCGACTACGCCACCCATGGATTGCGGTTATTAGGAACCGCCGCTGCATGCAGACCGCTGGGGCTGATGAGGTGTGCAGCTAGGGTAGTGTGACTCTCCACGGGAAGAGTGCGGCCCCAGGGCAGTATAATGGATGTTGGGAGTGATGGTAGTGGGAGTCCCAGTGCTGATAGTGCTGGAGGAGCAAGGAGCACACAGACAACAGGTTGCAGTCTAGGGTCTTTACTAAACAGGTAAACTGACCCACAAACAGTCCCGGCTAGGAGGGGACCTGGATGTCTGAGAGCAACGGGGAAATTGGCCCTGGTCAGGGTGAGGGTGTAGGCCTACCGTGCTTTCTGCGCTCCTTCTGGCTATCTCCTCCTGATAGGGTAACAGCCCACGTTTCCGAGCTTTCCATGTTTTCTCGCCTGTATGGCCTGCGACGTGGGTTCCTTTCTCCTCCCAGCCTTGTATGGCTTTACTGGTCCCTTCTGTTGTGGCAGGGCCTCCAGGCTTCTTAGGCCAAGGAATATACAGTCCCTTGCGGACTGGTTCTCTGCTGGGGGATGTGGAATCCTTCCAGCCTCAGACACCAAACTCTGGTAGATTAAGTCTGTTATCTGCCAAGACAGGCTCTCTTCGCCTCTTGTCTCTGGCTTGTGGCTCTCCTCCTGCCACACTTCCTCTTAGGTGCAGTGCAACTGTCTGTCCCTGCTCTGCTGAGACACGTCTCAGTCCTGAGACAGGTCATCTGGGTTCTCTCTAACCCTGCCCTCAGCACCAGCTTTTATAGGGGCAGCCTGCTCCCCCTACTGGCCTGAGACAGGAGGCATTGCATGCTAATGTTCCCCTGACTAGAGAACCTCCCCCCTGCTCTCAGACACAGCTTTAATTACACTTGTGGCATCCAGGCCAGGGTGACACACATGTACACTTACACTACACACGTGGTCAAAACTGTTGGTACCCCTCGTTTAATGAAAGAAAAACCCACAATGGTCACAGAAATAACTTGAATCTGACAAAAGTAATAATAAATTAAAAAGCTATGAAAATGAACAAATGAAAGTCAGACATTGCTTTTCTGCTTCCACAGAATAAAAAAAAAAAAAATAAACTGATAAAACAGGCCTGGACAGAAATGATGGTTCTTCTTAACTTTATATTTTGCTGAACAACCTTTTGAGGCAATCACTGCAATCAAACGACTCCTGTAACTGTCAATGAGACTTCTGCACCTCTCCACAGGTATTTTGGCCACTCCTCATGAGCAAACTGCTCCAGTTGTCTCATGGTTGAAGGTTGCCTTTTCCAGACGGCATGTTTCAGCTCTTTCCAAAGATGCTCAATAGGATTTAGGTCAGGGCTCATAGAAGCCACTTCAGAATAGTCCAATGTTTTCCTCTTAGCCATTGTTGGGTGTTTTTAGCTGTGTGTTTTGGGTCATAATACTGTTGCAAGACCCATGACCTGCGACTGAGACCACGCTTTCTGACACTGGGCAGCACATTTCTCTCTAGAATCCCTTGATAGTCTTGAGATTTCATTGTACCCTGCACAGATTCAAGACACCCTGTGCCAGATGCGGCAGACCAGCCCCAAAACATAAAAGAGACTCCTCCGTGTTTCACAGTAGGGACAGTGTTCTTATCTTGATATGCTTCATTTTTCCATCTGTGAACATAGATCTGATGTGCCTTGCCAAAAACTTCCATTTTTGTCTCATCTGTCCATAGGGCATTCTCCTAAAAGCTTTGTGACTTGTGAACATGTAGTTTGGCAAATTCCAGTCTGGCTTTTTTATGATTTTTTTTCAACAATGGTGTACTCCTTGGTCGTCTCCCATGAAGTCCACTTTAGATCAAACAACGACGGATGGTGCGATCTGACACTGATGTTCCTTGAGCTTGAAGTTTACCTTTAATCTCTTTAGAAGTTTTCCTGGGCTCTTTTGTTACCATTCATATTATTCGTCTCTTTGATTTGTTATCAATTTTCCTCCTGCGGCCACGTCCAGGGAGGTTGGCTACAGTCCCATGGATCTTAAATTTCTGAATAATATGTGCAACTGTAGTTACAGGAACATCAAGCTGCTTGGAGATGGTCTTATAACCTTTACCTTTAACATGCTTGTCTATAATTTTCTTTCTAATCTCCTGAGACAACTCTTTCCTTTGCTTCCTTTGGTCCATGTTGAGTGTGGTACACGCCATGTCACCAAACAGCACAGTGAGTATCTGTAGCCCTATATACAGGCCCACTGACTGATTACAAGATTGTCGACACCTGTGATGCTAATTAGTGGACACAACTTGATTTAACATGTCCCTTTTGTCACATTATTTTCAGGGGTACCATCATTTCTGTCCAGGCCTATTTCAAGAGTTTAATTTTTTTTTAAATTCTGTGGAAGCAGGGTTGAAAAGCAATGTCTGTCTTTCATTTGTTCATTTTCATCGATTTTTAATTTATTATTACTTTTGTCAGATTCAAGTTTTTTCTGTGACCATTGTGGGTTTTTCTTTCATTAAACGAGGGGTACCAACAATTTTGACCACGTGTGTATATAGTATATACAGAGCTCCTGTGTATGTCACTGGTGATCACTGTATTACCTATACACTATATACAGAGCTCCTGTCTATAATGTCACTGGTGATCACTGTGTTACCTGTACACTGACACTATATACAGAGCTCCTGTGTATAATGTTGCTGGTGGTAATAACAGTGTTGTTAGTATTGTGGTTTTGTATTCATGATCAGTATTGTAGTATTTGGTCACCTTGGGGTGGTAATATATGGTCTGGTCATAGTTTGGCCATATTTGTTCCTTGTATGTGGTATTATTCGGTCACTATGTAGTGGTAATATGTGATCTAGTCAAGGTGTGGCGATATTTGTCCCTTTTGTATGTGGTATTATTGGTGTTGATATAGTGGACTGTGTTGTGTATGGCGGTCATTTTATTCTCGCTGATCTTAACTAGGAAAAGATTTTTTTCCATTAGGCCACAGCCCCACCATCAGTATTTGGTCAGTATTTTTCTCAGGAGTGGCTGCCGAAACCAGGAATGGTTGATTAATGCAGAATTGGTGACTTGTTTCTATTATACCTTTTCTCTGATTGTTCATCACCTGTTTTGGCTCCCACTCCTGAGAAAAAATACTGACTGGACACTGACCGAATACTGATAGTAGGGCCGTGGCCTTAGCGATTAAATACTTGGACAAGAGCGGCAGAGATGCACTTACAGGGGTTCTCCGGTGAAAACAAGTAATCACCTCTCCACAGGATCATTGATAATATTGATTGGTGGGGGTCTGACTGCTTGCACACACCGGCAGAATGTGGAGCTTTTCTCCCCATTAGACTGGAGCGGCATGTGAGATGCGACCACTGATCCATTCATTCTCTCAGTGGCTGTGAGCGCTGCTCTTTTTTGCAAGTCTCTAAGAGAATGAATAGAGCTGCGGTCAGACGTCCCACCTGCCGCAGCATTTTAAAATAGGGATAAGTGTTCTGTCAGGGATAAAACTTCCCCATTCTTCCGATAGGTGCGTTTTCCAATGTTCGGACACAAATGCTCAATAAGTGATCACCTATCCTGTAGAGCCCATGGATCGGTGATAACTTGTTTTAACTAGTGTTGAGCGAGTATGTTCTGTCCGAGTATGCTCGGCCCGAGCTCCGAGTATTTACAGCTGCTCGGTGATATGGTTGAATCGCTCCCGTGTGCATGATTTGCAACTGTTTGACAGCTTTAACCCCTTAACGACATGTCACGTATTAGTACGCGCATGTCGTTATCCTCCGGTTCAGTGAGGGCTCCGGCGCTGAGCCCGCACTGAACCAAGCACATGTCAGCTGATTATTACAGCTGACATGTGCCCGCAACAGGCGCGGGTGGAATCGTGATCCACCAGCGGCTGTTAACATATTAAATGCCGCTGTCAATCTCTGACAGCGGCATTTAATGCGCGCTTCCTGGAAGCGCGTCACTTACCCCTCCCATCGGCAACCCCGTCACATGATCGTGGGTCGCCGATGGGTGTCATGACAACCCTGGGTCTGCAGCAGACACCAGTGGTTGTAATGATCCTGTCGCTGTGAGCGCCACCTAGTGGTCGGCGCTCATAGCACAGGACCATTTCTGCTGCATACAGGGGATCTGATCGTCCCCTGTATGTAGCAGAGGCGATCGGACAGTTGCTGCTTCTAGTCTCCTATGGAAACTACAGAAGCAAGCAAAAAGTGAAAAAAAAAGTTTTAAAAAATATGAAAAAAAATAAAAAAAAATAAAAGTTTAAATCACCCCCCTTTCGCCTCATTCAAAATAAAATCATAAAAAAAAACCCTACATACACATATTTGGTATCGCCGCATTTAGAATAGCCCTATCTATCAATATAAAAAAAGAATTAATGCGATCGGTAAATGGCGTAATGAGAAAAAAATTCTAAACGACAGAATTACGTTTTTTGGTCGCCGTAAAATTGCAATAAAATGCAATAACGGGCGATCAAAACATCGGATCTACCCCAAAATAGCATCTATAAAAACTTCAGCTCGGTTCACAAAAAATAAGCCCTCACCCTGTCCCAGATCCCGAAAAATGGAGACGCTACGGGTCTCGGAAAATGGCACCATTTTTTTTTTTTACCAAACTTTGGAATTTTTTTTCATCACTTAAATAAAAAAGAACCTATACATGTTTGGTGTCTTTGAACTCTTAATGACCTGGAGAATAATAATGGCAGGTCAGTTTTAGCATTCAGTGAACGTGGTAAAAAAAAATTAAAAAAAACCTCAGTGGTATTGCACTTTTTTTGGAATTTCACGGCGCTTGGAATTTTTTTCCCGTTTTCCCGTACACGGCATGGTAAAACTAGTAATGGCGTTGAAAAGTACAACTCGTCCCGCAAAAAATAAGCCCTAACATGGCCATATTGACCAAAAAATAAAAACGCTATGGCTCTGGGAACAAGTGGAGCAAAAAGCGAAAATGCAAAAACGGAAAATGCTCCGCGGCTTAAGGGGTTAATACATGTGAGGAATGTCTATTTCTTACACATTCGGAAAATTATTTGCTAACTAATAGTGATCACCAAAATGATGGCTCTTTAGACAGTGGTGTTTTTCCACTATTTTATGGTGTTTTATATGTTTGTTAGTTTGTTACTACATGTATATGTGTCAGGAAACATTTGTATTTAATAAATTGATATATTTTCATAGATTGATATTGCTATTGATCACTATTTATTTATTTTTTTCTTTATCATTTTGGTGATCACTATTAGTTAGCATCTCCTCTTTCCCAAAAATAATTTTCCACTTGTTAGTTCATGAGATGCTGCAGGTAGATCCCGTTTATTAGATGGTGCCCTCCTCATTTATGGTGGTTATTTCTTACACATTCCTCACATGTATTAAAACCGTCAAACAGTCGCAAATCATGCACACGGGAGCGATTCAACCATATCACCGAGCAGCTATAAATACTCGGAGCTCGGCCCGAGCATACTCGCCGAAAGGGTTAACAGAACATACTCGCTCAACACTAGTTTTAACCAAAGAAGCCCTTTAATGCAAACATGTCCATCCCAGTTAGAGTGTCGCCCAGTAGATGTGCAGGAGCCGCCAGTCAATGCTCCACTATAACAGCGAGAGCGGATAACAGATATTTGCATCTTGCTGTAGGTGGGCCCCTAGAGTTAATTTCCCCTGTGGGCCCCAGACACCGCAGTCCGACCCTGGTCATCAATATCAGATCAGTGAGGTTCCAACACACGGCCCCCTCACCAATAAGACAGCAGCTGGAAATACTCAGCGTAGAGACCAAACAGCACAGCGCTGTACACTGTGTAGTGGCCGATCTTGGTACTGCAGCTCCTATTGAAATGATTGTGATCTGAGCTGTAGTACCTGAAACCAGCCATTGCACAGTGTGCGGAGCTGTGCTATTCCAGCTCTTAACACTGTGTACATCATCTTGCAGAAGTAGCTGATGTCTGGGGATTTCAGGTGTCAGACCCCCACTAATCACTGTATGAGTTCTGCTCTACTCCTTTATTAAAGGGGTGGTCTTGTGTTCCTCTCATCAGAAGCTGAAGATTTACAGTTCTGGCCGGTGGCTTGGCTGAGCCGCTTGTCTGAATTGTGCCCTCTTGCATTCTGCGGGCAGAGGCGGCTTTGCCTCTGCAGAATGGGACAGGCACAGGGGCGCTGAAGTCCACCAGTCTGCAAGTGAGCGCTTCTTGCCAAGGAGACCAGCCACTTCTCAGGTGGTCAGTAACCATAGCAATGAGCTGTACACTGCAGAATTAAAAATCTTTTCCTTCTTGAGAACAGAGAAGATTTTGAATAAGAAGGAAATTGCAAAGTTTCTTGTTTTTACAAGCTCTTTGCAATCTTAGCCTTTTAATACATTCATTTTATTTAGTTATATATTTATTTTACTCTCTTATATAGCGCCGTTAGATTTTGTAGCACCTTACAGACATTATCATCACTGTCCCCATTGGGGCTCACAATATGAATTCCCTATCAGTATGTCTTTGGAGTGTGGGAGGAAACCGGAGAACCCGGAGGAAACCCATACAAACACGGGGAGAACATACAAACTCCTTGCAGATGTTGTCCTTGCTATTATATGAACCCAGCCCCACAGCGTTAATCATTGACCCACCATGTTGCCCACATTCCTCGGCTTTTTTAAGATTTTCTGCAATGAATAAGAACACTGAAGAAAATCTAGATTGATCAACATTTCCTATCACATATGCAGTTGCTGCAAAACTTGTCCATAGTCCTGTTCCCAGCTGAAAATTGGATACAATTGTATCTTGTGTAGACAATGCTCTGTGAGCTAAATAGCCGGGATCCACTGCTACAAGGCAGGAAACAGACAGATTCTGCTGATGGGTTCTGCTCCCAGAGCATTATTCAGCCTGGACATCTCAGCTCAGAGCAAAACCAGCTATAAGGCTGTGTGCACACCTAGCAGATTTGATGCAGATTTACATGCGTTTTTTCTGCCAGAGAGAAGCGTTTTCACATGCGTTTTTTCAAGCAGTTTTCCAAGCAATTTTGAGCATCACTTGGAAAAGTGCTTGACAAGTTGATCACACAATATAAATCCATGCAACCGACATGGATCTATAATGTGTGAACAACTTAGATGCTTTAAATGCAGCATCTATAGTAAAAAAAAGAAAACGTTAATAAATAAAAAAAAACAACGGTATATTCACCTCTCCGGCGGCCCCCGGTCTGCTCTCCGGTCTCCTCCGGTCTGCTCCCGGCCGCGTCTTCTCTCTTCAGCGTCCTGCAGTGTACGGTCAGGACCTGCGGTGACGTCATTTAGTCAGCTGATGGTCACGCGACCATCACCTGATGCCGACGTCAGCTGTCATGCAACCATCACCTGACTAAATGACGTCACCGCAGGTCCTGACAGTACAGACAGCAGACCGGAGGAGACCGGAGAGCAGAGCGGGGGCCGCCGGAGAGGTGAATATACAGGTTTTGTTTGTTTTTAACTTTTTTATTTCTTTTTTTCACCGCGTGGTAGCCGGGATGAAGAGGAGTTGTAGTCTCGTCTTCCTCCCAGATACCACACGCATCGCGAATAAGCTTCAGCGTAATCGCAGTAGAAATGGTCATGCTGCGTTTTGCAAAGTAATGCGAATTCGGCGCGCAAATTAGCGCATCATGTGCACAGCACATCCGAATTCACATGGCTTTGCATGGCAGACTGTTCTACAAACGTTTTCGCGGCCGTAAAAATGCCGCAAAAATGCTACAAAAACGCTGCGTGGGCACATGGCCTAAGGCTGTGTGCCCACAATGCGTTTTTTAAGCGTTTCGGCATGGCAAAAACGCTGCAGAAACGCTTAAAAACGCATGTTAGAAGGTCTGCCATGTTCCCCAATGATAGTCCGCATGTGCTGTGCACATGCTGCGGAAATTTCCACTGCGGATTATCATTGCGGAAGAAAACGCAGCACTACCAATTATTTCGCGTAAGCGCTGCTTTTTCGCCGCCATTGACTTGCATTGGAACAAATGGATTCCGCTTCACTAGATAAGCACATGCGGAATACATGCGTTCAATGTGCGGATGGTACCCGCGTGTGGAGGATGGGAGACTCTCCTCCGGACCCGGGTACCATAGAACCTGTCAAAAAAAAGAATAAAATATAAAATAAATGTTATATTTACCTTCTGACGGCCCCCGCTGCGCTCGTCCTCCCATGCCGGCAGCTCGCGATGGACTGAAGGACCTGCGCTGACGTCATAGTCATGTGACAGCAGGTCCTTCAGTGTACCGCGATCTGCCGGCAGCCAGGACGGAGCGAAGCAAGACTGCGGGGGCCATCGGAAGTTAAGTATAGATTTATAGATGGTGGCCTGATTCTAACGCATCGGGTATTCTAGAATATGTATGCGGCAGACCGGGCGCAATCAGCAGAGCGGTGTTTAAATTTGGCGCCAAAATCGCTGATTGGTCGCGGCCAACAACCGCGACCAATCAGCAAAGCGGTGTTGAAATTTAGCGGCTATATCGCTGATTGGTCACGGCCGGCAGTCGCGACTAATCAGCAGGGCGGGGTTTAAATTTTGCGCCAATAATGCTGATTGGTCGCGGCCAGCGAACGTGACCAATCAGCAGAGCGGGGTTTAAATTTTGCGCCAATAATGCTGATTGGTTGCAGCCGCCGGTCGCGACCAATCAGCAAAGCGGTGTTTAAATTTGGCGCCAATAGTAGTGACTGGTCACGGCCACGACCATTCAGCAGAGTGGTGTTTAAATTTGGCGGCAATAATGCTGATTAGTCGCGGCCGGCAATTTGGCGCCAACAATACTGATTAGTCGCGGCCGGCAACCGCGACCAATCAGCAGAGCGGGGTTTAAATTTGGCGCCAAAATTGCTGATTGGTGGCGGCCGGCTGTCTCGACCAATCAGCAGAGCGGGGTTTAAATTTGGCGCCAATAATGCTGATTGGTCGCAATCGCCGCCCGCGACCAATCAGCAGAGCGGTGTTTAAATTTGGCGCCAATACTGCTGATTGGTCGCGGCCGGCAACCGCGACCAATCAGCATAGCGGGGTTTAAATTTGGCGCCAATACTGCTGATTGGTCGCGGACGGCGACCGCGACCAATCAGCAGAGCGGTGTTTAAATTTTGCGCCAATATTGCTGATTGGTCGTGGACGGCGACCGCGACTAATCAGCAGAGCGGTGTTTAAATTTGGCGCCAATACTGCTGATTGATCTCGGCCAGCGACCGCGATCAATCAGCAGAGCGGTGTTTAAATTTGGCGCCAGTAATGCTGATTAGTCGCGGCCGGCATCCGCGACCAACTAGCGGAGCGGGTTTAAATTTGGCGCCAAAATCGCTGATTGGTCGCGTCTGGCGTCCGCGACCAATCAGCACAGCAGTGTTTAAATGTGGCGGCAAGATCGGTGATTGGTCGCGGCCGCTATTTAAATGTGGCGCCCAAATCGGTGATTGGTCACGGGCAGCGGCCGCGACCAATCAGCAGAGCGGTGTTTAACTTTAGCGCCAAGATCACTGATTGGTCGCGTGTGGAGAGCGAGACCAATCAGTGAATCGTATTGGTGAGGACCGGGGAGCGGAATCGTATTAGTGAGGACCAGGGAGCGCCGCTGCCTGTGCGGCTACTTCCGCTGCGAGAAGCCGGGAGATGAGCGACTGCTCGCAGCAGAAGTATCCGGACCCGCAGCGCCGCTCCCCGGTCCTCCCTTGACACCCTAGCCGCTGATGTCCCCACAGTATCCGCATGGTGTTACAAAGGTCCGGACATTTGTGTTAAAAATCGGTGATTGGTCGCTGGCGCTGCCCGCGACCAATCACCGATTTGGGCGCCAAATTTAAATATCGGCCGCGACCAATCACCGATCTTGGCTCCACATTTAAACACCGCTGTGCTGATTGGTCGCCGACGCTTGGCGCGACCAATCACCGATTTTGGCGCCACATTTAAATAGCGTCCGCGACCAATCAGTACAGCGGTGTTTAAATGTGGAGCCAAGATCGGTGATTGGTCGCGGCCGATATTTAAATTTGGCGCCCAAATCGGTGATTGGTCGCGGGCAGCGTCCGCGACCAATCAGCACAGTAGTGTTTAACTTTTGCGGCAAGATCAGTGATTGGTCGCGGGCCAAGACCGCGACCAATCACCGATTTGTGCGGCACATTTAAATAGCGGCTGCGACCAATTGGATGTCAGCGCCGCTCCCCGGTCCTCCCTTCACACCCTAGCCGCTGATGTCCCCACAGTATCCGCATGATGTTACAAAGGTCCGGACAATTGTGTTAAAAATCGCTGATTGGTCGCCGACCCTGGGCGCGACCAATCACCGATTTTGGCGCCACATTTAAATAGCGTCGGCGACCAATCAGCGATTTTTAACACAAATGTCCGGACCTTTGTAACACCATGCAGATACTGTGGGGACATCAGCGGCTAGGGTGTGAAGGGAGGACCGGGGAGCGGCGCTGACATCCATGCGGCTAGGGTGTGAAGGGAGGACCGGGGAGCAGCGCTGACATCCATGCGGCTAGGGTGTGAAGGGAGGACCGTTGAGCGGCGCTGACATCCAATTGGTCGCGGCCGCTATTTAAATGTGCCGCACAAATCGGTGATTGGTCGCGGTCTTGGCCCGCGACCAATCACTGATCTTGCCGCAAAAGTTAAACACTACTGTACTGATTGGTCGCGGACGCTGCCCGCGACCAATCACCGATTTGGGCGCCAAATTTAAATATCGGCCGCGACCAATCACCGATCTTGGCTACACGATCTTGGCTCCCGGCTGCATCTCCGTCCCGCAGATGGGTCCGGCGGTCGATGTCCTTCTGCTGGTACCGGCCGGGAGATGAGCGCCTTGCGGCGCTCATCTCCCGGCTGCATCGCCGCTGAGCTCCGTCCCGCAGATGAGCCGCTA
Organism: Phyllobates terribilis; assembly: GCF_046119375.1. Classification (NCBI taxonomy): domain Eukaryota; kingdom Metazoa; phylum Chordata; class Amphibia; order Anura; family Dendrobatidae; genus Phyllobates; species Phyllobates terribilis. The sequence continues at coordinate 2,794,640 of NW_027362812.1, forward strand.
ACGGCCGCCATCTTTTTTCAGAAATCCCGCGGCGCTGATTGGCCGCTGCCGGACCAATGAGCGACGCGGGATTTCCAGGACAGACGGACAAACAGACAGACAGACAGACGGGATAAGACAATTATACAGTAGATTTTTTTATTTTTAACCAGTCTTTGGGGTCACACTATATAAATCCATGCCGTTTTCATGGATTTCTATAGTGTGACCAAATTGACAAGCACTTTCCAAGTGATGCTAAAATCACTTGTAAAGCGCTTGTCAACCCGCATGTGGAAATGCATGTGAAGAACGCTTCACTTCTGCATGTCCCTGGCAGGAAAAACGCATGTACAATCCGCATGTACAATCCGCATGTACAATCCGCATATACAATCCGCATGTACAATCCGCATGTACAATCCGCATGTACAATCCGCATATACAATCCGCATGTACAATCCGCATGTACAATCCGCATGTACAATCCGCATGCACAATCCGCATGTACAATCCGCATATACAATCCGCATGTACAATCCGCATGTACAATCCGCATGCGTTTTTTCTGCCAGGGAGATGCAGAAACGCTCAGGAAAAATCCGGAGCTTTTGTGCATCGTGGGCACATAGCCTAAGTCTCTGCATTTGTCTGCTTACACATCTGTACATTTCTGAACACATTCAGCAAAAATTGCAGTACATTTGTTAAAATTGGGCATATAGCATACTATAGGTGCTTCTCACAAAATTAGAATATCATCAAAAAGTTAATTTATTTCAGTTCTTCAATACAAAAAGTAAAACTCATATTATATAGAGTCATTACAGACAGAGTGATCTATTTTAAGTGTTTATTTCTGTTAATGTTATTATCTCAGTAAATTAGAATACTTTATAACACCAGCTTGAAAAATGTTTTTAAAATCTGAAATGTTGTCCTACTGAAATGTATGTTCAGTAAATGCCCTCAATACTTGGCCAGGCTCCTTTTGCATCAATTACTGCATCAATGCGGCAATGTGGCATGGAGGCGATCAGCCTGTGGCCCTGCTGAGGTGTTATGGAAGCCCAGGTGGCTTTGATAGAAGCCTTCAGCTCGTCTGCATTGTTGGGTCTGGTGTCTCTCATCTTTCTCTTGACAATACCCCATAGATTCTCTATAATAGATTCTCTATGGGGTTAAGGTCAGGTGAGTTTGCTGCCAATCAAGCACAGTGATACTGTTGTGTAAACCAGGTATTGGTACTTTTGGCCGTGTGGACAGGTGCCAAGTCCTGCTGGAAAATGACATTTCCATCTCCATAAAGCTTGTCGGCAGAGGGAAGCATGAAGTGCTCTACAATGTCCTGGTAGACGGCTGCGCTGACTTTGGTCTTGATAAAACACAGTGGACCTACACCAGCAGATGACATGGCTCCCCAAACCATCACCGATTGTGGAAACTTCACACTAGACCTCAAGCAGCTTGGATTATGTGCCTCTCCACTCTTCCTCCAGACTCTGGGACCTTGATTTCCAAATTAAATGCAAAATTTACTTTCATCGGAAAACAACACCTTGGACCACTGAGCAACAGTCCAGGTGTTTTTCTCCTTGGCCCAGGTAAGATGCTTCTGGCGTTGTCTATTGGTCATGAGTGGCTCGACACAAGGAATGTGACACTTGTAGCCCATGTCCTGGATACGTCTGTGTGTGATGGCTCTTGAAGCAATGACTCCAGCAGCAGTCCACTCCTTGTGAATCTTCCCCAAATGTTTGAATGGCCTTTCCTTAACAATCTTTTCAAGGCTGCGGTTATCCCGGTTGCTTGTGCACCTCTTCCTACCACACTTTTTCTTTCCACTCAACTTTCCATAAATATGCTTGGATACAGCACTCTGTTAACAGCCAGCTTCTTTAGCAATGACCTTTTGTGGTTTACACTCCTTGTGGAGTGTGTCAATGACTGCCTTCTGGACATCTGTCAAGTCAGCAGTCTTCCCCATGATTGTGGAGCCTACTGAAACAGACAAAGGGACCTTTTTAAATGCGTAAGAAGCCTTTGCAGGTGATTTTTGTTAATTATTCTAATTTACTGAGATAATGACTTTGTGTTTTCATTGGCTGTAAGCCATCATTATCAACATTAACAGAAATAAACACTTGAAATAGATCACTCTGTAATGACTCTGTATAATATATGAGTTTCACTTTTTGGATTGAAGAACTGAAATAAATTAATTTTTTGATGATATTCTAATTTTGTGAGAAGCACCTGTATGTTTGATGCATCTCATTAGCTAAGCTCAACCTCTTCCTTGCTTCACCTCATTTTGAGCCATAAATTGTGATATTTCATTTTGGTGCATTTTATGACTCCTTTTTGTCACACTTTTCTCATAACTATTTTTTTTATAACTGAGGGAAAATAACAAAATCTTATTTGTTGTACTCAAGTTTTCACAGAAACATCTGATAAAGTGTTGACTTATTTTTCTGAGTTAAACTCTTCCTTTTGGCCCTCTATATATTTGAGTTTGACAGCCCTGATGTAGATGGATGATGATGTGGCAAGAAGGGGCAGAGGGGCAGAGCCTCCTGGCTCTCAGCTTCGCTCTCCACTGCTCACAGGAGACAGCAGTTACTTCACAAATGTAACTGATAGAAAAGATGTCACGTAAGAGGGGGTCAGGGGAGCGATGTGCTGCAGGAAGAGGAGGATTAGGCAGGGAGCGCTGTGCTGCAGGAAGAGGAGGATTAGGCAGGGGAGTGATGTAAGGCAGGAGGGGGAGGCTTAGGCAGGGAAGCGATGTGCTGCAGGAAGAGGAGGATTAGGCAGGGAGCGCTGTGCTGCAGGAAGAGGAGGATTAGGCAGGGGAGTGATGTAATGCAGGAGGGGGAGGCTTAGGCAGGGAAGCGATGTGCTGCAGGAAGAGGTGGCTTATGCAGGGGAGTGATGTAATGCAATAGGAGAGGATTAGGCAGGGAGCGATATGCTGCAGGAAGAGGAGGATTAGGCAGGGGAGTGATGTAAGGCAGGAGGGGGAGGCTTAGGCAGGGAAGCGATGTGCTGCAGGAAGAGGAGGATTAGGCAGGGAGCGCTGTGCTGCAGGAAGAGGAGGATTAGGCAGGGGAGTGATGTAATGCAGGAGGGGGAGGCTTAGGCAGGGAAGCGATGTGCTGCAGGAAGAGGTGGCTTATGCAGGGGAGTGATGTAATGCAATAGGAGAGGATTAGGCAGGGAGCGATATGCTGCAGGAAGTGCAGGATTTGGCAGTGGGCGATGTGGTGCAAGAGGGGATTTGGCAGTGGGTGATGTGGTGCAGGAAGGGGGAGATTTAGAAAGGGCACAATGTGCTGCAAGGAGGGGAGGATTAGACGGGAGCAATGTGCCGCAAGAGGGGGAGGTTTAGACAGGGGAGTGATGTGCTGCAGGAGTGGGAGAATTAAGCGGTGAGAAACATGCTGCAGGACGGGGAGGGTTAGGCAGGGGAGCAATGTGCTGCAGGTGAAAGGAGAATCTGTGACTACAGCCCAGTGTTTAAGGTTTATTGGAGCCTGTCTTTTATATATTTTATTGTTTTTTTTTCTGACAAAACTGCATAACATCTGACATGAAGTCCGCTTAGCAGTCACAGTCCCTGTAGATTGTTACTGTCCAGGTTCACCGCTGTCTCTTTTTGTTTTTAGTGCCAATCTGACAGCAGTGAAGGTTCTGCTGATAATGGCGGTCGGGTTCCGAATAGAATGTTCATGTCTGTTCTCATTGTAGTAACATCACGGAATATGCTAATTTCTTCTGACCACACCCGATGACTGAATAAAGGCGCCTCACCCACTTGTCTATGTCATCACTTTGTGGTGTCACAATGATCTAAGGGGATAAAAAAACGCTCCTGGCAGCTTTACAGTCATTCGTCCCTTCGTGTTAAAGGAGCAGGATGATAGAGCCGCACCATGCCAGCCAGAAGAAAAGAAAGTGGAGCCCTTCAAGATGATGAAGCAAGAAAGCAGACTGTGGAAGGCCATCCAGGACCAAGAGCATCATGAGGGCCTGGTAACGTATACTACACAACTGTTCTGTATATGCTCATGCCATGTACACCTATGGTGGCCGATTCATCAAGGCTGGTGGATTTCTATACCAGCATTCATGAAGCGCCTATTGGAGGAACGTGCACCAAATTCATTAAAAAGACTAAACCTCTTAATGAACTTGACTCATCCTTAAAGGGGTTGTTCCCTTTCAATAAATGAATGTCCCTAGCTGCAGGTCATTTAATTAAAAAAAAGAGGTTCCACCATCTCAGTGCTGCAGCAGCTCAGTGCGCTCAGCTGGGCAGTCCGTCTGATTACATTTGTTGGCTGCGGCAGTATTGAGGTGATGTCAGTGCCATACACAATCCCAGGAATGGGTCAGGACAGCACAGTTTGATTCTTTATACCTGCAGCCAGGGTCATTCATTTATTGAAATATCCCCTTAAAGCGGACGTACTACACCTCAAGAAATGTACTCCAGTCAAAAGATGGAGTCAATTTCAGTCCTATTTTACACCACTTTTCCAGCCTAATTTGTAATAAGTTTTCAGGTAAAGCTAAGCCACAAGCGGTCCAGATAAGCTCTGTTCACTATTTAAGAAGTTAAAAGAGTGGGTGTAAAAAGGTCAGAGTATTCAAATGTAAGTTGCGCAGGAATTTACTGAGATTCAAACAGTTGTGCAACACATTTTCGGTGAAAACTGCTTTATGAAAAATGTTCCTTGAATAATATAACATTTCAGGTTAGTGGTAATAGATTTTGTTATGTTACGTTGATCCAGGGAACTAGTCTGACTGCCATATGTGGAGTCGGGAAGGAATTTTTCCCCTAAAATGGGGCAATTAGCATCTGCCTCGTGGGGTTTTTGCCTTCCTCTGGATCAACACATTAGCTTTTAGGTTGAACTTGATGGACTTGTGTCTTTCAACCTTAAAACTATGAAACTGTCCCTGTATTGAGGTTCAAGGGTGAAGCCCAGGGTTCATTTGGAACCATCAGAAATGGTGTGTTTTGCACCCAGTCTGTCCAAGGAAGCCTGTTTGAGCCAACGGCCTCAGAAATATCCTAACATTTAAGAAAGTAGCAATAGTTAGGGTTGGCTGAACCATTCTAGCCTTAAGTTTGCCCCTCCAGTCAGTATCTACTATATAGATGCAATCAAGGCCCTGCAATAAGTCTTTATCGCTGTACAGAGCTGTAAGAGTGAAGGCCAGAGTTCCTTTGGAACCTGTAGGATAGACTGGCTTTTGCCAAGTCTTTCCAAAGAAGCTTTTTTGAGCCATAGGCCTCAGACAGGTCCTAACAAGAAAGTGGCATTAGATAGGTTTTTCTTTAGTTAGGATTGATTCAACTACTCAAGCCCCAAGCGCACTCCTCCGGCCAGCAGCTACTCTGTAGATGCAACCCTGGGCCTATGGTAAGTATCTATCCCTGTACAGGGGTGTAATGGTAAAAAACAGGGTTCCCTTGGGATCTGCAGAATGGAGTAGCTTGCGCCAAGTCTGTCCGAGGAAGTCTGTTTGAGCCAACAGCCTTAAACAGATCCCAGTATTTAGGAAAAAAAAGCTTTAGTTAGAGTTGAATCAACCACTATAGCCTCAAGCTCGCTCCTCCGGCCAGCAGCTACTCTGTAGATGCAGCCCTGGGCCTATGGTAAGTATCTATCCCTGTACAGGGGTGTAATGGTAAAGGCCAGGGTTCCCTTGGGATCTGCAGAATGGAGTAGCTTGCGCCAAGTCTGTCCGAGAAAGCCTTTTTGAGCTGATGGATTTAAACAAATTTCAACATTTAGGAAAAAAGCATTAATCTATTTCAGTTAGAGTTAATTCAATTACTCTAGCATAAAGATCCTAATTCACTTTGTCTAAAGGAAGTTAGTTGGCAAATTTTTATTGTGTGAGCAATGAGGTTATGAAACTCTCTACCACATGAAATTGAAATACTTAATTTTCTAAAAAAAATTCAAGGAGGGCATGTGTGTGCCTTTCTTGAATAATATAAAATTGCAGGTTATCCGTACTAGATTTTGTTATGGGACGTTGATCCAGGGAACTAGTCTGATTGCCATATGTGGAGTCGGGAAGGAATTTTTCCCCTAATATGGGGCAATTAGCATCTGCCTCATGGGGTTTTTGCCTTCCTCTGGATCAACACATTAGCTTTTAGGTTGAACTTGATGGACTTGTGTCTTTCAACCTTAAAACTATGAAACGGTCCCTGTATAGAGGTTCAAGGGTGAAGCCCAGGGTTCATTTGGAAACATCAGAAATGGTGTGTTTTGCGCCCAGTCTGTCCAAGGAAGCCTGTTTGAGCCAACGGCCTCAGAAATATCTTAACATTGAAGAAAGTAGCAATAGTTAGGGTTGGCTGAACCATTCTAGCCTTAAGTTTGCCCCTCCAGTCAGCATCTACTATGCAGATGCAATCAAGGCCCCGTAATAAGTCTTTATCGCTGTACAGGGCTGTAAGAGTGAAGGCCAGAGTTCCTTTGGAACCTGTAGGATAGACTGGCTTTTGCCAAGTCTTTCCAAAGAAGCTTTTTTGAGCCATAGGCCTCAGACAGGTCCTAACAAGAAAGTGGCATTAGATAGGTTTTCCTTTAGTTAGGATTGATTCAACTACTCAAGCCTCAAGCGCACTCCTCCGGCCAGCAGCTACTCTGTAGATGCAACCCTGGGCCTATGGTAAGTATCTATCCCTGTACAGGGGTGTAATGGTAAAAACCAGGGTTCCCTTGGGATCTGCAGAATGGAGTAGCTTGCGCCAAGTCTGTCCGAGGAAGTCTGTTTGAGCCAACAGCCTTAAACAGATCCCAGTATTTAGGAAAAAAAAGCTTTAGTTAGAGTTGAATCAACCACTATAGCCTCAAGCTCGCTCCTCCGGCCAGCAGCTACTCTGTAGATGCAGCCCTGGGCCTATGGTAAGTATCTATCCCTGTACAGGGGTGTAATGGTAAAGGCCAGGGTTCCCTTGGGATCTGCAGAATGGAGTAGCTTGCGCCAAGTCTGTCCGAGAAAGCCTTTTTGAGCTGATGGATTTAAACAAATTTCAACATTTAGGAAAAAAGCATTAATCTATTTCAGTTAGAGTTAATTCAATTACTCTAGCATAAAGATCCTAATTCACTTTGTCTAAAGGAAGTTAGTTGGCAAATTTTTATTGTGTGAGCAATGAGGTTATGAAACTCTCTACCACATGAAATTGAAATACTTAATTTTCTAAAAAAAATTCAAGGAGGGCATGTGTGTGCCTTTCTTAAATAATATAAAATTGCAGGTTATCCGTACTAGATTTTGTTATGGGACGTTGATCCAGGGAACTAGTCTGATTGCCATATGTGGAGTCGGGAAGGAATTTTTCCCCTAATATGGGGCAATTAGCATCTGCCTCATGGGGTTTTTGCCTTCCTCTGGATCAACACATTAGCTTTTAGGTTGAACTTGACAGACTTGTGTCTTTCAACCTTAAAACTATGAAACGGTCCCTGTATAGAGGTTCAAGGGTGAAGCCCAGGGTTCATTTGCAAACATCAGAAATGGTGTGTCTTGCGCCTAGTCTGTCCAAGGAAGCCTGTTTGAGCCAATGGCCTCAGAAATATCCTAACATTTAAGAAAGTAGCAATAGTTAGGGTTGGCTGAACCATTCTAACTTTAAGTTTGCCCCTCCAGTCAGCATCTACTATGTAGATGCAATCAAGGCCCTGTAATAAGTCTTTATCACTGTACATGGCTGTAAGAGTGAAGGCCAGAGTTCCTTTGGAACCTGTAGGATAGACTGGCTTTTGCCAAGTCTTTCCAAAGAAGCTTTTTTGAGCCATAGGCCTCAGACAGGTCCTAACAAGAAAGTGGCATTAGATAGGTTTTTCTTTAGTTAGGATTGATTCAACTACTCAAGCCTCAAGCGCACTCCTCCGGCCAGCAGCTACTCTGTAGATGCAACCCTGGGCCTATGGTAAGTATCTATCCCTGTACAGGTGTGTAATGGTAAAAACCAGGGTTCCCTTGGGATCTGCAGAATGGAGTAGCTTGCGCCAAGTCTGTCCGAGGAAGTCTGTTTGAGCCAACAGCCTTAAACAGATCCCAGTATTTAGGAAAAAAAAAGCTTTAGTTAGAGTTGAATCAACCACTATAGCCTCAAGCTCGCTCCTCCGGCCAGCAGCTACTCTGTAGATGCAGCCCTGGGCCTATGGTAAGTATCTATCCCTGTACAGGGGTGTAATGGTAAAGGCCAGGGTTCCCTTGGGATCTGCAGAATGGAGTAGCTTGCGCCAAGTCTGTCCGAGAAAGCCTTTTTGAGCTGATGGATTTAAACAAATTTCAACATTTAGGAAAAAAGCATTAATCTATTTCAGTTAGAGTTAATTCAATTACTCTAGCATAAAGATCCTAATTCACTTTGTCTAAAGGAAGTTAGTTGGCAAATTTTTATTGTGTGAGCAATGAGGTTATGAAACTCTCTACCACATGAAATTGAAATACTTAATTTTCTAAAAAAAATTCAAGGAGGGCATGTGTGTGCCTTTCTTGAATAATATAAAATTGCAGGTTATCCGTACTAGATTTTGTTATGGGACGTTGATCCAGGGAACTAGTCTGATTGCCATATGTGGAGTCGGGAAGGAATTTTTCCCCTAATATGGGGCAATTAGCATCTGCCTCATGGGGTTTTTGCCTTCCTCTGGATCAACACATTAGCTTTTAGGTTGAACTTGACAGACTTGTGTCTTTCAACCTTAAAACTATGAAACGGTCCCTGTATAGAGGTTCAAGGGTGAAGCCCAGGGTTCATTTGCAAACATCAGAAATGGTGTGTCTTGCGCCTAGTCTGTCCAAGGAAGCCTGTTTGAGCCAATGGCCTCAGAAATATCCTAACATTTAAGAAAGTAGCAATAGTTAGGGTTGGCTGAACCATTCTAACTTTAAGTTTGCCCCTCCAGTCAGCATCTACTATGTAGATGCAATCAAGGCCCTGTAATAAGTCTTTATCACTGTACATGGCTGTAAGAGTGAAGGCCAGAGTTCCTTTGGAACCTGTAGGATAGACTGGCTTTTGCCAAGTCTTTCCAAAGAAGCTTTTTTGAGCCATAGGCCTCAGACAGGTCCTAACAAGAAAGTGGCATTAGATAGGTTTTTCTTTAGTTAGGATTGATTCAACTACTCAAGCCTCAAGCGCACTCCTCCGGCCAGCAGCTACTCTGTAGATGCAACCCTGGGCCTATGGTAAGTATCTATCCCTGTACAGGTGTGTAATGGTAAAAACCAGGGTTCCCTTGGGATCTGCAGAATGGAGTAGCTTGCGCCAAGTCTGTCCGAGGAAGTCTGTTTGAGCCAACAGCCTTAAACAGATCCCAGTATTTAGGAAAAAAAAAGCTTTAGTTAGAGTTGAATCAACCACTATAGCCTCAAGCTCGCTCCTCCGGCCAGCAGCTACTCTGTAGATGCAGCCCTGGGCCTATGGTAAGTATCTATCCCTGTACAGGGGTGTAATGGTAAAGGCCAGGGTTCCCTTGGGATCTGCAGAATGGAGTAGCTTGCGCCAAGTCTGTCCGAGAAAGCCTTTTTGAGCTGATGGATTTAAACAAATTTCAACATTTAGGAAAAAAGCATTAATCTATTTCAGTTAGAGTTAATTCAATTACTCTAGCATAAAGATCCTAATTCACTTTGTCTAAAGGAAGTTAGTTGGCAAATTTTTATTGTGTGAGCAATGAGGTTATGAAACTCTCTACCACATGAAATTGAAATACTTAATTTTCTAAAAAAAATTCAAGGAGGGCATGTGTGTGCCTTTCTTGAATAATATAAAATTGCAGGTTATCCGTACTAGATTTTGTTATGGGACGTTGATCCAGGGAACTAGTCTGATTGCCATATGTGGAGTCGGGAAGGAATTTTTCCCCTAATATGGGGCAATTAGCATCTGCCTCATGGGGTTTTTGCCTTCCTCTGGATCAACACATTAGCTTTTAGGTTGAACTTGACAGACTTGTGTCTTTCAACCTTAAAACTATGAAACAGTCCCTGTATAGAGGTTCAAGGGTGAAGCCCAGGGTTCATTTGCAAACATCAGAAATGGTGTGTCTTGCGCCTAGTCTGTCCAAGGAAGCCTGTTTGAGCCAATTGCCTCAGAAATATCCTAACATTTAAGAAAGTAGCAATAGTTAGGGTTGGCTGAACCATTCTAACTTTAAGTTTGCCCCTCCAGTCAGCATCTACTATGTAGATGCAATCAAGGCCCTGTAATAAGTCTTTATCACTGTACATGGCTGTAAGAGTGAAGGCCAGAGTTCCTTTGGAACCTGTAGGATAGACTGGCTTTTGCCAAGTCTTTCCAAAGAAGCTTTTTTGAGCCATAGGCCTCAGACAGGTCCTAACAAGAAAGTGGCATTAGATAGGTTTTTCTTTAGTTAGGATTGATTCAACTACTCAAGCCTCAAGCGCACTCCTCCGGCCAGCAGCTACTCTGTAGATGCAACCCTGGGCCTATGGTAAGTATCTATCCCTGTACAGGTGTGTAATGGTAAAAACCAGGGTTCCCTTGGGATCTGCAGAATGGAGTAGCTTGCGCCAAGTCTGTCCGAGGAAGTCTGTTTGAGCCAACAGCCTTAAACAGATCCCAGTATTTAGGAAAAAAAAAGCTTTAGTTAGAGTTGAATCAACCACTATAGCCTCAAGCTCGCTCCTCCGGCCAGCAGCTACTCTGTAGATGCAGCCCTGGGCCTATGGTAAGTATCTATCCCTGTACAGGGGTGTAATGGTAAAGGCCAGGGTTCCCTTGGGATCTGCAGAATGGAGTAGCTTGCGCCAAGTCTGTCCGAGAAAGCCTTTTTGAGCTGATGGATTTAAACAAATTTCAACATTTAGGAAAAAAGCATTAATCTATTTCAGTTAGAGTTAATTCAATTACTCTAGCATAAAGATCCTAATTCACTTTGTCTAAAGGAAGTTAGTTGGCAAATTTTTATTGTGTGAGCAATGAGGTTATGAAACTCTCTACCACATGAAATTGAAATACTTAATTTTCTAAAAAAAATTCAAGGAGGGCATGTGTGTGCCTTTCTTGAATAATATAAAATTGCAGGTTATCCGTACTAGATTTTGTTATGGGACGTTGATCCAGGGAACTAGTCTGATTGCCATATGTGGAGTCGGGAAGGAATTTTTCCCCTAATATGGGGCAATTAGCATCTGCCTCATGGGGTTTTTGCCTTCCTCTGGATCAACACATTAGCTTTTAGGTTGAACTTGATGGACTTGTGTCTTTCAACCTTAAAACTATGAAACGGTCCCTGTATAGAGGTTCAAGGGTGAAGCCCAGGGTTCATTTGGAAACATCAGAAATGGTGTGTTTTGCGCCAAGTCTGTCCAAGGAAGCCTGTTTGAGCCAACGGCCTCAGAAATATCCTAACATTTAAGAAAGTAGCAATAGTTAGGGTTGGCTGAACCATTCTAACCTTAAGTTTGCCCCTCCAGTCAGCATCTACTATGTAGATGCAATCAAGGCCCTGTAATAAGTCTTTATCACTGTACAGGGATGTAAGAGTGAAGGTCAGAGTTCCTTTGGAACCTGTAGGATAGACTGGCTTTTGCCAAGTTTTTCCAAAGAAGCTTTTTTGAGCCATAGGCCTCAGACAGGTCCTAACAAGAAAGTGTCATTAGATAGGTTTTTCTTTAGTTAGGATTGACTCAACTACTCAAGCCTCAAGCGCACTCCTCCGGCCAGCAGCTACTCTGTAGATGCAACCCTGGGCCTATGGTAAGTATCTATCCCTGTACAGGGGTGTAATGGTAAAAACCAGGGTTCCCTTGGGATCTGCAGAATGGAGTAGCTTGCGCCAAGTCTGTCCGAGGAAGTCTGTTTGAGCCAACAGCCTTAAACAGATCCCAGTATTTAGGAAAAAAAAGCTTTAGTTAGAGTTGAATCAACCACTATAGCCTCAAGCTCGCTCCTCCGGCCAGCAGCTACTCTGTAGATGCAACCCTGGGCCTATGGTAAGTATCTATCCCTGTACAGGGGTGTAATGGTAAAGGCCAGGGTTCCCTTGGGATCTGCAGAATGGAGTAGCTTGCGCCAAGTCTGTCCGAGAAAGCCTTTTTGAGCTGATGGATTTAAACAAATTTCAACATTTAGGAAAAAAGCATTAATCTATTTCAGTTAGAGTTAATTCAATTACTCTAGCATAAAGATCCTAATTCACTTTGTCTAAAGGAAGTTAGTTGGCAAATTTTTATTGTGTGAGCAATGAGGTTATGAAACTCTCTACCACATGAAATTGAAATACTTAATTTTCTAAAAAAAATTCAAGGAGGGCATGTGTGTGCCTTTCTTAAAAAATATAAAATTGCAGGTTATCCGTACTAGATTTTGTTATGGGACGTTGATCCAGGGAACTAGTCTGATTGCCATATGTGGAGTCGGGAAGGAATTTTTCCCCTAATATGGGGCAATTAGCATCTGCCTCATGGGGTTTTTGCCTTCCTCTGGATCAACACATTAGCTTTTAGGTTGAACTTGACAGACTTGCGTCTTTCAACCTTAAAACTATGAAACGGTCCCTGTATAGAGGTTCAAGGGTGAAGCCCAGGGTTCATTTGGAAACATCAGAAATGGTGTGTCTTGCGCCAAGTCTGTCCAAGGAAGCCTGTTTGAGCCAATGGCCTCAGAAATATCCTAACATTTAAGAAAGTAGCAATAGTTAGGGTTGGCTGAACCATTCTAACTTTAAGTTTGCCCCTCCAGTCAGCATCTACTATGTAGATGCAATCAAGGCCCTGTAAATAGTCTTTATCACTGTACATGGCTGTAAGAGTGAAGGCCAGAGTTCCTTTGGAACCTGTAGGATAGACTGGCTTTTGCCAAGTCTTTCCAAAGAAGCTTTTTTGAGCCATAGGCCTCAGACAGGTCCTAACAAGAAAGTGGCATTAGATAGGTTTTTCTTTAGTTAGGATTGATTCAACTACTCAAGCCTCAAGCGCACTCCTCCGGCCAGCAGCTACTCTGTAGATGCAACCCTGGGCCTATGGTAAGTATCTATCCCTGTACAGGTGTGTAATGGTAAAAACCAGGGTTCCCTTGGGATCTGCAGAATGGAGTAGCTTGCGCCAAGTCTGTCCGAGGAAGTCTGTTTGAGCCAACAGCCTTAAACAGATCCCAGTATTTAGGAAAAAAAAGCTTTAGTTAGAGTTGAATCAACCACTATAGCCTCAAGCTCGCTCCTCCGGCCAGCAGCTACTCTGTAGATGCAGCCCTGGGCCTATGGTAAGTATCTATCCCTGTACAGGGGTGTAATGGTAAAGGCCAGGGTTCCCTTGGGATCTGCAGAATGGAGTAGCTTGCGCCAAGTCTGTCCGAGAAAGCCTTTTTGAGCTGATGGATTTAAACAAATTTGAACATTTAGGAAAAAAGCATTAATCTATTTCAGTTAGAGTTAATTCAATTACTCTAGCATAAAGATCCTAATTCACTTTGTCTAAAGGAAGTTAGTTGGCAAATTTTTATTGTGTGAGCAATGAGGTTATGAAACTCTCTACCACATGAAATTGAAATACTTAATTTTCTAAAAAAAATTCAAGGAGGGCATGTGTGTGCCTTTCTTGAATAATATAAAATTGCAGGTTATCCGTACTAGATTTTGTTATGGGACGTTGATCCAGGGAACTAGTCTGATTGCCATATGTGGAGTCGGGAAGGAATTTTTCCCCTAATATGGGGCAATTAGCATCTGACTCATGGGGTTTTTGCCTTCCTCTGGATCAACACATTAGCTTTTAGGTTGAACTTGATGGACTTGTGTCTTTCAACCTTAAAACTATGAAACGGTCCCTGTATAGAGGTTCAAGGGTGAAGCCCAGGGTTCATTTGGAAACATCAGAAATGGTGTGTTTTGCGCCAAGTCTGTCCAAGGAAGCCTGTTTGAGCCAACGGCCTCAGAAATATCCTAACATTTAAGAAAGTAGCAATAGTTAGGGTTGGCTGAACCATTCTAACCTTAAGTTTGCCCCTCCAGTCAGCATCTACTATGTAGATGCAATCAAGGCCCTGTAATAAGTCTTTATCACTGTACAGGGATGTAAGAGTGAAGGTCAGAGTTCCCTTGGAACCTGTAGGATAGACTGGCTTTTGCCAAGTTTTTCCAAAGAAGCTTTTTTGAGCCATAGGCCTCAGACAGGTCCTAACAAGAAAGTGTCATTAGATAGGTTTTTCTTTAGTTAGGATTGACTCAACTACTCAAGCCTCAAGCGCACTCCTCCGGCCAGCAGCTACTCTGTAGATGCAACCCTGGGCCTATGGTAAGTATCTATCCCTGTACAGGGGTGTAATGGTAAAAACCAGGGTTCCCTTGGGATCTGCAGAATGGAGTAGCTTGCGCCAAGTCTGTCCGAGGAAGTCTGTTTGAGCCAACAGCCTTAAACAGATCCCAGTATTTAGGAAAAAAAAGCTTTAGTTAGAGTTGAATCAACCACTATAGCCTCAAGCTCGCTCCTCCGGCCAGCAGCTACTCTGTAGATGCAACCCTGGGCCTATGGTAAGTATCTATCCCTGTACAGGGGTGTAATGGTAAAGGCCAGGGTTCCCTTGGGATCTGCAGAATGGAGTAGCTTGCGCCAAGTCTGTCCGAGGAAGCCTTTTTGAGCCAATGGCCTTAGACAGAACCCATCATTTAGTAATAAAAAAGCTTTAGTTAGAGTTATAGCCTCAAGCTCGCTCCTCTGGCCAGCAGCTACTCTGTAGATGCAACCCTGAGCATGTGGTAAGTCTCCATTCCTCTAAAGGGGTGTAATGGTAAAGATCAGGGTTCCTTTTGACCTGCTTATGCCAAGTCTGTCAAAGGAAGCCTTTTTGAGCTGATGGCTCTACACAGATCCTAATGTTTAGGAAAAAAGCTTATGTGTATTTCAGTTAGATTAAAAGTAAAGCCAACAAAAGAGAATTTAACTTTCCTCAAAAAATCAATTATTAATATAGCATTTACCTGCCCAGATCTCAGAACTAATGCACTATTAGGATGTAGCAATCCCATATAATTTTGTGTGCAGTTTTAATACTATGTAATCACCCCCCTCCATTAATTGGCAATATGTGAGTGGTTGTCGCATCAGTATTTTGCACCTGTATTGCTGTCATCGTTATTATATGGTATGATTAGTACTGAGACCTAGGCAGGTAAACACTGTTGCCCTTTTTTCCTGTGTTAATTCTTGAATTTTGGTGGGAATTTAAATTTGTCTTTGCTTTTAATGTTAGTGTAGGGACTCGCAAGTATGAGGACCCTTGACGCGGGTTGCGAGCTTGTGTATTTTGGCCAAAATATTTACTAATACCTCATATATATCATATATATTTTTTGCACGTTATTTTATTCAGGGTGCAGCCAGACCCATCAATGTTGGCCTTGTAAACTAGGGTGTCTGTCTTCATGGGGTGCACTTAAAAAGTGCTGGACAGCCCGCCTAATCTAATAGTTTGGGCTTCACTAATAGGCTGTAAGCCAGACATTGTGCACTACCTATGTGTGACCAGTGCCCTATACAAGGCTTATTTGTGTGCAGTTTTAATACTAAGCAATCACCCCCTCCATGAATTGGTAGGTTGTGAGTGGTTGTCTCATCAATATTTTGCACCTGTGCTGCTGACTTCTTCATTATATGGGTTTGCTGCATCCTTGTAATTATTGTTGCTGTATTTGCTGTGTTAATTCTTGAATTTTGGTGGGAACTTTAATTCCTTGTTTTTGTGACTTTGCTTTTAATGTTAGTGTAGGGACTCGCAAGTATGAGGACCCTTGAGCAGGTTGCGAGCTTGTATATTTTGGCCAAAATATCGACCAATACCTCATATATATCATATATATTTTTTACATGCTATTTTTATTCAGGGTGCAGCCAAGCCCATCTACAGGTGCATCTCACAAAATTAGAATATCACCAGAAAAGTTAATTTATTTCAGTTCTTCAATACAAAATGTGAAACTCATATATTATATAGAGCCATTACACACAGAGTGATCTATTTCACGTGTTTATTTCTGTTAATATTGATGATTATGGCTTACAGCCAATGAAAACTCAAAAGTCATTATTTCAATTAATTAGAATACCTTATAACAACAGCTTGAAAAATGTTTTCAAAATCCAAAATGTTATCCTACTGAAATGTATGTTCAATAAATGCCCTCAATACTTGGTCGGGGATCCTTTTACATCAATTACTGCATCAATGTGGCAATGTGGCATGGAGGCGATCAGCCTGTGACACTGCTGAGGGGTTATGGAAGCCCAGGTGGCTTTGATAGAAGCCTTCAGCTCGTCTGCATTGTTGGGTCTGGTGTCTCTCATTTTCCTCTTGACAATACCCCATAGATTCTTTATGGGGTTAAGGTCAGGTGAGTTTGCTGCCAATCAAGCACAGTGATACTGTTGTTTTAAACCAGGTATTAGTACTTTTGTCAGTGTGGACAGGGGCCAAGTCCTGCTGGAGAATGAAATTTCCATCTCCAAAAAGCTTGGCGTAGCTAAGGTTTTGGTTCAGGGGGCCGAAACTTCTGAGTGGGCCTCTAACCAGGTAACCCTGATTCCAACTATAGCGGCGCACCCAGATAGTTGATGTAGGAAAACCTCAGCAGATGACCGCGCTGTTACTAAAAATAATCTCTATACAAAGACCAGCACTGATATTACCGCCATATGGTGACATATATTGATAGATGCCAGTCCTGCAAAACATATAAGAGATCACAGCTCAGTTATATATAGTACCTTACAGCTGACGTTCTTTCTGATTAAATTGTTCACTTTTCCCGTCTTTTCCATCTGGCCCAGACCGACACGACAACTTCTCCAGCCAGGACTCAGAGTCTCAGGTATGCAGAGATCACAACAAAGACACATTTGACTCCTTACATTTCAGGCACTGACCACATCTATCCCCAACCTGCACAAACTTCTCATCCTGCTGATACCCCAATACTGAGCCTCTGCTGCAAAATGTGTCCCTATTACTGCACCTACTGTGTGCCCTCTAGATGGTAAAACAAACCTCTAAAATAAAGTAATGCCGTGTGCAAGTGTCCTAGAAAACAGTGCCCACATTGTGCCCCCTAGAAAGTAATAGTGCCCCTTCGACAGTCACGATAACCTGAGTTCCCCTATAACAATAAGTGCCCACCTAAGATTTAATAATGTCCTGAGTCTCCCCCCATGTAGAGCTCCGCTCTAACCAGTATGATGTTCTCCTATTCACGATATAATTCCCCCTCACTGTATAGTACCCCCACAAAGTATACTGACCCCTTAGTAGCCCCCAAGCTGATGGCTCCAACACTGTATGATGGCCTCCACACTATACAAAGACCCCACATTATCTCCCACACTGTATGATGGCCCCCACGCTGTTCAAAGAACCCACATTATCTCCCACACTGTATAAATAGCCTACATATAGTATAATGCACCAGATAGTCCTCAATATAGTATAATGCACTCCCCATAGTCCTTCGTATAGTATAATGCGCCCCTATAGGCAGAGTCTGTAGTAAAATGCTCCCCCCATTGACAGAGTCTGTAGTATAAAGCTCCCCCCCATAGGCAGAGTCTGTAGTATAATGCTCCCCCCCTCCTCATAGGCAGAGTCTGTGGTATAATGCCCCCCCATAGGCAGAGTCTGCAGTATAATGCCCCCCCCATAGGCAGAGTCTGTAGTATAATGCTCCCCCCTCCTCATAGGCAGAGTCTGTGGTATAATGCCCCCCCATAGGCAGAGTCTGTAGTATAATGCTCCCCCCTCCTCATAGGCAGAGTCTGTAGTATAATGCCCCCCCCTCCTCATAGGCAGAATCTGTAGTATAATGCCCCCCCCCATCTCATAGGCAGAGTCTGTAGTGTAATGTGCCCCCCCTCCTCATAGGCAGAGTCTGTGGTATAATGCCCCCCCCCATCTCATAGGCAGCGTCTGTAGTATAATGCCCCACCTATAGGCAGAGTCTGTAGTAAAATGCACCCCCCATAGGCAGAGTCTGTAGTATAATGCTCCCCCTCTTATAGGCAGAGTCTGTAGTACAATGTCCCCCCCATAGGCAGAGTCTGTAGTATAATGCTCCCTCCCTCATCATAGGCAGAGTCTGTAGTATAATGCCCCCCCATAGGCAGAGTCTGCAGTATAATGCCCCCCCATAGGCAAAGTCTGTAGTATAATGCTCCCCCCTCCTCATAGTCAGAGTCTGTAGTATAATCCCCCCCCCTCCTCATAGTCAGAATCTGTAGTATATTGCCCCCCCATCTCATAGGCAGAGTCTGTAGTATAATGTGCCCCCCCTCCTCATAGGCAGAGTCTGTGATATAATACCCCCCCATCTCATAGGCAGCGTCTGTAGTATAATGCCCCACCTATAGGCAGAGTCTGTAGTAAAATGCACCCCCCATAGGCAGAGTCTGTAGTATAATGCTCCCCCTCTTATAGGCAGAGTCTGTAGTACAATGTCCCCCCATAGGCAGAGTCTGTAGTCTACTGCTCTCCCCTGCTCATAAACAGAGTCTGTAGTATAATGCCCCCCATAGGCAGAGTCTGTAGTAGAATGCCCCCCATAGACAGAGGCTTTAGTATAATGCTCCCCCCCTCCCCATAGACAGTCTGTAGTATAATGCCCCCCCTCCCCATAGGCAGAGTCTTTAGTATAATGCCCCCCCTCTCTGTGGGCAGAGTCTTTAGGATAATGCTCCCCCATAGGCAGAGTCTGTAGTATAATGCACCTCCCCCTTCCCATAGGCAGAGTCTGTAATATAATGCCGCCCCCCACCCGGCAAAAAATAAATAAACAGTACTCATCTCTCCTCCTGGTTCCCTCGCTGCTCAGAGCACCCAGCACGCACAAATCTTCAGCACAGCGGGCTGGGCGCCAAGTGATGATGTCAGAGACGTCAGTCACAGAAGGGACTAATGGGAGAGAGATCCGCGCTCCCTCTCTCATCAGTAAACTTGCGGCGGTGGCGGGCAGTGGGGCCCGATGCTGGCACCAGGGGCATGCTAGATACAGTTACACTGGCGTAGCCCTGGATGGGCCCCCAAGAGCGAGGGGCCCGGGGCCACCGCCCCCTTTGCCCCCCTGGTAGCTTGATACTGTGGCAGAGGGAAGCATGAAGTGCTCTAAAATTTCCTGGTAGACGGCTGCGCTGACTTTGGTGTTGAAAAAACACAGTGGACCTACACCAGCAGATGACTCGGCTCCCCAAACCATCACTGATTGTGGAAACTTCACACTAGACCTCAAGCAGCTTGGATTGTGGCCTCTCCACTCTTCTTCCAGACTCTGGGACCTTGATTTCAAATGAAAATTGGAACTCTGGACATCTGTCAAGTCAGCAGTCTTCACCATGATTGTCATGATTGTGGAGCCTACTAAAACAGACTAAGGGACCTTTTTAAATGCTTAGGAAGTCTTTGCAGGTGTTTTTTGTTAATTATTTTAATTTACTGAGTTAATGACTTGTGTTTTCATTGGCTATAAGCCATAATCATCAACATTAACAGAAATAAACACTTGAAATAGATCACTGTGTTTGTAATGACTCTATATAATATATGAGGTTCACTTTTTGCATTGAAGAACTGAAATAAATTAACTTTTTGATGATATTCTAATTTTGTGAGATGCACCTATATGTTATGGCCTTGTAAATTAGAGTGTCTATCTTCATGGGGTGCACTTAAATAGTGCTGGGCAGCCCGTGTTCTTGCCTCAGCAGCGAATTTAGCTATCCAGGGAATCTAGTCACTTTATGTGTATATCAGTTCTGACATTATGTTGCTTGCATTTGAATCCTGTCTCTTTTTTATTGTTTGATAACTGCACTGTCTGCTAGTGATTTAATGTATTTGCTCTAGTTTCAATTTGCAATGCATTATGGGAAAGTTCCAAGAGCATTGTGAGACAGTTCTTGTTGCATTGTGGTCCTGTTCTTGTCACAGTTTGGGCAGCGACCATTATTTCCTCGTCTCTTCTGATGGAGAAGTTCCCTTATCACTCATCTTGTAAAGTGGCACAGAGCGGTAGTCGTGACTGAACGTCGGTCTGATTTCGCTCTGGCACTTTACAGACAATGGGTGTCCCAGTCCCAGTGTGCTCTAGGGTGTGGGGTGCAGCACACTCTCTTGTAGGCCGCAGGCCTCCACTGCCTTCAGGCTTCTGTCCTCAGAAGCCGCCGCTCACAATTTAGGGAACACAGCTGGACTCCAATGAAAGAGTAGAACCATCTCAAGGAGGATCACAAGGAAATGGACAGCATGTGACTTAAATATGAGCAAAGGGTCTGAATACTTATGACCATGTGATATTTCAGTTTTCCTTTTTTAATAAATTTGCAAAAATTTCTACATTTCTGTTTTTTTCAGTCAACATGGGGTGCAGAGTGGACTTTAATGAGAAAAAAATGAACTTTTTAGAATTTACCAAATGGCTGCAATGAAACAAAGAGTGAAAGATGTAAAGGGGTCTGAATGCTTTCCGTACCCACTGTACTTCAATAAAACTCACCCTATAGATACCCTAGCCTGAACCTGCATGTCAATGGAGATGGGCATCCTACATATAGATGACAATGGCACCCTTGCTGAACGGCAGCTGCCCCTAGACCCTAAAAGTCCCTTATTCGTACTTACATAGACCAAAGATCTGACAGTCTACCAGAAACTGGTACAGATATCACATCAAACAATCAATCCTCAGTGTGTACTAAATGATTAAAGTGACAACAGTGAATAAAGTGACAATGTGCAAATTTATAAAAACACCCAAGAACGTTCCTAATATCTTTGGACCTCCAAGCCAAAGGATACATTCGGGCATCCAAACAAAGGCTACAATCAGCCCTGTTCAACACCCTAGATGCTGATTACCTGCCTTATAGTGGAGGGTGACACCCTAGTTAATGTTGACACTGTGGCGCCCCCGCTCCACGGCGGCTATCCCTGGATAACCCTAGCCAGCCCTGGAATTAATCACCCATAGAGGTATCAATGACATAAATGATCACTAAACAATAAAAGGAACTTATCTTGATAAAGTGCAATACGGATGCGGATCATCTTTATGCCGCATGTCCCGATTTTAAAGAGATTTAATAAAATTTGTATTTTAGGGTTTATGTTATACTTATGTCTTATGGTATCCTAAGCTTATCTTATGCTATACTCACATTATGCATTAACACTTCACATGCTGTTACATCACCATTATACATTACATAAGACACATATCACTTTTAGATATAAAACCGCAAGACAGTATTCACATGACGTGTTTGTTGTCTTCAGGGGCAGGAACAGGGTAAGACAGTCCACATCCCTACAGTTTTGTATCTTGGGCTCTGTGCACACAGCCTGCTCCAAGCTTAGCCGGTAAGAGCCCTATCTATGTGGTACAATACTGGGGTTCATCGTATGTTTTCCGCATCTACTGTATGGAGGTTTCTCTACTATCAATAAAGAGAAGGTTTTTCGCAGCCTTATTCTTAAGAAGACAGGGGGTTTAGCTCCATGTCACACTACACACCGTGGTAAGGTGTATGAGGGGAGCATAGCCCGCCTAATCTAATAGTATGGGCGTCACTAATAGGCTGTAAACCAGACACTGTTGACCAGCGCCAAAATATTTACCAGAACCTCATATATAGATTTTGCATGTTATTTTTATTCAGGGTTCAGACAAGCCCATCAATGCTGGATTTGTAAACTAGGGGGTCTGTCCTCATGGGGTGCACTTAGATAGTGCTTTGCAGCCCACCTAATCTAACAGTATGAGGGTCACTAATAGGCTGTAAGCCCTATATTGAGCACTATCTGTGTTAGGCGTCAGGTGTTTTCTGGATCTGAAATGGGTTCAGAATCATCAGTGGATTCTGTGGTCTCCCATTCCGGTCCAGATGCTGCTCAGCATCATCGTCATTGGTCCCAACGCCTAGCTGGTGCACGAGATGTACAAGCTGTCTCTTGGGTCTTTGTTCCTAGCAACATGAAGGATAGGTTGCGGAGGGAAACAGGGCTGTTACAGCCTAAGTCCAGGATGCACTGCACTGAGCATGCCCGTGACATGGCGGACCGTGATTAGTGGTTTGGGAGTCAGCTGATCCGGTGACCTGGCACCGCCTGATTGGTCGCGGGTGACGTCACCAATAATGTGACGATGGGCAGGGCTTAATATTTAATATTTAAATAGCACGCCCACAAACATGGCGGCGCACTCTGATCATTGAGCTGAGTTGGTGTTATTGTGTGGACGCTTGGTCGTTTCGGCTCCACGTGTGCTTTTGCTGTTATAGCTTCTGACAGGCAGGTTTAGCAGGGGATAGACAGCCTTAGATGGAGGGAGGCAGGTAGCTTCGTCTGACACTCTGGCTCCAACAAGGGGGTCGCTATACACCCCGAGCAGACTGCGGACTCCGTATTCCCGGCACCGCCTGTTAGCCACGTGGAGAGATACTCCTCAGTCCGGTAGCAAGCCGGCTGGGAGCACGTATAAGCCGGCGTGAATCACACACGCATCCGAGCGCCTGCTGCGTAGCCTCTGTGCAGTTAACAGGGCTACGGCTCCATTATTTGTCGCACATCTCTCGTGCAGTTAACGGAGCGAATCCCTATTCCCGTTCCGGTGTGCAGTAACACGGGGGGGATTGTTATTTCAGTTGGTTGTTTTACCTTCTTACCTGGAAGGTGTTCGTCCGCAGTCCTCCAGGCTGCATCACGGACCCCGGGTTCGTTTGCTTTCCATTATTTAATAAAGTTGTTTGCAACCATTCCCCTAACAATCTGTGTGTGACCAGTGACCTATACAAGCCATTTTTTGTGTGCAGTTTTAATACTAAGCAATGACTCCCTCCAAGAATTGGTAGGTTATGAGTTGGTTGTCTCATCAGTATTTTGCACCTGTGCTGCCCCTGCCTTTATTATATGGTTTGCTTCATCCTGATTAGTGCATTCGTTTTGAGACCTGGGCTGGAGAATAAATACTGTTCCTCTTTTTTGCTGTGTTAATAATTTTTTTCAGTTTTAATTCAACTACTCTAGCATCAAGCTCCTAATTCGCTTTGTCTAAAGGAAGTTAGATGGCAATGTTTTATTGTGTGAGGTATGGAACTCTCTACCACATGACCTTGTAATACTTAATTCTCTAAAAAAAAGTTCAAGAAGATCCTGTGTGACTTTCTTGAATAACATTACAGGTTATTCATACTAGATTTTGTTATGGGACGTTGATCCAAGCAACTAGTCTGATTGCCATATGTGGAGTCGGGAAGGAATTTTTCCCCTAATTTTGGGCAAGCAGCATCTGCCTCATGGGTTTTTTTGACTTCCTCTGGATCAACACATAAGCTTTTCACAGGTCTCTATATATAGTGTGATGGCTCCCACAGCTCTTTATATACAGTACTAGATGGTGGCCCGATTCTAACGCATCGGGTATTCTAGAATCTGTATGCGGCCGACCAGGCGCAATCAACAGAGTGGTGTTTAAATGTGGCACAAAAATCGCTGATTGGTCGCGGCCGCCGGCCACGACCAATCAGCAGAGCGGTGTTTAAATTTGGCGCCAGTATCGCTGATTGGTCGCGGCGCCAATATCGCTGATTCCGACCAATCAGCGAATCGTATTACTGAGGACCGGGCAGCGACGCTACCTGTGCGGGTACTTCCGCTGCAAGGAACCGGGAGATGGCCGGCTGCTCACAGCCAAAGTATCCCGACTGGCGGCGCCGCTCCCCGGTCCTCGCTTCACACTTGCCGTCGGGAGATCAGCGGCCCTAGCCATTGATCTCCCGACGGTAGCCGCATGGAGGTCAGCGGCGCCGCCGGTCGCGGTACTTCTGCTGCGGTCATCTCCCGGCTGCATCGCCGCTGACCTCCGTGCGGCAGATGAGCTGCTAACGGCCGCCATCTTTTTCTGAAATCCCGCGTCGCTGATTGGCCGCGGCTGGACCAATCAGCGACGCAGGATTTCCTGGACAGAAGGACAGACAGACAGACGGGATAAGACGATTATATACTGTATATTAGATGATGACCCCACAGACCCTTTACACAGCATTATGTTTCCACAGCTCCTTGTATACAGTATGATTCCCTCATTGTTCCCTAAATACAGTATGATGTGCTCACAGCTCCATATACACCGTATGATGTCACCACACATGCAGATACACAATATGATACCTATACACAATATGATGCCCCTACATCTCCCTCCATCTGAACAAGTCTCTCCAGCTTCAGAAAGATTATGGACGCATCACATTTTTTTTTACGGACAGGGAAAAAAGTGCCCTATTTTTATGGACTGTCCAAGAATTTCTGGACAGTTGGCTACCCTGCTATTAGTTCCACTGGGGTGGCAGCCTAGGTGGATGCTGGAAGCACAACCGTCTCTCCCTAAGATTCGGAGAGGGAAGGCCACCGATTCCTGACCCTTGCTGTGGCCTTTTCGTTGAGAGGGATGGTTTATTGAGGGCCCATATATACACACAGTCATGGCCGGAAGTGTTTAGCAACCTTGAGATTGTTCCAGAAAGTGAAGTATTTCTCCCAGAAAATTATTACAATTACACATGTTTTGTTATACATTTGTTATAATATTTATTTCCTTTGTGTGTATTGAAACAGCACAAAAAAATGGGAAAAAAAGGCAAATTGGACATAATTTCACACAAAACTCCAAAAATGGGCCGGACAAAATTGTTGGCACTTTTCCAAAATTGTGGAAAAACAACTTTGCTTCAAGCATGTGATGCTCGTTAAAACTCACCTGTGGCAAGTAACAGTCGTGGGTAATATGAAAGTCATACCTGAGACCAGATAAAAAGTGGAGAAGATAGATAGATATGAGATTGATAGATAGATAGATATGAGATAGATAGATGGATATGTGGCACCCCAGGGTCTGGTTACCACTGTAATAGAAATATTATGTCTGAGAGCAAGTGGGAGGTTTCCTGGTTTGGAGCCCTTAAACATGCAACACCTCCTGTCCCAGACCAGATAGGGGAGGAACCTGCCCTATATAAACTGGATCTGGGGCGGGGTTAGTGAAGTCAGAGCCTGGAGTTAGTTCCAGACACAGGGAAAGTAACAGCGAGGAGCTCTGTAGGAGCAGGAGCTGAAGACCAGGGACTTGAGCTAAGCGGAGTTCGTCCTGGCAGAAGACTCTGAGAACCGGACACAGGAGTCCGAGGTTGCGGGGACTTATATATACCCAGCAGCAGAAACCCGCCGGCAGGGGATTTCAAGTCCTCTGGCCATAGAAGCCCGGAGGCTCAGTCACGAGCAAGGGACCAGCACTGCAATCGAGGAGCGGGTGCTATCAGAAGGCCCCAAGTCACCAGCCATACAGGTGAGCACCACACGGAACACTCAGGGACGTGGGCTACTTCCACTCGCTTACAGCAAGGTAGCCAGGAAGAGTGCAGATAGTCAGGGAGGCCTACAACTCCACCTGGCCAGGGGAACTGCAGTTTGCTCACAGACTGACCAGGCCTCTTATGCTAGCCAGTACTCCCGGGAGGGTCTGCCTTATCACCATCAGTAAAGACCCTGAACTGCACTGCAAAGCCTCTGAGTCATTCCTGCTGCGCTCG
This sequence comes from Phyllobates terribilis, assembly GCF_046119375.1. NCBI lineage: Eukaryota > Metazoa > Chordata > Amphibia > Anura > Dendrobatidae > Phyllobates > Phyllobates terribilis. The sequence continues at coordinate 2,820,254 of NW_027362812.1, forward strand.
TGCACCATCACTCCTATCATCCACACTCACTAGCCTGAGGCTATACTCCTCCCGTGGGGAGTTATACTACACTCTGCTGCCCTCACAACATCAGCCTCAGAGGTCTGCTCAGGTCTGCTCAGCAGCGGCGGTTCTTATTGACCGCAATCCACGGGTGGCGTAGTCGGACATTGCATTATACTGATACAGAGACTGCCACAATATTGGTCTGGCCACCCTGAGCCACGGGACCGGGTCGCCACTACTACTCCCAGCATTGCCCTGAAGTCCGGTCCCGGGTGCCCCATGGCCCAGGGGGCGCGTCATATAGATAATAGATAGATGATAGATTGTCCTATGATATGAGATAGAGGTCGCTATAGACAGGTTTATACACTCTCTCCCGAAGTCGGTAAAATCCTGGGTTGCCCAGGGAGATCCCTATAATGCTGATGACTTCGTGGGGTTGGTGGAAAGATACCAGGCGGTTGAGAGTCCGTTGGGAAAACAAGGGGTCGTAGCCTCTCAATACTGGGGTTCCCAAAAGGTGGCGGACACCCAAAAGAAGCAAGCTAGCGCCACACCTGGGGGGCATCCTAGAGTTCAGGAGGGGTCTGAGTTGCTGCCCAAGGTCCCACCCCATAATATAGTGTGTTGGAGATGTCATACCCCTGGCCATATTGCCTCCCGGTGTCCCATAACCTCTGAACCAATGGACTGTAACATGGGCCGGCGTTGCTCTTATTTTGCCTACCCCGCCTGCAGCGCGGTTCGTCAACATGGCGAGGGCCCTCAGGCATGCTCAGTGTCAGTTAACGGGGCACAAGTCTCTGGACTATTGGTCTCAGGAAGTTTGGTGACCCTGATAAGGGCCACACTCCCTCATCGGCTGGTTTCTGGGAAGGTGGTGGATGTCCGGTGTATCCATGGGGACGCTAAGAACTATCCTGTGGCCCAGGTGGATGTAAACACAGACTGTGGCACCACATCTCATGAAGTGGCGGTCGTTAAGGACCTATTGCATCCCATAATAATTGGACGTTACTTTGCATTATTCTGGGAAATGTGGGGGAAAGCGGGGACACCTGGTTGCTTGGACGACAGCCAGATCGCCCCTAAGGAAACTTACCCGCAGAACATAGTAGATGAGTTTCCCATGTGTGTGCTGGTGGGCAATGAGGATGAAGTAGCATCCCCTGAGTCCAATATCCCTGAGCTGGAGGTGTCCGAGGGAAACTTTGGAACTGCCCAACTCAGGGATTTAACTCTGAAAGGGGCCTTTGAAAATGTTACTGTGTTAAATGGGGTGCCTCAGGAACCGGGGGCTGACACTCGGTTCCCTCATTTTGCTGTGAATGGGGATTTGCTGTACAGAATAACCAAGCCAAGGGGTGAGGTAATAGAACAGTTGCTGGTGCCAGGGCCCTATAGACGCAGGGTGTTAGACATGGCTCATTCTCATGTGTTGGGTGGTCACCTGGGTGCAGACAAGATTCAAGAACGGATCCTCCAAAGATTCTACTGGCCAGGTTGCTATAGAGAAATATAGAGTTATTGTCGTTCCTGCCCCACATGCCAGATAACCTCCCCAGTGGCCCACTTCCGCAGTCCCCTAGTGCCACTACCAGTCATCGAGGTTCCATTCGAACGCATAGCAATGGATCTAGTGGGGCCTCTGGTCAAGTCCGCCCAAGGGCATCAGTATATCCTGGTGGTATTAGATTATGCTACATGGTATCTGGAGGCCGTACCACTACGAAACTCCTCCACCAGGTGTATAGCCCGGGAGTTAGTCCACATGTTTTCAAGAACCGGGTTGCCTAACGAGATCCTAACAGACCAAGGAACTCCATTTATGTCGAAGGTCATGAGGGAATTGTGCAAGACACTGCAGATTGCACAACTGAGAACCTCCGTGTACTCTCCCCAGACGGACGGACTGGTAGAGAGGTTTAACAAAACCTTGAAAGCAATGTTGAGGAAAGCAGTGGAAAAGGATGGCCGAGACTGGGACTATATGTTGTTCGCCATGAGGGAAGTTCCCAAAGCTTCCACAGGTTTCTCCCCGTTTGAACCACTCTATGGACAACACCCTCAGGACTCCTGGAGGTGGAGAAAGAGTCCTGGGAAGCTGAGACCACTCCCTATAGGAGAGTGGTGGAGCACGTTGCCCAGATGCAAGAGAGGATTGCCCATGTGATGCCCATTGTGAGGGAGCACCTCCTCAAGGCACAAGAGGCACAGTCCAGGGTGTATAATAGGTCGGCCAGGGTGAGATCGTTCAACCCAGGAGATCGAGTGCTTGTGCTAGTCCCACAGTGGAGAGCAAGTTCATGGCCAAGTGGCAGGGCCCCTATGAGGTGGTAGAGAAAGTGGGGGAAGTCAACTTTAAGATCCACCAACCAGGGAAGAGGAAGCCCTACCAAATTTACCATGTTAACTTGATTAAGCCATGGCAAGATAGAGAGCCTGCGGAAGCTCCCTGTTTAGTGGCTGAGGCTGAGGCCGATGTGAAAGAGGTCAAGGTGGCAGAGTCACTGTCACATGCCCAAAAGCAACAGTGCAAAGAGTTGTTACAGCGAAATAAAGACATGTTTTCAGAGTTGCCAGGACTCACTCAGGTCATAGAGCATGAGGTTCTCACAGAGCCTCATGTTCGCGTCAATCTAAAACCATACCGGATCCCCGAAGCCCGCAGAGAGGTGATCTCTAAAGAAGTAAGGCGGATGCTAAACCTGGGAGTCATTGAAGAGTCCAAAAGTCGATGGTCCAGTCCTATAGTCTTAGTGCCGAAACCAGATGGGGAATGGCGGTTTTGCAACGACTATAGGAAGCTGAAGGAGGTCTCAAAGTTCGACGCCTACCCAATGCCTAGGGTAGATGAGCTTATCGAAAGGCTAGGACCCGCTCGGTACATCACCACTCTGGACTTCACCAAAGGATATTGGCAAATTCCCCTGTCCAAAGAGGCTAAGGAGAAGACAGCCTTCTCGACGCCAATACGTCAGGATGCCATTTGGGTTGAAGGGAGCTCCGGCCACCTTCCAGAGAGCCATGGACCGGATCTTAGCACCCCACAAACAGTATGCAGCGGCCTACCTAGATGCTATCGTCATATTTAGCCAGGACTGGGAAAGTCATCTGGACAAAGTTCAAGCCATACTTGATGCCCTAAGGAAGGCGGGCTTTACTATCAACCCGAAGAAATGTGCCATGGGGATGGAGGAAGCCAAGTACCTAGGGTACGTGGTTGGTAGAGGGGAAATAAAACCACAAATAAATAAGGTCGAGGCGATCTTGAACTGGCCACAGCCCCTCTCGAAGAAGCAGGTCAGGGCGTTTCTAGGCATTGTGGGCTACTATCGAAGATTTGTCCCTAACTTTGCCCTGATAGCAGCCCCACTGATGGATCTTCTGAAAGGGATGAAGTCAGCTATGGCCAAGTGGTCCCCGGAAGCAGAAGCGACCTGCCAGGAATTGAAACTGGTCCTCTGTAAACAACCAGTCTTGGTGGCACCCAGCTTCTCCAAGGAGTTTGTGGTCCAGATGGATGCATCGGATGTCGGGCTGGGAGCAGTCTTGTCCCAGGAGATTAACGGAGAAGAACACCCTGTAAAATACCTCAGTCTGAAGCTCTCCGCTTGTGAGAAGGACTACTCCATTGTAGAAAAAGAATGTTTGGCCATTAAGTGGGCGTTAGACACTCTGAGGTATTACCTATTAGGTAGAAGGTTCAGGGTAGTGTCAGACCATGCCCCATTGAGGTGGATGCGAGAAAAGAAGGGAAACAATGCCAGAGTGACTAGGTGGTTCCTGGCTCTACAAGATTTTAGTTTCCGGGTAGAGCATAGGCCTGGGAAACAACATGGGAATGCCGCTGCCTTGTCAAGGATTTATTGTATGGTGACAGAAGGTGCCAAGCCCTACGGCTTTGGACAGAGGGGGGGGGTGTATGTAAGGTTGCTGCCGGACAGATCGTGGACGGGAGGTATGTGTCCTCGAAGTGCCATGCTTCGGTGATGTAGGATCCGGAGAAGCAGGCTCCAGCACACATAGTGCTGAGAGGAATTTAATGGGTCCGGATTACAGGGCCGGGTTTTATGAGCAGCTGAAAGAGCTGGGGGGAACAGCTGCTCACTTACCTCCAGTCCAGGTCTTGGAAGGCTAATTTAAGACAGCTGCGCCTGTCTCTGTCTGTCTGTGTGTGCTGGGCAAGGTGAGCAGACCTTGCAGGTGCTTCTTAGACTCTGCAGGAGGCAGAGAAAAGCACCTTGTTTAAACGGCTGAAGCCGTGCTGCATGGACTTGTTATTTTGAGCTTTGTTCTGTTATTCCTTTTTGTGCCAGGAAAAGGCTGTAACTTTTGTTTCTTAACTGGTGTATGGACACTAAAATAAGCCACCAGTTTGTTTGAACCCGTGGACTGCATCACTGTGTGAACCTGTGCCTACCTCCAACGCGGCTCAGTGAGTACAAATCCCTACACTATCTATCTATTTATCTATCTATCCATCTATCTATCCATCTATTTATTCATCTATCCATCTATCTATCCATCCATCATACATGAGTAGATAGAAAGATAGATAGATACATATATGGATAGATAGATGGATAGATAGATATGAAATAGAGTATATAAGGATAGATAGATGATAGGTTTGATCGTGCATTTCCAATGTCTCTTACCACTGCTGCCATGATAGAGCATTTTCTACACTTTCTCGGTTCCCTCTTCCATTGCTGGAGGCTAACTTCTGCCGCATGAAATACAGTGGTGGCCAAAAGTATTGGCACCCCGGCAATTCTGTCAGATAATACTCAGTTTCTTCCTGAAAATGATTGCAATCACAAATTCTTTGGTATTATTATCTTCATTTAATTTGTCTTCAATGAAAAAACACAAATAGAATTGTCCTAAAGCCAAATTGGATATAATTCCACATCAAACCTAAAAAAGGGGATGGACAAAAGTATTGGCACTGTTTGAAAAATCATGTGATGCTTCTCTAATTCGTGTAATTAACAGCACCTGTAACTTACCTGTGGCACCTAACAGGTGTTGGCAATAACTAAATCACACTTGCAGCCAGTTAACATGGATTAAAGTTGACTCAACCTCTGTCCTGTGTCCTTGTGTATACCACATTGAGCATGGAGAAAAGAAAGAAGACCAAAGAATTGTCTGAGGACTTGTGAAACCAAATTGTGAGGAAGCATGAGCAATCTGAAGGCTACAAGTCCGTCTCCAAAGACCTGAATGTTCCTGTGTCTTCCGTGCGTAGTGTCATCAAGAAATTTAAAGCCCATGGCACTGTGGCTAACCTCCCTACATGTGGACGGAAAAGAAAAATTGACGAGAGATTTCAACGCAAGATTGTGCGGATGGTGGATAAAGAACCTCGACTAACATCCAAACAAGTTCAAGCTGCCCTGCAGTCCAAGGCTACAACAGTGTCAACCCGTACTATCGGTCGGCGTCTGAATGAAAAGGGACTGTATGGTAGGATACCCAGGAAGACCCCACTTCTTACCCCGAGACATAAAAAAGCCAGGCTGGAGTTTGCCAAAACTTACCTGATAAAGCCTAGAACTGGAAGTGCATTGAGGTGAAGGTGAAGAGGTATTGGGAATCCTGCAGAAAATACCTGTGTGAATTGCGTGAAGAGGTATTGGGAATCCTGCAAAAAAAACCTGTGTGAATTGCGTGAAGAGGTATTGGGAATCCTGCAGAAAATACCTGTGTGAATTGCGTGAAGAGGTATTGGGAATCCTGCAGAAAATACCTGTGTGAATTGCGGTGAGTGCTGCATTGTGATCTGCTGAGTGCTTTTCTACCTGTTTAGATTTATTGGGCTTTTTAAAATCTATTTTCTCACTACAGTTTTAGTTTCTTAGTTTACTACCTGTGTATTTAAAGGTTAACTACATTGCACTAAAATCCTGAGGTGTAGATTTACTCACAAGGGGTTAATTAAGGGGAAGGGGTCATAATTAAGGGTTTATAAGGGGCAGCTGGTTGGGCATAAAGTCCTTTGGAAGTGCATTGAGGTGAAGGGTACATTGCTGGAAAAGGAAAAAAAAAAAAAAAAACACTTTAAATCTCTTAGTTTGCGAGTGTGAACGAGCTGCGTGTGTCCGGAGCGTAAGTGCGAACGAAAGTAAGTGTGTGACTTGTTTTTCAGTGACTTTGGATTCAGGGAGTTTGGAAGGGAGGACTTAGGACTGAATTGCTGACTGTATTTCATTCTTTCTTTACTTTACTTTTTACTTAATTAATCCACCTGACCTACTTAGCTGATTCCCCCGTCCATACTTGATACTTAATTGATCCCCCGTCCATACTTAACTGATCCCCTGCCAATATCTAATTGATACACTTGCACATCCCTAATTGATCCCCGTCCATACACCTATATATAAATAATTGTGTTTTGTACTTGTATATATATACTGACTGTATCCCCATATTTAGAATGACGTCCATGTTGGACGGAGCCGTGCAGTGTACATCTTGCGCAATGTATGCATTCCGTGAGCACCCACTCGAGGATCCATACTGCTGCGAGAGATGTGAGCATATCGTGCACTTGGAAGCCCAAATTCTGGATCTAAGTGCTCAGATAGCGGTACTGAGGAGCATCGACAACATAGAACGGAGTTTGCTGCTCACCGAGCAGACACTCAATGGGTCAATACTGGGGGTGGAGCATAGAGGGGAAGTGCAGGCTGAACAGGCAGGGAGCTGGATAACAGTAAGGAGGGATAGAGGGAAGAAGTATAGGAAGGCTGGTTCAGAACCGGCATTATTGGAGCATGACAGATCCTCTGACCGCCGGGGGAGTGTATCCTCCAGTAATGAGGGGGAGGGGGGAAGTGTAGGGCAGGCAAGACAGGTTCTGGTAGTGGGTGACTCTATTATTAGGGGGACAGACAGGGCAATCTGTCACAAAGACCGGGATCGCCGAACGGTGTGCTGCCTCCCTGGCGCTCGAGTCCGGCACATCGCGGATCGGGTTGACAGGTTACTGGGTGGGGCTGGCGAAGACCCAGCGGTCATGGTCCACATCGGCACCAATGACAAAGTGAGTGGTAGATGGAGGGTCCTTAAAAATGATTTCAGGGACCTAGGTAGGAAGCTTAGGGCAAGGACCTCCAAGGTAGTTTTCTCAGATATACTACCAATCCCGCGAGCCACACAGGAGCGCCAACAGGAAGTTAGGGAGGTGAATAAGTGGCTAAAGAGTTGGTGCAAGGCAGAAGGGTTTGGGTTCATGGAGAACTGGGCCGACTTCGCGGTCGGATACAGGCTCTACCGTAGGGACGGGCTGCACCTCAATGGGGAGGGTGCAGCGGTGCTGGGGAAGAAGATAGCTAATAGGTTGGAGGAGTTTTTAAACTAGAGACGGGGGGGGGGAAACCAAGGAAATAGGTGGGATGTGAGGCAAGCAAGGGGGAAGGGGAGAAGTGAATATAATGAGGGTGGAGAGGGGGGTGGGGATAGTACAGTTAGATCGTTAGAGAAGAATAGGATGCTAAATAAACCCAAAGTTTTATCTTGCATGCTGACCAACGCAAGAAGCCTGACCAATAAGGCGGATGAGCTGCGGGCGCTTATATGGGAGGAGAGGTATGACATCGTAGGTATAACAGAGACTTGGCTAGACGATAGCTACGACTGGGCGGTAAATTTATTAGATTATAGTTTATTTAGAAGGGACCGGAAACAGGGGAAAGGCGGAGGAGTCTGCTTATATGTAAAGTCATGTCTAAAACCCAGACTAAGGGAAGATATAGGAGAGGGAGAAGAGGGGGTCGAGTCCATGTGGGTAGAGATAGAGGGAACTAAAAATAATAATAAAATATTACTGGGGGTCTGCTATAAGCCACCCAATATAACAGAGGAGAATGAGAATCTGCTATTAGGACAAATAGACAAAGTAGCAAAACATAATGAAGTGATTGTAATGGGGGATTTCAACTACCCGGATATTGACTGGGAAACAGAAACCTGTAGATCTCAGAAAGGAAAAAGGTTCTTGACAAATATTAAGGATAATTATCTCTCCCAACTAGTGCAGGAACCAACGAGAGGGAAGGCCGTGTTGGACTTAATATTGACTAATAGGCCTGATAGAATAACTGAGGTACAGATAGGGGGGCACCTAGGTAATAGCGACCATAATATTATCGACTTCAAAATGCCCTTCAGTAGGGTTATCAATAAGGGAACAACAAAAACATTAAACTTTAGGAGGGCGAAGTTTGATCAGCTGAAAGAAAGCCTTCAACTTATTGACTGGGACAAAGTTCTTAATCAAAGGAATACGAATAGTAAATGGGAAACCTTCAAAAGAATTCTGAATACTCAGTGCGAGAGGTATATACCGTATGGGAATAAAAGGGCCAGAAATAAGAGGAAACCAATATGGTTGAACAAGAACGTAAAAGGGGCGTTAAATAGCAAAAAAGAGGCATTCAAGAGATTAAAACAGGAAAACAGTAAGGAGGCACTAATGTGTTACAAGGAAAAAACGAGAACCTGTAAAAAACAAATAAAAATAGCGAAGGAGGAAACAGAGAGACGTATTGCTAGGGAAAGTAGATCAAATCCCAAACTGTTCTTTACGTATATAAATAGTAAAAGGATTAAATCGGATAATATTGGACCAATAAAAAGTGAGGAAGGCAAAATCAGAGAAAGATGAGGATAAAGCTAATCTATTAAATAATTTTTTTTCGACAACTTTCACAAAGGAAATCAAACTAACAGGAGAAATGAGAAGTGACAAGCTTAATCCTCCACTAAGTATGACAAATCTAACCCAAGCTGGGGTACAGAAACGCCTCAGTAACATTAAAATAAACAAATCACCAGAACCTGATGGCATACACCCACGGGTACTAAGGGAACTAAGTAATGTGATAGACAGACCGTTATATCTTATATTTAAGGACTCTGTTGAGACTGGGTCTGTGCCACTTGATTGGCGACAGGCGAATGTAGTGCCAATATTCAAAAAGGGAGCGAAAAGTGACGCCGGAAACTATCGGCCGGTGAGTCTGACGTCCGTTGTGGGCAAAATTTTTGAAAGCTTCATTAAAGAGGCAATTACGGAGCATCTTGATGCTAATAATCTTTTAATCCCGAACCAACATGGATTCATGAGGAATCGCTCCTGCCAAACAAACCTGATTGACTTCTACGAGGAGATTAGCTCTCGAGTAGATCAGGGGGAACCAGTGGATGTCGTGTATCTCGACTTCTCAAAAGCTTTCGATAGCGTGCCACATAATAGGTTGGTATACAAAATGAGAATGATGGGGCTGGGGGAAAATGTCTGCAAGTGGGTAGCTAACTGGCTAAGGGACAGAAGGCAGAGGGTGGTTATAAATGGAATATACTCAGATTGGGTAAGCGTCACTAGAGGGGTTCTTTACGGTAAGAGCAGTGAGAATATGGAATTCACAGAGTGAGGAGACGGTGATGTCAGATTCACTACACCAGTTCAAGCGGGGACTGGATGCATTTCTAGATACCAGGCAGATTTCAGCATATACTTAAAAATAAAATAAAATAGTAAGTTGATACAGGGATTTATTCTGACTGCTGGTTTCAGAGTCAGGAGGGAATTTTTCCTCAGGTGAAGATTGGCCAAATCATTTGGGGTTTTTGCCCTCCTCTGGATCAACTTTACCAATTACAGAACTAACAGGTCGAACTTGATGGACGCAAGTCTTTATTCGGCTTTACTAACTATGTTTACAAACTATGTTACTATGTTTTGGAAGAATGTTCTCTGGTCAGATGAGACAAAAGTCGAGCTTTTTGGGAAAAACCATCAACATAGAGTGTACAGGAAAAAAAAGAGGCATTCAAAGAAAAGAACATGGTCCCTACAGTCAAACATGGCGGAGGTTCCCTGATGTTTTGGGGTTGCTTTGCTGCCTCTGGCACTGGACTGCTTGACAGTGTGCATGGCATTATGAAGTCTGAAGACTACCAACAAATTTTGCAGCATAATGTAGGGCCCAGTGTGAGAAAGCTGGGTCGCCCTTAGAGGTCATGGGTCTTCCAGCAGGACAATGACCCAAAACACACTTCCAAAAGCACTATAAAATGGTTTTAGAGAAAGCACTGGAGACTTCTAAGGTGGCCAGCAATGAGTCCAGACCTGAATCCCATAGAACACCTGTGGAGAGATCACAAAATGGCAGTTTGGAGAAGGCACCCTTCAAATATCAGGGACCTGGAGCAGTTTGCCAAAGAAGAATGGTCTACAATTCCAGCAGAGCATTGTAAGAAACTCATTGATGGTTACCGGAAGTGGCTGTTCGCAGTTATTTTGGCTAAAGGTTGTGCAACCAAGTATTAGGCTGAGGGTGCCAATACTTTTGTCTGGCCCATTTTTGGAGTTTTGTGTGAAATGATCAATGATTTGATTTTTGCTTCATTCTCTTTTGTGTTTTTTCCTTGCAAGCAAATTAAATGAAGATAATAATACCAAAGAATTTGTGATTGCAATCATTTTCAGGAAGAAACTGAGTATTATCTGATAGAATTGCAGGGGTGCCAATACTTTTGGCCACCACTGTAATAAGTGAGCTGTCATTTATTCATAAGACGTTCTATTCTTCAGAGCTGAGACTGTAAAATAAAAAGTGAAGAATAAAATATCTGATGACTGCTCTTTCACTGTGAGTTAGAAACAGATAATAAAATTAAAGGAAAAATAACTGAGGGGAGAACCCTGCAGGTTTATTGTCCTTCTATAGCTGTATGGTGGCAGGATGGTGACACTGCTGGAGTCCTGGTGAGGATCTGCATGATATTCATTTCTGTTGACTTTTTATTGCCAACATATTCTGCAGTGATGTACATATAGTCCCTGCCCACAATGCGGTACACATGAGGGACAATTTCATATTAAGCCAAGTAACCTATGATGTCAAGGTCTCATATTTACAAGGTGCTTATTGGCAATCTGAGCCGGCGAATGGCTCTGTGTCCGTATATTCGCTATATACTGCCCGCAATATCTTGTAGAAAGCTCACAGTGACTAAAATGTATAAATAGTTCTCTTTGGAGAATTTAATTAGATCCATTCATACCTTACCTTATAATGAGGACTTAAAGGGCTTTTATAACTAGGTAAAACAAGCTTAACGGGACTGTCCAGGACTTATATATTAATGACCGATTTTAGGATAAGTCATCAACAGGGTGGGACTGGGCTGGCGGGGTACCCTTCTGCAGAGGAGAGGGGGAGAAGAGAATGAAAAAATAAAAAAACCTGCGGTTTTAAGGGGCACGGGCCCTTTAAAAGCGCAAGCACAGTGTATGTGACGCGCCCCTGGGCCTGTGTCGCGCTGCGTTGCGCACGCGGGAGCTTACCCGGAGCCGGATCAGATGAGGGTAGTAGTCTTGTGGCGGTGACCCGGTCCGTGCCCAGGGAGTCAGACTAAGTGGCGGTAAATTAGCAGTGGATGTTGGATGACTACGCCACCCGTTGAATGCAGCTATGGAGCTGCCGCTGCAGGGCAGACTGCTGAGGCCGGTGGAAGGATGGTGCAGCGTGGATGGTATAACCCCCAACGGGAGGGGTATGGCCTCAGGGCAGCCGACGTGGATGATGGGGGTAGCAGGAACCACTCAGAGACGATGCGGTGTAGTTCAGGGTCTTTACTGGTGACAAAGATAGACCCTCCCGGAGTACTTGCTAGCAATCGGGGCCTGGTCAGTCCTTGAGCAGATGGGATCTCCCCTGGCCAGGCGGAGTTGTAGGCCTTCCCAACTAACTGTACTCTTCTGGCTACCTTGCTAGAGGCGGGTAAAAGTAGCCCACGTCCCTGAGTGTACCGTGTGGTGCTCACCCGTATGGCCGGTGACTCGGGGCCTTCTAATGGCTTCCGCTCCACGATGGCGGTGCTGGTCCCACGCGTGTGACCGTGCCTTCGGGTTTCTGGGCCAGAGGACCTGCAATCCCCTGCCGGTCGGTTTCTGCTGCTGGGTAGGAGTTAGTCCCCACAGCCTCGGACTCCGGGTCCGGTAAGAAATCTTCTCAGTCAGGGCGAGCTCTGCAGCTGCCAGCCCCTGACTCGTAGTAGTACTGCTTCTGCTGTCTCTTCCTATGACTGTTTCTCGTCTCTACTCTCCTTGACTGCCTAACCCTGCCTCAGCCCCGGGTTTATATAGGGGAAGTCCTTCCCCTCCCAAGACTGGGCAGGAGGTGTGGCATGCACAGGATCCCTGACCAAAGGACCTCCCACCTGCTCTCAGACATAACATTACATTACTGTGGAAACCAGACCCCTGGGGTGCCACATTCCCCCCTAGTGAAATTTAGTACTCCGGGACTAAACATATTTTTGGAAAAACATAACAGAGTACAACCAAAACATTATAATAAAGAGACACATAACGATGGTCACGGCGTGTCCGCAACCGGGTGCAGTCTTTGAGGGAAAGCAAGGTGTCCATTTCACCAAAACAGGGAGACGTAACCAGGTAGGGGCCTGTCCTGCCCCGAGTCCTTAACAGTCTTTAGTCCATCCTGGGTTACGCTCCAACTAATTGTACAAGGATTCCCGGTAAATCCACCAAGGACTCCTAAAAATAGCTAGAAACACAAAATTATACACAAGCAACTATAAACAGGTAAACATTATAAGATAGCTTAAACATTTAGATCCTCCAACGTGTGGGTAACTGGCCTCTAGTGGCCCTAGTGGACCTACGGAGCTGACTGTCTGGCCCTGAACTACAGGGTGTAGGAGCTGTCAAGGGTAAACTGGGCCGCTGTCTATGGGCCCTCTGGCTCACTAGGGGTATGGCAGGCTCACTATAAGCAGAGGGTTGATTTTCCGGGTCTGCTTGTGTAGAGTCTTCTGCCTCCTGGACCGGCTGTTCTTCCAGCTCTACCGGTTGCTCCGTAGGTACTTGGGATGATGGTTGGAGGAAGGTGAGTACGGGTACCACAACTGCACCATTGATTTGAGTCCAAGACCGAGGGAAGTCCCCGAGCACGGTACTAACCATATCTTCCCTTTCCTCTACGGGTCGATGGTCTTCTTGTTCCTCTTCAGGGTTCCTCAGTTGTTCGGGACACTTCTTCAGGTGGTCCCGGGATACAATGGCTGTGGTCTCCCCTCCGTCTTTACTGATGGTACAGACCTTCGGGTTCTCGTGGCTTGAGGGCAGTACGGTGTACGGGTCCTCCCACTGGTCGTCCAACTTGTGGAGCCGTCTTTTCCTCTTCAAGACCTGCTCTCCGGGTACCAGGGGAACAGCGGGAGCATACTGGTTGTAAGTTTTCTCTTGCCTTTCCCTAGCCTGACAGAGACTTCGCTCCACGCTCTCCTGTACTTTCCGGTACTGCTGTTGCCTCTCTGTGTCCCAGTCTGCTTCTGGTGAAGTGTCCTCAGGTGTCAGGACTCCCATATCCAGGTCAACAGGTAACTTACCAGGTCTCGCCCTCATTAGGTAAGCCGGGGTACAGTTGGTGGAACCTACCGGGATGTGGTTGTATAGGTCCACCAGATCGGGCAACTTCTCAGGCCACAGACTGCGTTCTTCCAGGGGCAACGTTTTTAGAAGATCCATTACCACCTGGTTCATTTTTTCACAAAGTCCATTAGTTTGCGGATGGTAGGGTGTCGTCCTTATCTTCCGGCAGCCATACAGATTGCAGAATTCCTGGAAGACCTCCGCTTCAAAGGCAGGTCCCTGGTCCGTCAGCACTTGGTCCGGGTACCCGTGTGGACGGCAGAAGTGCTGCTGGAAGGCTCTAGCTGCTGTTTGAGCCGTTAAGTCCTTGACGGGGACGACAACCAAGAACCGGGAGTAATGATCCACGATGGTTAACGCGTAGACGTAGCCACTTCTGCTTGGGGTCAGTTTTACATGATCCAAGGCTACCAGTTCCAACGGTTGCCGGGTGACGATAGATTGCAGGGGAGTCTTCTGGCTGGCCCGGTCCTTCCTTCTCAGATTGCACGGGCCACAGTCCCTGCACCACTTCTCGATGGTTCCCCTCATGCCTACCCAGTGGAACCGCTCGCGCAGCAGGAACTCCAGCTTCTTCCACCCGAAGTGTCCAGCTCCGTCGTGGTATGCCTCCATCACCATGGCTGCGTCTCTTCGTGGCACCACTACTTGCCAGAGTAGTTCATGCGTCCGGGAGTTGACCATTCTGCGGCACAACTTCCCCTTGTAAAGGAACAGTCGACTCTTCTCCGCCCATAGTTGTTTGGCTTCCTCCGGAGCGTCTGGTTCAAGGCGAGCCTCCGGCCGAGTCAGCATCTCCTTCACCAGTCGGACGGCAGGGTCGCTGTCTTGCGTTTCCGCCCAGTTGTGGTGAGGTAAGGGGTTCAACGTAGCAGCCTGCTTACTCCTTACCCGGTGGGAATACTGGATAGTCCCATGACGGTGGAACGCAGGGAGTTCAATTTCTTCCAGTCCCTCCGGATCTTCTCCTTCGTCCGGCAGGTTGGGCATCCTGGACAGGGCGTCCGCGTTAGTATTTTAGCACCCTGCCCGGTATTTGATTGTGAACTCGTAGTTGGACAGACGGGCCATCCACCTCTGCTCCAGGGCACCGAGTCTTGCCGTGTCCAGGTGTGTCAACGGGTTGTTATCCGTGTACACGGTGAACCGGGAAGAAGCAAGGTAATGCTTAAAGCGCTCAGTGACTGCCCATACCACGGCCAGGAACTCTAGCTTAAATGAGCTATAATTCTCGGAGTTCCTTTCGGTGGGTCGCAGTTTTCGGCTGGCGTAGGCGATTACTCGTTCTTTCCCCTGCTGGATCTGGGACAGTACGGCTCCTAGCCCGATGTTACTGGCGTCGGTGTAGAGGATGAAGGGCTGGCTATAATCCGGGTACGCCAAGATTTCATCCCCCGTGAGGGCCATCTTCAGCTGGCGGAAGGACTCTTCTTCTAGCTCCTCCCATTTGAAGGGCGGCTTCTGGTTCTTGGCCTTCCGGGACTGGCCTATCAGGAGGTCCTGCATAGGCGCTGCCTTTTTGGTGAAACCGGGAATAAACCTTCGGTAGTAGCCTACCAACCCGAGGAACTGCCGCACTTCTTTTACGCTGGAGGGGCTTGGCCATCCCTTAATTGCGGTGATCTTATCAGGGTCGGGAGCCACTCCGTCAGCGCTCACCACGTGTCCCAGGTACTGCACCTTTGGTTTCAGGAGGTGACACTTGGAGGGTTTCACCTTTAGGCCGTAACTCGCCAGAGCTTCGAACACCTCCGCCAGGTGTTTCAGGTGGTCCTCATAAGTCTTGGAGTATACGATGACATCGTCCAGGTACAACAGGACCGTCTCGAAGTTTCTGTGGCCCAGACAGCACTCCATTAATCGTTGGAAGGTTCCTGGGGCGTTGCAGAGTCCGAACGGCATGCAGGTGAACTCGCTAAGTCCCATCGGGGTGGTGAATGCGGTCTTCTCCCGGTCCGCCTCTGCTACAGGAACCTGCCAGTACCCGCTAGTGAGATCCAAGGTAGAGAAGAAGTTAGCAGATCTTAAAGCAGCCAATGACTCCTCTATCCTTGGTAAGGGGTACGCATCCTTGTGTGTGATACGGTTGATTTTCCGGTAATCTACACACATCCTCATGGTGTTGTCTTTCTTTTTGACTAAAACTAGTGGGGCTGCCCAGGGGCTACAGCTATCCCGGATTACCCCAGCCTCCTTCATGTCTCTAAGCATCCCCTTGGCGTGTTGGTAATGTGCAGGGGGTACGGGTCGATACCTCTCTTTTATGGGAGGATGATCTCCCGTGGGGATGCGGTGTTCTACCCCCTTGACTCGCCCGAAGTCTAACGGGTGTTTACTAAACACTCTCTCATACTCTTGAACCACCGGTAGACTCCCTGTTTCTGGTGGGAGGGAGTGGCGTCAGTTCCCAAGTGTAGTTGCTGACACCAATCCTCCATTACTTTCTTAGAGCCGTTACCTTCCTCCGGGTGAGATGGAGGCAAGGGTTCCACAGACTGTATAGAGTTTTGGTTGATGGTATATAATTTGGCTAGCGTGGCATACCGGGGCAGGTACACTTCCCTCTCCCCGATATTGATTATGCGAACGGGCACTCTCCCATGGCGTACATTGACCACCCCCCGTGCTGTCAAAATGGTGGGCCTACTGTCTGAGTAAACTGGTTCTACCATTGCCTGGTAATCTCTACCTCTCAGACCAATAGCTGCCCGGCACCAAATCATCATTTCACTTTTTGGGGGCATGGCAATAGGGAAAGGGTCACACATTCTTACGCTACCAATCTCACCGCCGGAGAGTTCCACCTGTTGCCGTCGCATCAGTGCCCGGATCTCTTTCTGGAGCACTCGCTGCTCGCCGGAGCTGGCGTTCTTGGCAACCTGCTGTAGAAGGAAAATCACCTCTGCAAGACAATTTTCAATTACATTAGTTCCTAGAGTTATTTTTGGGTGGCTCTCATGTTTGTCAATGTCTACAATGATCAGTCCCTGTGCTGCCAGTTCGACTCTACCGATTTTGATGGTCACCTCTTTAAATCCGATCTGTGGCACGGGCTGGCCATTGCTGGCGATGATACTCAAGTCGTCGTCAGGGTAGCGGGTAATATCCGAGTCATTCCAGTACTGCTTAAAGAGCACGTACGGGATGGTGGTGACCTGTGACCCGGTGTCCAGTAGGGCACTCATGGGAATGCCATCCAGTACCACAGGCAAGACTGGACGTCCTCCCACATATCTGTCGCACCAGTTCGATGGGCCTGGTGATCTTTTTCCTGGGGGTTGGCCCTCTACCCCAGGTTGTGCCCGTTTAAAGAACAGTACCTTGCCATATGTCCGGGTTGATTGCAGTGGCGGCAGATGGGTCGTCCGTCCTCGCTGTATCGGTCACTGGGTCTTCCTCTGGCCGGTGGGGTCCTCCTTGGTCGACGCCACGGGATGTCCTCCGGTCCGGATGCCAGCTGGATCTTCCCTGGAGTGGAAGCCTGTAAAGACTGCACAGTTCGGGTTAGCGCAGCAACGCTCTTAGCTAGCTCTTGGACCTGATGGTGTAGGTCTGGAGCCGGGTCATTGTCCAAAGCCTGTGCATCAGCTCCCACAGGCCCTGCCGACAAGGGCGCCGCCTCCTGGTGGTAAGTGATAGCAGGGCGCCTGTGGGTCACAACGCCACCCGGTGCCGGTTCTCGGAGCACCCGGATGGCTCTGTCCTTGAACTGTGCAAAGCCCAGATGGGGATCCTGTAAAGCCATTGCCCGCAACTGGGTTCGGTGGGTATTACAATATAGTCCCTCTATAAACTGTTCGGTCAACAGCCTGTCCTCATCTCCCACTCCATCAGGGTCGGTCTGCTTAATGGCCCTCAGGGCCTCTTGTAGGTTTAGTGCATAGTCCCTTATACTCTCATGCGCTCGCTGCTTGCACCCGTAGAATCTAAGCTTAATCTCGGCTGAGGTGCGGGTATCAAAGGTGTCCTTCAGCCGGGTTAGTATCCCTGCGACAGTCTTCCTCCCAGGTGGCCAGGATTTTACTTCCCTTTTGGCTGCCCCGGTTAGTTGGGCCACCAGGATGCTCACTTTTTGCTCTTCTGTGAGGGGGTACACCTGGAAGAGGCTATCCAGCTTCTCTCTAAAGTCATGCAGGGTATGCGACTCCCCTGAGTACTGGGGTAGCCAAGCTGCTCCCGGGATATAGGGCATGGTGAAGGGCATAACTGCAGCAGCGGTAGCGCTGGCGGGGGTTGAGGCAGTGAAGCTCTCCTCCGTATCCGACATCTTCCTCCCCCCTAGTGGACCGTGGCCTACCTTGCGATGATCCTCTTCCGTAGGCCGCGGCTCCGCAGTGGATCGTCAGGGTTCAGGACCTTCCGTCGCGCTCCTGTGACGTCGGCGTCTGCTGGGCTCCTTCCAGGACCTTACGCAACGTCCGGACGTGAGGCGGGGCTTCAGTTCTCGCGCGCTTTCGGAGTCCACGCCCCTCTTCTTCCCACGCGGCGTCCTCAAGATGGCGTCCAATGGCGGGAAAACTCCACGGATGGCGGGAAGAAGGCTGAAGATGGCGCCGGATGGCGGGAATCTTCACCGATGGCGGGAAGAAGGCTGAAGATGGCGCCGGATGGCGGGAAACTTCACCGATGGCGGGAAGAAGGCTGAAGATGGCGCCGGATGGCGGGAATCTTCACCACAGGTAAGTTTGAAAAGTCTCTTTTTCAGGCACGCAGTACCCGGTGGTTGCGGGCACGAAATCCTGCCGACTACGCCAAAAGTTGACGCGCCCCTGGGCCTGTGTCGCGCTGCGTTGCGCACGCGGGAGCTTACCCGGAGCCGGATCAGATGAGGGTAGTAGTCTTGTGGCGGTGACCCGGTCCGTGCCCAGGGAGTCAGACTAAGTGGCGGTAAATTAGCAGTGGATGTTGGATGACTACGCCACCCGTTGAATGCAGCTATGGAGCTGCCGCTGCAGGGCAGACCGCTGAGGCCAGTGGAAGGATGCTGCAGCGTGGATGGTATAACCCCCAACGGGAGGGGTATGGCCTCAGGGCAGCCGACGTGGATGATGGGGGTAGCAGGAACCACTCAGAGACGATGCGGTGTAGTTCAGGGTCTTTACTGGTGACAAAGATAGACCCTCCCGGAGTACTTGCTAGCAATCGGGGCCTGGTCAGTCCTTGAGCAGATGGGATCTCCCCTGGCCAGGCGGAGTTGTAGGCCTTCCCAACTAACTGTACTCTTCTGGCTACCTTGCTAGAGGCGGGTAAAAGTAGCCCACGTCCCTGAGTGTACCGTGTGGTGCTCACCCGTATGGCCGGTGACTCGGGGCCTTCTAATGGCTTCCGCTCCACGATGGCGGTGCTGGTCCCACGCGTGTGACCGTGCCTTCGGGTTTCTGGGCCAGAGGACCTGCAATCCCCTGCCGGTCGGTTTCTGCTGCTGGGTAGGAGTTAGTCCCCACAGCCTCGGACTCCGGGTCCGGTAAGAAATCTTCTCAGTCAGGGCGAGCTCTGCAGCTGCCAGCCCCTGACTCGTAGTAGTATTGCTTCTGCTGTCTCTTCCTATGACTGTTTCTTGTCTCTACTCTCCTTGACTGCCTAACCCTGCCTCAGCCCCGGGTTTATATAGGGGAAGTCCTTCCCCTCCCAAGACTGGGCAGGAGGTGTGGCATGCACAGGATCCCTGACCAAAGGACCTCCCACCTGCTCTCAGACATAACATTACATTACTGTGGAAACCAGACCCCTGGGGTGCCACATATGCAGGGACGCGCGCACGCGGCGTTCATTACCTGAACCGCCGCGACACACGTCCCAGTGAAGCAGCTGAAGCTGCGCGTCTCCCTTCCCCGGCCGGCGTATGACGTCACCGGAGAAGGAGGACACCGCACGGGAGAGCAGGAAGGTAAGAGGTGTCTGTGTGTGTGTCTGTGTGTATATGAGTGGATGCAGAATGGGATGGGCCCCTGGCTGGACACACAAGGGGGGGCCCGGCTAGACACACAAGGGGGGACCCTGGCTGGACACACAAGGGGGGGCCCGGATGGACACACAAGGGGGGCCTTGCTGGACACACAAGGGGGAGCCCTGGCTGGACACACAAGGGGGAGCCCTGGCTGGACACACAAGGGGAAGCCCTGGCTGGACACACAAGGGGGAGCCCTGACTGGACACACAAGGGGGAGCCCTGACTGGACACACAAGAGGGAACCCTGGCTGGACACACAAGGGGGAGCCCTGGCAGGACACACAAGGGGGAGCCCTGGCTGGACACACAAGGGGGAGCCCTGACTGGACACACAAGGGGGAGCCCTGGCTGGACACACAAGGGGGGAGCTGGATGGACACACAAGGGGGAACCCTGGCTGGACCCACAAGGGGGAGCCCTGGCTGGACACACAAGGGGAAGCCCTGACTGGACACACAAGAGGGAACCCTGGCTGGACACACAAGGGGGAACCCTGGCTGGACACACAAGGGGGAACACTGGCTGGACACACAAGGGTGAGAGCCTGGCTGGACACACAAAGGGGAACCCTGGCTGGACACACAAGGGGGGGAGCCTGGCTGGACACATAAGGGGGAGCCTGGCTGGACACATGGGAAAGGGTGGGCAGGATGGCTATATGGTGGGGCAGGCTGGACACATGGAGGCCAGGATGGATATGTGAGGGGGATGGATATATGGGGGGGCCGGATATATGGGGGGCGGGGCAGGCTGGACACATGATGGCCAGGATGGATATGTGGGGGGCAGGCTGGACACATGGGGGGCTAGGATAGATATGTGGAGGGGCAGGCTCGATACATGTGGGCTAGGATAAATATATGGAGGGGCCACGCTGGACATATGGGGGCCAGTATGGATATATGGGGGGGTGTCAGGATGGATATATGCAGGGGGGAAGGGCAGGATGGATATATGAGGGGGCAGGCTGGACACATGGAGGTCAGGATGGATATATGGGGGGCAGGCTGGAAACATGGAGGCCAGGATGGATATATTGTGGGGGGCAGGCTGGACACATGGAGGACAGGAAGGATATGTAGGGGGGGCATGCTGGACACATGGAGGCCAGGATGGATATATGGGGGGCAGGCTTGACACATGGGGCTTTAGGACAGATATATGGGAGGGGGCAGGCTGGACACATGGAGGCCAGGACAGATATATGGGGGGGCAGGCTGGAAACATGGAGGCCAGGATGGATATGTGGGGGGGCAGGCTGGACACATGGAGGCCAGGATGGATATATGGGGGGAACAGGAGGGCCACATGGGGGACTAGGATGGGTATATGGGAGGGGGCAGGCTCGATACACGTGGGCTAGGATAAATATATGGAGGGGTCACACTGGACATATGGGGGCCAGAAGGGATATATGGGGGGTGTCAGGATGGATATATGCAGGGAAGGGGGGGCCAGGATGGATATATGGGGGTGCCAGGCTGAACAAGGGACTTAATTACTGTTTGGGGCCAGATTGAGGAACATACTTTATTAGTTTATGGTGGCCAGTGAGGAACATTATTATTTTAGAGTCCAATTAGAGACATTATTACTTCTGTAATATAATTTACTTTTTAGGAAATTGTTTTCCATGGGATAGGACAAAAGCGGGCTCCTGTTACTGTGCAGGGCGGCACTATATCGCTTTTTTTCTTCAACTGGTGTAGTGTAGAAGTCGGGGGGTGGAGTGGGAATATTCCCTAGAAGAGATCAGTTATTGATAACTGTGTGTTATTTTCTGCAGAGATGATTCCTGGCTGGAAGAAGTGATGGCCGTCTGTGCCAGATGAAGAAGAAAAGCGAAGATGAAGGACTTCACCTAGAGACGTCACTGGTGAGTCAGTGTATTACATGTGACTCGCCCCCTGGGCCGTGGGGCACTCGGATCCGGGCAATAGGGAGACGATGGGGGTAGTAGTGGCGACCCGGTTCCGTGGCTCAGGGTGGTCAGGCCAATGGTAGTCTGCTATGTTCTGCTGATAATGTCCGACTACGCCACCCGTGGATTGCGGTTATTAGGAACCGCCGCTGCATGCAGACCGCTGGGGCTGATGAGGTGTGCAGCTAGGGTAGTGTGACTCTCCACGGGAAGAGTGCGGCCCCAGGGCAGTATAATGGATGTTGGGAGTGATGGTAGTGGGAGTCCCAGTGCTGATAGTGCTGGAGGAGCAAGGAGCACACAGACAACAGGTTGCAGTCCAGGGTCTTTACTAAACAGGTAAACTGACCCACAAACAGTCCCGGCTAGGAGGGGACCTGGATGTCTGAGAGCAACGGGGAAATTGGCCCTGGTCAGGGTGAGGGTGTAGGCCTACCGTGCTTTCTGCGCTCCTTCTGGCTATCTCCTCCTGATAGGGTAACAGCCCACGTTTCCGAGCTTTCCGTGTTTTCTCGCCTGTATGGCCTGCGACGTGGGTTCCTTTCTGCTCCCAGCCTTGTATGGCTTTACTGGTCCCTTCTGTTGTGGCAGGGCCTCCAGGCTTCTTAGGCCAAGGAATATACAGTCCCTTGCGGACTGGTTCTCTGCTGGGGGATGTGGAATCCTTCCAGCCTCAGACACCAAAGTCTGGTAGATTAAGTCTGTTATCTGCCAAGACAGGCTTGCTTCGCCTCTTGTCTCTGGCTTGTGGCTCTCCTCCTGCCACACTTCCTCTTAGGTGCAGTGCAACTGTCTGTCCCTGCTCTGCTGAGACACGTCTCAGTCCTGAGACAGGTCATCTGGGTTCTCTCTAGCCCTGCCCCCAGCACCAGCTTTTATAGGGGCAGCCTGCTCCCCCTACTGGCCTGAGACAGGAGGCATTGCATGCTAATGTTCCCCTGACTAGAGAACCTCCCCCCTGCTCTCAGACACAGCTTTAATTACACTTGTGGCATCCAGGCCAGGGTGACACATTCCCCCCTAGTGAAATTTAGTACTCCGGGACTAAACAGTAAACAAAGACAATATGCATAACAATAAAACATTAATAGACAGACGACGCACAAATTGAGTTCTTAAGGTCACAGTGTGGCCTGTGACCGGGTGTCCATATCACCAGCACAACGGGGAGCCTTAACCAGGTGGGGGTCTGTCCTACCCCAAGTCCTTCACAGTCTTAGTTCATTCCTGGGTTAGGCTCTGAACGCAGTCCATACAAGGTCCCGGTTATAAAAAGTCCATAACCTGTGAGTCCTTACGGTAGCTGCAAGAAACTGAAACAGAGTATTACCAAACATGCATGTAACTTTGCAAACAATTCAACATTTGGCAACAGGGTTATTTACAATTTTAGTACACTCTATATTCTCCAGCGAGCGGGTATCTGTCCCTTTGTGCTCCTGGTTGACCTACGTAGCCCACTGTCTGGTAGTGGACTGACTTGGCTTTCCCCACTAGCGTTAGGGGTGCAGCTACCAGCTGGGTGTACAGGTAGGGCAGGCAGCTGTCTGCGAGTCCTTTGGCTTACCGCAGGCATGGCAGGCTCACTGTCAGCAGAGGGTTGACTCTCCTGGGCTGCTGGTACAGGCTCTTCTGCCTCTGGAACTGCTTGCTCCTCTTCACCTTCCGGCTCTGGTGTTGGTTGTTGCTGTGCCGGTTGCAGGAAATGCAGGACAGGTACCACTATGGCATCATTTATGCGAGTCCAGGACTGAGGAAACTCTCCGAGAACGGTGCTGATCATTTCTTCCTTGTCCTCTGCGGGTTCAAGGTCACTCTGATCCTCTTCTGCACTACGGAGTTGCTCGGGGCACCTTTTGAGATGGTCTCTGGAGACGACACTAGTGGTTTCTCCTCCGTCCTTGGTGATTACGCACACCTTTGGGTTGTCGTGGTCAGACTGCAGTACGGTGTAGGACTCCCATCTCCAGGTCTACGGGCAGCTTTCCTGGTCTAGCTTGCATCAGGTAAGCCGGGGTGCAGTTTGTAGCATTCACCGGGATATTGTTGTATAGGTCTATCAGGTCCGGCAGTTTTTCTGGCCACAGGCTGCGTTCCTCCAGGGGCAACGTCTTCAGGAGATCAATGACTATATTGTTCATCTTCTCACACATCCCGTTGGTTTGGGGGTGGTAAGGCGTTGTACGAATCTTCTTACAGCCATAGAGGTTGCAGAACTCCTGGAAGATTTCAGCCTCGAACGCTGGACCCTGGTCTGTCAGGACCTGTTCCGGATACCCGTGTGGACGGCAGAAATATTGCTGGAAGGCTCTGGCCGCTGTTTGGGCTGTCAAGTCCTTTACCGGGACCACCACTAGAAAACGGGAATAGTGGTCCACGATTGTCAGGGCATAGATGTATCCTGACCGGCTGGGAGCCAATTTGACATGGTCCAGAGCTACCAGCTCAAGAGGCTGCGTGGTGATGATGGGCCTCAAGGGTGTCTTCTGGCTGGCACGGTCCTTCCTCCTTAGGTGACAAGTGCCACAGTCTCTGCACCATTTTTCTACAGCTCCTCTCATGCCGACCCAAAAGAATCTTCCTCTTAGTAGGAACTCCAGTTTCTTCCAACCGAAGTGTCCCGCTCTGTCATGGTAAGCCCCCAGGACCATAGCTGCATCCCTCCTTGGGACCACGACTTGCCAGGTCAGCTCGTGCATCCGGTGGTTGACAATCCTTCTGCACAACTTGCCTTCGTAGAGGAACAGCTTGCTCTTCTCCTTCCATAGCTGCTTGGCTTCCTCTGGGGCATCTGGATCTAAGCGGGCGTCTTCCCGGGTCAGCAGATCTTTCACCAGGCGGACTGCAGGGTCACTATCTTGGGTCTCGGCCCAGCTGTGGTGAGGTAGGGGATTCATCATCACAGTTGTTAGATCCTCCTCCTTCACGCGGTGAGAGTGTTGAGCGGCTCCATACCGGTGAAACGCGGGGAGTTCTACCTCCTCCAGCTCTTCTGGGTCTTCGTCACCTTCAGGTAAGTGAGGCATCCTTGATAGGGCGTCCGCGTTGGAGTTGGTTTTGCCTGCCCGGTACTTGATCACGAAGTCATAGTTGGAGAGACGGGCCATCCACCGCTGTTCCAGGGCACCCAGTCTTGCATTGTCCAGGTGTGTCAACAGGTTGTTGTCCGTGTACACGGTGAACTTTGCGGAGGCCAGGTAATGCTTGAAGCATTCCGTCACGGCCCACACCACCGCCAAGAATTCTAGCTTGAAGGAGCTGTAATTCTCCGGGTTCCTCTCGGTGGGCCTCAGCTTCCGGCTGGCGTATGCGATCACCCGTTCTCTGCCCTGTTGGTTTTGGGACAATACGGCTCCCAGTCCCACATTACTGGCATCTGTGTGGAGAATGAAAGGCTGGCCATAATCAGGGTAGGCCAGGATCTCATCCCCTGTGAGGGCCATCTTTAGCTGGCGGAAGGACTCCTCTTCCGGTTTATCCCACTTGAAGGGCGGCTTTTGCCTCCTGGACTTAGACTGTCCGATCAGGAGGTCCTGCATAGGAGCTGCCATCTTGGTGAACCCGGGGATGAATCTTCGGTAGTAGCCTACCAACCCGAGAAACTGTCTCACCTCTTTGATGTTCGAGGGGCTTGGCCAGTTCTTGATTGCCGTGACCTTGTCAGGGTCGGGGGCCACTCCTTCCGCGCTTACCACGTGCCCTAGGTACTGGACCTTTGGTTTCAGCAGGTGACACTTCGATGGTTTCACCTTCAGGCCATAGCCTGCCAGGGCTTCGAACACCTCGGCCAGGTGCTTCAGATGGTCCTCGTAGGTCTTCGAATAGACGATCACGTCGTCCAGGTAAAGGAGGACCGTCTCGAAGTTTCGGTGCCCTAGACAGCATTCCATCAGCCGCTGGAAGGTCCCTGGTGCGTTGCAGAGCCCGAAAGGCATGCAGTTGAATTCGCTCAGTCCCATCGGGGTGGTGAAGGCGGTCTTCTCCTTGTCAGCCTCTGCCACAGGAACCTGCCAGTACCCGCTAGTAAGGTCCAAAGTAGAAAAGAAGTTAGCTGATTTTAGTGCGGCTAAAGACTCCTCTATTCTAGGCAGCGGATATGCGTCTTTGTGAGTGATACGGTTGATTTGTCTATAGTCGACGCACATTCTCATGGTGCCGTCTTTCTTTTTGACCAGAACCAAGGGGGCTGCCCAGGGGCTACAGCTGTCTCTAATAACCCCAGCTTCTTTCATCTCTCTTAGCATGCCCCTTGCGTTCTGATAATGTGCAGGGGGTACAGGTCTGTGCCTCTCTTTTATCGGTGGGTGGCTCCCTGTGGGGATGTGGTGTTCTATCCCCTTTACTCTGCCGAAGTCTAGCGGGTGCTTACTAAAGACTCTCTCGTACTCCTGTACCACCCGGTAGACTCCTTGTTTTTGGTGCAGGGGAGTGGAGTCAGCACCCACGTGGAGTTTCTGGCACCAGTCCTCCTTTTGTTTCTGGGAGCCATTACCCTCCGCCTGAGGAGATGGAGGCAAGGGTTCCACGGCCCTGATAGCTTTGTGTTCGACCACAAACAGCTTGGCGAGTGTAGCGTACCTGGGTAAGTGTACCTCCCTCTCCCCAATGTTGAGGATGCGGACGGGCACCCTCCCATGACGGACATCAACCACCCCCCGGGCTGTCAAAATGGTGGGCCTGCTGTCTGAGTACACGGGTTCTACCATGGCTTGGTAGTCTCTACCTCTCAACCCGATTGCAGTCCGACACCAGATCATCATTTCACTTTTGGGAGGCATGGAAATGGGGAATGGGTCACTCAGTCTTACGCTACCGATCTCACCACCAGACAGTTCTAGCTGCTGCCGTCTCATCAGGGCCTTTATCTCCTTGTTGAGAACTCTCTGTTGGCTGGAACTAGCATTCACCGCCACCTGTTGTAAGATTACAATTACCTCTGAAAGACAATTTTCAATTACATTAGTACCCACAGTTATTTTAGGGTGACTTTCACGACAGTCAATGTCCACAATAATCACTCCCTGTGCCGGTAGTTCAACTTTACCAATCTTAATGGTCATCTCCTTGAACCCCATCTGCGGCACGGGTAAGCCATTACTGGCGATGATGCTCAAGTTACCGTCTGGATACCGTGTGATATCAGCATCAGTCCAATACTGCTTAAAAAGTACATAAGGGATAGTGGTTACTTGTGACCCAGTATCCAGCAAGGCGCTCATGGGGATACCGTCCAGCACCACGGGTAAAACCGGGCGCCCCCTAACGTACTTATTACGCCAATTGTAAGGGCCTGGTGATCTTATGCCTGGGGATTGGCCCTCTGCCCCAAGTTGGACCCGTTTAAATTACAGTACCTGGAAATGTGTCCGGGCTGGTTGCATCGACGGCAAATGGGCTGTCCATCCTCTGCGTAGCGGTCTGTGGGCCTCCCTCGGAACGACGGGATCCTCCTCTGTCGACGCCATGGGACATCCTCCGGACTTGAAGCCAGCTCGATGGGTTTTGACGGGTCCACTTGCAACGCCTGGACGGTCCTGGTCAACGCCGCGACGCTCCTGGTCAGCTCCTGGACTTGTTGGTGCAGATCTTTCGACGGGGCTTGGTTCAGGGCCTGTGCATCAGTCTCCACAGAGTCCATAGAGGAGGGCGCCGCCTCCTGGTGGTAAGTGATAGCAGGGCGCCGGGGGTTTATAGCGCCACTGGTTGCAGATTCACGGAGCACCCTTATGGCCCTGTCCTTAAATTGGGCAAAGGTCAGGTCGAGGTTCTGAAAGAACATGAGGCGCAGTTGGGCCCTGTGGGCGCTAGACAGCAGACCTTCTATGAATTGTTCTGTTAGCAGCTTATCCGTTTCCTGCACACTGCCAGGGTCAGTTTGTTGAATAGCCCTCAAGGCTTCCTGCAGATTTAGGGCATAGTCTCTGATGCTGTCCTGTGCCCGCTGCTTACATCCATATAACCTCATTTTAATCTCAGCGGAGGTACGTGTGTCAAAGGTACCCCGCAGCCGGGCCAGAATACCCTTCACAGTCCTTTTCTCCTCAGTGGGCCATGATTTTACCTCCCGCTGGGCTGCGCCAGTTAACTGCCCTGTTAATATGCTGACCTTCTGTTCCTCTGTCAGGGGGTAAACGTGGAACAAACTGTATAGCCTTTCCTTGAAGTCAGTTAGGGCATGGGGCTCCCCTGAGTATTTGGGCAGCCAGGCCGCTCCAGGGATGTAGGGCAAGGAAAAGGGCATCACCGCTGCTGCAGTTGCGTTGGTGGTAGTGGGCGCCTCTGTGTCCGTCATCTTCCTCCTCCCCTAGTTACGCGTGGCCTACCTTCCGACGATCCTCTTCTGTAGGCCGCGGCTCCGCTGCTGCTGCTATGGACGAGGACCTGGCGTCGCGTCCTGATGACGTCAGCGTCGCTCTCTCTCCCTTCCAGGACCTTGCGCAGCGTCGGTGCGTGGGGCGGAGCTTCGGATCTCGCGCGGTTTTGACGTCCACGCCCCTCTTCTTCCCGCGCGGCGTCCTGAAGATGGCGTCCGATGGCGGGAAGCAGCTGCGGATGGCGGGAAGGCGGCAGAAGATGGCGGGAAACGGTCCAAGATGGCGTCCGATGGCGGGAATCGGCTTCGGATGGCGGGAAAAGACTCCGGACGGCGGGAAACTTTGCCACAGGTAAGTTACAAAAGTCTTTTTCAGGCACGCAGTACCCGGTGGTTGCGGGCACGAAATCCTGCCGACTACGCCAAAGCTGACTCGCCCCCTGGGCCGTGCGGCACTCGGATCCGGGCAATAGGGAGACGATGGGGGTAGTAGTGGCGACCCGGTTCCGTGGCTCAGGGTGGTCAGGCCAATGGTAGTCTGCTATGTTCTGCTGATAATGTCCGACTACGCCACCCATGGATTGCGGTTATTAGGAACCGCCGCTGCATGCAGACCGCTGGGGCTGATGAGGTGTGCAGCTAGGGTAGTGTGACTCTCCACGGGAAGAGTGCGGCCCCAGGGCAGTATAATGGATGTTGGGAGTGATGGTAGTGGGAGTCCCAGTGCTGATAGTGCTGGAGGAGCAAGGAGCACACAGACAACAGGTTGCAGTCTAGGGTCTTTACTAAACAGGTAAACTGACCCACAAACAGTCCCGGCTAGGAGGGGACCTGGATGTCTGAGAGCAACGGGGAAATTGGCCCTGGTCAGGGTGAGGGTGTAGGCCTACCGTGCTTTCTGCGCTCCTTCTGGCTATCTCCTCCTGATAGGGTAACAGCCCACGTTTCCGAGCTTTCCATGTTTTCTCGCCTGTATGGCCTGCGACGTGGGTTCCTTTCTCCTCCCAGCCTTGTATGGCTTTACTGGTCCCTTCTGTTGTGGCAGGGCCTCCAGGCTTCTTAGGCCAAGGAATATACAGTCCCTTGCGGACTGGTTCTCTGCTGGGGGATGTGGAATCCTTCCAGCCTCAGACACCAAACTCTGGTAGATTAAGTCTGTTATCTGCCAAGACAGGCTCTCTTCGCCTCTTGTCTCTGGCTTGTGGCTCTCCTCCTGCCACACTTCCTCTTAGGTGCAGTGCAACTGTCTGTCCCTGCTCTGCTGAGACACGTCTCAGTCCTGAGACAGGTCATCTGGGTTCTCTCTAACCCTGCCCTCAGCACCAGCTTTTATAGGGGCAGCCTGCTCCCCCTACTGGCCTGAGACAGGAGGCATTGCATGCTAATGTTCCCCTGACTAGAGAACCTCCCCCCTGCTCTCAGACACAGCTTTAATTACACTTGTGGCATCCAGGCCAGGGTGACACACATGTACACTTACACTACACACGTGGTCAAAACTGTTGGTACCCCTCGTTTAATGAAAGAAAAACCCACAATGGTCACAGAAATAACTTGAATCTGACAAAAGTAATAATAAATTAAAAAGCTATGAAAATGAACAAATGAAAGTCAGACATTGCTTTTCTGCTTCCACAGAATAAAAAAAAAAAAATAAACTCATGAAACAGGCCTGGACAGAAATGATGGTTCTTCTTAACTTTATATTTTGCTGAACAACCTTTTGAGGCAATCACTGCAATCAAACGACTCCTGTAACTGTCAATGAGACTTCTGCACCTCTCCACAGGTATTTTGGCCACTCCTCATGAGCAAACTGCTCCAGTTGTCTCATGCTTGAAGGTTGCCTTTTCCAGACGGCATGTTTCAGCTCTTTCCAAAGATGCTCAATAGGATTTAGGTCAGGGCTCATAGAAGCCACTTCAGAATAGTCCAATGTTTTCCTCTTAGCCATTGTTGGGTGTTTTTAGCTGTGTGTTTTGGGTCATAATACTGTTGCAAGACCCATGACCTGCGACTGAGACCACGCTTTCTGACACTGGGCAGCACATTTCTCTCTAGAATCCCTTGATAGTCTTGAGATTTCATTGTACCCTGCACAGATTCAAGACACCCTGTGCCAGATGCGGCAGACCAGCCCCAAAACATAAAAGAGACTCCTCCATGTTTCACAGTAGGGACAGTGTTCTTATCTTGATATGCTTCATTTTTCCATCTGTGAACATAGATCTGATGTGCCTTGCCAAAAACTTCCATTTTTGTCTCATCTGTCCATAGGGCATTCTCCTAAAAGCTTTGTGACTTGTGAACATGTAGTTTGGCAAATTCCAGTCTGGCTTTTTTATGATTTTTTTTCAACAATGGTGTACTCCTTGGTCGTCTCCCATGAAGTCCACTTTAGATCAAACAACGACGGATGGTGCGATCTGACACTGATGTTCCTTGAGCTTGAAGTTCACCTTTAATCTCTTTAGAAGTTTTCCTGGGCTCTTTTGTTACCATTCATATTATTCGTCTCTTTGATTTGTTATCAATTTTCCTCCTGCGGCCACGTCCAGGGAGGTTGGCTACAGTCCCATGGATCTTAAATTTCTGAATAATATGTGCAACTGTAGTTACAGGAACATCAAGCTGCTTGGAGATGGTCTTATAACCTTTACCTTTAACATGCTTGTCTATAATTTTCTTTCTAATCTCCTGAGACAACTCTTTCCTTTGCTTCCTTTGGTCCATGTTGAGTGTGGTACACACCATGTCACCAAACAGCACAGTGAGTATCTGTAGCCCTATATACAGGCCCACTGACTGATTACAAGATTGTCGACACCTGTGATGCTAATTAGTGGACACAACTTGATGTAACATGTCCCTTTTGTCACATTATTTTCAGGGGTACCATCATTTCTGTCCAGGCCTATTTCAAGAGTTTAATTTTTTTTTAAATTCTGTGGAAGCAGGGTTGAAAAGCAATGTCTGTCTTTCATTTGTTCATTTTCATCGATTTTTAATTTATTATTACTTTTGTCAGATTCAAGTTTTTTCTGTGACCATTGTGGGTTTTTCTTTCATTAAACGAGGGGTACCAACAATTTTGACCACGTGTGTATATAGTATATACAGAGCTCCTGTGTATGTCACTGGTGATCACTGTATTACCTATACACTATATACAGAGCTCCTGTCTATAATGTCACTGGTGATCACTGTGTTACCTGTACACTGACACTATATACAGAGCTCCTGTGTATAATGTTCCTGGTGGTAATAACAGTGTTGTTAGTATTGTGGTTTTGTATTCATGATCAGTATTGTAGTATTTGGTCACCTTGGGGTGGTAATATATGGTCTGGTCATAGTTTGGCCATATTTGTTCCTTGTATGTGGTATTATTCGGTCACTATGTAGTGGTAATATGTGATCTAGTCAAGGTGTGGCGATATTTGTCCCTTTTGTATGTGGTATTATTGGTGTTGATATAGTGGACTGTGTTGTGTATGGCGGTCATTTATTCTCGCTGATCTTAACTAGGAAAAGATTTTTTTCCATTAGGCCACAGCCCCACCATCAGTATTTGGTCAGTATTTTTCTCAGGAGTGGCTGCCGAAACCAGGAATGGTTGATTAATGCAGAATTGGTGACTTGTTTCTATTATACCTTTTCTCTGATTGTTCATCACCTGTTTTGGCTCCCACTCCTGAGAAAAAATACTGACTGGACACTGACCGAATACTGATAGTAGGGCCGTGGCCTTAGCGATTAAATACTTGGACCAGAGCGGCAGAGATGCACTTACAGGGGTTCTCCGGTGAAAACAAGTAATCATCTCTCCACAGGATCATTGATAATATTGATTGGTGGGGGTCTGACTGCTTGCACACACCGGCAGAATGTGGAGCTTTTCTCCCCATTAGACTGGAGCGGCATGTGAGATGCGACCACTGATCCATTCATTCTCTCAGTGGCTGTGAGCGCTGTTCTTTTTTGCAAGTCTCTAAGAGAATGAATAGAGCTGCGGTCAGACGTCCCACCTGCCGCAGCATTTTAAAATAGGGATGTGTTCTGTCAGGGATAAAACTTCCCCATTCTTCCGATAGGTGCGTTTTCCAATGTTCGGACACAAATGCTCAATAAGTGATCACCTATCCTGTAGAGCCCATGGATCGTTGATAACTTGTTTTAACTAGTGTTGAGCGAGTATGTTCTGTCCGAGTATGCTCGGGCCGAGCGCCGAGTATTTACAGCTGCTCGGTGATATGGTTGAATCGCTCCCGTGTGCATGATTTGCAACTGTTTGACAGCTTTAACCCCTTAACGACATGTCACGTATTAGTACGCGCATGTCGTTATCCTCCGGTTCAGTGAGGGCTCCGGCGCTGAGCCCGCACTGAACCAAGCACATGTCAGCTGATTATTACAGCTGACATGTGCCCGCAACAGGCGCGGGTGGAATCGCGATCCACCAGCGGCTGTTAACATATTAAATGCCGCTGTCAATCTCCGACAGCGGCATTTAATGCGCGCTTCCTGGAAGCGCGTCACTTACCCCGTCCATCGGCGACCCCGTCACATGATCGCGGGTCGGCGATGTGTGGTCATGACAACCCTGGGTCTGCAGCAGACACCAGTGGTTGTAATGATCCTGTCGCTATGAGCGCCATCTAGTGGTCGGCGCTCATAGGACAGGACCATTTCTGCTGCATACAGGGGAACTGCTGGTCCCCTGTATGTAGCAGAGGCGATCGGACAGTTGCTGCTTCAAGTCTCCTATGGAGACTACAGAAGCAAGCAAAAAGTGAAAAAGAAAAGTTTTAAAAAATATGAAAAAAAATAAAAAAATGTAAAAGTTTAAATCACCCCCTAAAATCATAAAATAAACCCCACATACACATATTTGGCATTGCCGCGTTCAGAATCGCCTGATCTATCAATATAAAAATAGAATTAATGCGATCGGTAAATGGCGTAATGAGAAAAAAATTCTAAACGCCAGAATTACGTTTTTTGGTCACCGTAAAATTGCAATAAAATGCAATAACGGGCGATCAAAACATCGGATCTACCCCAAAATAGCATCTATAAAAACTTCAGCTCGGTTCACAAAAAATAAGCCCTCACCCTGCCCCAGATCCCGAAAAATGGAGACGCTACGGGTCTCGGAAAATGGCACCATTTTTTTTTTTTTTACCAAACGTTGGAATTTTTTTTCATCACTTAAATAAAAAAGAACCTATACATGTTTGGTGTCTACGAACTCGTAATGACCTGGAGAATAATAATGGCAGGTCAGTTTTAGCATTCAGTGAACGTGGTAAAAAAAATAAAAAAAAACCTCAGTGGTATTGCACTTTTTTTGCAATTTCACGGCGCTTGGAATTTTTTTCCCGTTTTCCCGTACACGGCATGGTAAAACTAGTAATGGCGTTAAAAAGTACAACTCGTCCCGCAAAAAATAAGCCCTAACATGGCCATATTGACTAAAAAATAAAAACGCTATGGCTCTGGGAACAAGTGGAGCAAAAAGCGAAAATGCAAAAACGGAAAATGCTCCGCGGCTTAAGGGGTTAATACATGTGAGGAATGTCTATTTCTTACACATTCCTCACATGCAGGGTCGGACTGGGGTGTCTGGGGCCCACAGGGAGAACTGACTCTAGGGGCCCACCTACAGCCATATGCAAATATCTGTTTTCCGCTATCCCTGTTATAGTGGAGCATTGACTGGCGGCTCCTGCACATCTACTGTGCACCACTATAACTGGGATGTGCAATTACGGTAGTTTGCATTAAAGGGCTTCTTTGGTTAAAACAAGTTATCACCGATCCATGGGATCCACAGGATCGGTGATCACTTATTGATCGTTTGGGTCCGAACATTGGAAAAGGCGCCTATCAGAAGAATGGGGAAGTTTCATCCCTGACAGGACACTTATCCCCATTTTAAAATGCAGCTTCCAAAAAAGAGCAGCGCTCACAGTCACTGAGGGAATGACTGGATGAGTGGTCGCATCTCACATGCCGCTCCAGTCTAATGGGGAGAAAAGCTCCACATTCTGCCGATTGTGTCCCAGCAGTCAGACCCCCACCAATCAATATCATCACTGATCCTGTGGAGAGGTGATTACTTGTTTTCACCAGAGAACCCCTGTAAGTGCATCTCTGCCGCTCTGGTCCAAGTATTTAATCTCTAAGGCTGCGGCCCTACTATCAGTATTTGGTCAGTATTCAGTCAGTATTTTTTCTCAGGAGTGGGAGCCAAAACCAGGTGAGGAACAATCAGAGAAAAGGTATAATAGAAACAAGTCACCAATTCTGTATTTATCACCCACTCCTGGTTTTGGCAGCTACTCCTGAGAAAAAATACTGACCGAATACTGATGGTGGGGCTGTGGCCTAATGGAAAAAAATCTTTTCCTAGTTAATATCAGCAAGAACAAAATGACTGCCATACACAACACAGTCCACTATATCAACACCAATAATACCACATACAAAAGAGACAAATATCGCCACACCATGACTAGATCACATATTACCACCACATAGTGACCGAATAATACTACATACAAGGAACAAATACGGCCACACCATGACCAGACCACATATTACCACCCCAAAGTGACCAAATACTACAATACTGATCATGAATACAAACCACAATACTAACAACACTGTTATTACCACCAGTGACATTATACACAGGAGCTCTGTATATAGTGTCAGTGTACAGGTAATACAGGGATCACCAGTGACATTATACACAGGAGCTCTGTATATAGTGTCAGTGTACAGGTAATACAGGGATCACCAGTGACATTATACACAGGAGCTCTGTATATAGTGTACAGTGTACAGGCAATACAGTGACCACCAGTGACATTATACACTGGAGCTCAGTATATAGTGTCAGTGTACAGGTAATACAGGGTTCACCAGTGACATTATACACAGGAGCTCTGTATAGAGTGTCAGTGTACAGGTAATACAGTGATCACCAGTGACATTATACACTGGAGCTCTGTATTTAGTGTACAGGTAATACAGTGGTCACCAGTGACATTATACACAGGAGCTCTGTATATAGTGTACAGGTAATACAGTGGTCACCAGTGACATTATACACAGGAGCTCTGTATATATTGCACAGGTAATACAGTGGTCACAAGTGACATTATACACAGAAGCTCTGTATATAGTGTATACATAATATAGTGATCACCAGTGACATACACAGGAGTTCTGTATATACTATATACACACACGTGGTCAGAATTGTTGGTACCCCTCGTTTAATGAAAGAAAAACCCACAATGGTCACAGAAATAACTTGAATCTGACAAAAGTAATAATAAATTAAAAATCTATGAAAATGAACAAATGAAAGTCAGACATTGCTTTTCTGCTTCCACTGAATTAAAAAAAAAAATTAAACTCATGAAATCGGCCTGGACAGAAATGATGGTACCCCTGAAAATAATGTGACAAAAGGGACATGTTAAATAAAGTTGTGTCCACTAATTAGCATCACAGGTGTCTACAATCTTGTAATCAGTCAGTGGGCCTGTATATAGGGCTACAGATACTCACTGTGCTATATATAGGGCTGCAGATACTCACTGTGCCTGTATATAGGGCTACAGATACTCACTGTGCCTGTATATAGGGTTACAGATACTCACTGTGCCTGTATATAGGGTTACAGATACTCACTGTGCCTGTATATAGGGTTACAGATATTCACTGTGCCTGTATATAGGGTTACAGATACTCACTGTGCTTGTATATAGGGTTACAGATACTCACTGTGCCTGTATATAGGGTTACAGATATTCACTGTGCCTGTATATAGGGTTACAGATACTCACTGTGCTTGTATATAGGGCTACAGATACTCACTGTGCTTGTATATAGGGCTATAGATACTCACTGTGTTGTTTGGTGACATGGTGTGTACCACACTCAACATGGACCAGAAGAAGCAAAGGAAAGAGCTGTCTCAGGAGATTAGAAAGAAAATTATAGAAAAGCATGTTAAAAGGTAAAGGTTATAAGACCATCTCCAAGCAGCTTGATGTTTCTGTGACTACAGGTGCACATATTATTCAGAAATTTAAGATCCATGGGACTGTAGCCAACCTCCCTGGACGTGGCTGCAGGAGGAAAATTGATGACAAATCAAAGAGACGGATAATATGAATGGTAACAAAAGAGCCCAGAATAACTTCTAAAGAGATTAAAGGTGAACTTCAAGCTCAAGGAACATCAGTGTCAGATCGTACTATCCACCGTTGTTTGATCCAAAGTGAACTTCATGTAAGACGACCAAGGAGAACACCATTGTTGAAAAAAAAAATAGTAAAAAAGCCAGACTGGAATTTGCCAAACTACATGTTGACAAGCCACAAAGCTTCTGGGAGAATGTACTATGGACAGATGAGACAAAAATTTAAGTTTTTGGCAAGGCACATCAGCTCTATGTTCACAGATGGAAAAATATCAAGAAAAGAACACTGTCCCTACTGTGAAACATGGTGGAGGCTCTGTTATGTTCTGGGGCTGCTTTGCTGCACCTGGCACAGGGTGTCTTGAATCTGTGCAGGGTACAATGAAATCTCAAGACTATCAAGGGATTCTAGAGAGAAATGTGCTGCCCAGTGTCAGAAAGCTTGGTCTCAGTCGCAGGTCTAGCAACAGGATAATGACCCAAAACACACACAGCTAAAAACACCCAAGAATGGCTAAGAGGAAAACATTGGACTATTCTGAAGTGGCTTCTATGAGCCCTGACCTAAATCCTATTGAGCATCTTTGGAAAGAGCTGAAACATTCTGGAAAAGGCAACCTTCAACCATGAGACAACTGGAGCAGTTTGCTCATGAGGAGTCGGCCAAAATACCTGTCGAGAGGCGCAGAAGTCTCATTGACAGTTACAGGAATCGTTTGATTGCAGTGATTGCCTCAAAAGGTTCAACAAAATATTAAGTTAAGAAGAAGAACCATCATTTCTGTCCAGGCCGATTTCATGAGGTTAATTTTTTTTTAAATTCTGTGGAAGCAGAAAATCAATGTCTGACCTTCATCTCTTCATTTTCAAAAATTTGTAATTTATCAGATTGAAGTTATTTCTGTGACCATTGTGGGTTTTTCTTTCATTAAACGAGGGGTACCAACAATTTTGACCACGTGTGTAGTGTAAGTGTACATGTAATACACTGACTCACCAGTGATGTCTCTAGGTGAAGTCCTTCATCTTCGCTTTTCTTCTTCATCTGGCACAGACAGCCATCACTTCTTCCAGCCAGGAATCATCTCTGCAGAAAATAACACACAGTTATTAATAACTGATCTCTTCTAGAGAATATTCCCACTTTCCCCCCCCGACCTCTACACTACACCAGTTGAAGAAAAAAAGCAACATAGTGCCGTCCTGCACAGTAACAGGACTCCTCTTTTGTCCCATCCCATGGAAAACAATTTCCTAAAAAGTAAATTATATTACAGAAGTAATAATGTAATAATAATTGGAATCTAAAGTAATAATGTTCCCCACTGGTCACCATAAACTAATAAAGTATGTTCCTCAATCTGGCTCCCAAACAGTAATTAAGTCCCTTGTCTAGCCAGGCACCCCCATATGTCCCTTCTGGCCACCATTTGTCTAGTGTGACCCCTCCATATATTTATCCTAGCACATGTGTATCGAGCCTGCCCCCTCCCATATACCCATCCTAGCCCCCCCATGTGCCAGTCTGCCCCCCCACATATCCATCCTTGCTTCCATGTTTCCAGCCTGCGCCCCCATATGTCCCCCCCATATATCCTCCATGTGTCCAGCCTGCCCTCTACATATTCATCCTGGCCTCCATGTGTCCAGCCTCTCCCCTCATATATCCATACTGCCCTTACCCCCTGCATATATCCATCCTGACACCCCCCATATATCCAGCGTGCCCCTCCATATATTTATGCTAGCCCATGTGTATCGAGCCCGCCCCCCCCACATATTCATCCTAGCCCCCCATGTGTCCAGCCTGTCCCCCCCATATATCCATCCTGGCCTCCATGTGTTCAGCCTGCCCCCCCTCCCCCATATATCCATCCTGGCCTCCATAAGTCCAGCTTGCCCCCCCCATATATCCATCCTGGCCTCCATATATCCATCTTGCCCCCCCATATATCCATCCTGCCCCCCCCATATATCCATCCTGCCCCCCATATATCCATCCTGGCCTCCATGTGTCCAGCCTGCCCCCCATATACCCATCCTGCCCACCCCCCTTTGCCTGGGTCCACCTTGGTTCCCCCTTGTGTGTCCTGCCAGGGCTCCCCCTTGTGTGTCCAGCCAGGGCTCCCCTCCCTTGCGTGTCCAGCCAGGGCTCCCCCCTTGCGTGTCCAGCCAAGGCTCCCCCTCTTGCGTGTCCAGCCAGGGCCCCCCCCCTTGCGTGTCCAGCCAGGGTTCCCCCCTCGTGTGTCCAGCTGGGCCCCCCCTCGTGTGTCCGTCCAGCTGGGCCCCCCCTCGTGTGTCCGTCCAGCTGGGCCCCCCCTCGTGTGTCCGTCCAGCTGGGCCCCCCCTCGTGTGTCTGTCCAGCTGGGCCCCCCCTCGTGTGTCTGTCCAGCTGGGCCCCCCCTCGTGTGTCTGTCCAGCTGGGTCCCCCCTCGTGTGTCTGTCCAGCTGGGCCCTCCCTTGTGTGTCTGTCCAGCTGGGCCCCCCTTGTGTGTCTGTCCAGCTGGGCCCCCCTTGTGTGTCTGTCCAGCTGGGCCCCCCTTGTGTGTCTGTCCAGCTGGGCCCCCCCTTGTGTATCTGTCCAGCTGGGCCCCCCCTTGTGTGTCTGTCCAGCTGGGCCCCCCCTTGTGTGTCTGTCCAGCTGGGCCCCCCCTTGTGTGTCTGTCCAGCTGGGCCCCCCCTTGTGTGTCTGTCCAGCTGGGCCCCCCCTTGTGTGTCTGTCCAGCTGGGCCCCCCCTTGTGTGTCTGTCCAGCTGGGCCCACCCCTTGTGTGTCTGTCCAGCTGGGCCCCCCCTTGTGTGTCTGTCCAGCTGGGCCCCCCCTTGTGTGTCTGTCCAGCTGGGCCCCCCCCTTGTGTGTCTGTCCAGCTGGGCCCCCCCTTGTGTGTCTGTCCAACTTGGCCCCCCCTTGTGTGTCTGTCCAGCT
The DNA here is from genome assembly GCF_046119375.1 of Phyllobates terribilis. NCBI lineage: Eukaryota > Metazoa > Chordata > Amphibia > Anura > Dendrobatidae > Phyllobates > Phyllobates terribilis. Next base: position 2,859,070 of record NW_027362812.1, read on the forward strand.
GGGCCCCCCCCTTGTGTGTCTGTCCAGCTGGGCCCCCCCTTGTGTGTCTGTCCAACTTGGCCCCCCCTTGTGTGTCTGTCCAGCTGGGCCCCCCCCTTGTGTGTCTGTCCAACTTGGCCCCCCCCTTGTGTGTCTGTCCAACTTGGCCCCCCCCTTGTGTGTCTGTCCAGCTGGGCCCCCCCTTGTGTGTCTGTCCAGCTGGGCCCCCCCCTTGTGTGTCTGTCCAACTTGGTCCCCCCTTGTGTGTCTGTCCAGCTGGGCCCCCCCTTGTGTGTCTGTCCAGCTGGGCCCCCCCATTGTGGGTCTGTCCAGCTGGACCCCCCTTGTGTGTCCTGCTGGCCCCCGCCTTGTGTGTCCAGACCATTACACACACACACACACATACACACACACACACACACACACACACACCTCTTACCTTCCTGCGATCCCGTGCGGTGTCCTCCTTCTCCTGAGTTGCGCGCCTCCTTCACAGCAGGCGCATGACGATGACGTCATACGCCGGCCGGCGAAGGGAGACACGCAGCTTCAGCTGCTTCACAGGGACGTGCGCCGCGGTGGTTCAGGTAATGAACGCTGCGTGCGCGCGTCCCTGCATACACTATGCCTGCGCTTTTAAAGGGCCCGTGCCCCTTAAAACCGCAGGATTTTTTTTTGTTCTCTTCTCCCCCCTCTACTCTGCAGCAGGGGGCGGGGCCCACCGGGAAATTTCCCGGTATCCCGCCAGCCCAGACCGACCCTGCTCACATGTATTAAAACCGTCAAACAGTCGCAAATCATGCACATGGGAGCGATTCAACCATATCACCGAGGAGCTATAAATACTCGGAGCTCGGCCCGAGCATACTCGCCGAAAGGGTTAACAGAACATACTCGCTCAACACTAGTTTTAACCAAAGAAGCCCTTTAATGCAAACATGTCCATCCCAGTTAGAGTGTCGCCCAGTAGATGTGCAGGAGCCGCCAGTCAATGCTCCACTATAACAGGGAGAGCGGATAACAGATATTTGCATCTTGCTGTAGGTGGGCCCCTAGAGTTAATTTCCCCTGTGGGCCCCAGACACCGCAGTCCGACCCTGGTCATCAATATCAGATCAGTGAGGTTCCAACACACGGCCCCCTCACCAATAAGACAGCAGCTGGAAATACTCAGCGTAGAGCCCAAACAGCACAGCTCTGTACACTGTGTAGTGGCCGATCTTGGTACTGCAGCTCCTATTGAAATGATTGTGATCTGAGCTGTAGTACCCGAAACCAGCCATTGCACAGTGTGCGGAGCTGTGCTATTCCAGCTCTTAACACTGTGTACATCATCTTGCAGAAGTAGCTGATGTCTGGGGATTTCAGGTGTCAGACCCCCACTAATCACTGTATGAGTTCTGCTCTACTCCTTTATTAAAGGGGTGGTCTTGTGTTCCTCTCATCAGAAGCTGAAGATTTACAGTTCTGGCCGGTGGCTTGGTGGCTTGGCTGAGCCGCTTGTCTGAATTGTGCCCTCTTGCATTCTGCGGGCAGAGGCGGCTTTGCCTCTGCAGAATGGGACAGGCACAGGGGCGCTGAAGTCCACCAGTCTGCAAGTGAGCGCTTCTTGCCAAGGAGACCAGCCACTTCTCAGGTGGTCAGTAACCATAGCAATGAGCTGTACACTGCAGAATTAAAAATCTTTTCCTTCTTGAGAACAGAGAAGATTTTGAATAAGAAGGAAATTGCAAAGTTTCTTGTTTTTACAAGCTCTTTGCAATCTTAGCCTTTTAATACATTCATTTTATTTAGTTATATATTTATTTTACTCTCTTATATAGCGCCGTTAGATTTTGTAGCACCTTACAGACATTATCATCACTGTCCCCATTGGGGCTCACAATATGAATTCCCTATCAGTATGTCTTTGGAGTGTGGGAGGAAACCGGAGAACCCGGAGGAAACCCACACAAACACGGGGAGAACATACAAACTCCTTGCAGATGTTGTCCTTATATGAACCCAGCCCCACAGCGTTAATCATTGACCCACCATGTTGCCCACATTCCTCGGCTTTTTTAAGATTTTCTGCAATGAATAAGAACACTGAAGAAAATCTAGATTGATCAACATTTAATATCACAAATGCAGTTGCTGCAAAACTTGTCCATAGTCCTGTTCCCAGCTGAAAATTGGATACAATTGTATCTTGTGTAGACAATGCTCTGTGAGCTAAATAGCCGGGATCCACTGCTACAAGGCAGGAAACAGACAGATTCTGCTGATGGGTTCTGCTCCCAGAGCATTATTCAGCCTGGACATCTCAGCTCAGAGCAAAACCAGCTATAAGGCTGTGTGCACACCTAGCAGATTTGATGCAGATTTACATGCGTTTTTTCTGCTAGAGAGAAGCGTTTTCACATGCATTTTTCCAAGCGATTTTGAGCATCACTTGGAAAAGTGCTTGATAAGTTGATCACACAATATAAATCCATGCAACCGAAATGGATCTATAATGTGTGAACAACTTAGATGCTTTAAATGCAGCATCTATAGTAAAAAAAAGAATCAAAACGTTAATAAATAAAAAAAAACAACTGTATATTCACCTCTCCGGCGGCCCCCGGTCTGCTCTCCGGTCTCCTCCGGTCTGCTCCCGGCCGCGTCTTCTCTCTTCAGCGTCCCGCAGTGTACGGTCAGGACCTGCGGTGACGTCATTTAGTCAGCTGATGGCCACGCGACCATCACCTGATGCCGACGTCAGCGGTCATGCGACCATCACCTGACTAAATGACGTCACCGCAGGTCCTGACAGTACAGACAGCAGACCGGAGGAGACCGGAGAGCAGACCGGGGGCCGCCGGAGAGGTGAATATACAGGTTTTGTTTGTTTTTAACTTTTTTATTTCTTTTTTTCACCGCGTGGTAGCCGGGATGAAGAGGAGTTGTAGTCTCGTCTTCCTCCCAGATACCACACGCATCGCGAATAAGCTTCAGCGTAATCGCAGTAGAAATGGTCATGCTGCGTTTTGCAAAGTAATGCGAATTCGGCGCGCAAATTAGCGCATCATGTGCACAGCACATCCGAATTCACATGGCTTTGCATGGCAGACTGTTTTACAAGCGTTTTCGCGGCCGTAAAAACGCCGCAAAAACGCTACAAAAACGCTACGTGGGCACATAGCCTAAGGCTGTGTGCCCACGACGCGTATTTTAAGCGTTTCCGCATGGCAAAAACGCTGCAGAAACGCTTAAAGATGCATGTTAGAAGGTCTGCCATGTTCCCCAATGATAGTCCGCATGTGCTGTGCACATGCTGCGGAAATTTCCGCTGCGGATTATCATTGCGGAAAAAAACGCAGCACTACCAATTATTTTGCGGAAGCGCAGCGTTTTCCTGGCCATTGACTTGCATTGGAACAAATGGATTCCGCTTCACTAGATAAGCACATGCGGAATACATGCGTTCAATGTGCGGATGGTACCCGCGTGTGGAGGATGGGAGACTCTCCTCCGGACCCGGGTACCATAGAACCTGTCAAAATAAAGAATAAAATAAAAAATAAATGTTATATTTACCTTCTGACGGCCCCCGCTGCGCTCGTCCTCCCATGTCGGCAGCTCGCGATGGACTGAAGGACCAGCGCTGACGTCATAGTCATGTGACGGCAGGTCCTTCAGTGTACCGCGATCTGCCGGCAGCCAGGACGGAGCGAAGCGAGACTGCGGGGGCAATCGGAAGGTAAGTATAGATTTATTTTTTTATTTTTAACCAGTCGTTGGGGTCACACTATATAAATCCATGCCGTTTTCATGGATTTCTATAGTGTGACCAAGTTGACAAGCACTTTCCAAGTGATGCTAAAATCGCTTGTAAAGCGCTTGTCAACCCGCATGCGGAAATGCAGGAAAAACGCATGTACAATCCGCATATACAATCCGCATGTACAATCCGCGTGTACAATCCGCATATACAATCCGCATGTACAATCCGCGTGTACAATCCGCATATACAATCCGCATGTACAATCCGCGTGTACATTCCGCGTGTACAATCCGCATGTACAATCCGCATGTACAATCCGCATGTACAATCCGCATGTACAATCCGCATGTACAATCCGCATGTACAATCCGCATGTACAATCCGCATGTACAATCCGCATGCGTTTTTTCTGCCAGCGAGATGCAGAAACGCTCAGGAAAAATCCGGAGCATTTCTGCATCGTGGGCACATAGCCTAAGTCTCTGCATTTGTCTGCTTACACATCAGTACATTTCTGAACACATTCAGCAAAAATTGCAGTACATTTGTTAAAATTGGGCATATAGCATACTATAGGTGCTTCTCACAAAATTAGAATATCATCAAAAAGTTAATTTATTTCAGTTCTTCAATACAAATAGTAAAACTCATATTATATAGAGTCATTACAGACAGAGTGATCTATTTCAAGTGTTTATTTCTGTTAATGTTATTATCTCAGTAAATTAGAATACTTTATAACACCAGCTTGAAAAATGTTTTTAAAATCTGAAATGTTGTCCTACTGAAATGTATGTTCAGTAAATGCCCTCAATACTTGGCCAGGCTCCTTTTGCATCAATTACTGCATCAATGCGGCAATGTGAAATGGAGGCGATCAGCCTGTGACACTGCTGAGGTGTTATGGAAGCCCAGGTGGCTTTGATAGAAGCCTTCAGCTCGTCTACATTGTTGGGTCTGGTGTCTCTCATCTTTCTCTTGACAATACCCCATAGATTCTCTATAATAGATTCTCTATGGGGTTAAGGTCAGGCGAGTTTGCTGCCAATCAAGCACAGTGATACTGTTGTGTAAACCAGGTATTGGTACTTTTGGCAGAGTGGACAGGGGCCAAGTCCTGCTGGAAAATGACATTTCCATCTCCAAAAAGCTTGTGGGCAGAGGGAAGCATGAAGGGCTCTACAATGTCCTGGTAGACGGGTGCGCTGACTTTGGTCTTGATAAAACACAGTGGACCTACACCAGCAGATGACATGGCTCCCCAAACCATCACCGATTGTGGAAACTTCACACGAGACCTCAAGCAGCTTGGATTGTGGCCTCTCCACTCTTCCTCCAGACTCTGGGACCTTGATTTCCAAATTAAATGCAAAATTTACTTTCATCGGAAAACAACACCTTGGACCACTGAGCAACTGTCACACTGTCACAGAATACTGGAGGTAGGGGGCCTAAGCTGACCCTAAGCTGGGGCCCTGACTAATCCCTCATCCTGGAGGTACTGTTAAAGGTACAGAGGTCCAGGCCGCCAGCGTAACCCCTACCTTCTGAGGATCCCTGCACCTAAGTAATCTAGTCCTGAGAAGGACCCCGATCACAACAATTGGGAACCAGAAATAATATGCCCACACACAGTAATTAGACGAACGAGACAGTACAAGGGAAAAACCAAAACCACCTTGCATACAACTTCTAAACAACTACAACAGAGGGAACACCAACGGGAAAGGAGATAAATGATAAAGCGAGGAAAGGGAAAAAACACTTCCAAATACACTTATCTCAGCAACTCCAAACACCACGATCCGCTCTGTAAGTCTGAATGAAAAGCTTTCAGCGACACCTCCCAAACAGACCTGCAGGAATATAAAGGAGTCTCACTAAAGAAGCATTGATTGCAGCTGGGCGAGGCTGGACCTCAGCTAGCCCAGAGAGAGAGAGAATTAACTCCTACACTGCCGAGAAAACACAAAGCACCAACAAGTCAGCTGCGAGAAGTCAGGCTGTGTACTCGTGACGATCTTCGTGGCAACACACCCGTGACAGTACCCCCCCTTCTACGAGGGGCCTCTGGACCCTCAGGGCCAGGTTTATCCGGGTGAGTCGTGTGGAAGGCCCGAACTAATCGGTCTGCGTTAATATCCGACGCAGGAACCCACATCCTCTCCTCAGGACCATACCCCTTCCAATGAACCAAGTACTGAAGGGACCGGCGATTACAACAATTGGGAACCAGAAATAATATGCCCACACACAGTAATTAGACGAACGAGACAGTACAAGGGAAAAACCAAAACCACCTTGCATACAACTTCTAAACAACTACAACAGAGGGAACACCAACGGGAAAGGAGATAAATGATAAAGCGAGGAAAGGGAAAAAACACTTCCAAATACACTTATCTCAGCAACTCCAAACACCACGATCCGCTCTGTAAGTCTGAATGAAAAGCTTTCACCGACACCTCCCAAACAGACCTGCAGGAATATAAAGGAGTCTCACTAAAGAAGCATTGATTGCAGCTGGGCGAGGCTGGACCTCAGCTAGCCCAGAGAGAGAGAGAATTAACTCCTACACTGCCGAGAAAACACAAAGCACCAACAAGTCAGCTGCGAGAAGTCAGGCTGTGTACTCGTGACGATCTTCGTGGCAACACACCCGTGACAGCAACAGTCCAGGTGTTTTTCTCCTTGGCCCAGGTAAGATGCTTCTGGCGTTGTCTATTGGTGATGAGTGGCTCGACACAAGGAATGTGACACTTGTAGCCCATGTCCTGGATACGTCTGTGTGTGGTGGCTCTTGAAGCAATGACTCCAGCAGCAGTCCACTCCTTGTGAATCTTCCCCAAATGTTTGAATGGCCTTTCCTTAACAATCTTTTCAAGGCTGCGGTTATCCCGGTTGCTTGTGCACCTCTTCCTACCACACTTTTTCTTTCCACTCAACTTTCCATAAATATGCTTGGATACAGCACTCTGTTAACAGCCAGCTTCTTTAGCAATGACCTTTTGTGGTTTACACTCCTTGTGGAGTGTGTCAATGACTGCCTTCTGGACATCTGTCAAGTCATCAGTCTTCCCCATGATTGTGGAGCCTACTGAAACAGACAAAGGGACCTTTTTAAATGTGTAAGAAGCCTTTGCAGGTGTTTTTTGTTAATTATTCTAATTTACTGAGATAATGACTTTGTGTTTTCATTGGCTGTAAGCCATCATTATCAACATTAACAGAAATAAACACTTGAAATAGATCACTCTGTAATGACTTTGTATAATATATGAGTTTCACTTTTTGGATTGAAGAACTGAAATAAATAAACTTTTTGATGATATTCTAATTTTGTGAGAAGCACCTGTATGTTTGATGCATCTCATTAGCTAAGCTCAACCTCTTCCTTGCTTCACCTCAATTTGAGCCATAAATTGTGATATTTCATTTTGGTGCATTTTATGACTCCTTTTTGTCTCACTTTTCTCATAACTATTTTTTTTATAACTGAGGGAAAATAACAAAATCTTATTTGTTGTACTCAAGTTTTCACAGAAACATCTGATAAAGTGTTGACTTATTTTTCTGAGTTAAACTCTTCCTTTTGGCCCTCTATATATTTGAGTTTGACAGCCCTGATGTAGATGGATGATGATGTGGCAAGAAGGGGCAGAGGGGCAGAGCCTCCTGGCTCTCAGCTTCGCTCTCCACTGCTCACAGGAGACAGCAGTTACTTCACAAATGTAACTGATAGAAAAGATGTCACGTAAGAGGGGGTCAGGGGAGCGATGTGCTGCAGGAAGAGGAGGATTAGGCAGGGAGCGCTGTGCTGCAGGAAGAGGAGGATTAGGCAGGGGAGTGATGTAATGCAGGAGGGGGAGGCTTAGGCAGGGAAGCGATGTGCTGCAGGAAGAGGTGGCTTATGCAGGGGAGTGATGCAATGCAATAGGAGAGGATTAGTCAGGGAGCGATGTGCTGCAGGAAGTGCAGGATTTGGCAGTGGGCGATGTGGTGCAAGAGGGGATTTGGCAGTGGGTGATGTGGTGCAGGAAGGGGGAGATTTAGAAAGGGCACAATGTGCTGCAAGGAGGGGAGGATTAGACGGGAGCAATGTGCCGCAAGAGGGGGAGGTTTAGACAGGGGAGTGATGTGCTGCAGGAGTGGGAGAATTAAGCGGTGAGAAACATGCTGCAGGACGGGGAGGGTTAGGCAGGGGAGCAATGTGCTGCAGGTGGAAGGAGAATCTGTGACTACAGCCCAGTGTTTAAGGTTTATTGGAGCCTGTCTTTTATATATTTTATTGGTTTTTTTTCTGACAAAACTGCATAACATCTGACATGAAGTCCGCTTAGCAGTCACTGTCCCTGTAGATTGTTACTGTCCAGGTTCACCGCTGTCTCTTTTTGTTTTTAGTGCCAATCTGACAGCAGTGAAGGTTCCGCTGATAATGGCGGTCGGGTTCCGAATAGAATGTTCATGTCTGTTCTCATTGTTGTAACATCACGGAATATGCTAATTTCTTCTGACCACACCCGATGACTGAATAAAGGCGCCTCACTCACTTGTCTATGTCATCACTTCGTGGTGTCACAATGATCTAAGGGGATAAAAAAACGCTCCTGGCAGCTTTACAGTCGTCCCTTCGTGTTAAAGGAGCAGGATGATAGAGCCGCACCATGCCAGCCAGAAGAAAAGAAAGTGGAGCCCTTCAAGATGATGAAGCAAGAAAGCACACTGTGGAAGGCCATCCAGGACCAAGAGCATCATGAGGGCCTGGTAATATATACTACACAACTGTTCTGTATATGCTCATGCCATGTAAACCTATGGTGGCCGATTCATCAAGGCTGGTGGATTTCTATACCAGCATTCATGAAGCGCCTATTGGAGGAACGTGCACCAAATTCATTAAAAAGACTAAACCTCTTAATGAACTTGACTCATCCTTAAAGGGGTTGTTCCCTTTCAATAAATGAATGTCCCTAGCTGCAGGTCATTTAATTAAAAAAAAGAGGTTCCACCATCTCAGAGCTGCAGCAGCTCAGTGCGCTCAGCTGGGCAGTCCGTCTGATTACATTTGTTGGCTGCGGCAGTATTGAGGTGATGGCAGTGCCATACACAATCCCAGGAATGGGTCAGGACAGCACAGTTTGATTCTTTATACCTGCAGCCAGGGTCATTCATTTATTGAAATATCCCCTTAAAACTGACGTACTACACCTCAAGAAATGTACTCCAGTCAAAAGATGGAGTCAATTTCAGTCCTATTTTACACCACTTTTCCAGCCTAATTTGTAATAAGTTTTCAGGTAAAGCTAAGCCACAAGCGGTCCAGATAAGCTCTGTTCACTATTTAAGAAGTTAAAAGAGTGGGTGTAAAAAGGTCAGAGTATTTAAATGTAAGTTGTGCAGGAATTTACTGAGATTCAAATAGTTGTGCAACAGATTTCCGGTGAAAACTGCTTGATGAAAAATGTTCCTTGAATAATATAACATTTCAGGTTAGTGGTAATAGATTTTATTATGGGACGTTGATCCAGGGAACTAGTCTGATTGCCATATGTGGAGTCGGGAAGGAATTTTTCCCCTAAAATGGGGCAATTAGCATCTGCCTCATGGGGTTTTTGCCTTCCTCTGGATCAACACATTAGTTTTTAGGTTGAACTTGATGGACTTGTGTCTTTCAACCTTAAAACTATGAAACTGTCCCTGTATTGAGGTTCAAGGGTGAAGCCCAGGGTTCATTTGGAACCATCAGAAATGGTGTGTTTTGCGCCCAGTCTGTCCAAGGAAGCCTGTTTGAGCCAACGGCCTCAGAAATATCCTAACATTTCAGAAAGTAGCAATAGTTAGGGTGGCTGAACCATTCTAGCCTTAAGTTTGCCCCTCCAGTCAGCATCTACTATGTAGATGCAATCAAGGCCATGTAATAAGTCTTTATCGCTGTACAGGGCTGTAAGAGTGAAGGCCAGAGTTCCTTTGGAACCTGTAGGATAGACTGGCTTTTGCCAAGTCTTTCCAAAGAAGCTTTTTTGAGCCATAGGCCTCAGACAGGTCCTAACAAGAAAGTGGCATTAGATAGGTTTTTCTTTAGTTAGGATTGATTCAACTACTCAAGCCTCAAGCGCACTCCTCCGGCCAGCAGCTACTCTGTAGATGCAACCCTGGGCCTATGGTAAGTATCTATCCCTGTACAGGGGTGTAATGGTAAAAACCTGGGTTCCCTTGGGATCTGCAGAATGGAGTAGCTTGCGCCAAGTCTGTCCGAGGAAGTCTGTTTGAGCCAACAGCCTTAAACAGATCCCAGTATTTAGGGAAAAAAAAAGCTTCAGTTAGAGTTGAATCAACCACTATAGCCTCAAGCTCGCTCCTCCGGCCAGCAGCTACTCTGTAGATGCAGCCCTGGGCCTATAGTAAGTATCTATCCATGTACAGGCGTGTAATGGTAAAGGCCAGGGTTCCCTTGGGATCTGCAGAATGGAGTAGCTTGCGCCAAGTCTGTCCGAGAAAGCCTTTTTGAGCTGATGGATTTAAACAAATTTCAACATTTAGGAAAAAAGCATTAATCTATTTCAGTTAGAGTTAATTCAATTACTCTAGCATAAAGATCCTAATTCACTTTGTCTAAAGGAAGTTAGTTGGCAAATTTTTATTGTGTTAGCAATGAGGTTATGGAACTCTCTACCACATTAACTTGAAATACTTAATTTTCTAAAAAAAATTCAAGGAGGGCATATGTGTGCCTTTCTTGAATAATATAAAATTGCAGGTTATCCGTACTAGATTTTGTTATGGGACGTTGATCCAGGGAACTAGTCTGATTGCCATATGTGGAGTCGGGAAGGAATTTTTCCTCTAATATGGGGCAATTAGCATCTGCCTCATGGGGTTTTTGCCTTCCTCTGGATCAACACATTAGCTTTTAGGTTGAACTTGATGGACTTGTGTCTTTCAACCTTAAAACTATGAAACTGTCCATGTATTGAGGTTCAAGGGTGAAGCCCAGGGTTCATTTGGAAACATCAGAAATGGTGTGTTTTGCGCCCAGTCTGTCCAAGGAAGCCTGTTTGAGCCAACGGCCTCAGAAATATCCTAACATTTAAGAAAGTAGCAATAGTTAGGGTTGGCTGAACCATTCTAGCCTTAAGTTTGCCCCTCCAGTCAGTATCTACTATGTAGATGCAATCAAGGCCCTGCAATAAGTCTTTATCGCTGTACAGAGCTGAAAGAGTGAAGGCCAGAGTTCCTTTGGAACCTGTAGGATAGACTGGCTTTTGTCAAGTCTTTCCAAAGAAGCTTTTTTGAGCCATAGGCCTCAGACAGGTCCCAACAAGAAAGTGGCATTAGATAGGTTTTTCTTTAGTTAGGATTGATTCAACTACTCAAGCCTCAAGCGCACTCCTCCGGCCAGCAGCTACTCTGTAGATGCAACCCTGGGCCTATGGTAAGTATCTATCCCTGTACAGGGGTGTAATGGTAAAAAACAGGGTTCCCTTGGGATCTGCAGAATGGAGTAGCTTGCGCCAAGTCTGTCCGAGGAAGTCTGTTTGAGCCAACAGCCTTAAACAGATCCCAGTATTTAGAAAAAAAAAGCTTTAGTTAGAGTTGAATCAACCACTATAGCCTCAAGCTCGCTCCTCCGGCCAGCAGCTACTCTGTAGATGCAGCCCTGGGCCTATGGTAAGTATCTATCCCTGTACAGGGGTGTAATGGTAAAGGCCAGGGTTCCCTTGGGATCTGCAGAATGGAGTAGCTTGCGCCAAGTCTGTCCGAGAAAGCCTTTTTGAGCTGATGGATTTAAACAAATTTCAACATTTAGGAAAAAAGCATTAATCTATTTCAGTAAGAGTTAATTCAATTACTCTAGCATAAAGATCCTAATTCACTTTGTCTAAAGGAAGTTAGTTGGCAAATTTTTATTGTGTGAGCAATGAGGTTATGAAACTCTCTACCACATGAAATTGAAATACTTAATTTTCTAAAAAAAATTCAAGGAGGGCATGTGTGTGCCTTTCTTAAATAATATAAAATTGCAGGTTATCCGTACTAGATTTTGTTATGGGACGTTGATCCAGGGAACTAGTTTGATTGCCATATGTGGAGTCGGGAAGGAATTTTTCCCCTAATATGGGGCAATTAGCATCTGCCTCATGGGGTTTTTGCCTTCCTCTGGATCAACACATTAGCTTTTAGGTTGAACTTGACAGACTTGTGTCTTTCAACCTTAAAACTATGAAACGGTCCCTGTATAGAGGTTCAAGGGTGAAGCCCAGGGTTCATTTGGAAACATCAGAAATGGTGTGTTTTGCGCCAAGTCTGTCCAAGGAAGCCTGTTTGAGCCAATGGCCTCAGAAATATCCTAACATTTAAGAAAGTAGCAATAGTTAGGGTTGGCTGAACCATTCTAACTTTAAGTTTGCCCCTCCAGTCAGCATCTACTATGTAGATGCAATCAAGGCCCTGTAATAAGTCTTTATCGCTGTACAGGGCTTTAAGAGTGAAGGCCAGAGTTCCTTTGGAACCTGTAGGATAGACTGGCTTTTGCCAAGTCTTTCCAAAGAAGCTTTTTTGAGCCATAGGCCTCAGACAGGTCCTAACAAGAAAGTGTCATTAGATAGGTTTTTCTTTAGTTAGGATTGATTCAACTACTCAAGCCTCAAGCGCACTCCTCCGGCCAGCAGCTACTCTGTAGATGCAACCCTGGGCCTATGGTAAGTATCTATCCCTGTACAGGTGTGTAATGGTAAAAACCAGGGTTCCCTTGGGATCTGCAGAATGGAGTAGCTTGCGCCAAGTCTGTCCGAGGAAGTCTGTTTGAGCCAACAGCCTTAAACAGATCCCAGTATTTAGGAAAAAAAAGCTTTAGTTAGAGTTGAATCAACCACTATAGCCTCAAGCTCGCTCCTCCGGCCAGCAGCTACTCTGTAGATGCAGCCCTGGGCCTATGGTAAGTATCTATCCCTGTACAGGGGTGTAATGGTAAAGGCCAGGGTTCCCTTGGGATCTGCAGAATGGAGTAGCTTGCGCCAAGTCTGTCCGAGAAAGCCTTTTTGAGCTGATGGATTTAAACAAATTTCAACATTTAGGAAAAAAGCATTAATCTATTTCAGTTAGAGTTAATTCAATTACTCTAGCATAAAGATCCTAATTCACTTTGTCTAAAGGAAGTTAGTTGGCAAATTTTTATTGTGTGAGCAATGAGGTTATGAAACTCTCTACCACATGAAATTGAAATACTTAATTTTCTAAAAAAAATTCAAGGAGGGCATGTGTGTGCCTTTCTTGAATAATATAAAATTGCAGGTTATCCGTACTAGATTTTGTTATGGGATGTTGATCCAGGGAACTAGTCTGATTGCCATATGTGGAGTCGGGAAGGAATTTTTCCCCTAATATGGGGCAATTAGCATCTGCCTCATGGGGTTTTTGCCTTCCTCTGGATCAACACATTAGCTTTTAGGTTGAACTTGATGGACTTGTGTCTTTCAACCTTAAAACTATGAAACGGTCCCTGTATAGAGGTTCAAGGGTGAAGCCCAGGGTTCATTTGGAAACATCAGAAATGGTGTGTTTTGCGCCAAGTCTGTCCAAGGAAGCCTGTTTGAGCCAACGGCCTCAGAAATATCCTAACATTTAAGAAAGTAGCAATAGTTAGGGTTGGCTGAACCATTCTAACCTTAAGTTTGCCCCTCCAGTCAGCATCTACTATGTAGATGCAATCAAGGCCCTGTAATAAGTCTTTATCACTGTACAGGGATGTAAGAGTGAAGGTCAGAGTTCCTTTGGAACCTGTAGGATAGACTGGCTTTTGCCAAGTTTTTCCAAAGAAGCTTTTTTGAGCCATAGGCCTCAGACAGGTCCTAACAAGAAAGTGTCATTAGATAGGTTTTTCTTTAGTTAGGATTGACTCAACTACTCAAGCCTCAAGCGCACTCCTCCGGCCAGCAGCTACTCTGTAGATGCAACCCTGGGCCTATGGTAAGTATCTATGCCTGTACAGGGGTGTAATGGTAAAAACCAGGGTTCCCTTGGGATCTGCAGAATGGAGTAGCTTGAGCCAAGTCTGTCCGAGGAAGTCTGTTTGAGCCAACAGCCTTAAACAGATCCCAGTATTTAGGAAAAAAAAGCTTTAGTTAGAGTTGAATCAACCACTATAGCCTCAAGCTCGCTCCTCCGGCCAGCAGCTACTCTGTAGATGCAACCCTGGGCCTATGGTAAGTATCTATCCCTGTACAGGGGTGTAATGGTAAAGGCCAGGGTTCCCTTGGGATCTGCAGAATGGAGTAGCTTGCGCCAAGTCTGTCCGAGAAAGCCTTTTTGAGCTGATGGATTTAAACAAATTTCAACATTTAGGAAAAAAGCATTAATCTATTTCAGTTAGAGTTAATTCAATTACTCTAGCATAAAGCTCCTAATTCACTTTGTCTAAAGGAAGTTAGTTGGCAAATTTTTATTGTGTGAGCAATGAGGTTATGAAACTCTCTACCACATGAAATTGAAATACTTAATTTTCTAAAAAAAATTCAAGGAGGGCATGTGTGTGCCTTTCTTGAATAATATAAAATTGCAGGTTATCCGTACTAGATTTTGTTATGGGACGTTGATCCAGGGAACTAGTCTAATTGCCATATGTGGAGTCGGGAAGGAATTTTTCCCCTAATATGGGGCAATTAGCATCTGCCTCATGGGGTTTTTGCCTTCCTCTGGATCAACACATTAGCTTTTAGGTTGAACTTGATGGACTTGTGTCTTTCAACCTTAAAACTATGAAACGGTCCCTGTATAGAGGTTCAAGGGTGAAGCCCAGGGTTCATTTGGAAACATCAGAAATGGTGTGTTTTGCGCCCAGTCTGTCCAAGGAAGCCTGTTTGAGCCAACGGCCTCAGAAATATCTTAACATTTTAGAAAGTAGCAATAGTTAGGGTTGGCTGAACCATTCTAGCCTTAAGTTTGCCCCTCCAGTCAGCATCTACTATGTAGATGCAATCAAGGCCCTGTAATAAGTCTTTATCGCTGTACAGGGCTGTAAGAGTGAAGGCCAGAGTTCCTTTGGAACCTGTAGGATAGACTGGCTTTTGCCAAGTCTTTCCAAAGAAGCTTTTTTGAGCCATAGGCCTCAGACAGGTCCTAACAAGAAAGTGGCATTAGATAGGTTTTTCTTTAGTTAGGATTGATTCAACTACTCAAGCCTCAAGCGCACTCCTCCGGCCAGCAGCTACTCTGTAGATGCAACCCTGGGCCTATGGTAAGTATCTATCCCTGTACAGGGGTGTAATGGTAAAAACCAGGGTTCCCTTGGGATCTGCAGAATGGAGTAGCTTGCGCCAAGTCTGTCCGAGGAAGTCTGTTTGAGCCAACAGCCTTAAACAGATCCCAGTATTTAGGAAAAAAAAGCTTTAGTTAGAGTTGAATCAACCACTATAGCCTCAAGCTCGCTCCTCCGGCCAGCAGCTACTCTGTAGATGCAGCCCTGGGCCTATGGTAAGTATCTATCCCTGTACAGGGGTGTAATGGTAAAGGCCAGGGTTCCCTTGGGATCTGCAGAATGGAGTAGCTTGCGCCAAGTCTGTCCGAGAAAGCCTTTTTGAGCTGATGGATTTAAACAAATTTCAACATTTAGGAAAAAAGCATTAATCTATTTCAGTTAGAGTTAATTCAATTACTCTAGCATAAAGATCCTAATTCACTTTGTCTAAAGGAAGTTAGTTGGCAAATTTTTATTGTGTGAGCAATGAGGTTATGAAACTCTCTACCACATGAAATTGAAATACTTAATTTTCTAAAAAAAATTCAAGGAGGGCATGTGTGTGCCTTTCTTGAATAATATAAAATTGCAGGTTATCCGTGCTAGATTTTGTTATGGGACATTGATCCAGGGAACTAGTCTGATTGCCATATGTGGAGTCGGGAAGGAATTTTTCCCCTAATATGGGGCAATTAGCATCTGCCTCATGGGGTTTTTGCCTTCCTCTGGATCAACACATTAGCTTTTAGGTTGAACTTGATGGACTTGTGTCTTTCAACCTTAAAACTATGAAACGGTCCCTGTATAGAGGTTCAAGGGTGAAGCCCAGGGTTCATTTGGAAACATCAGAAATGGTGTGTTTTGCGCCCAGTCTGTCCAAGGAAGCCTGTTTGAGCCAACGGCCTCAGAAATATCTTAACATTTAAGAAAGTAACAATAGTTAGGGTTGGCTGAACCATTCTAGCCTTAAGTTTGCCCCTCCAGTCAGCATCTACTATGTAGATGCAATCAAGGCCCTGTAATAAGTCTTTATCGCTGTACAGGGCTGTAAGAGTGAAGGTCAGAGTTCCTTTGGAACCTGTAGGATAGACTGGCTTTTGCCAAGTCTTTCCAAAGAAGCTTTTTTGAGCCATAGGCCTCAGACAGGTCCTAACAAGAAAGTGGCATTAGATAGGTTTTTCTTTAGTTAGGATTGATTCAACTACTCAAGCCTCAAGCGCACTCCTCCGGCCAGCAGCTACTCTGTAGATGCAACCCTGGGCCTATGGCAAGTATCTATCCCTGTACAGGGGTGTAATGGTAAAAACCAGGGTTCCCTTGGGATCTGCAGAATGGAGTAGCTTGCGCCAAGTCTGTCCGAGGAAGTCTGTTTGAGCCAACAGCCTTAAACAGATCCCAGTATTTAGGAAAAAAAAGCTTTAGTTAGAGTTGAATCAACCACTATAGCCTCAAGCTCGCTCCTCCGGCCAGCAGCTACTCTGTAGATGCAGCCCTGGGCCTATGGTAAGTATCTATCCCTGTACAGGGGTGTAATGGTAAAGGCCAGGGTTCCCTTGGGATCTGCAGAATGGAGTAGCTTGCGCCAAGTCTGTCCGAGAAAGCCTTTTTGAGCTGATGGATTTAAACAAATTTCAACATTTAGGAAAAAAGCATTAATCTATTTCAGTTAGAGTTAATTCAATTACTCTAGCATAAAGATCCTAATTCACTTTGTCTAAAGGAAGTTAGTTGGCAAATTTTTATTGTGTGAGCAATGAGGTTATGAAACTCTCTACCACATGAAATTGAAATACTTAATTTTCTAAAAAAAATTCAAGGAGGGCATGTGTGTGCCTTTCTTAAATAATATAAAATTGCAGGTTATCCGTACTAGATTTTGTTATGGGACGTTGATCCAGGGAACTAGTCTGATTGCCATATGTGGAGTCGGGAAGGAATTTTTCCCCTAATATGGGGCAATTAGCATCTGCCTCATGGGGTTTTTGCCTTCCTCTGGATCAACACATTAGCTTTTAGGTTGAACTTGACAGACTTGTGTCTTTCAACCTTAAAACTATGAAACGGTCCCTGTATAGAGGTTCAAGGGTGAAGCCCAGGGTTCATTTGGAAACATCAGAAATGGTGTGTTTTGCGCCAAGTCTGTCCAAGGAAGCCTGTTTGAGCCAACGGTCTCAGAAATATCCTAACATTTAAGAAAGTAGCAATAGTTAGGGTTGGCTGAACCATTCTAACCTTAAGTTTGCCCCTCCAGTCAGCATCTACTATGTAGATGCAATCAAGGCCCTGTAATAAGTCTTTATCACTGTACAGGGATGTAAGAGTGAAGGTCAGAGTTCCTTTGGAACCTGTAGGATAGACTGGCTTTTGCCAAGTTTTTCCAAAGAAGCTTTTTTGAGCCATAGGCCTCAGACAGGTCCTAACAAGAAAGTGTCATTAGATAGGTTTTTCTTTAGTTAGGATTGACTCAACTACTCAAGCCTCAAGCGCACTCCTCCGGCCAGCAGCTACTCTGTAGATGCAACCCTGGGCCTATGGTAAGTATCTATCCCTGTACAGGGGTGTAATGGTAAAAACCAGGGTTCCCTTGGGATCTGCAGAATGGAGTAGCTTGCGCCAAGTCTGTCCGAGGAAGTCTGTTTGAGCCAACAGCCTTAAACAGATCCCAGTATTTAGGAAAAAAAAGCTTTAGTTAGAGTTGAATCAACCACTATAGCCTCAAGCTCGCTCCTCCGGCCAGCAGCTACTCTGTAGATGCAACCCTGGGCCTATGGTAAGTATCTATCCCTGTACAGGGGTGTAATGGTAAAGGCCAGGGTTCCCTTGGGATCTGCAGAATGGAGTAGCTTGCGCCAAGTCTGTCCGAGAAAGCCTTTTTGAGCTGATGGATTTAAACAAATTTCAACATTTAGGAAAAAAGCATTAATCTATTTCAGTTAGAGTTAATTCAATTACTCTAGCATAAAGCTCCTAATTCACTTTGTCTAAAGGAAGTTAGTTGGCAAATTTTTCTTGTGTGAGCAATGAGGTTATGAAACTCTCTACCACATGAAATTGAAATACTTAATTTTCTAAAAAAAATTCAAGGAGGGCATGTGTGTGCCTTTCTTGAATAATATAAAATTGCAGGTTATCCGTACTAGATTTTGTTATGGGACGTTGATCCAGGGAACTAGTCTGATTGCCATATGTGGAGTCGGGAAGGAATTTTTCCCCTAATATGGGGCAATTAGCATCTGCCTCATGGGGTTTTTGCCTTCCTCTGGATCAACACATTAGCTTTTAGGTTGAACTTGATGGACTTGTGTCTTTCAACCTTAAAACTATGAAACGGTCCCTGAATAGAGGTTCAAGGGTGAAGCCCAGGGTTCATTTGGAAACATCAGAAATGGTGTGTTTTGCGCCCAGTCTGTCCAAGGAAGCCTGTTTGAGCCAACGGCCTCAGAAATATCTTAACATTTAAGAAAGTAGCAATAGTTAGGGTTGGCTGAACCATTCTAGCCTTAAGTTTGCCCCTCCAGTCAGCATCTACTATGTAGATGCAATCAAGGCCCTGTAATAAGTCTTTATCGCTGTACAGGGCTGTAAGAGTGAAGGCCAGAGTTCCTTTGGAACCTGTAGGATAGACTGGCTTTTGCCAAGTCTTTCCAAAGAAGCTTTTTTGAGCCATAGGCCTCAGACAGGTCCTAACAAGAAAGTGGCATTAGATAGGTTTTTCTTTAGTTAGGATTGATTCAACTACTCAAGCCTCAAGCGCACTCCTCCGGCCAGCAGCTACTCTGTAGATGCAACCCTGGGCCTATGGTAAGTATCTATCCCTGTACAGGGGTGTAATGGTAAAAACCAGGGTTCCCTTGGGATCTGCAGAATGGAGTAGCTTGCGCCAAGTCTGTCCGAGGAAGTCTTTTTGAGCCAATGGCCTTAGACAGAACCCATCATTTAGTAATAAAAAAGCTTTAATTAGAGTTATAGCCTCAAGCTCGCTCCTCTGGCCAGCAGCTACTCTGTAGATGCAACCCTGAGCATGTGGTAAGTCTCCATTCCTGTAAAGGGGTGTAATGGTAAAGATCAGGGTTCCTTTTGACCTGCTTATGCCAAGTCTGTCAAAGGAAGCCTTTTTGAGCTGATGGCTCTAAACAGATCCTAATGTTTAGGAAAAAAGCTTATGTGTATTTCAGTTAGATTAAAAGTAAAGCCAACAAAAGAGAATTTAACTTTCCCCAAAAAATCAATTATTAATATAGCATTTACCTGCCCAGATCTCAGAACTAATGCACTATTAGGATGTAGCAATCCCATATAATTTTGTGTGCAGTTTTAATACTATGTAATCACCCCCCTCCATTAATTGGTAATATGTGAGTGGTTGTCGCATCAGTATTTTGCACCTGTATTGCTGTCATCGTTATTATATGGTATGATTAGTACTGAGACCTAGGCAGGTAAACACTGTTGCCCTTTTTTCCTGTGTTAATTCTTGAATTTTGGTGGGAATTTAAATTTGTCTTTGCTTTTAATGTTAGTGTAGGGACTCGCAAGTATGAGGACCCTTGACGCGGGTTGCGAGCTTGTGTATTTTGGCCAAAATATTTACTAATACCTCATATATATCATATATATTTTTTGCACGTTATTTTTATTCAGGGTGCAGCCAGACCCATCAATGTTGGCCTTGTAAACTAGGGTGTCTGTCTTCATGGGGTGCACTTAAAAAGTGCTGGGCAGCCCGCCTAATCTAATAGTTTGGGCTTCACTAATAGGCTGTAAGCCAGACACTGTGCACTACCTGTGTGTGACCAGTGCCCTATACAAGGCTTATTTGTGTGCAGTTTTAATACTGAGCAATCACCCCCTCCATGAATTGGTAGGTTGTGAGTGGTTGTCTCATCAATATTTTGCACCTGTGTTGCTGACTTCTTCATTATATGGGTTTGCTGCATCCTTGTAATTATTGTTGCTGTATTTGCTGTGTTAATTCTTGAATTTTGGTGGGAACTTTAATTCCTTGTTTTTGTGACTTTGCTTTTAATGTTAGTGTAGGGACTCGTAAGTATGAGGACCCTTGAGCAGGTTGCGAGCTTGTATATTTTGGCCAAAATATCGACCAATACCTCATATATATCATATATATTTTTTACATGCTATTTTTATTCAGGGTGCAGCCAAGCCCATCTACAGGTGCATCTCACAAAATTAGAATATCACCAGAAAAGTTAATTTATTTCAGTTCTTCAATACAAAACGTGAAACTCATATATTATATAGAGCCATTACACACAGAGTGATCTATTTCACGTGTTTATTTCTGTTAATGTTGATGATTATGGCTTACAGCCAATGAAAACTCAAAAGTCATTATTTCAATTAATTAGAATACCTTATAACAACAGCTTGAAAAATGTTTTCAAAATCCAAAATGTTATCCTACTGAAATCTATGTTCAATAAATGCCCTCAATACTTGGTCGGGGATCCTTTTACATCAATTACTGCATCAATGCGGCAATATGGCATGGAGGGATCAGCCTGTGGCACTGCTGAGGGGTTATGGAAGCCCAGGTGGCTTTGATAGAAGCCTTCAGCTCGTCTGCATTGTTGGGTCTGGTGTCTCTCATTTTCCTCTTGACAATACCCCATAGATTCTTTATGGGGTTAAGGTCAGGTGAGTTTGCGGCCAATCAAGCACAGTGATACTGTTGTTTTAAACCAGGTATTAGTACTTTTGTCAGTGTGGACAGGGGCCAAGTCCTGCTGGAAAATGACATTTCCATCTCCAAAAAGCTTGGCGTAGCTAAGGTTTTGTTTCAGGGGGCCGAAACTTCTGAGTGGGCCTCTAACCAGGTAACCCTGATTCCAACTATAGCGGCGCACCCAGATAGTTGATGTAGGAAAACCTCAGCAGATGACCGCGCTGTTACTAAAAATAATCTCTATACAAAGACCAGCACTGATATTACCGCCATATGGTGACATATATTGATAGATGCCAGTCCTGCAGAACATATAAGAGATCACAGCTCAGTTATATATAGTACCTTACAGCTGACGTTCTTTCTGATTAAATTGTTCACTTTTCCCGTCTTTTCCATCTGGCCCAGACCGACACGACAACTTCTCCAGCCAGGGCTCAGAGTCTCAGGTATGCAGAGATCACAACAAAGACACATTTGACTCCTTACATTTCAGGCACTGACCACATCTATCCCCAACCTGCACAAACTTCTCATCCTGCTGATACCCCAATACTGAGCCTCTGCTGCAAAATGTGTCCCTATTACTGCACCTACTGTGTGCCCTCTAGATGGTAAAACAAACCTCTAAAATAAAGTAATGCCGTGTGCAAGTGTCCTAGAAAACAGTGCCCGCATTGTGCCCCCTAGAAAGTAATAGTGCCCCTTCGACAGTCACGATAACCTGAGTTCCCCTATAACAATAAGTGCCCACCTAAGATTTAATAATGTCCTGAGTCTCCCCCCATGTAGAGCTCCGCTCCAACCAGTATGATGTTCTCCTATTCACGATATAATTCCCCCTCACTGTATAGTACCCCCACAAAGTATACTGACCCCTTAGTAGCCCCCAAGCTGATGGCTCAAACACTGTATGATGGCCTCCACACTATACAAAGACCCCACATTATCTCCCACACTGTATGATGGCCCCCACGCTGTTCAAAGAACCCACATTATCTCCCACACTGTATAAATAGCCTACATATAGTATAATGCACCAGATAGTCCTCAATATAGTATAATGCACTCCCCATAGTCCTTCGTATAGTATAATGCGCCCCTATAGGCAGAGTCTGTAGTAAAATGCTCCCCCCATTGACAGAGTCTGTAGTATAAAGCTCCCCCCCATAGGCAGAGTCTGTAGTATAATGCTCCCCCCCTCCTCATAGGCAGAGTCTGTGGTATAATGCCCCCCCATAGGCAGAGTCTGCAGTATAATGCCCCCCCCATAGGCAGAGTCTGTAGTATAATGCTCCCCCCTCCTCATAGGCAGAGTCTGTAGTATAATGCCCCCCCCCTCCTCATAGGCAGAATCTGTAGTATAATGCCCCCCCCCATCTCATAGGCAGAGTCTGTAGTGTAATGTGCCCCCCCTCCTCATAGGCAGAGTCTGTGGTATAATGCCCCCCCCATCTGATAGGCAGCGTCTGTAGTATAATGCCCCACTTATAGGCAGAGTCTGTAGTAAAATGCACCCCCCATAGGCAGAGTCTGTAGTATAATGCTCCCCCTCTTATAGGCAGAGTCTGTAGTACAATGTCCCCCCCATAGGCAGAGTCTGTAGTATAATGCTCCCCCCCTCCTCATAGGCAGAGTCTGTAGTATAATGCCCCCCCATAGGCAGAGTCTGCAGTATAATGCCCCCCCATAGGCAGAGTCTGTAGTATAATGCTCCCCCCTCCTCATAGTCAGAGTCTGTAGTATAATCCCCCCCCCCTCCTCATAGGCAGAATCTGTAGTATAATGCCCCCCCATCTCATAGGCAGAGTCTGTAGTATAATGTGCCCCCCCTCCTCATAGGCAGAGTCTGTGATATAATGCCCCCCCCATCTCATAGGCAGCGTCTGTAGTATAATGCCCCACCTATAGGCAGAGTCTGTAGTAAAATGCACCCCCCATAGGCAGAGTCTGTAGTATAATGCTCCCCCTCTTATAGGCAGAGTCTGTAGTACAATGTCCCCCCATAGGCAGAGTCTGTAGTCTACTGCTCTCCCCTGCTCATAAACAGAGTCTGTAGTATAATGCCCCCCATAGGCAGAGTCTGTAGTAGAATGCCCCCCCATAGACAGAGGCTTTAGTATAATGCTCCCCCCCTCCCCATAGACATGCTGTAGTATAATGCCCCCCCTCCCCATAGGCAGAGTCTTTAGTATAATGCCCCCCCTCTCTGTGGGCAGAGTCTTTAGGATAATGCTCCCCCATAGGCAGAGTCTGTAGTATAATGCACCTCCCCCTTCCCATAGGCAGAGTCTGTAATATAATGCCGCCCCCCACCCGGCAAAAAATAAACAGTACTCATCTCTCCTCCTGGTTCCCTCGCTGCTCAGAGCACACAGCACGCACACATCTTCAGCACAGCGGGCTGGGCGCCAAGTGATGATGTCAGAGACGTCAGTCACAGAAGGGACTAATGGGAGAGAGATCCGCGCTCCCTCTCTCATCAGTAAACTTGCAGCGGTGGCGGGCAGTGGGGCCCGATGCTGGCACCAGGGGCATGCTAGATACAGTTACACTGGCGTAGCCCTGGATGGGCCCACTAAGAGCGAGGGGCCCGGGGCCACCGCCCCCTTTGCCCCCCTGGTAGCTTGATACTGTGGCAGAGGGAAGCATGAAGTGCTCTAAAATTTCCTGGTAGACGGCTGCGCTGACTTTGGTGTTGAAAAAACACAGTGGACCTACACCAGCAGATGACACGGCTCCCCAAACCATCACTGATTGTGGAAACTTCACACTAGACCTCAAGCAGCTTGGATTGTGGCCTGTCCACTCTTCCTCCAGACTCTGGGACCTTGATTTCAAATGAAAATTGGAACTCTGGACATCTGTCAAGCCAGCAGTCTTCATCATGATTGTCATGATTGTGGAGCCTACTAAAACAGACTAAGGGACCTTTTTAAATGCTTAGGAAGTCTTTGCAGGTGTTTTTTGTTAATTATTTTAATTTACTGAGTTAATGACTTTTGTGTTTTCATTGGCTATAAGCCATAATCATCAACATTAACAGAAATAAACACTTGAAATAGATCACTGTGTTTGTAATGACTATATAATATATGAGGTTCACTTTTTGCATTGAAGAACTGAAATAAATTAACTTTTTGATGATATTCTAATTTTGTGAGATGCACCTATATGTTATGGCCTTGTAAATTAGAGTGTCTATCTTCATGGGGTGCACTTAAATAGTGCTGGGCAGCCCGTGTTCTTGCCTCAGCAGCGAATTTAGCTATCCAGGGAATCTAGTCACTTTATGTGTATATCAGTTCTGACATTATGTTGCTTGCATTTGAATCCTGTCTCTTTTTTATTGTTTGATAACTGCACTGTCTGCTAGTGATTTAATGTATTTGCTCTAGTTTCAATTTGCAATGCATTATGGGAAAGTTCCAAGAGCATTGTGAGACAGTTCTTGTTGCATTGTGGTCCTGTTCTTGTCACAGTTTGGGCAGCGACCATTATTTCCTCTTCTCTTCTGATGGAGAAGTTCCCTTATCACTCATCTTGTAAAGTGGCACAGAGCGGTAGTCGTGACTGAACGTCGGTCTGATTTCGCTCTGGCACTTTACAGACAATGGGTGTCCCAGTCCCAGTGTGCTCTAGGGTGTGGGGTGCAGCACACTCTCTTGTAGGCCGCAGGCCTCCACTGCCTTCAGGCTTCTGTCCTCAGAAGCCGCCGCTCACAATTTAGGGAACACGAAGTTCTTTGTAACAGTCAAACATATACTTGACAGTTCAAGTTCATCAGGTGGGTGCAGATGGGATAAGGCACAGCAATTCACATTATCCTCCTTCTTAGCATAACTCCTCTTCAGCCCTGTTGCTAGCTCATCCTGTATTTCTCGTCCACCTCTGCAGTGCACCCGGGACTGGCCTTCAACTTCCATCTATGCAGGTCCCTGTCCATCTTCCTTTGTACTTCAGAGCACACAAAGTGTCCGGCAGCTCCTATGCCAGACCTTAGGCTCTGGACGTGACTGGAGCGACTGCTCTGGATCCCAGTAATGCCTCCCACTGCCTGGAACATTGAGTACTATATACAGTGGGTACGGAAAGCATTCAGACCCCTTTACATCTTTCACTCTTTGTTTCATTGCAGCCATTTGGTAAATTCTAAAAAGTTCTTTTTTTCTTCTCATTAAAGTACACTCTGCACCCCATCTTGACTGAAAAAAAACAGAAATGTAGAAATTTTTGCAAATTTATTAAAAAAGGAAAACTGAAATATCACATGGTCATAAGTATTCAGACCCTTTGCTCATATTTAAGTCACATGCTGTCCATTTCTTGTGATCCTCCTTGAGATGGTTCTACTCTTTCATTGGAGTCCAGCTGTGTTTAATTAAACTGATAGGACTTGATTTGGAAAGGCACACACCTGTCTATATCCCCGGTCCTCGCTTCACACTTGCCGTCGGGAGATCAGCGGCCCTAGCCATTGATCTCCCGACGGTAGCCGCATGGAGGTCAGCGGCGCCGCCGGTCGCGGTACTTCTGCTGCGAGCAGCCGGGAGATCAGCGGCTAGCGCCGGTCATCTCACGGCTGCATCGCCGCTGACCTCCGTGCGGCAGATGAGCTGCTAACGGCCGCCATCTTTTTCTGAAATCCCGCGTCGCTGATTGGTCGCGGCTGGACCAATCAGCGACGCAGGATTTCCTGGACAGAAGGACAGACAGACAGACGGGATAAGATGATTATATACAGTACAGACCAAAAGTTTGGACACACCTCATTTCAAGATTTTTCTGTATTTTCATGACTATGAAAATTGTACATTCACACTGAAGGCATCAAAACTATGAATTAACACATGTGGAATTATATACTTAACAAAAAAGTGTGAAACAACTGAAAATATGTCTTATATTCTAGGTTCTTCAAAGTAGCCACCTTTTGCTTTGATGACTGCTTTGCACACTCTTGGCATTCTCTTGATGAGCTTCAAGAGGTAGTCAATGGAAATGGTCTTCCAACAATCTTGAAGGAGTTCCCAGAGATGCTTAGCACTTGTTGGCCCTTTTGCCTTCACTCTGCGGTCCAGCTCACCCCAAATCATCTCGATTGGGTTCAGGTCTGGTGACTGTGGAGGCCAGGTCATCTGGCGTAGCACCCCATCATTCTCCTTCTTGGTCAAATAGCCCTTACACAGCCTGGAGGTGTGTTTGGGGTCATTGTCCTATTGAAAAATAAATGATGGTCCAACTAAACGCAAACCGGATGGAATAGCATGCCGCTGCAAGATGCTGTTGTAGCCATGCTGGTTCAGTATGCCTTCAATTTTGAATAAATCCCCAACAGTGTCACCAGCAAAGCACCCCCACACCATCACACCTCCTCCTCCATGCTTCTCGGTGGGAACCAGACATGTAGAGTCCATCCGTTCACCTTTTCTGCATCGCACAAAGACACGGTGGTTGGAACCAAAGATCTCAAATTTAGACTCATCAGACCAAAGCACAGATTTCCACTGGTCTAATGTCCATTCCTTGTGTTCTTTAGCCCAAATAAGTCTCTTCTGCTTGTTGCCTGTCCTTAGCAGTGGTTTCCTAGCAGCTATTTTACCATGAAGGCCTGCTGCACAAAGTCTCCTCTTAACAGTTGTTGAAGAGATGTGTCTGCTGCTAGAACTCTGTGTGGCATTGACCTGGTCTCTAATCTGAGCTGCTGTTAACCTGCGATTTCTGAGGCTGGTGACTCGGATAAACTTATCCTCAGAAGCAGAGGTGACTCTTGGTCTTCCTTTCCTGGGGCAGTCCTCATGTGAGCCAGTTTCTTGCAGCGCTTGATGGTTTTTGCATCTGCACTTGGGGACACTTTCAAAGTTTTACCAATTTTTTGCATTGACTGACCTTCATTTCTTAAAGTAATGATGGCCACTCATTTTTCTTTACTTAGCTGCTTTTTTCTTGCCATAATACAAATTCTAACAGTCTATTTAGTAGGACTATCAGCTGTGTATCCACCAGACTTCTGCACAACACAGCTGATGATCCGAACCCCATTTATAAGGCAAGAACTCCCACTTATTAAACCTGACAGGGCACACCTGTGAAGTGAAAACCATTTCCCGTGACTACCTCTTGAAGCTCATCAAGAGAATGCCAAGAGTGTGCAAAGCAGTCATCAAAGCAAAAGGTGGCTACTTTGAAGAACCTAGAATATAAGACATATTTTCAGTTGTTTCACACTTTTTTTGTTAAGTATATAATTCCACATGTGTTAATTCATAGTTTTGATGCCTTCAGTGTGAATGTACAATTTTCATAGTCATGAAAATACAGAAAAATCTTTAAATGAGAAGGTGTGTCCAAACTTTTCGTCTGTACTGTATATTAGATGATGACCCCACAGACCCTTTACACAGCATTATGTTTCCACAGCTACTTGTATACAGTATGATTCCCTCATTGTTCCCTAAATACAGTATGATGTGCTCACAGCTCCATATACACCGTATGATGTCCCCACACATGCAGATACACAATATGATACCTATACACAATATGATGCCCCTACATCTCCCTCCATCTGAACAAGTCTCTCCAGCTTCAGAAAGATTATGGACGCATCACATTTTTTTTTACGGACAGGGAAAAAAGTGCCCTATTTTTATGGACTGTCCAAGAATTTCTGGACAGTTGGCTACCCTGCTATTAGTTCCACTGGGGTGGCAGCCTAGGTGGATGCTGGAAGCACAACCGTCTCTCCCTAAGATTCGGAGAGGGAAGGCCACCGAGTCCTGACCCTTGCTGTGGCCTTTTCGTTGAGAGGGATGGTTTATTGAGGGCCCATATATACACACAGTCATGGCCGGAAGTGTTTAGCAACCTTGAGATTGTTCCAGAAAGTGAAGTATTTCTCCCAGAAAATTATTACAATTACACATGTTTTGTTATACATTTGTTATAATATTTATTTCCTTTGTGTGTATTGAAACAGCACAAAAAAATGGGAAAAAAAGGCAAATTGGACATAATTTCACACAAAACTCCAAAAATGGGCCGGACAAAATTGTTGGCACTTTTCCAAAATTGTGGAAAAACAACTTTGCTTCAAGCATGTGATGCTCGTTAAAACTCACCTGTGGCAAGTAACAGTCGTGGGTAATATGAAAGTCATACCTGAGACCAGATAAAAAGTGGAGAAGATAGATAGATATGAGATTGATAGATAGATAGATAGATAGATAGATAGATATGAGATAGATAGATGGATATGTGGCACCCCAGGGGTCTGGTTACCACTGTAATAGAAATATTATGTCTGAGAGCAAGTGGGAGGTTTCCTGGTTCGGAGCCCTTAAACATGCAACACCTCCTGTCCCAGACCAGATAGGGGAGGAACCTGCCCTATATAAACTGGATCTGGGGCGGGGTTAGTGAAGTCAGAGCCTGGAGTTAGTTCCAGACACAGGGAAAGTAACAGCGAGGAGCTCTGTAGGAGCAGGAGCTGAAGACCAGGGACTTGAGCTAAGCGGAGTTCGTCCTGGCTGAAGACTCTGAGAACCGGACACAGGAGTCCGAGGTTGCGGGGACTTATATATACCCAGCAGCAGAAACCCGCCGGCAGGGGATTTCAAGTCCTCTGGCCATAGAAGCCCGGAGGCTCAGTCACGAGCAAGGGACCAGCACTGCAATCGAGGAGCGGGGGCTATCAGAAGGCCCCAAGTCACCAGCCATACAGGTGAGCACCACACGGAACACTCAGGGACGTGGGCTACTTCCACTCGCTTACAGCAAGGTAGCCAGGAAGAGTGCAGATAGTCGGGGAGGCCTACAACTCCACCTGGCCAGGGGAACTCCAGTTTTCTCACAGACTGACCAGGCCTCTTATGCTAGCCAGTACTCCCGGGAGGGTCTGCCTTATCACCATCAGTAAAGACCCTGAACTGCACTGCAAAGCCTCTGAGTCGTTCCTGCTGCGCTCGTGTACCATCACTCCTATCATCCACACTCACTAGCCTGAGGCTATACTCCTCCTGTGGGGAGTTATACTACACTCTGCTGCCCTCACAACATCAGCCTCAGAGGTCTGCTCAGCAGCGGCGGTTCTTATTGACCGCAATCCACGGGTGGCGTAGTCGGACATTGCATTATACTGATACAGAGACTGCCACAATATTGGTCTGGCCACCCTGAGCCACGGGACCAGGTCGCCACAACTACTCCCAGCATTGCCCTGAAGTCCGGTCCCGGGTGCCCCATGGCCCAGGGGGCGCGTCATATAGATAATAGATAGATGATAGATAGTCCTATGATATGAGATAGAGGTCGTTATAGACAGGTTTATACACTCTCTCCCGAAGTCGGTAAAATCCTGGGTTGCCCAGGGAGATCCCTATAATGCTGATGACTTGGTGGGGTTGGTGGAAAGATACCAGGCGGTTGAGAGTCCGTTGGGAAAACAAGGGGTCGTAGCCTCTCAATACTGGGGTTCCCAAAAGGTGGCGGACACCCAAAAGAAGGGAGCTAGCGCCACACCTGGGGGGCATCCTAGAGTTCAGGAGGGGTCTGAGTTGCTGCCCAAGGTCCCACCCCATAATATAGTGTGTTGGAGATGTCATACCCCTGGCCATATTGCCTCCCGGTGTCCCATAACCTCTGAACCAATGGACTGTAACATGGGCCGGCGTTGCTCTTATTTTGCCTACCCCGCCTGCAGCGCAGTTCGTCAACATGGCGAGGGCCCTCAGGCATGCTCAGTGTCAGTTAACGGGGCACAAGTCTCTGGACTATTGGTCTCAGGAAGTTTGGTGACCCTGATAAGGGCCACACTCCCTCATCGGCTGGTTTCTGGGAAGGTGGTGGGTGTCCGGTGTATCAATGGGGACGCTAAGAACTATCCTGTGGCCCAGGTGGATGTAAACACAGACTGTGGCACCACATCTCATGAAGTGGCGGTCGTTAAGGACCTATTGCATCCCATAATAATTGGACGTTACTTTGCATTATTCTGGGAAATGTGGGGGAAAGCGGGGACACCTGGTTGCTTGGACGACAGCCAGATCGCCCCTAAGGAAACTTACCCGCAGAACATAGTAGATGAGTTTCCCATGTGTGTGCTGGTGGGCAATGAGGCTGAAGTAGCATCCCCTGAGTCCAATATCCCTGAGCTTTAGGTGTCCGAGGGAAACTTTGGAACTGCCCAACTCAGGGATTTAACTCTGAAAGGGGCCTTTGAAAATGTTACTGTGTTAAATGGGGTGCCTCAGGAACCGGGGGCTGACACTCGGTTCCCTCATTTTGCTGTGAATGGGGATTTGCTGTACAGAATAACCAAGCCAAGGGGTGAGGTAATAGAACAGTTGCTGGTGCCAGGGCCCTATAGACGCAGGGTGTTAGACATGGCTCATTCTCATGTGTTGGGTGGTCACCTGGGTGCAGACAAGATTCAAGAACGGATCCTCCAAAGATTCTACTGGCCAGGTTGCTATAGAGAAATATAGAGTTATTGTCGTTCCTGCCCCACATGCCAGATAACCTCCCCAGTGGCCCACTTCCGCAGTCCCCTAGTGCCACTACCAGTCATCGAGGTTCCATTCGAACGCATAGCAATGGATCTAGTGGGGCCTCTGGTCAAGTCCGCCCAAGTGCATCAGTATATCCTGGTGGTATTAGATTATGCTACATGGTATCTGGAGGCCGTACCACTACGAAACTCCTCCACCAGGTGTATAGCCCGGGAGTTAGTCCACATGTTTTCAAGAACTGGGTTGCCTAACGAGATCCTAACAGACCAAGGAACTCCATTTATGTCGAAGGTCATGAGGGAATTGTGCAAGACACTGCAGATTGCACAACTGAGAACCTCCGTGTACTCTCCCCAGACGGACGGACTGGTAGAGAGGTTTAACAAAACCTTGAAAGCAATGTTGAGGAAAGCAGTGGAAAAGGATGGCCGAGACTGGGACTATATGTTGTTCGCCATGAGGGAAGTTCCCAAAGCTTCCACAGGTTTCTCCCCGTTTGAACCACTCTATGGACGACACCCTCAGGACTCCTGGAGGTGGAGAAAGAGTCCTGGGAAGCTGAGACCACTCCCTATAGGAGAGTGGTGGAGCACGTTGCCCAGATGCAAGAGAGGATTGCCCATGTGATGCCCATTGTGAGGGAGCACCTCCTTAAGGCACAAGAGGCACAGTCCAGGGTGTATAATAGGTCGGCCAGGGTGAGATCGTTCAACCCAGGAGATGGAGTGCTTGTGCTAGTCCCACAGTGGAGACAAGTTCATGGCCAAGTGGCAGGACCCCTATGAGGTGGTAGAGAAAGTGGGGGAAGTCAACTTTAAGATCCACCAACCAGGGAAGAGGAAGCCCTACCAAATTTACCATGTTAACTTGATTAAGCCATGGCAAGATAGAGAGCCTGCGGAAGCTCCCTGTTTAATGGCTGAGGCCGATGTGAAAGAGGTCAAGGTGGCAGAGTCACTGTCACATGCCCAAAAGCAACAGTGCAAAGAGTTGTTACAGCGAAATAAAGACATGTTTTCGGAGTTGCCAGGACTCACTCAGGTCATAGAGCATGAGGTTCTCACAGAGCCTCATGTTCGCGTCAATCTAAAACCATACCGGATCCCCGAAGCCCGCAGAGAGGTGATCTCTAAAGAAGTAAGGCGGATGCTAAACCTGGGAGTCATTGAAGAGTCCAAAAGTGGATGGTCCAGTCCTATAGTCTTAGTGCCGAAACCAGATGGAGAATGGCGGTTTTGCAACGACTATAGGAAGCTGAACGTGGTCTCAAAGTTCGACGCCTACCCAATGCCTAGGGTAGATGAGCTTATCGAAAGGCTAGGACCCGCTCGGTACATCACCACTCTGGACCTCACCAAAGGATATTGGCAAATTCCCCTGTCCAAAGAGGCTAAGGAGAAGACAGCCTTCTCGACGCCAATACGTCAGGATGCCGTTTGGGTTGAAGGGAGCTCCGGCCACCTTCCAGAGAGCCATGGACCGGATCTTAGCACCCCACAAACAGTATGCAGCGGCCTACCTAGATGCCATCGTCATATTTAGCCAGGACTGGGAAAGTCATCTGGACAAAGTTCAAGCCATACTTGATGCCCTAAGGAAGGCGGGCTTTACTATCAACCCGAAGAAATGTGCCATGGGGATGGAGGAAGCCAAGTACCTAGGGTACGTGGTTGGTAGAGGGGAAATAAAACCACAAATAAATAAGGTCGAGGCGATCTTGAACTGGCCACAGCCCCTCTCGAAGAAGCAGGTCATGGCGTTTCTAGGCATTGTGGGCTACTATCGAAGATTTGTCCCTAACTTTGCCCTGATAGCAGCCCCACTGATGGATCTTCTGAAAGGGATGAAGTCAGCTATGGCCAAGTGGTCCCCGGAAGCAGAAGCGACCTGCCAGGAATTGAAACTGGTCCTCTGTAAACAACCAGTCTTGGTGGCACCCAGCTTCTCCAAGGAGTTTGTGGTCCAGATGGATGCATCGGATGTCGGGCTGGGAGCAGTCTTGTCCCAGGAGATTAACGGAGAAGAACACCCTGTAAAATACCTCAGTCTGAAGCTCTCCGCTTGTGAGAAGGACTACTCCATTGTAGAAAAAGAATGTTTGGCCATTAAGTGGGCGTTAAACACTCTGAGGTATTACCTATTAGGCAGAAGGTTCAGGTTAGTGTCAGACCATGCCCCATTGAGGTGGATGCGAGAAAAGAAGGGAAACAATGCCAGAGTGACTAGGTGGTTCCTGGCTCTACAAGATTTTAGTTTCCGGGTAGAGCATAGGCCTGGGAAACAACATGGGAATGCCGCTGCCTTGTCAAGGGTTTATTGTATGGTGACAGAAGGTGCCAAGCCCTACGGCTTTGGACAGAGGGGGGGTGTATGTAAGGTTGCTGCCGGACAGATCGTGGACGGGAGGTATGTGTCCTCGAAGTGCCATGCTTCGGTGATGTAGGATCCGGAGAAGCAGGCTCCAGCACACATAGTGCTGAGAGGAATTTAATGAGTCCGGATTACAGGGCCGGGTTTTATGAGCAGCTGAAAGAGCACCTGTGGCACCTAACAGGTGTTGGCAATAACTAAATCACACTTGCAGCCAGTTAACATGGATTAAAGTTGACTCAACTTCTGTCCTGTGTCCTTGTGTGTACCACATTGAGCATGGAGAAAAGAAAGAAGACCAAAGAACTGTTTGCGGACTTGTGAAACCAAATTGTGAGGAAGCATGAGCAATCTGAAGGCTACAAGTCCGTCTCCAAAGACCTGAATGTTCCTGTGTCTTCCGTGCGCAGTGTCATCAAGAAGTTTAAAGCCCATGGCACTGTGGCTAACCTCCCTACATGTGGACGGAAAAGAAAAATTGACGAGAGATTTCAACGCAAGATTGTGCGGATGGTGGATAAAGAACCTCGACTAACATCCAAACAAGTTCAAGCTGCCCTGCAGTCCGAGGCTACAACAGTGTCAACCCGTACTATCCGTCGGCGTCTGAATGAAAAGGGACTGTATGGTAGGATACCCAGGAAGACCCCACTTCTTACCCCGAGACATAAAAAAGCCAGGCTGGAGTTTGCCAAAACTTACCTGATAAAGCCTAAAACTGGAAGTGCATTGAGGTGAAGGTGAAGAGGTATTGGGAATCCTGCAGAAAATACCTGTGTGAATTGCGTGAAGAGGTATTGGGAATCCTGCAGAAAATACCTGTGTGAATTGCGTGAAGAGGTATTGGGAATCCTGCAGAAAATACCTGTGTGAATTGCAGTGAGTGCTGCATTGTGATCTGCTGAGTGCTTTTCTACCTGTTTAGATTTATTGGGCTTTTTAAAATCTATTTTCTCACTACAGTTTTAGTTTCTTAGTTTACTACCTGTGTATTTAAGGGTTAACTACATTGCACTAAAATCCTGAGGTGTAGATTTACTCACAAGGGGTTAATTAAGGGGAAGGGGTCATAATTAAGGGTTTATAAGGGGCAGCTGGTTGGGCATAAAGTCCTTTGGAAGTGCATTGAGGTGAAGGGTACATTGCTGGAAAAGGAAAAAAAAAAAAAAAAAACACTTTAAATCTCTTAGTTTGCGAGTGTGAACGAGCTGCGTGTGTCCGGAGCGTAAGTGCGAACGAAAGTAAGTGTGTGACTTGTTTTTCAGTGACTTTGGATTCAGGGAGTTTGGAAGGGAGGACTTAGGACTGAATTGCTGACTGTATTTCATTCTTTCTTTACTTTACTTTTTACTTAATTAATCCACCTGACCTACTTAGCTGATTCCCCCGTCCATACTTGATACTTAATTGATCCCCCGTCCATACTTAACTGATCCCCCGCCGATATCTAATTGATACACTTGCACATCCCTAATTGATCCCCGTCCATACACCTATATATAAATAATTGTGTTTTGTACTTGTATATATATACTGACTGTATCCCCATATTTAGAATGACGTCCATGTTGGACGGAGCCGTGCAGTGTACATCTTGCGCAATGTATGCATTCCGTGAGCACCCACTCGAGGATCCATACTGCTGCGAGAGATGTGAGCATATCGTGCACTTGGAAGCCCAAATTCTGGATCTAAGTGCTCAGATAGCGGTACTGAGGAGCATCGACAACATAGAACGGAGTTTGCTGCTCACCGAGCAGACACTCAATGGGTCAATACTGGGGGTGGAGCATAGAGGGGAAGTGCAGGCTGAACAGGCAGGGAGCTGGATAACAGTAAGGAGGGATAGAGGGAAGAAGTATAGGAAGGCTGGTTCAGAACCGGCATTATTGGAGCACGACAGATCCTCTGACCGCCGGGGGAGTGTATGCTCCAGTAATGAGGGGGAGGGGGGAAGTGTAGGGCAGGCAAGACAGGTTCTGGTAGTGGGTGACTCTATTATTAGGGGGACAGACAGGGCAATCTGTCACAAAGACCGGGATCGCCGAACGGTGTGCTGCCTCCCTGGCGCTCGAGTCCGGCACATCGCGGATCGGGTTGACAGGTTACTGGGTGGGGCTGGCGAAGACCCAGCAGTCATGGTCCACATCGGCACCAATGACAAAGTGAGTGGTAGATGGAGGGTCCTTAAAAATTATTTCAGGGACCTAGGTAGGAAGCTTAGGGCAAGGACCTCCAAGGTAGTTTTCTCAGAAATACTACCAATCCCGCGAGCCACACAGGAGCGCCAACAGGAGGTTAGGGAGGTGAATAAGTGGCTAAAGAGTTGGTGCAAGGCAGAAGGGTTTGGGTTCATGGAGAACTGGGCCGACTTCGCGGTCGGCTACAGGCTCTACCGTAGGGACGGGCTGCACCTCAATGGGGAGGGTGCAGCAGTGCTGGGGAAGAAGATGGCTAATAGGTTGGAGGAGTTTTTAAACTAGAGACGGGGGGGGGGGGAACCAAGGAAATAGGTGGGATGTGAGGCAAGCAAGGGGGAAGGGGAGAAGTGAATATAATGAGGGTGGAGAGGGGGGTGGGGATAGTACAGTTAGATCGTTAGAGAAGAATAGGATGCTAAATAACCCCAAAGTTTTATCTTGCATGCTGACCAACGCAAGAAGCCTGACCAATAAGGCGGATGAGCTGCGGGCGCTTATATCGGAGGAGAGGTATGACATCGTAGGTATAACAGAGACTTGGCTAGACGATAGCTACGACTGGGCGGTAAATTTATTAGATTATAGTTTATTTAGAAGGGACCGGAAACAGGGGAAAGGCGGAGGAGTCTGCTTATATGTAAAGTCATGTCTAAAACCCAGACTAAGGGAAGATATAGGAGAGGGAGAAGAGGGGGTCGAGTCCATGTGGGTAGAGATAGAGGGAACTAAAAATAATAATAAAATATTACTGGGGGTCTGCTATAAGCCACCCAATATAACAGAGGAGAATGAGAATCTGCTATTAGGACAAATAGACAAAGTAGCAAAACATAATGAAGTGATTGTAATGGGGGATTTCAACTACCCGGATATTGACTGGGAAACAGAAACCTGTAGATCTCAGAAAGGAAAAAGGTTCTTGACAAATATTAAGGATAATTATCTCTCCCAACTAGTGCAGGAACCAACGAGAGGGAAGGCCGTGTTAGACT
Organism: Phyllobates terribilis; assembly: GCF_046119375.1. Classification (NCBI taxonomy): domain Eukaryota; kingdom Metazoa; phylum Chordata; class Amphibia; order Anura; family Dendrobatidae; genus Phyllobates; species Phyllobates terribilis. Next base: position 2,894,788 of record NW_027362812.1, read on the forward strand.
TAATATTGACTAATAGGCCTGATAGAATAACTGAGGTACAGATAGGGGGGCACCTAGGTAATAGCGACCATAATATTATCGACTTCAAAATGCCCTTCAGTAGGGTTATCAATAAGGGAACAACAAAAACATTAAACTTTAGGAGGGCGAAGTTTGATCAGCTGAAAGAAAGCCTTCAACTTATTGACTGGGACAAAGTTCTTAATCAAAGGAATACGAATAGTAAATGGGAAACCTTCAAAAGAATTCTGAATACTCAGTGCGAGAGGTATATACCGTATGGGAATAAAAGGGCCAGAAATAAGAGGAAACCAATATGGTTGAACAAGAACGTAAAAGGGGCGTTAAATAGCAAAAAAGAGGCATTCAAGAGATTAAAACAGGAAAACAGTAAGGAGGCACTAATGTGTTACAAGGAAAAAACGAGAACCTGTAAAAAACAAATAAAAATAGCGAAGGAGGAAACAGAGAGACGTATTGCTAGGGAAAGTAGATCAAATCCCAAACTGTTCTTTACGTATATAAATAGTAAAAGGATTAAATCGGATAATATTGGACCGATAAAAAGTGAGGAAGGCAAAATCATAGAGAAAGATGAGGATAAAGCTAATCTATTAAATAATTTTTTTTCGACAACTTTCACAAAGGAAATCGAACTAACAGGAGAAATGAGAAGTGACAAACTTAATCCTCCACTAAGTATGACAAATCTAACCCAAGCTGGGGTACAGAAACGCCTCAGTAACATTAAAATAAACAAATCACCAGGACCTGATGGCATACACCCACGGGTACTAAGGGAACTAAGTAATGTGATAGACAGACCGTTATATCTTATATTTAAGGACTCTGTTGAGACTGGGTCTGTGCCACTTGATTGGCGACAGGCGAATGTAGTGCCAATATTCAAAAAGGGAGCGAAAAGTGACGCCGGAAACTATCGGCCGGTGAGTCTGACGTCCGTTGTGGGCAAAATTTTTGAAAGCTTCATTAAAGAGGCAATTACGGAGCATCTTGATGCTAATAATCTTTTAATCCCGAACCAACATGGATTCATGAGGAATCGCTCCTGCCAAACAAACCTGATTGACTTCTACGAGGAGGTTAGCTCTCGAGTAGATCAGGGGGAACCAGTGGATGTCGTGTATCTCGACTTCTCAAAAGCGTTCGATAGCGTGCCACATAATAGTTTGGTATACAAAATGAGAATGATGGGGCTGGGGGAAAATGTCTGCAAGTAGGTAGCTAACTGGCTAAGGGATAGAAGGCAGAGGGTGGTTATAAATGGAATATACTCAGATTGGGTAAGCGTCACTAGTGGGGTACCACAGGGGTCTGTACTAGGCCCAATGTTATTTAATATCTTTATTAACGACATAGTCAACGGGATAAATAGTAAAATATCAATATTTGCAGAGGACACAAAGTTATGTAAAACAATTAATACAAAAGAGGACAGTGCAGACCTACAGAGGGATTTGGATAAGCTGGGTAGGTGGAGCGTTAAATGGCAAATGAGGTTTAACGAGGAGAAATGTAAGGTCATACATATGGGAAGGAAAAATGGAAGTCACCAGTACTCACTGAATGGGAAATCATTGGGGAATTCAGAGATGGAGAAGGACTTGGGCATCTTGATTGATAGCAAACTAAATTGGAGTGCCCAAAGTCAGGCCGCTGCTGTAAGGGCAAACAGGGTAATGGGATGTATCAGAAGAGGTATAGCTGCAAAGGATGAGAACATTGTTCTTCCACTGTACAAAGCACTGGTCAGACCACACTTGGAATACTGTGCTCAGTTATGGGCCCCAATATATAGAAAGGATATAAATGAGCTTGAAAAGGTACAAAGGAGGGCAACAAAATTAATAAAGGGAATGGAGGGACTGCAATACCCAGAGAGGTTGGCAAAACTAGGACTATTCAGCCTGGAAAAGAGAAGGTTGAGGGGGGACATAATAAATGTGTACAAATATGTTAGGGGACAGTATAGAGACCTTGCCCGGGATTTGTTCAAAAGGAGGGATATTACAGTAACAAGAGGGCATTCACTAAGACTGGAAGAGAAAAGGTTTCAGCACCAGCATAGGAAGGGGTTCTTTACGGTAAGAGCAGTGAGAATATGGAATTCACTGAGTGAGGAGACGGTAATGTCGGATTCACTACACCAGTTCAAGCGGGGACTGGATGCATTTCTAGATACCAGGCAGATTTCAGCATATACTTAAAAATAAAATAAAATAGTAGGTTGATACAGGGATTTATTCTGACTGCTGGTTTCAGAGTCGGGAGGGAATTTTTCCTCAGGTGAAGATTGGCCAAATCATTTGGGGTTTTTGCCCTCCTCTGGATCAACTTTAGCAATTACAGAACTAACAGGTCGAACTTGATGGACGCAAGTCTTTATTCGGCTTTACAAACTATACCACCCTGATGGAGTCGGTTTCTAACCATTTGTGCAGACACACACACATTTGTGGCCTGCTGGAGGTCATTTTGCAGGGCTCTGGCAGTGCTCCTCCTGTTCCTCCTTGCACAAAGGCGGGGGTATCGGTCCTGCTGCTGGGTTGTTGCCCTCCTACGGCCCCCTCCACATCCCCTGATGTACTGGCCTGTCTCCTGATAGCGCCTCCAGCCTCTGGACACTACGCTGACAGACACAGCAAACCTTCTAGCCACAGCTCACATTGATGTGCCATCCTGGATGAGCTGCACTACCTGAGCAACTTCTGTGGGTTGTAGAGTCCGTCTCATGCTACCACGAGTGTGAAAGCACAACCAACATTCAAAAGTGACCAAAACATCAGCCAGAAAGCACTGGTACTGAGATGTGGTCTGTGATCCCCACCTGCAAAACCACTCCTTTATTGAGGGTGTCTTGATAATTGCCAATAATTTCCATCTATTGTCTATTCCATTTGCACAACAGCATGTGAAATTGATTGTCAATCAGTGTTGCTTCCTAAGTGGACAGTTTGATTTCATAGAAGTTTGATTTACTTGGAGTTATATTCTGTTGTTTAAGTCTTCCCTTTATTTTTTTGAGCAGTATATATACAGCTCTGGCAAAAATTAAGAGACCACTGCAAAATTTTAATTTTCTCTGATTTTTCTCTTTGTAGGTCTATTTTTGAGTAAAATGTACATTGTTGGTTTATTCTATAAACTACTGACAACTTGTCTCCAAAAATCAAAGCTAAAAATGTTGTATTTATTTGCAGCAAATGAGAAATCGTCAAAATAATAAAAAAGAAACAGTTCTTTCAGACCTCAAATAATGCAAAGAAAACAAGTTCTTATTCATTTAGAAACAACAATACTCCTGTTTTAACTCAGGAAGAGTTCAGAAATCAATATTTGGTGGAATAACCATGATTTTTAATCCCAGCTTTCATGCGTCTTGGCTGCTTTCCACCAGTCTTTCATGCTGCTTTTGGGTGACCTTATGCCACTCCTGGCACAAAAATGTAAGCAGTTCTTCTTTGTTTGATGGCTTGTGACGATCCATCTTCCTCTTGATTATATTCCAGAGGTTTTCAATGGGGTTCAGGTCTGAAGATTGGGCTGGCCATGACAGGGTCTTGATGTGGTGCTCCTTCATCCACACATTGATTGACCTAGCTGTGTGGCATGGGGCATTGTCCTGCTGGAAAAAACAGTCCTCAGAGTTGGGGAACATTGTCTGATCAGAAGGAAGCAAGTGTTTTTTCAAGAATAACCTTGTATGCGGCTTGATTCATACGTCGTTCGTAAAGATTAACCTGCCCAATTCCAGCCTTGCTGAAGCATCCCCAGATCATCACCGATCCTCCACCAAATTTCACAGTGGGTGCAGACACTGTGGCTTGTATGCCTCTCCAGGTCTCCGTCTAACCATTAGACGACCAGGTGTTGGGCAAAGCTGAAAATTAGACTCATCAGAGAAGATTACCTTACTCCGGTCCTCTAGTACCTTACTTCAGGCTGGCTCTCCTTTGCTTCTCATTGATGAAAGGCTTTTTTTCTAGCTTTACATGACTTGAGGTCTCTAGGAGCCAGTTATGAACTGTTCTTGCCGTGCACTTCACCCCAGCTGCCATTTGCCATTCCTTCTGTAGGTCACTTGATGTCATCCTGCGGTTGCTGAGTGACATTGGAATAAGATGACGGTCATCCCGGTCGGTGGAGAGTCGCTTTCGCCCTCTGCCGGTCTGTAGCTTTGTTGTCCCCAATGTCTGCTGCTTAACCTTGTAATGGACTGCCGTCTTCAATATTTTAAGGATGGAAGCAACATGACGCTCACTGTATCCCTCTGCTAGAGAAGCCAGAATTGAGCCCTTCTTTTCCTCACTCAAGACTTCTTTTCAACTCCTTTGGCATGGTTAAAAGTTAGTTTTTCATTCAAATTACTTTTGGGCTCTTCCTAGCACTTGTTTTGCCATCCAGCTTGTCCTATTGCAAGAGGATTGTGAAGCCCACAGCAGTGTTTTTATACTTTCCCTTGTTACATAAGATTTGGTTCAGGTGATCACCTAATCAGAAGCACATTAAGTAAAATGAGGTGGACTGTGGTTGGAATTCAGCTGACACTGGAATAGAATGGCTGTCAGACATGTAGAGATGGGGATTGTTAGAAAACTGTGCAGTGGTCTCTTTCTGAGAGCGCTGTATATTCATGTGAGTTTCCTTATCATCATATTTTAAATAGAAGACCGTATTGTGATATCATTGTGATACAAATGTTTCTACACTGTGGGCAGAATTATTAGGCAAGTTGTATTTTAGAGGATTATTTTTATTATTGATCAACAACTATGTTCTCAATCAACCCAAAAGACTCATAACTATCCAAGCTTAATATGTTTGGAAGTTGGAGTGTTTTTTTTTTAGATTTGGCTATCTTAGGAGGATATCTGTGTGTGCAGGTAACTATTACTGTGCAGAATTATTAGGCAACTTAATAAAAACCAAATATAATCCCATCTCACTTGATTATTTTCACCAGGTAAACCAATAGCAATGCACAAAATATAGAAATAAACATTTCTGACATGCAAAAACAAAAAAAATTAGTGATGAATATAGCCACCTTTCTTTATGATGACACTCAACAGCCTCCATCCATAGATTCTGTCAGTTGCTTGATCTGTTTTCCATCAACATTGCATGTAGCAGCCACCACAGCCTCCCAGGCACTGTTCCCAGAGGTGAACTGTAATCCCTCCTGGAAATGTAAGAACTTTACTTTATGCACTTCCTCTGTAAATCCTCCTGGAAATGTAAGAACTTTCCTTTATGCACTTCCTCTGTAATCCCTCCTGGAAATGTAAGAACTCTACTTTGTGCACTTCCTCTGTAATCCCTCCTGGAAATGTAAGAACTTTACTTTCTGCACTTCCTCTGTAATGTCCCCTGGAAATGTAAGGACTCTACTTTGTGCACTTCCTCTTTAAATTATTCCTGGAAATGTAAGAACTTAACTTTATGCACTTCCTCTGTAATCCCTCCTGGAAATGTAAGAACTCTACTTTATGCACTTCCTCTGTAATCCCTCCTGGAAATGTAAGAACTCTACTTTATTCACTTCCTCTGTAATTCCCCCTGGAAATGTAAGGACTCTACTTTGTGCACTTCCTCTTTAATTACTCCTGGAAATGTAAGAATTTAACTTCATGCACTTCCTCTGTAATCCCTCCTGGAAATGTAAGAACTCTACTTTATGCACTTTCTCTATAATCCCTCCTGGAAATGTAAGAACTTTACTTTCTGCACTTCCTCTGTAATTCCCCCTGGAAATGTAAGAACTTTACTTTATGCACTTCCTCTGTAATCCCTCCTGGAAATGTAAGAACTTTACTTTATACACTTCCTCTGTAATCCCTCCTGGAAATGTAAGAACTTTACTTTATGCACTTCCTCTGTAATCGCTCCTGGAAATGTAAGAACTTTACTTTATGCACTTCCTCTGTAATCGCTCCTGGAAATGTAAGAACTCTACTTTATGCACTTCCTCTCTAATCCCTCCTGGAAATGTAAGAACTCTACTTTGTGCATTTCCTCTTTAATTACTCCTGGAAATGTAAGAACTTTACTTTATACACTTCCTCTGTAATCCCTCCTGGAAATGTAAGGACTCTATTTTGTGCATTTCCTCTTTAATTACTCCTGGAAATGTAAGAACTTTACTTTATACACTTCCTCTGTAATCCCTCCTGGAAATGTAAGAACTCTACTTTATGCACTTCCTCTGTAATCCCTCCTGGAAATGTAAGAACTCTACTTTGTGCATTTCCTCTTTAATTACTCCTGGAAATGTAAGAACTTTACTTTATACACTTCCTCTGTAATCCCTCCTGGAAATGTAAGGACTCTACTTTGTGCATTTCCTCTTTAATTACTCCTGGAAATGTAAGAACTTTACTTCATACACTTCCTCTGTAATCCCTCCTGGAAATGTAAGAACTCTACTTAATGCACTTCCTCTGTAATCCCTAATGGAAATGTAAGGACTCTACTTTCTGCACTTCCTCTTTAATTACTCCTGGAAATGTAAGAACTTTATTTTATACACTTCCTCTGTAAATCCTCCTGGAAATGTAAGAACTTTACTTCATACACTTCCTCTGTAATCCCTCCTGGAAATGTAAGAACTCTACTTTCTGCACTTCCTCTGTAATTCCCCCTGGAAATGTAAGGACTCTACTTTCTGCACTTCCTCTTTAATTACTCCTGGAAATGTAAGAACTTTACTTTATACACTTCCTCTGTAAATCCTCCTGGAAATGTAAGAACTTTATGCACTTCCTCTGTAATCCCTCCTGGAAATGTAAGAACTCTACTTTGCGCACTTCCTCTGTCATCCCTCCTGGAAATGTAAGAACTCTACTTTGTGCACTTCCTTTGTAATCCCTCCTGGAAATGTAAGAACTCTACTTTGTGCATTTCCTCTTTAATTACTCCTGGAAATGTAAGAACTTTACTTTATACACTTCCTCTGTAATCCCTCCTGGAAATGTAAGAACTTTACTTTCTGCACTTCCTCTGTAATTCCCCCTGGAAATGTGAGGACTCTACTTTCTGCACTTCCTCTTTAATTACTCCTGGAAATGTAAGAACTTTACTTTATACACTTCCTCTGTAAATCCTCCTGGAAATGTAAGAACTTTATGCACTTCCTCCTGGAAATGTAAGAACTCTACTTTGCGCACTTCCTCTGTAATCCCTCCTGGAAATGTAAGAAATCTACTTTGTGCACTTCCTCTGTAATCCCTCCTGGAAATGTAAGAACTTTACTTTATGCACTTCCTCTGTAAATCCTCCTGGAAATGTAAGAATTTTACTTTATGCACTTCCTCTGTAATCCCTCCTGGAAATGTAAGAACTCTACTTTATGCACTTCCTCTGTAATCCCTCCTGGAAATGTAAGAACTCTACTTTGTGCATTTCCTCTTTAATTACTCCTGGAAATGTAAGAACTTTACTTTATACACTTCCTCTGTAATCCCTCCTGGAAATGTAAGGACTCTACTTTGTGCATTTCCTTTTTAATTACTCCTGGAAATGTAAGAACTTTACTTCATACACTTCCTCTGTAATCCCTCCTGGAAATGTAAGAACTCTACTTAATGCACTTCCTCTGTAATCCCTCCTGGAAATGTAAGGACTCTACTTTCTGCACTTCCTCTTTAATTACTCCTGGAAATGTAAGAACTTTATTTTATACACTTCCTCTGTAAATCCTCCTGGAAATGTAAGAACTTTACTTCATACACTTCCTCTGTAATCCCTCCTGGAAATGTAAGAACTCTACTTTCTGCACTTCCTCTGTAATTCCCCCTGGAAATGTAAGGACTCTACTTTCTGCACTTCCTCTTTAATTACTCCTGGAAATGTAAGAACTTTACTTTATACACTTCCTCTGTAAATCCTCCTGGAAATGTAAGAACTTTATGCACTTCCTCTATAATCCCTCCTGGAAATGTAAGAACTCTACTTTGCGCACTTCCTCTGTCATCCCTCCTGGAAATGTAAGAACTCTACTTTGTGCACTTCCTTTGTAATCCCTCCTGGAAATGTAAGAACTCTACTTTGTGCATTTCCTCTTTAATTACTCCTGGAAATGTAAGAACTTTACTTTATACACTTCCTCTGTAATCCCTCCTGGAAATGTAAGAACTTTACTTTCTGCACTTCCTCTGTAATTCCCCCTGGAAATGTGAGGACTCTACTTTCTGCACTTCCTCTTTAATTACTCCTGGAAATGTAAGAACTTTACTTTATACACTTCCTCTGTAAATCCTCCTGGAAATGTAAGAACTTTATGCACTTCCTCCTGGAAATGTAAGAACTCTACTTTGCGCACTTCCTCTGTAATCCCTCCTGGAAATGTAAGAAATCTACTTTGTGCACTTCCTCTGTAATCCCTCCTGGAAATGTAAGAACTCTACTTTGTGCACTTCCTCTGTAATCCCTCCTGGAAATGTAAGAACTTTACTTTATGCACTTCCTCTGTAAATCCTCCTGGAAATGTAAGAACTTTATGCACTTCCTCTGTAATCCCTCCTGGAAATGTAAGAACTCTACTTTGCGCACTTCCTCTGTAATCCCTCCTGGAAATGTAAGAACTCTACTTTGTGCACTTCCTTTGTAATCCCTCCTGGAAATGTAAGAACTCTACTTTGTGCATTTCCTCTTTAATTACTCCTGGAAATGTAAGAAGTTTACTTTATACACTTCCTCTGTAATCCCTCCTGGAAATGTAAGAACTCTACTTTATGCACTTCCTCTTTAGTTACTCCTGGAAATGTAAGAACTTAACTTTATGCACTTCCTCTGTAATCCCTCCTGGAAATGTAAGAACTCTACTTTATGCACTTTCTCTGTAATCCCTCCTGGAAATGTAAGAACTCTACTTTGGGCACTTCCTCTGTAATCCCTCCTGGAAATGTAAGAATTCTACTTTGTGCACTTCCTCTTTAAATTATTCCTGGAAATGTAAGAACTTAACTTTATGCACTTCCTCTGTAATCCCTCCTGGAAATGTAAGAACTCTACTTTATGCACTTCCTTTGTAATCCCTCCTGGAAATGTAAGAACTCTACTTTAGTCACTTCCTCTGTAATTCCCCCTGGAAATGTAAGGACTTTACTTTATGCACTTCCTCTGTAATCCCTCCTGGAAATGTAAGAACTTTACTTTATACACTTCCTCTGTAATCCCTCCTGGAAATGTAAGAACTTTACTTTATGCACTTCCTCTGTAATCCCACCTGGAAATGTAAGAACTCTACTTTATGCACTTCCTCTGTAATCCCTCCTGGAAATGTAAGAACTCTACTTTGTGCATTTCCTCTTTAATTACTCCTGGAAATGTAAGAACTTTACTTCATACACTTCCTCTGTAATCCCTCCTGGAAATGTAAGGACTCTACTTTGTGCATTTCCTCTTTAATTACTCCTGGAAATGTAAGAACTTTACTTTATACACTTCCTCTGTAATCTCTCCTGGAAATGTAAGAACTTTACTTTATGCACTTCCTCTGTAAATCCTCCTGGAAATGTAAGAATTTTACTTTATGCACTTCCTCTGTAATCCCTCCTGGAAATGTAAGAACTTTACTTTATGCACTTCCTCTGTAATCCCTCCTGGAAATGTAAGAACTCTACTTTGTGCATTTCCTCTTTAATTACTCCTGGAAATGTAAGAACTTTACTTTATGCACTTCCTCTGTAATCCCTCCTGGAAATGTAAGAACTTTACTTTATACACTTCCTCTGTAATCCCTCCTGGAAATGTAAGAACTTTACTTTCTGCACTTCCTCTGTAATTCCCCCTGGAAATGTAAGGACTCTACTTTCTGCACTTCCTCTTTAATTACTCCTGGAAATGTAAGAACTTTACTTTATACACTTCCTCTCTAAATCCTCCTGGAAATGTAAGAACTTTATGCACTTCCTCTGTAATCCCTCCTGGAAATGTAAGAACTCTACTTTGTGCACTTCCTCTGTAATCCCTCCTGGAAATGTAAGAACTCTACTTTGTGCACTTCCTCTGTAATCCCTCCTGGAAATGTAAGAACTTTACTTTATGCACTTCCTCTGTAAATCCTCCTGGAAATGTAAGAACTTTATGCACTTCCTCTGTAATCCCTCCTGGAAATGTAAGAACTCTACTTTGTGCACTTCCTCTGTAATCCCTCCTGGAAATGTAAGAACTCTACTTTGTGCATTTCCTCTTTAATTACTCCTGGAAATGTAAGAACTTTACTTTATACACTTCCTCTGTAATCCTTCCTGGAAATGTAAGAACTTTACTTTATACACTTCCTCTGTAAATCCTCCTGGAAATGTAAGAACTTTATGCACTTCCTCTGTAATCCCTCCTGGAAATGTAAGAACTCTACTTTGCGCACTTCCTCTGCAATCCCTCCTGGAAATGTAAGAACTCTACTTTGTGTACTTCCTCTGTAATCCCTCCTGGAAATGTAAGAACTCTACTTTGTGCACTTCCTCTGTAATCCCTCCTGGAAATGTAAGAACTTTACTTTCTGCACTTCCTCTGTAATTCCCCCTGGAAATGTAAGGACTCTACTTTGTGCACTTCCTCTGTAATCCCTCCTGGAAATGTAAGAACTTTACTTTATGCACTTCCTCTTTAATTCCCCCTGGAAATGTAAGAACTTTACTTTATGCACTTCCTCTGTAAATCCTCCTGGAAATGTAAGAACTTTATGCACTTCCTCTGTAAATCCTCCTGGAAATGTAAGGACTCTACTTTATGCACTTCCTCTGTAATCCCTCCTGGAAATGTAAGAACTCTACTTTGTGCACTTCCTCTGTAATCCCTCCTGGAAATGTAAGAACTCTACTTTGTGCACTTCCTCTGTAATCCCTCCTGGAAATGTAAGAACTCTACTTTATGCACTTCCTCTGTAATCCCTCCTGGAAATGTAAGAACTTTATGCACTTCCTCTGTAATCCCTCCTGGAAATGTAAGAACTTTACTTTATGCACTTTCTCTGTAATCCCTCCTGGAAATGTAAGAACTTTACTTTATGCACTTCCTCTGTAATTCCTCCTGGAAATGTAAGAACTTTACTTTATGCACTTCCTCTGTAATCCCTCCTGGAAATGTAAGAACTTTACTTTATGCACTTCCTCTGTAATCCCTCCTGGAAATGTAAGAACTCTACTTTATGCACTTCCTTTGTAATCCCTACTGGAAATGTAAGAAGTTTACTTTATGCACTTCCTCTGTAAATCCGCCTGGAAATGTAAGAACTTTATGCACTTCCTCTGTAAATCCTCCTGGAAATGTAAGGACTCTACTTTATGCACTTCCTCTGTAATCCCTCCTGGAAATGTAAGAACTCTACTTTGTGCACTTCCTCTGTAATCCCTCCTGGAAATGTAAGAACTCTACTTTGTGCACTTCCTCTGTAATCCCTCCTGGAAATGTAAGAACTCTACTTTCTGCACTTCCTCTGTAATCCCTCCTGGAAATGTAAGAACTTTACTTTATGCACTTCCTCTGTAAATCCTCCTGGAAATGTAAGGACTCTACTTTATGCACTTCCTCTGTAATCCCTCCTGGAAATGTAAGAACTCTACTTTGTGCACTTCCTCTGTAATCCCTCCTGGAAATGTAAGAACTCTACTTTGTGCACTTCCTCTGTAATCCCTCCTGGAAATGTAAGAACTCTACTTTGTGCACTTCCTCTGTAATCCCTCCTGGAAATGTAAGAACTTTACTTTATGCACTTCCTCTGTAATCCCTCCTGGAAATGTAAGAACTCTACTTTATGCACTTCCTCTGTAATCCCTCCTGGAAATGTAAGAACTCTACTTTATGCACTTCCTTTGTAATCCCTACTGGAAATGTAGGAAGTTTACTTTATGCACTTCCTCTGTAAATCCGCCTGGAAATGTAAGAACTTTATGCACTTCCTCTGTAAATCCTCCTGGAAATGTAAGGACTCTACTTTATGCACTTCCTCTGTAATCCCTCCTGGAAATGTAAGAACTCTACTTTGTGCACTTCCTCTGTAATCCCTCCTGGAAATGTAAGAACTCTACTTTGTGCACTTCCTCTGTAATCCCTCCTGGAAATGTAAGAACTCTACTTTCTGCACTTCCTCTGTAATCCCTCCTGGAAATGTAAGAACTTTACTTTATGCACTTCCTCTGTAAATCCTCCTGGAAATGTAAGGACTCTACTTTATGCACTTCCTCTGTAATCCCTCCTGGAAATGTAAGAACTCTACTTTGTGCACTTCCTCTGTAATCCCTCCTGGAAATGTAAGAACTCTACTTTGTGCACTTCCTCTGTAATCCCTCCTGGAAATGTAAGAACTCTACTTTGTGCACTTCCTCTGTAATCCCTCCTGGAAATGTAAGAACTTTACTTTATGCACTTCCTCTGTAATCCCTCCTGGAAATGTAAGAACTCTACCTTATGCACTTCCTCTGTAATCCCTCCTGGAAATGTAAGAACTTTACTTTCTGCACTTCCTCTGTAAATCCTCCTGGAAATGTAAGAACTTTACTTTATGCACTTCCTCTGTAATCCCTCCTGGAAATGTAAGAATTTTACTTTATGCATTTCCTCTTTAATTACTCCTGGAAATGTAAGAACTTTACTTTATACACTTCCTCTGTAATCCCTCCTGGAAATGTAAGAACTCTACTTTATGCACTTCCTCTGTAATCCCTCCTGGAAATGTAAGAACTTTACTTTCTGCACTTCCTCTGTAATTCCCCCTGGAAATGTAAGGACTCTACTTTCTGCACTTCCTCTTTAATTACTCCTGGAAATGTAAGAACTTTATACACTTCCTCTGTAAATCCTCCTGGAAATGTAAGAACTTTATGCACTTCCTCTGTAATCCCTCCTGGAAATGTAAGAACTCTACTTTGCGCATTTCCTCTGTAATCCCTCCTGGAAATGTAAGAACTCTACTTTGTGCACTTCCTTTGTAATCCCTCCTGGAAATGTAAGAACTCTACTTTGTGCATTTCCTCTTTAATTATTCCTGGAAATGTAAGAACTTTACTTTATATACTTCCTCTGTAATCCCTCCTGGAAATGTAAGAACTCTACTTTATGCACTTCCTCTGTAATCCCTCCTGGAAATGTAAGAACTTTACTTTCTGCACTTCCTCTGTAATTCCCCCTGGAAATGCAAGGACTCTACTTTCTGCACTTCCTCTTTAATTACTCCTGGAAATGTAAGAACTTTACTTTATACACTTCCTCTGTAAATCCTCCTGGAAATGTAAGAACTCTACTTTGTGCACTTCCTCTGTAATCCCTCCTGGAAATGTAAGAACTCTACTTTGTGCACTTCCTCTGTAAATCCTCCTGGAAATGTAAGAACTTTATGCACTTCCTCTGTAATCCCTCCTGGAAATGTAAGAACTCTACTTTGTGCACTTCCTCTTTAATTACTCCTGGAAATGTAAGAACTTAACTTTATGCACTTCCTCTGTAATCCCTCCTGGAAATGTAAGAACTCTACTTTATGCACTTTCTCTGTAATCCCTCCTGGAAATGTAAGAACTCTACTTTGGGCACTTCCTCTGTAATCCCTCCTGGAAATGTAAGAACTCTACTTTGTGCACTTCCTCTTTAAATTATTCCTGGAAATGTAAGAACTTTACTTTATACACTTCCTCTGTAATCCCTCCTGGAAATGTAAGAACTTTACTTTCTGCACTTCCTCTGTAATTCCCCCTGGAAATGTAAGGACTCTACTTTGTGCACTTCCTCTGTAATCCCTCCTGGAAATGTAAGAACTTTACTTTATGCACTTCCTCTTTAATTCCCCCTGGAAATGTAAGAACTTTACTTTATGCACTTCCTCTGTAAATCCTCCTGGAAATGTAAGAACTTTATGCACTTCCTCTGTAAATCCTCCTGGAAATGTAAGGACTCTACTTTATGCACTTCCTCTGTAATCCCTCCTGGAAATGTAAGAACTCTACTTTGTGCACTTCCTCTGTAATCCCTCCTGGAAATGTAAGAACTCTACTTTGTGCACTTCCTCTGTAATCCCTCCTGGAAATGTAAGAACTCTACTTTATGCACTTCCTCTGTAATCCCTCCTGGAAATGTAAGAACTTTATGCACTTCCACTGTAATCCCTCCTGGAAATGTAAGAACTTTACTTTATGCACTTTCTCTGTAATCCCTCCTGGAAATGTAAGAACTTTACTTTATGCACTTCCTCTGTAATTCCTCCTGGAAATGTAAGAACTTTACTTTATGCACTTCCTCTGTAATCCCTCCTGGAAATGTAAGAACTTTACTTTATGCACTTCCTCTGTAATCCCTCCTGGAAATGTAAGAACTCTACTTTATGCACTTCCTTTGTAATCCCTACTGGAAATGTAAGAAGTTTACTTTATGCACTTCCTCTGTAAATCCGCCTGGAAATGTAAGAACTTTATGCACTTCCTCTGTAAATCCTCCTGGAAATGTAAGGACTCTACTTTATGCACTTCCTCTGTAATCCCTCCTGGAAATGTAAGAACTCTACTTTGTGCACTTCCTCTGTAATCCCTCCTGGAAATGTAAGAACTCTACTTTGTGCACTTCCTCTGTAATCCCTCCTGGAAATGTAAGAACTCTACTTTCTGCACTTCCTCTGTAATCCCTCCTGGAAATGTAAGAACTTTACTTTATGCACTTCCTCTGTAAATCCTCCTGGAAATGTAAGGACTCTACTTTATGCACTTCCTCTGTAATCCCTCCTGGAAATGTAAGAACTCTACTTTGTGCACTTCCTCTGTAATCCCTCCTGGAAATGTAAGAACTCTACTTTGTGCACTTCCTCTGTAATCCCTCCTGGAAATGTAAGAACTCTACTTTGTGCACTTCCTCTGTAATCCCTCCTGGAAATGTAAGAACTTTACTTTATGCACTTCCTCTGTAATCCCTCCTGGAAATGTAAGAACTCTACTTTATGCACTTCCTCTGTAATCCCTCCTGGAAATGTAAGAACTCTACTTTATGCACTTCCTTTGTAATCCCTACTGGAAATGTAAGAAGTTTACTTTATGCACTTCCTCTGTAAATCCGCCTGGAAATGTAAGAACTTTATGCACTTCCTCTGTAAATCCTCCTGGAAATGTAAGGACTCTACTTTATGCACTTCCTCTGTAATCCCTCCTGGAAATGTAAGAACTCTACTTTGTGCACTTCCTCTGTAATCCCTCCTGGAAATGTAAGAACTCTACTTTGTGCACTTCCTCTGTAATCCCTCCTGGAAATGTAAGAACTCTACTTTCTGCACTTCCTCTGTAATCCCTCCTGGAAATGTAAGAACTTTACTTTATGCACTTCCTCTGTAAATCCTCCTGGAAATGTAAGGACTCTACTTTATGCACTTCCTCTGTAATCCCTCCTGGAAATGTAAGAACTCTACTTTGTGCACTTCCTCTGTAATCCCTCCTGGAAATGTAAGAACTCTACTTTGTGCACTTCCTCTGTAATCCCTCCTGGAAATGTAAGAACTCTACTTTGTGCACTTCCTCTGTAATCCCTCCTGGAAATGTAAGAACTTTACTTTATGCACTTCCTCTGTAATCCCTCCTGGAAATGTAAGAACTCTACCTTATGCACTTCCTCTGTAATCCCTCCTGGAAATGTAAGAACTTTACTTTCTGCACTTCCTCTGTAAATCCTCCTGGAAATGTAAGAACTTTACTTTATGCACTTCCTCTGTAATCCCTCCTGGAAATGTAAGAATTTTACTTTATGCATTTCCTCTTTAATTACTCCTGGAAATGTAAGAACTTTACTTTATACACTTCCTCTGTAATCCCTCCTGGAAATGTAAGAACTCTACTTTATGCACTTCCTCTGTAATCCCTCCTGGAAATGTAAGAACTTTACTTTCTGCACTTCCTCTGTAATTCCCCCTGGAAATGTAAGGACTCTACTTTCTGCACTTCCTCTTTAATTACTCCTGGAAATGTAAGAACTTTATACACTTCCTCTGTAAATCCTCCTGGAAATGTAAGAACTTTATGCACTTCCTCTGTAATCCCTCCTGGAAATGTAAGAACTCTACTTTGCGCATTTCCTCTGTAATCCCTCCTGGAAATGTAAGAACTCTACTTTGTGCACTTCCTTTGTAATCCCTCCTGGAAATGTAAGAACTCTACTTTGTGCATTTCCTCTTTAATTATTCCTGGAAATGTAAGAACTTTACTTTATATACTTCCTCTGTAATCCCTCCTGGAAATGTAAGAACTCTACTTTATGCACTTCCTCTGTAATCCCTCCTGGAAATGTAAGAACTTTACTTTCTGCACTTCCTCTGTAATTCCACCTGGAAATGCAAGGACTCTACTTTCTGCACTTCCTCTTTAATTACTCCTGGAAATGTAAGAACTTTACTTTATACACTTCCTCTGTAAATCCTCCTGGAAATGTAAGAACTCTACTTTGTGCACTTCCTCTGTAATCCCTCCTGGAAATGTAAGAACTCTACTTTGTGCACTTCCTCTGTAAATCCTCCTGGAAATGTAAGAACTTTATGCACTTCCTCTGTAATCCCTCCTGGAAATGTAAGAACTCTACTTTGTGCACTTCCTCTGTAATCCCTCCTGGAAATGTAAGACCTTTACTTTCTGCACTTCCTCTGTAATTCCCCCTGGAAATGTAAGGACTCTACTTTGTGCACTTCCTCTTTAATTACTCCTGGAAATGTAAGAACTTAACTTTATGCACTTCCTCTGTAATCCCTCCTGGAAATGTAAGAACTCTACTTTATGCACTTTCTCTGTAATCCCTCCTGGAAATGTAAGAACTCTACTTTGGGCACTTCCTCTGTAATCCCTCCTGGAAATGTAAGAACTCTACTTTGTGCACTTCCTCTTTAAATTATTCCTGGAAATGTAAGAACTTAACTTTATGCACTTCCTCTGTAATCCCTCCTGGAAATGTAAGTACTCTACTTTATGCACTTCCTCTGTAATCCCTCCTGGAAATGTAAGAACTCTACTTTATTCACTTCCTCTGTAATTCCCCCTGGAAATGTAAGGACTCTACTTTGTGCACTTCCTCTTTAATTACTCCTGGAAATGTAAGAACTTAACTTTATGCACTTCCTCTGTAATCCCTCCTGGAAATGTAAGAACTCTACTTTATGCACTTTCTCTGTAATCCCTCCTGGAAATGTAAGAACTTTACTTTATGCACTTCCTCTGTAATCCCTCCTGGAAATGTAAGAACTTTACTTTATACACTTCCTCTGTAATCCCTCCTGGAAATGTAAGGACTTTACTTTATGCACTTCCTCTGTAATCCCTCCTGGAAATGTAAGAACTCTACTTTATGCACTTCCTCTGTAATCCCTCCTGGAAATGTAAGAACTCTACTTTGTGCATTTCCTCTTTAATTACTCCTGGAAATGTAAGAACTTTACTTTATACACTTCCTCTGTAATCTCTCCTGGAAATGTAAGAACTTTACTTTATGCACTTCCTCTGTAAATCCTCCTGGAAATGTAAGAATTTTACTTTATGCACTTCCTCTGTAATCCCTCCTGGAAATGTAAGAACTTTACTTTGTGCATTTCCTCTTTAATTATTCCTGGAAATGTAAGAACTTTACTTTATATACTTCCTCTGTAATCCCTCCTGGAAATGTAAGAACTCTACTTTATGCACTTCCTCTGTAATCCCTCCTGGAAATGTAAGAACTTTACTTTCTGCACTTCCTCTGTAATTCCCCCTGGAAATGCAAGGACTCTACTTTCTGCACTTCCTCTTTAATTACTCCTGGAAATGTAAGAACTTTACTTTATACACTTCCTCTGTAAATCCTCCTGGAAATGTAAGAACTCTACTTTGTGCACTTCCTCTGTAATCCCTCCTGGAAATGTAAGAACTCTACTTTGTGCACTTCCTCTGTAAATCCTCCTGGAAATGTAAGAACTTTATGCACTTCCTCTGTAATCCCTCCTGGAAATGTAAGAACTCTACTTTGTGCACTTCCTCTGTAATCCCTCCTGGAAATGTAAGACCTTTACTTTCTGCACTTCCTCTGTAATTCCCCCTGGAAATGTAAGGACTCTACTTTGTGCACTTCCTCTTTAATTACTCCTGGAAATGTAAGAACTTAACTTTATGCACTTCCTCTGTAATCCCTCCTGGAAATGTAAGAACTCTACTTTATGCACTTTCTCTGTAATCCCTCCTGGAAATGTAAGAACTCTACTTTGGGCACTTCCTCTGTAATCCCTCCTGGAAATGTAAGAACTCTACTTTGTGCACTTCCTCTTTAAATTATTCCTGGAAATGTAAGAACTTAACTTTATGCACTTCCTCTGTAATCCCTCCTGGAAATGTAAGTACTCTACTTTATGCACTTCCTCTGTAATCCCTCCTGGAAATGTAAGAACTCTACTTTATTCACTTCCTCTGTAATTCCCCCTGGAAATGTAAGGACTCTACTTTGTGCACTTCCTCTTTAATTACTCCTGGAAATGTAAGAACTTAACTTTATGCACTTCCTCTGTAATCCCTCCTGGAAATGTAAGAACTCTACTTTATGCACTTTCTCTGTAATCCCTCCTGGAAATGTAAGAACTTTACTTTATGCACTTCCTCTGTAATCCCTCCTGGAAATGTAAGAACTTTACTTTATACACTTCCTCTGTAATCCCTCCTGGAAATGTAAGGACTTTACTTTATGCACTTCCTCTGTAATCCCTCCTGGAAATGTAAGAACTCTACTTTATGCACTTCCTCTGTAATCCCTCCTGGAAATGTAAGAACTCTACTTTGTGCATTTCCTCTTTAATTACTCCTGGAAATGTAAGAACTTTACTTTATACACTTCCTCTGTAATCTCTCCTGGAAATGTAAGAACTTTACTTTATGCACTTCCTCTGTAAATCCTCCTGGAAATGTAAGAATTTTACTTTATGCACTTCCTCTGTAATCCCTCCTGGAAATGTAAGAACTTTACTTCATGCACTTCCTCTGTAATCCCTCCTGGAAATGTAAGAACTCTACTTTATGCACTTCCTCTGTAATCCCTCCTGGAAATGTAAGAACTCTACTTTGTGCATTTCCTCTTTAATTACTCCTGGAAATGTAAGAACTTTACTTTAAGCACTTCCTCTGTAATCCCTCCTGGAAATGTAAGAACTTTACTTTATACACTTCCTCTGTAATCCCTCCTGGAAATGTAAGAACTTTACTTTCTGCACTTCCTCTGTAATTCCCCCTGGAAATGTAAGGACTCTACTTTCTGCACTTCCTCTTTAATTACTCCTGGAAATGTAAGAACTTTACTTTATACACTTCCTCTGTAAATCCTCCTGGAAATGTAAGAACTTTAGGCACTTCCTCTGTAATCCCTCCTGGAAATGTAAGAACTCTACTTTGCGCACTTCCTCTGTAATCCCTCCTGGAAATGTAAGAACTCTACTTTGTGCACTTCCTCTGTAATCCCTCCTGGAAATGTAAGAACTTTACTTTATGCACTTCCTCTGTAATCCCTCCTGGAAATGTAAGAACTCTACTTTGCACACTTCCTCTGTAATCCCTCCTGGAAATGTAAGAACTCTACTTTGTGCACTTCCTTTGTAATCCCTCCTGGAAATGTAAGAACTCTACTTTGTGCATTTCCTCTTTAATTACTCCTGGAAATGTAAGAACTTTACTTTATACACTTCCTCTGTAATCCCTCCTGGAAATGTAAGAACTCTACTTTATGCACTTCCTCTGTAATCCCTCCTGGAAATGTAAGAACTCTACTTTATGCACTTTCTCTGTAATCCCTCCTGGAAATGTAAGAACTCTACTTTGGGCACTTCCTCTGTAATCCCTCCTGGAAATGTAAGAACTCTACTTTGCGCACTTCCTCTATAATCCCTCCTGGAAATGTAAGAACTCTACTTTGTGCACTTCCTCTTTAAATTATTCCTGGAAATGTAAGAACTTTACTTTATACACTTCCTCTGTAATCCCTCCTGGAAATGTAAGAACTTTACTTTCTGCACTTCCTCTGTAATTCCCTCTGGAAATGTAAGGACTCTACTTTGTGCACTTCCTCTGTAATCCCTCCTGGAAATGTAAGAACTTTACTTTATGCACTTCCTCTTTAATTCCCCCTGGAAATGTAAGAACTTTACTTTATGCACTTCCTCTGTAAATCCTCCTGGAAATGTAAGAACTTTATGCACTTCCTCTGTAAATCCTCCTGGAAATGTAAGGACTCTACTTTATGCACTTCCTCTGTAATCCCTCCTGGAAATGTAAGAACTCTACTTTGTGCACTTCCTCTGTAATCCCTCCTGGAAATGTAAGAACTCTACTTTGTGCACTTCCTCTGTAATCCCTCCTGGAAATGTAAGAACTCTACTTTATGCACTTCCTCTGTAATCCCTCCTGGAAATGTAAGAACTTTATGCACTTCCTCTGTAATCCCTCCTGGAAATGTAAGAACTTTACTTTATGCACTTTCTCTGTAATCCCTCCTGGAAATGTAAGAACTTTACTTTATGCACTTCCTCTGTAATTCCTCCTGGAAATGTAAGAACTTTACTTTATGCACTTCCTCTGTAATCCCTCCTGGAAATGTAAGAACTTTACTTTATGCACTTCCTCTGTAATCCCTCCTGGAAATGTAAGAACTCTACTTTATGCACTTCCTTTGTAATCCCTACTGGAAATGTAAGAAGTTTACTTTATGCACTTCCTCTGTAAATCCGCCTGGAAATGTAAGAACTTTATGCACTTCCTCTGTAAATCCTCCTGGAAATGTAAGGACTCTACTTTATGCACTTCCTCTGTAATCCCTCCTGGAAATGTAAGAACTCTACTTTGTGCACTTCCTCTGTAATCCCTCCTGGAAATGTAAGAACTCTACTTTGTGCACTTCCTCTGTAATCCCTCCTGGAAATGTAAGAACTCTACTTTCTGC
Source organism: Phyllobates terribilis (assembly GCF_046119375.1). Lineage (NCBI taxonomy): Eukaryota > Metazoa > Chordata > Amphibia > Anura > Dendrobatidae > Phyllobates > Phyllobates terribilis. Next base: position 2,915,707 of record NW_027362812.1, read on the forward strand.
ACTTCCTCTGTAATCCCTCCTGGAAATGTAAGAACTTTACTTTATGCACTTCCTCTGTAAATCCTCCTGGAAATGTAAGGACTCTACTTTATGCACTTCCTCTGTAATCCCTCCTGGAAATGTAAGAACTCTACTTTGTGCACTTCCTCTGTAATCCCTCCTGGAAATGTAAGAACTCTACTTTGTGCACTTCCTCTGTAATCCCTCCTGGAAATGTAAGAACTCTACTTTGTGCACTTCCTCTGTAATCCCTCCTGGAAATGTAAGAACTTTACTTTATGCACTTCCTCTGTAATCCCTCCTGGAAATGTAAGAACTCTACTTTATGCACTTCCTCTGTAATCCCTCCTGGAAATGTAAGAACTCTACTTTATGCACTTCCTTTGTAATCCCTACTGGAAATGTAAGAAGTTTACTTTATGCACTTCCTCTGTAAATCCGCCTGGAAATGTAAGAACTTTATGCACTTCCTCTGTAAATCCTCCTGGAAATGTAAGGACTCTACTTTATGCACTTCCTCTGTAATCCCTCCTGGAAATGTAAGAACTCTACTTTGTGCACTTCCTCTGTAATCCCTCCTGGAAATGTAAGAACTCTACTTTGTGCACTTCCTCTGTAATCCCTCCTGGAAATGTAAGAACTCTACTTTCTGCACTTCCTCTGTAATCCCTCCTGGAAATGTAAGAACTTTACTTTATGCACTTCCTCTGTAAATCCTCCTGGAAATGTAAGGACTCTACTTTATGCACTTCCTCTGTAATCCCTCCTGGAAATGTAAGAACTCTACTTTGTGCACTTCCTCTGTAATCCCTCCTGGAAATGTAAGAACTCTACTTTGTGCACTTCCTCTGTAATCCCTCCTGGAAATGTAAGAACTCTACTTTGTGCACTTCCTCTGTAATCCCTCCTGGAAATGTAAGAACTTTACTTTATGCACTTCCTCTGTAATCCCTCCTGGAAATGTAAGAACTCTACCTTATGCACTTCCTCTGTAATCCCTCCTGGAAATGTAAGAACTTTACTTTCTGCACTTCCTCTGTAAATCCTCCTGGAAATGTAAGAACTTTACTTTATGCACTTCCTCTGTAATCCCTCCTGGAAATGTAAGAATTTTACTTTATGCATTTCCTCTTTAATTACTCCTGGAAATGTAAGAACTTTACTTTATACACTTCCTCTGTAATCCCTCCTGGAAATGTAAGAACTCTACTTTATGCACTTCCTCTGTAAACCCTCCTGGAAATGTAAGAACTTTACTTTCTGCACTTCCTCTGTAATTCCCCCTGGAAATGTAAGGACTCTACTTTCTGCACTTCCTCTTTAATTACTCCTGGAAATGTAAGAACTTTATACACTTCCTCTGTAAATCCTCCTGGAAATGTAAGAACTTTATGCACTTCCTCTGTAATCCCTCCTGGAAATGTAAGAACTCTACTTTGCGCATTTCCTCTGTAATCCCTCCTGGAAATGTAAGAACTCTACTTTGTGCACTTCCTTTGTAATCCCTCCTGGAAATGTAAGAACTCTACTTTGTGCATTTCCTCTTTAATTATTCCTGGAAATGTAAGAACTTTACTTTATATACTTCCTCTGTAATCCCTCCTGGAAATGTAAGAACTCTACTTTATGCACTTCCTCTGTAATCCCTCCTGGAAATGTAAGAACTTTACTTTCTGCACTTCCTCTGTAATTCCCCCTGGAAATGCAAGGACTCTACTTTCTGCACTTCCTCTTTAATTACTCCTGGAAATGTAAGAACTTTACTTTATACACTTCCTCTGTAAATCCTCCTGGAAATGTAAGAACTCTACTTTGTGCACTTCCTCTGTAATCCCTCCTGGAAATGTAAGAACTCTACTTTGTGCACTTCCTCTGTAAATCCTCCTGGAAATGTAAGAACTTTATGCACTTCCTCTGTAATCCCTCCTGGAAATGTAAGAACTCTACTTTGTGCACTTCCTCTGTAATCCCTCCTGGAAATGTAAGACCTTTACTTTCTGCACTTCCTCTGTAATTCCCCCTGGAAATGTAAGGACTCTACTTTGTGCACTTCCTCTTTAATTACTCCTGGAAATGTAAGAACTTAACTTTATGCACTTCCTCTGTAATCCCTCCTGGAAATGTAAGAACTCTACTTTATGCACTTTCTCTGTAATCCCTCCTGGAAATGTAAGAACTCTACTTTGGGCACTTCCTCTGTAATCCCTCCTGGAAATGTAAGAACTCTACTTTGTGCACTTCCTCTTTAAATTATTCCTGGAAATGTAAGAACTTAACTTTATGCACTTCCTCTGTAATCCCTCCTGGAAATGTAAGTACTCTACTTTATGCACTTCCTCTGTAATCCCTCCTGGAAATGTAAGAACTCTACTTTATTCACTTCCTCTGTAATTCCCCCTGGAAATGTAAGGACTCTACTTTGTGCACTTCCTCTTTAATTACTCCTGGAAATGTAAGAACTTAACTTTATGCACTTCCTCTGTAATCCCTCCTGGAAATGTAAGAACTCTACTTTATGCACTTTCTCTGTAATCCCTCCTGGAAATGTAAGAACTTTACTTTATGCACTTCCTCTGTAATCCCTCCTGGAAATGTAAGAACTTTACTTTATACACTTCCTCTGTAATCCCTCCTGGAAATGTAAGGACTTTACTTTATGCACTTCCTCTGTAATCCCTCCTGGAAATGTAAGAACTCTACTTTATGCACTTCCTCTGTAATCCCTCCTGGAAATGTAAGAACTCTACTTTGTGCATTTCCTCTTTAATTACTCCTGGAAATGTAAGAACTTTACTTTATACACTTCCTCTGTAATCTCTCCTGGAAATGTAAGAACTTTACTTTATGCACTTCCTCTGTAAATCCTCCTGGAAATGTAAGAATTTTACTTTATGCACTTCCTCTGTAATCCCTCCTGGAAATGTAAGAACTTTACTTTGTGCATTTCCTCTTTAATTATTCCTGGAAATGTAAGAACTTTACTTTATATACTTCCTCTGTAATCCCTCCTGGAAATGTAAGAACTCTACTTTATGCACTTCCTCTGTAATCCCTCCTGGAAATGTAAGAACTTTACTTTCTGCACTTCCTCTGTAATTCCCCCTGGAAATGCAAGGACTCTACTTTCTGCACTTCCTCTTTAATTACTCCTGGAAATGTAAGAACTTTACTTTATACACTTCCTCTGTAAATCCTCCTGGAAATGTAAGAACTCTACTTTGTGCACTTCCTCTGTAATCCCTCCTGGAAATGTAAGAACTCTACTTTGTGCACTTCCTCTGTAAATCCTCCTGGAAATGTAAGAACTTTATGCACTTCCTCTGTAATCCCTCCTGGAAATGTAAGAACTCTACTTTGTGCACTTCCTCTGTAATCCCTCCTGGAAATGTAAGACCTTTACTTTCTGCACTTCCTCTGTAATTCCCCCTGGAAATGTAAGGACTCTACTTTGTGCACTTCCTCTTTAATTACTCCTGGAAATGTAAGAACTTAACTTTATGCACTTCCTCTGTAATCCCTCCTGGAAATGTAAGAACTCTACTTTATGCACTTTCTCTGTAATCCCTCCTGGAAATGTAAGAACTCTACTTTGGGCACTTCCTCTGTAATCCCTCCTGGAAATGTAAGAACTCTACTTTGTGCACTTCCTCTTTAAATTATTCCTGGAAATGTAAGAACTTAACTTTATGCACTTCCTCTGTAATCCCTCCTGGAAATGTAAGTACTCTACTTTATGCACTTCCTCTGTAATCCCTCCTGGAAATGTAAGAACTCTACTTTATTCACTTCCTCTGTAATTCCCCCTGGAAATGTAAGGACTCTACTTTGTGCACTTCCTCTTTAATTACTCCTGGAAATGTAAGAACTTAACTTTATGCACTTCCTCTGTAATCCCTCCTGGAAATGTAAGAACTCTACTTTATGCACTTTCTCTGTAATCCCTCCTGGAAATGTAAGAACTTTACTTTATGCACTTCCTCTGTAATCCCTCCTGGAAATGTAAGAACTTTACTTTATACACTTCCTCTGTAATCCCTCCTGGAAATGTAAGGACTTTACTTTATGCACTTCCTCTGTAATCCCTCCTGGAAATGTAAGAACTCTACTTTATGCACTTCCTCTGTAATCCCTCCTGGAAATGTAAGAACTCTACTTTGTGCATTTCCTCTTTAATTACTCCTGGAAATGTAAGAACTTTACTTTATACAGTTCCTCTGTAATCTCTCCTGGAAATGTAAGAACTTTACTTTATGCACTTCCTCTGTAAATCCTCCTGGAAATGTAAGAATTTTACTTTATGCACTTCCTCTGTAATCCCTCCTGGAAATGTAAGAACTTTACTTCATGCACTTCCTCTGTAATCCCTCCTGGAAATGTAAGAACTCTACTTTATGCACTTCCTCTGTAATCCCTCCTGGAAATGTAAGAACTCTACTTTGTGCATTTCCTCTTTAATTACTCCTGGAAATGTAAGAACTTTACTTTATGCACTTCCTCTGTAATCCCTCCTGGAAATGTAAGAACTTTACTTTATACACTTCCTCTGTAATCCCTCCTGGAAATGTAAGAACTTTACTTTCTGCACTTCCTCTGTAATTCCCCCTGGAAATGTAAGGACTCTACTTTCTGCACTTCCTCTTTAATTACTCCTGGAAATGTAAGAACTTTACTTTATACACTTCCTCTGTAAATCCTCCTGGAAATGTAAGAACTTTAGGCACTTCCTCTGTAATCCCTCCTGGAAATGTAAGAACTCTACTTTGCGCACTTCCTCTGTAATCCCTCCTGGAAATGTAAGAACTCTACTTTGTGCACTTCCTCTGTAATCCCTCCTGGAAATGTAAGAACTTTACTTTATGCACTTCCTCTGTAATCCCTCCTGGAAATGTAAGAACTCTACTTTGCACACTTCCTCTGTAATCCCTCCTGGAAATGTAAGAACTCTACTTTGTGCACTTCCTTTGTAATCCCTCCTGGAAATGTAAGAACTCTACTTTGTGCATTTCCTCTTTAATTACTCCTGGAAATGTAAGAACTTTACTTTATACACTTCCTCTGTAATCCCTCCTGGAAATGTAAGAACTCTACTTTATGCACTTCCTCTGTAATCCCTCCTGGAAATATAAGAACTCTACTTTATGCACTTTCTCTGTAATCCCTCCTGGAAATGTAAGAACTCTACTTTGGGCACTTCCTCTGTAATCCCTCCTGGAAATGTAAGAACTCTACTTTGCGCACTTCCTCTATAATCCCTCCTGGAAATGTAAGAACTCTACTTTGTGCACTTCCTCTGTAATCCCTCCTGGAAATGTAAGAACTCTACTTTGTGCACTTCCTCTGTAATCCCTCCTGGAAATGTAAGACCTTTACTTTCTGCACTTCCTCTGTAATTCCCCCTGGAAATGTAAGGACTCTACTTTGTGCACTTCCTCTTTAATTACTCCTGGAAATGTAAGAACTTAACTTTATGCACTTCCTCTGTAATCCCTCCTGGAAATGTAAGAACTCTACTTTATGCACTTTCTCTGTAATTCCTCCTGGAAATGTAAGAACTCTACTTTGGGCACTTCCTCTGTAATCCCTCCTGGAAATGTAAGAACTCTACTTTGTGCACTTCCTCTTTAAATTATTCCTGGAAATGTAAGAACTTAACTTTATGCACTTCCTCTGTAATCCCTCCTGGAAATGTAAGAACTCTACTTTATGCACTTCCTTTGTAATCCCTCCTGGAAATGTAAGAACTCTACTTTATTCACTTCCTCTGTAATTCCCACTGGAAATGTAAGGACTTTACTTTATGCACTTCCTCTGTAATCCCTCCTGGAAATGTAAGAACTTTACTTTATGCACTTCCTCTGTAATCCCTCCTGGAAATGTAAGAACTCTACTTTATGCACTTCCTCTGTAATCCCTCCTGGAAATGTAAGAACTCTACTTTGTGCATTTCCTCTTTAATTACTCCTGGAAATGTAAGAACTTTACTTTATACACTTCCTCTGTAATCCCTCCTGGAAATGTAAGGACTCTACTTTGTGCATTTCCTCTTTAATTACTCCTGGAAATGTAAGAATTTTACTTTATACACTTCCTCTGTAATCTCTCCTGGAAATGTAAGAACTTTACTTTATGCACTTCCTCTGTAAATCCTCCTGGAAATGTAAGAAATTTACTTTATGCACTTCCTCTGTAATCCCTCCTGGAAATGTAAGAACTTTACTTTATGCACTTCCTCTGTAATCCCTCCTGGAAATGTAAGAACTCTACTTTGTGCATTTCCTCTTTAATTACTCCTGGAAATGTAAGAACTTTACTTTATGCACTTCCTCTGTAATCCCTCCTGGAAATGTAAGAACTTTACTTTATACACTTCCTCTGTAATCCCTCCTGGAAATGTAAGAACTTTACTTTATGCACTTCCTCTGTAATCCCTCCTGGAAATGTAAGAACTCTACTTTATGCACTTCCTCTGTAATCCCTCCTGGAAATGTAAGAACTCTACTTTGTGCATTTCCTCTTTAATTACTCCTGGAAATGTAAGAACTTTACTTTATACACTTCCTCTGTAATCCCTCCTGGAAATGTAAGGACTCTACTTTGTGCATTTCCTCTTTAATTACTCCGGGAAATGTAAGAACTTTACTTTATACACTTCCTCTGTAATCTCTCCTGGAAATGTAAGAACTTTACTTTATGCACTTCCTCTGTAAATCCTCCTGGAAATGTAAGAATTTTACTTTATGCACTTCCTCTGTAATCCCTCCTGGAAATGTAAGAACTTTAGTTTATGCACTTCCTCTGTAATCCCTCCTGGAAATGTAAGAACTCTACTTTGTGCATTTCCTCTTTAATTACTCCTGGAAATGTAAGAACTTTACTTTCTGCACTTCCTCTTTAATTACTCCTGGAAATGTAAGAACTTTACTTTATACACTTCCTCTGTAAATCCTCCTGGAAATGTAAGAACTTTATGCACTTCCTCTGTAATCCCTCCTGGAAATGTAAGAACTCTACTTTGTGCACTTGGTCTGTAATCCCTCCTGGAAATGTAAGAACTATACTTTGTGCACTTCCTCTGTAATCCCTCCTGGAAATGTAAGAACTTTACTTTATGCACTTCCTCTGTAAATCCTCCTGGAAATGTAAGAACTTTAGGCACTTCCTCTGTAATCCCTCCTGGAAATGTAAGAACTCTACTTTGCGCACTTCCTCTGTAATCCCTCCTGGAAATGTAAGAACTCTACTTTGTGCACTTCCTCTGTAATCCCTCCTTGAAATGTAAGTACTCTACTTTGTGCACTTCCTCTGTAATCCCTCCTGGAAATGTAAGAACTTTACTTTATGCACTTCCTCTGTAATCCCTCCTGGAAATGTAAGAACTCTACTTTGCACACTTCCTCTGTAATCCCTCCTGGAAATGTAAGAACTCTACTTTGTGCACTTCCTTTGTAATCCCTCCTGGAAATGTAAGAACTCTACTTTGTGCATTTCCTCTTTAATTACTCCTGGAAATGTAAGAACTTTACTTTATACACTTCCTCTGTAATCCCTCCTGGAAATGTAAGAACTCTACTTTGTGCACTTCCTCTGTAATCCCTCCTGGAAATGTAAGAACTTTACTTTATGCACTGCCTCTGTAAATCCTCCTGGAAATGTAAGAACTTTATGCACTTCCTCTGTAATCCCTCCTGGAAATGTAAGAACTCTACTTTGTGCACTTCCTCTGTAATCCCTCCTGGAAATGTAAGAACTGAACTTTGTGCATTTCCTCTTTAATTACTCCTGGAAATGTAAGAACTTTACTTTATACACTTCCTCTGTAATCCCTCCTGGAAATGTAAGAACTCTACTTTATGCACTTCCTCTGTAATCCCTTCTGGAAATGTAAGAACTTTACTTTCTGCACTTCCTCTGTAATTCCCCCTGGAAATGTAAGGACTCTACTTTCTGCACTTCCTCTTTAATTCCCTCTGGAAATGTAAGGACTCTACTTTCTGCACTTCCTCTGTAATCCCTCCTGGAAATGTAAGAACTTTACTTTATATACTTCCTCTGTAAATCCTCCTGGAAATGTAAGAACTTTATGCACTTCCTCTGTAATCCCTCCTGGAAATGTAAGAACTCTACTTTGCGCACTTCCTCTGCAATCCCTCCTGGAAATGTAAGAACTCTACTTTGTGTACTTCCTCTGTAATCCCTCCTGGAAATGTAAGAACTCTACTTTGTGCACTTCCTCTGTAATCCCTCCTGGAAATGTAAGAACTTTACTTTCTGCACTTCCTCTGTAATTCCCCCTGGAAATGTAAGGACTCTACTTTGTGCACTTCCTCTGTAATCCCTCCTGGAAATGTAAGAACTTTACTTTATGCACTTCCTCTTTAATTCCCCCTGGAAATGTAAGAACTTTACTTTATGCACTTCCTCTGTAAATCCTCCTGGAAAGGTAAGAACTCTACTTTGTGCACTTACTCTGTAATCCCTCCTGGAAATGTAAGAACTCTACTTTGTGCAATTCCTCTTTATTCCCTCCTGGAAATGTAAGAACTCTACTTTGGCCACTTCCTCTGTAATCCCTCCTGGAAATGTAAGAACTCTACTTTGTGCACTTCCTCTGTAATCCCCCCTGGAAATGTAAGAACTCTACTTTATGCACTTCCTCTGTAATCCCTCCTGGAAATGTAAGAACTTTATGCACTTCCTCTGTAATCCCTCCTGGAAATGTAAGAACTTTACTTTATGCACTTCCTTTGTAATCCCTCCTGGAAATGTAAGAACTTTACTTTATGAACTTCCTCTGTAATTCCTCCTGGAAATGTAAGAACTTTACTTTATGCACTTCCTCTGTAATCCCTCCTGGAAATGTAAGAACTCTACTTTATGCACTTCCTTTGTAATCCCTACTGGAAATGTAAGAAGTTTACTTTATGCACTTCCTCTGTAAATCCGCCTGGAAATGTAAGAACTTTATGCACTTCCTCTGTAAATCCTCCTGGAAATGTAAGGACTCTACTTTATGCACTTCCTCTGTAATACCTCCTGGAAATGTAAGAACTCTACTTTGTGCACTTCCTCTGTAATCCCTCCTGGAAATGTAAGAACTCTACTTTGTGCACTTCCTCTGTAATCCCTCCTGGAAATGTAAGAACTCTACTTTCTGCACTTCCTCTGTAATCCCTCCTGGAAATGTAAGAACTTTACTTTATGCACTTCCTCTGTAAATCCTCCTGGAAATGTAAGGACTCTACTTTATGCACTTCCTCTGTAATCCCTCCTGGAAATGTAAGAACTCTACTTTGTGCACTTCCTCTGTAATCCCTCCTGGAAATGTAAGAACTCTACTTTGTGCACTTCCTCTGTAATCCCTCCTGGAAATGTAAGAACTCTACTTTGTGCACTTCCTCTGTAATCCCTCCTGGAAATGTAAGAACTTTACTTTATGCACTTCCTCTGTAATCCCTCCTGGAAATGTAAGAACTCTACCTTATGCACTTCCTCTGTAATCCCTCCTGGAAATGTAAGAACTTTACTTTCTGCACTTCCTTTGTAAATCCTCCTGGAAATGTAAGAACTTTACTTTATGCACTTCCTCTGTAATCCCTCCTGGAAATGTAAGAATTTTACTTTATGCATTTCCTCTTTAATTACTCCTGGAAATGTAAGAACTTTACTTTATACACTTCCTCTGTAATCCCTCCTGGAAATGCAAGAACTCTACTTTATGCACTTCCTCTGTAATCCCTCCTGGAAATGTAAGAACTTTACATTCTGCACTTCCTCTGTAATTCCCCCTGGAAATGTAAGGACTCTACTTTCTGCACTTCCTCTTTAATTACTCCTGGAAATGTAAGAACTTTATACACTTCCTCTGTAAATCCTCCTGGAAATGTAAGAACTTTATGCACTTCCTCTGTAATCCCTCCTGGAAATGTAAGAACTCTACTTTGCGCACTTCCTCTGTAATCCCTCCTGGAAATGTAAGAACTCTACTTTGTGCACTTCCTTTGTAATCCCTCCTGGAAATGTAAGAACACTACTTTGTGCATTTCCTCTTTAATTATTCCTGGAAATGTAAGAACTTTACTTTATATACTTCCTCTGTAATCCCTCCTGGAAATGTAAGAACTCTACTTTATGCACTTCCCCTGTAATCCCTCCTGGAAATGTAAGAACTTTACTTTCTGCACTTCCTCTGTAATTCCCCCTGGAAATGTAAGGAGTCTACTTTCTGCACTTCCTCTTTAATTACTCCTGGAAATGTAAGAACTTTACTTTATACACTTCCTCTGTAAATCCTACTGGAAATGTAAGAACTCTACTTTGTGCACTTCCTCTGTAATCCCTCCTGGAAATGTAAGAACTCTACTTTGTGCACTTCCTCTGTAAATCCTCCTAGAAATGTAAGAACTTTATGCACTTGCTCTGTAATCCCTCCTGGAAATGTAAGAACTCTACTTTGTGCACTTCCTTTGTAATCCCTCCTGGAAATGTAAGAACACTACTTTGTGCATTTCCTCTTTAATTATTCCTGGAAATGTAAGAACTTTACTTTATATACTTCCTCTGTAATCCCTCCTGGAAATGTAAGAACTCTACTTTATGCACTTCCCCTGTAATCCCTCCTGGAAATGTAAGAACTTTACTTTCTGCACTTCCTCTGTAATTCCCCCTGGAAATGTAAGGAGTCTACTTTCTGCACTTCCTCTTTAATTACTCCTGGAAATGTAAGAACTTTACTTTATACACTTCCTCTGTAAATCCTACTGGAAATGTAAGAACTCTACTTTGTGCACTTCCTCTGTAATCCCTCCTGGAAATGTAAGAACTCTACTTTGTGCACTTCCTCTGTAAATCCTCCTAGAAATGTAAGAACTTTATGCACTTGCTCTGTTATCCCTCCTGGAAATGTAAGAACTCTACTTTGTGCACTTCCTCTGTAATCCCTCCTGGAAATGTAAGAACTCTACTTTGTGCACTTCCTCTGTAATCCCTCCTGGAAATGTAAGACCTTTACTTTCTGCACTTCCTCTGTAATTCCCCCTGGAAATGTAAGGACTCTACTTTGTGCACTTCCTCTTTAATTACTCCTGGAAATGTAAGAACTTAACTTTATGCACTTCCTCTGTAATCCCTCCTGGAAATGTAAGAACTCTACTTTATGCACTTTCTCTGTAATCCCTCCTGGAAATGTAAGAACTCTACTTTGGGCACTTCCTCTGTAATCCCTCCTGGAAATGTAAGAACTCTACTTTGTGCACTTCCTCTTTAAATTATTCCTGGAAATGTAAGAACTTAACTTTATGCACTTCCTCTGTAATCCCTCCTGGAAATGTAAGAACTCTACTTTATGCACTTCCTCTGTAATCCCTCCTGGAAATGTAAGAACTCTACTTTATTCACTTCCTCTGTAATTCCCCCTGGAAATGTAAGGACTCTACTTTGTGCACTTCCTCTTTAATTACTCCTGGAAATGTAATAACTTAACTTTATGCACTTCCTCTGTAATCCCTCCTGGAAATGTAAGAACTCTACTTTATGCACTTTCTCTGTAATCCCTCCTGGAAATGTAAGAACTTTACTTTATGCACTTCCTCTGTAATCCCTCCTGGAAATGTAAGAACTTTACTTTATACACTTCCTCTGTAATCCCTCCTGGAAATGTAAGAACTTTACTTTATGCACTTCCTCTGTAATCCCTCCTGGAAATGTAAGAACTCTACTTTATGCACTTCCTCTGTAATCCCTCCTGGAAATGTAAGAACTCTACTTTGTGCATTTCCTCTTTAATTACTCCTGGAAATGTAAGAACTTTACTTTATACACTTCCTCTGTAATCTCTCCTGGAAATGTAAGAACTTTACTTTATGCACTTCCTCTGTAAATCCTCCTGGAAATGTAAGAATTTTACTTTATGCACTTCCTCTGTAATCCCTCCTGGAAATGTAAGAACTTTACTTTATGCACTTCCTCTGTAATCCCTCCTGGAAATGTAAGAACTCTACTTTATGCACTTCCTCTGTAATCCCTCCTGGAAATGTAAGAACTCTACTTTGTGCATTTCCTCTTTAATTACTCCTGGAAATGTAAGAACTTTACTTTATGCACTTCCTCTGTAATCCCTCCTGGAAATGTAAGAACTTTACTTTATACACTTCCTCTGTAATCCCTCCTGGAAATGTAAGAACTTTATTTTCTGCACTTCCTCTGTAATTCCCCCTGGAAATGTAAGGACTCTACTTTCTGCACTTCCTCTTTAATTACTCCTGGAAATGTAAGAACTTTACTTTATACACTTCCTCTGTAAATCCTCCTGGAAATGTAAGATATTTATGCACTTCCTCTGTAATCCCTCCTGGAAATGTAAGAACTCTACTTTGCGCACTTCCTCTGTAATCCCTCCTGGAAATGTAAGAACTCTACTTTGTGCACTTCCTCTGTAATCCCTCCTGGAAATGTAAGAACTCTACTTTGTGCACTTCCTCTGTAATCCCTCCTGGAAATGTAAGAACTTTACTTTATGCACTTCCTCTATAAATCCTCCTGGAAATGTAAGAACTTTATGCACTTCCTCTGTAATCCCTCCTGGAAATGTAAGAACTCTACTTTGTGCACTTCCTCTGTAATCCCTCCTGGAAATGTAAGAACTCTACTTTGTGCATTTCCTCTGTAATCCCTCCTGGAAATGTAAGAACTCTACTTTGTGCACTTCCTCTGTAATCCCTCCTGGAAATGTAAGAACTTTACTTTATGCACTTCCTCTTTAATTCCCCCTGGAAATGTAAGAACTTTACTTTATGCACTTCCTCTGTAAATCCTCCTGGAAATGTAAGAACTCTACTTTGTGCACTTACTCTGTAATCCCTCCTGGAAATGTAAGAACTCTACTTTGTGCACTTCCTCTTTATTCCCTCATGGAAATGTAAGAACTCTACTTTGGGCACTTCCTCTGTAATCCCTCCTGGAAATGTAAGAACTCTACTTTGTGCACTTCCTCTGTAATCCCTCCAGGAAATGTAAGAACTCTACTTTATTCACTTCCTCTGTAATCCCTCCTGGAAATGTAAGAACTTTACTTTATGCACTTCCTCTGTAATCCCTCCTGGAAATGTAAGAACTTTACTTTATGCACTTCCTCTGTAATTCATCCTGGAAATGTAAGAACTTTACTTTATGCACTTCCTCTGTAATCCCTCCTGGAAATGTAAGAACTCTACTTTATGCACTTCCTCTGTAATCCCTCCTGGAAATGTAAGAACTTTACTTTATGCACTTCCTCTGTAAATCCTCCTGGAAATGTAAGAACTTTATGCACTTCCTCTGTAAATCCTCCTGGAAATTTAAGGACTCTACTTTATGCACTTCCTCTGTAATCCCTCCTGGAAATGTAAGAACTCTACTTTGTGCACTTCCTCTGTAATCCCTCCTGGAAATGTAAGAACTCTACTTTGTGCACTTCCTCTGTAATCCCTCCTGGAAATGTAAGAACTCTACTTTCTGCACTTCCTCTGTAATCCCTCCTGGAAATGTAAGAACTTTACTTTATGCACTTCCTCTGTAAATCCTCCTGGAAATGTAAGGACTCTACTTTATGCACTTCCTCTGTAATCCCTCCTGGAAATGTAAGAACTCTACTTTGTGCACTTCCTCTGTAATCCCTCCTGGAAATGTAAGAACTCTACTTTGTGCACTTCCTCTGTAATCCCTCCTGGAAATGTAAGAACTCTACTTTGTGCACTTCCTCTGTAATCCCTCCTGGAAATGTAAGAACTTTACTTTATGCACTTCCTCTGTAATCCCTCCTGGAAATGTAAGAACTCTACTTTATGCACTTCCTCTGTAATCCCTCCTGGAAATGTAAGAACTTTACTTTCTGCACTTCCTCTGTAATCCCTCCTGGAAATGTAAGAACTCTACTTTCTGCACTTCCTCTATAGTCCCTCCTGGAAATGTAAGAACTTTACTTTATGCACTTCCTCTGTAAATCCTCCTGGAAATGTAAGAACTTTACTTTATGCACTTCCTCTGTAATCCCTCCTGGAAATGTAAGAACTCTACTTTATGCACTTCCTCTGTAATCCCTCCAGGAAATGTGAGAATTCTACTTTGTGCTCTTCCTCTGTAATCCCTCCTGGAAATGTAAGAACTCTACTATGTGCACTTCCTCTGTAATCCCTCCTGGAAATGTAAGAACTTTACTTTCTGCACTTCCTCTGTAATGTCCCCTGGAAATGTAAGGACTCTACTTTGTGCACTTCCTCTTTAATTACTCCTGGAAATGTAAGAACTTAACTTAACTTTATGCACTTCCTCTGTAATCCCTCCTGGAAATGTAAGAACTCTACTTTATGCACTTTCTCTGTAATCCTTCCTGGAAATGTAAGAACTTTACTTTCTGCACTTCCTCTGTAATTCCCCCTGGAAATGTAAGAACTTTACTTTATGCACTTCCTCTGTAATCCCTCCTGGAAATGTAAGAACTTTACTTTATACACTTCCTCTGTAATCCCTCCTGGAAATGTAAGAACTTTACTTTATGCACTTCCTCTGTAATCGCTCCTGGAGATGTAAGAACTCTACTTTATGCACTTCCTCTGTAATCCCTCCTGGAAATGTAAGAACTCTACTTTGTGCATTTCCTCTTTAATTACTCCTGGAAATGTAAGAACTTTACTTTATACACTTCCTCTGTAATCCCGCCTGGAAATATAAGGACTCTACTTTGTGCATTTCCTCTGTAATCCCTCCTGGAAATGTAAGAACTTTACTTTATACACTTCCTCTGTAATCCCTCCTGGAAATGTAAGAACTTTACTTTATGCACTTCCTCTGTAAATCCTCCTGGAAATGTAAGAATTTTACTTTATGCACTTCCTCTGTAATCCCTCCTGGAAATGTAATAACTCTACTTTGTGAACTTCCTCTGTAATCCCTCCTGGAAATGTAAGAACTTTACTTTCTGCATTTCCTCTGTAATGTCCCCTGAAAATGTAAGGACTCTACTTTGTGCACTTCCTCTTTAAATTATTCCTGGAAATGTAAGAACTTAACTTTATGCACTTCCTCTGTAATCCCTCCTGGAAATGTAAGAACTCTACTTTATGCACTTCCTCTGTAATCCCTCCTGGAAATGAAAGAACTTTACTTTCTGCACTTCCTCTGTAATTCCCCCTGGAAATGTAAGGACTCTACTTTGTGCACTTCCTCTGTAATCCCTCCTGGAAATGTAAGAACTTTACTTTATGCACTTCCTCTTGAATTCCCCCTGGAAATGTAAGAACTTTACTTTATGCACTTCCTCTGTAAATCCTCCTGGAAATGTACGAACTCTACTTTGTGCACTTACTCTGTAATTCCTCCTGGAAATGTAAGAACTCTACTTTGGGCACTTCCTCTGTAATCCCTCCTGGAAAGGTAAGAAATCTACTTTATGCACTTCCTCTGTAATCCCTCCTGGAAATGTAAGAACTTTATGCACTTCCTCTGTAATCCCTCCTGGAAATGTAAGAACTTTACTTTATGCACTTCCTCTGTAATCCCTACTGGAAATGTAAGAACTTTACTTTATGCACTTCCTCTGTAATTCCTCCTGGAAATGTAAGAACTTTACTTTATGCACTTCCTCTGTAATCCCTCCTGGAAATGTAAGAACTTTACTTTATGCACTTCCTCTGTAATCCCTCCTGGAAATGTAAGAACTCTACTTTATGCACTTCCTCTGTAATCCCTCCTGGAAATGTAAGAACTTTACTTTATGCACTTCCTCTCTAAATCCTCCTGGAAATGTAAGAAATTTATGCACTTCCTCTGTAAATCCTCCTGGAAATGTAAGGACTCTACTTTATGCCCTTCCTCTGTAATCCCTCCTGGAAATGTAATAACTCTACTTTGTGCACTTCCTCTGTAATCCCTCCTGGAAATGTAAGAACTCTACTTTGTGCACTTCCTCTGTAATCCCTCCTGGAAATGTAAGAACTCTACTTTCCGCACTTCCTCTGTAATCCCTCCTGGAAATGTAAGAACTTTACTTTATGCACTTCCTCTGTAAATCCTCCTGGAAATGTAAGAACTCTACTTTGTGCACTTCCTCTGTAATCCCTCCTGGAAATGTAAGAACTCTACTTTGTGCACTTCCTCTGTAATCCCTCCTGGAAATGTAAGAACTTTACTTTATGCACTTCCTCTGTAATCCCTCCTGGAAAGGTAAGAACTCTACTTTATGCACTTCCTCTGTAATCCCTCCTGGAAATGTAAGAACTCTACTTTCTGCGCTTCCTCTATAATCCCTCCTGGAAATGTAAGAACTTTACTTTATGCACTTCCTCTGTAATCCCTCCTGGAAATGTAAGAACTCTACTTTATGCACTTCCTCTGTAATCCCTCCAGGAAATGTAAGAATTCTACTTTGTGCACTTCCTCTGTAATCCCTCCTGGAAATGTAAGAAGTCTACTTTGTGCACTTCCTCTGTAATCCCTCCTGGAAATGTAAGAACTTTACTTTCTGCACTTCCTCTGTAATGTCCCCTGGAAATGTAAGGACTTTACTTTGTGCACTTCCTCTTTAAATTATTCCTGGAAATGTAAGAACTTAACTTTATGCACTTCCTCTGTAATCCCTCCTGGAAATGTAAGAACTCTACTTTATGCACTTCCCCTGTAATCCCTCCTGGAAATGTAAGAACTCTACTTTATTCACTTCCTCTGTAATTCCCCCTGGAAATGTAAGGACTCTACTTTGTGCACTTCCTCTTTAATTACTCCTGGAAATGTAAGAACTTAACTTTATGCACTTCCTCTGTAATCCCTCCTCGAAATGTAAGAACTCTACTTTATGCACTTCCTCTGTAATCCCTCCTGGAAATGAAAGAACTTTACTTTATACACATCCTCTGTAATCCCTCCTGGAAATGTAAGAACTTTACTTTATGCACTTCCTCTGTAATCGCTCCTGGAAATGTAAGAACTATACTTTATGCACTTCCTCTGTAATCCCTCCTGGAAATGTAAGAACTCTACTTTGTGCATTTCCTCTTTAATTACTCCTGGAAATGTAAGAACTTTACTTTATACACTTCCTCTGTAATCCCTCCTGGAAATGTAAGGAATCTACTTTGTGCATTTCCTCTTTAATTACTCCTGGAAATGTAAGAACTCTACTTTATACACTTCCTCTGTAATCCCTCCTGGAAATGTAAGAATTTTACTTTATGCACTTCCTCTGTAATCCCTCCTGGAAATGTAAGAACTTTACTTTATGCACTTCCTCTGTAAATCCTCCTGGAAATGTAAGAACTCTACTTTGTGCATTTCCTCTTTAATTACTCCTGGAAATGTAAGAACTTTACTTTATACACTTCCTCTGTTATCCCTCCTGGAAATGTAAGGACTCTACTTTGTGCATTTCCTCTTTAATTACTCCTGGAAATGTAAGAACTTTACTTTATACACTTCCTCTGTAATCCCTCCTGGAAATGTAAGAACTCTACTTTATGCACTTCCTCTGTAATCCCTCCTGGAAATGTAAGAACTTTACTTTCTGCACTTGATCTTTAATTCCCCCTGGAAATGTAAGGACTCTACTTTCTGCACTTCCTCTTTAATTACTCCTGGAAATGTAAGAACTTTATACACTTCCTCTGTAAATCCTCCTGGAAATGTAAGAACTTTATGCACTTCCTCTGTAATCCCTCCTGGAAATGTAAGAACTCTACTTTGTGCACTTCCTCTGTAATCCCTCCTGGAAATGTAAGAACTTTACTTCATGCACTTCCTCTGTAATCCCTCCTGGAAATGTAAGAACTCTACTTTATGCACTTCCTCTGTAATCCCTCCTGGAAATGTAAGAACTTTACTTTCTGCACTTCCTCTGTAATCCCTCCTGGAAATGTAAGAACTCTACTTTCTGCGCTTCCTCTATAATCCCTCCTGGAAATGTAAGAACTTTACTTTATGCACTTCCTCTGTAATCCCTCCTGGAAATGTAAGAACTCTACTTTATGCACTTCCTCTGTAATACCTCCAGGAAATGTAAGAATTCTACTTTGTGCACTTCCTCTGTAATCCCTCCTGGAAATGTAAGAAGTCTACTTTGTGCACTTCCTCTGTAATCCCTCCTGGAAATGTAAGAACTTTACTTTCTGCACTTCCTCTGTAATGTCCCCTGGAAATGTAAGGACTTTACTTTGTGCACTTCCTCTTTAAATTATTCCTGGAAATGTAAGAACTTTTCTTTCTGCACTTCCTCTGTAATTCCCCCTGGAAATGTAAGAAGTTTACTTTATGCACTTCCTCTGTAATCCCTCCTGGAAATGTAAGAACTTTACTTTATACACATCCTCTGTAATCCCTCCTGGAAATGTAAGAACTTTACTTTATGCACTTCCTCTGTAATCGCTCCTGGAAATGTAAGAACTATACTTTATGCACTTCCTCTGTAATCCCTCCTGGAAATGTAAGAACTCTACTTTGTGCATTTCCTCTTTAATTACTCCTGGAAATGTAAGAACTTTACTTTATACACTTCCTCTGTAATCCCTCCTGGAAATGTAAGGAATCTACTTTGTGCATTTCCTCTTTAATTACTCCTGGAAATGTAAGAACTCTACTTTATACACTTCCTCTGTAATCCCTCCTGGAAATGTAAGAACTTTACTTTATGCACTTCCTCTGTAAATCCTCCTGGAAATGTAAGAATTTTACTTTATGCACTTCCTCTGTAATCCCTCCTGGAAATGTAAGAACTTTACTTTATGCACTTCCTCTGTAAATCCTCCTGGAAATGTAAGAACTCTACTTTGTGCATTTCCTATTAAATTACTCCTGGAAATGTAAGAACTTTACTTTATACACTTCCTCTGTAATCCCTCCTGGAAATGTAAGAACTCTACTTTATGCACTTCCTCTGTAATCCCTCCTGGAAATGTAAGAACTTTACTTTCTGCACTTCCTCTTTAATTCCCCCTGGAAATGTAAGGACTCTACTTTCTGCACTTCCTCTTTAATTACTCCTGGAAATGTAAGAACTTTATACACTTCCTCTGTAAATCCTCCTGGAAATGTAAGAACTTTATGCACTTCCTCTGTAATCCCTCCTGGAAATGTAAGAAATCTACTTTGCGCACTTCCTCTGTAATCCCTCCTGGAAATGTAAGAACTCTACTTTGTGCACTTCCTCTGTAATCCCTCCTGGAAATGTAAGAACTCTACTTTGTGCACTTCCTCTGTAATCCCTCCTGGAAATGTAAGAACTTTACTTTATGCACTTCCTCTGTAAATCCTCCTGAAAATGTAAGAACTTTATGCACTTCCTCTGTAATCCCTCCTGGAAATGTAAGAACTCTACTTTGCGCACTTCCTCTGTAATCCCTCCTGGAAATGTAAGAACTCTACTTTGTGCATTTCATCTTTAATTACTCCTGGAAATGTAAGAACTTTACTTTATACACTTCCTCTGTAATCCCTCCTGGAAATGTAAGAACTCTACTTTATGCACTTCCTCTGTAATCCCTCCTGGAAATGTAAGAACTTTACTTTCTGCACTTCCTCTGTAATTCCCCCTGGAAATGTAAGGACTCTACTTTGTGCACTTCCTCTTTAATTACTCCTGGAAATGTAAGAACTTTACTTTATACACTTCCTCTGTAAATCCTCCTGGAAATGTAAGAACTTTATGCACTTCCTCTGTAATCCCTCCTGGAAATGTAAGAACTCTACTTTGCGCACTTCCTCTATAATCCCTCCTGGAAATGTAAGAACTCTACTTTGTGCACTTCCTCTGTAATCCCTCCTGGAAATGTAAGAACTCTACTTTGTGCACTTCCTCTGTAATCCCTCCTGGAAATGTAAGACCTTTACTTTCTGCACTTCCTCTGTAATTCCCCCTGGAAATGTAAGGACTCTACTTTGTGCACTTCCTCTGTAATCCCTCCTGGAAATGTAAGATCTTTACTTTATGCACTTCCTCTTTAATTCCCCCTGGAAATGTAAGAACTTTACTTTATGCACTTCCTCTGTAAATCCTCCTGGAAATGTAAGAACTCTACTTTGTGCACTTACTCTGTAATCCCTCCTGGAAATGTAAGAACTCTACTTTGTGCACTTCCTCTGTATTCCCTCCTGGAAATGTAAGAACTCTACTTTGGACACTTCCTCTGTAATCCCTCCTGGAAATGTAAGAACTCTACTTTGTGCACTTCCTCTTTAATTACTCCTGGAAATGTAAGAACTTTACTTTATACACTTCCTCTGTAAATCCTCCTGGAAATGTAAGAACTTTATGCACTTCCTCTGTAATCCCTCCTGGAAATGTAAGAACTCTACTTTGCGCACTTCCTCTGTAATCCCTCCTGGAAATGTAAGAACTCTACTTTGTGCACTTCCTCTGTAATCCCTCCTGGAAATGTAAGAACTCTATTTTGTGCACTTCCTCTGTAATCCCTCCTGGAAATGTAAGAACTTTACTTTATGCACTTCCTCTGTAAATCCTCCTGGAAATGTAAGAACTTTATGCACTTCCTCTGTAATCCCTCCTGGAAATGTAAGAACTCTACTTTGTGCACTTCCTCTGTAATCCCTCCTGGAAATGTAAGAACTCTACTTTGTGCACTTCCTCTGTAATCCCTCCTGGAAATGTAAAAACTCTACTTTGTGCATTTCCTCTTTAATTACTCCTGGAAATGTAAGAACTTTACTTTATACACTTCCTCTGTAATCCCTCCTGGAAATGTAAGAAATCTACTTTATGCACTTCCTCTGTAATCCCTCCTGGAAATGTAAGAACTTTAATTTCTGCACTTCCTCTGTAATTCCCCCTGGAAATGTAAGGACTCTACTTTCTGCACTTCCTCTTTAATTACTCCTGGAAATGTAAGAACTTCACTTTATGCACTTCCTCTGTAATCCCTCCTGGAAATGTAAGAACTCTACTTTATGCACTTCCTCTGTAATCCCTCCTGGAAATGTAAGAACTCTACTTTATTCACTTCCTCTGTAATTCCCCCTGGAAATGTAAGGACTCTACTTTGTGCACTTCCTCTTTAATTACTCCTGGAAATGTAAGAACTTAACTTCATGCACTTCCTCTGTAATCCCTCCTGGAAATGTAAGAACTCTACTTTATGCACTTTCTCTGTAATCCCTCCTGGAAATGTAAGAACTTTACTTTCTGCACTTCCTCTGTAATCCCTCCTGGAAATGTAAGAACTTTACTTTATACACTTCTTCTGTAATCCCTCCTGGAAATGTAAGAACTTTACTTTATGCACTTCCTCTGTAATCCCTCCTGGAAATGTAAGAACTCTACTTTATGCACTTCCTCTGTAATCCCTCCTGGAAATGTAAGAACTCTACTTTGTGAAGTTCCTCTTTAATTACTCCTGGAAATGTAAGAACTTTACTTTATACACTTCCTCTGTAATCCCTCCTGGAAACGTAAGGACTCTACTTTGTGCATTTCCTCTTTAATTACTCCTGGAAATGTAAGAACTTTACTTTATGCACTTCCTCTGTAATCCCTCCTGGAAATGTAAGAACTTTACTTTATACACTTCCTCTGTAATCCCTCCTGGAAATGTAAGAACTCTACTTTGTGCATTTCCTCTTTAATTACTCCTGGAAATGTAAGAACTTTACTTTATGCACTTCCTCTGTAATCCCTCCTGGAAATGTAAGAACTTTACTTTATACACTTCCTCTGTAATCCCTCCTGGAAATGTAAGAACTTTACTTTCTGCACTTCCTCTGTAATTCCCCCTGGAAATGTAAGGACTCTACTTTCTGCACTTCCTCTTTAATTACTCCTGGAAATGTAAGAACTTTACTTTATACACTTCCTCTGTAAATCCTCCTGGAAATGTAAGAACTTTATGCACTTCCTCTGTAATCCCTCCTGGAAATGTAAGAACTCTACTTTGCGCACTTCCTCTGTAATCCCTCCTGGAAATGTAAGAACTCTACTTTGTGCACTTCCTCTGTAATCCCTCCTGGAAATGTAAGAACTCTACTTTGTGCACTTCCTCTGTAATCCCTCCTGGAAATGTAAGAACTCTACTTTGTGCACTTCCTCTGTAATCCCTCCTGGAAATGTAAGAACTCTACTTTGTGCACTTCCTCTGTAATCCCTCCTGGAAATGTAAGAACTCTACTTTGTGCATTTCCTCTTTAATTACTCCTGGAAATGTAAGAACTTTACTTTATACACTTCCTCTGTAATCCCTCCTGGAAATGTAAGGAATCTACTTTGTGCATTTCCTCTTTAATTACTCCTGGAAATGTAAGAACTCTACTTTATACACTTCCTCTGTAATCCCTCCTGGAAATGTAAGAACTTTACTTTATGCACTTCCTCTGTAAATCCTCCTGGAAATGTAAGAATTTTACTTTATGCACTTCCTCTGTAATCCCTCCTGGAAATGTAAGAACTTTACTTTATGCACTTCCTCTGTAAATCCTCCTGGAAATGTAAGAACTCTACTTTGTGCATTTCCTATTAAATTACTCCTGGAAATGTAAGAACTTTACTTCATACACTTCCTCTGTAATCCCTCCTGGAAATGTAAGAACTCTACTTTATGCACTTCCTCTGTAATCCCTCCTGGAAATGTAAGAACTTTACTTTCTGCACTTCCTCTTTAATTCCCCCTGGAAATGTAAGGACTCTACTTTCTGCACTTCCTCTTTAATTACTCCTGGAAATGTAAGAACTTTATACACTTCCTCTGTAAATCCTCCTGGAAATGTAAGAACTTTATGCACTTCCTCTGTAATCCCTCCTGGAAATGTAAGAAATCTACTTTGCGCACTTCCTCTGTAATCCCTCCTGGAAATGTAAGAACTCTACTTTGTGCACTTCCTCTGTAATCCCTCCTGGAAATGTAAGAACTCTACTTTGTGCACTTCCTCTGTAATCCCTCCTGGAAATGTAAGAACTTTACTTTATGCACTTCCTCTGTAAATCCTCCTGAAAATGTAAGAACTTTATGCACTTCCTCTGTAATCCCTCCTGGAAATGTAAGAACTCTACTTTGCGCACTTCCTCTGTAATCCCTCCTGGAAATGTAAGAACTCTACTTTGTGCATTTCATCTTTAATTACTCCTGGAAATGTAAGAACTTTACTTTATACACTTCCTCTGTAATCCCTCCTGGAAATGTAAGAACTCTACTTTATGCACTTCCTCTGTAATCCCTCCTGGAAATGTAAGAACTTTACTTTCTGCACTTCCTCTGTAATTCCCCCTGGAAATGTAAGGACTCTACTTTGTGCACTTCCTCTTTAATTACTCCTGGAAATGTAAGAACTTTACTTTATACACTTCCTCTGTAAATCCTCCTGGAAATGTAAGAACTTTATGCACTTCCTCTGTAATCCCTCCTGGAAATGTAAGAACTCTACTTTGCGCACTTCCTCTATAATCCCTCCTGGAAATGTAAGAACTCTACTTTGTGCACTTCCTCTGTAATCCCTCCTGGAAATGTAAGAACTCTACTTTGTGCACTTCCTCTGTAATCCCTCCTGGAAATGTAAGACCTTTACTTTCTGCACTTCCTCTGTAATTCCCCCTGGAAATGTAAGGACTCTACTTTGTGCACTTCCTCTGTAATCCCTCCTGGAAATGTAAGATCTTTACTTTATGCACTTCCTCTTTAATTCCCCCTGGAAATGTAAGAACTTTACTTTATGCACTTCCTCTGTAAATCCTCCTGGAAATGTAAGAACTCTACTTTGTGCACTTACTCTGTAATCCCTCCTGGAAATGTAAGAACTCTACTTTGTGCACTTCCTCTGTATTCCCTCCTGGAAATGTAAGAACTCTACTTTGGACACTTCCTCTGTAATCCCTCCTGGAAATGTAAGAACTCTACTTTGTGCACTTCCTCTTTAATTACTCCTGGAAATGTAAGAACTTTACTTTATACACTTCCTCTGTAAATCCTCCTGGAAATGTAAGAACTTTATGCACTTCCTCTGTAATCCCTCCTGGAAATGTAAGAACTCTACTTTGCGCACTTCCTCTGTAATCCCTCCTGGAAATGTAAGAACTCTACTTTGTGCACTTCCTCTGTAATCCCTCCTGGAAATGTAAGAACTCTATTTTGTGCACTTCCTCTGTAATCCCTCCTGGAAATGTAAGAACTTTACTTTATGCACTTCCTCTGTAAATCCTCCTGGAAATGTAAGAACTTTATGCACTTCCTCTGTAATCCCTCCTGGAAATGTAAGAACTCTACTTTGTGCACTTCCTCTGTAATCCCTCCTGGAAATGTAAGAACTCTACTTTGTGCACTTCCTCTGTAATCCCTCCTGGAAATGTAAAAACTCTACTTTGTGCATTTCCTCTTTAATTACTCCTGGAAATGTAAGAACTTTACTTTATACACTTCCTCTGTAATCCCTCCTGGAAATGTAAGAAATCTACTTTATGCACTTCCTCTGTAATCCCTCCTGGAAATGTAAGAACTTTAATTTCTGCACTTCCTCTGTAATTCCCCCTGGAAATGTAAGGACTCTACTTTCTGCACTTCCTCTTTAATTACTCCTGGAAATGTAAGAACTTCACTTTATGCACTTCCTCTGTAATCCCTCCTGGAAATGTAAGAACTCTACTTTATGCACTTCCTCTGTAATCCCTCCTGGAAATGTAAGAACTCTACTTTATTCACTTCCTCTGTAATTCCCCCTGGAAATGTAAGGACTCTACTTTGTGCACTTCCTCTTTAATTACTCCTGGAAATGTAAGAACTTAACTTCATGCACTTCCTCTGTAATCCCTCCTGGAAATGTAAGAACTCTACTTTATGCACTTTCTCTGTAATCCCTCCTGGAAATGTAAGAACTTTACTTTCTGCACTTCCTCTGTAATCCCTCCTGGAAATGTAAGAACTTTACTTTATACACTTCCTCTGTAATCCCTCCTGGAAATGTAAGAACTTTACTTTATGCACTTCCTCTGTAATCCCTCCTGGAAATGTAAGAACTCTACTTTATGCACTTCCTCTGTAATCCCTCCTGGAAATGTAAGAACTCTACTTTGTGAAGTTCCTCTTTAATTACTCCTGGAAATGTAAGAACTTTACTTTATACACTTCCTCTGTAATCCCTCCTGGAAACGTAAGGACTCTACTTTGTGCATTTCCTCTTTAATTACTCCTGGAAATGTAAGAACTTTACTTTATGCACTTCCTCTGTAATCCCTCCTGGAAATGTAAGAACTTTACTTTATACACTTCCTCTGTAATCCCTCCTGGAAATGTAAGAACTCTACTTTGTGCATTTCCTCTTTAATTACTCCTGGAAATGTAAGAACTTTACTTTATGCACTTCCTCTGTAATCCCTCCTGGAAATGTAAGAACTTTACTTTATACACTTCCTCTGTAATCCCTCCTGGAAATGTAAGAACTTTACTTTCTGCACTTCCTCTGTAATTCCCCCTGGAAATGTAAGGACTCTACTTTCTGCACTTCCTCTTTAATTACTCCTGGAAATGTAAGAACTTTACTTTATACACTTCCTCTGTAAATCCTCCTGGAAATGTAAGAACTTTATGCACTTCCTCTGTAATCCCTCCTGGAAATGTAAGAACTCTACTTTGCGCACTTCCTCTGTAATCCCTCCTGGAAATGTAAGAACTCTACTTTGTGCACTTCCTCTGTAATCCCTCCTGGAAATGTAAGAACTCTACTTTGTGCACTTCCTCTGTAATCCCTCCTGGAAATGTAAAAACTCTACTTTGTGCATTTCCTCTTTAGTTACTCCTGGAAATGTAAGAACTTTACTTTATACACTTCCTCTGTAATCCCTCCTGGAAATGTAAGAAATCTACTTTATGCACTTCCTCTGTAATCTCTCCTGGAAATGTAAGAACTTTACTTTATACACTTCCTCTGTAATCCCTCCTGGAAATGTAAGAACTTTACTTTATGCACTTCCTCTGTAATCCCTCCTGGAAATGTAAGAACTCTACTTTATGCACTTCCTCTGTAATCCCTCCTGGAAATGTAAGAACTCTACTTTGTGCATTTCCTCTTTAATTACTCCTGGAAATGTAAGAACTTTACTTTATACATTTCCTCTGTAATCCCTCCTGGAAACGTAAGGACTCTACTTTATGCACTTCCTCTGTAATCCCTCCTGGAAATGTAAGAACTCTACTTTGTGCATTTCCTCTTTAATTACTCCTGGAAATGTAAGAACTTTACTTTATACACTTCCTCTGTAATCCCTCCTGGAAATGTAAGAACTTTACTTTATGCACTTCCTCTGTAAATCCTCCTGGAAATGTAAGAATTTTACTTTATGCACTTCCTCTGTAATCCCTCCTGGAAATGTAAGAACTTTACTTTATGCACTTCCTCTGTAATCCCTCCTGGAAATGTAAGAACTCTACTTTGTGCATTTCCTCTTTAATTACTCCTGGAAATGTAAGAACTTTACTTTATGCACTTCTTCTGTAATCCCTCCTGGAAATGTAAGAACTTTACTTTATACACTTCCTCTGTAATCCCTCCTGGAAATGTAAGAACTTTACTTTCTGCACTTCCTCTGTAATTCCCCCTGGAAATGTAAGGACTCTACTTTCTGCACTTCCTCTTTAATTACTCCTGGAAATGTAAGAACTTTACTTTATACACTTCCTCTGTAAATCCTCCTGGAAATGTAAGAACTTTATGCACTTCCTCTGTAATCCCTCCTGGAAATGTAAGAACTCTACTTTGCGCACTTCCTCTGTAATCCCTCCTGGAAATGTAAGAACTCTACTTTGTGCACTTCCTCTGTAATCCCTCCTGGAAATGTAAGAACTCTATTTTGTGCACTTCCTCTGTAAATCCTCCTGGAAATGTAAGAACTTTATGCACTTCCTCTGTAATCCCTCCTGGAAATGTAAGAACTCTACTTTGTGCACTTCCTCTGTAATCCCTCCTGGAAATGTAAGAACTCTACTTTGTGCACTTCCTCTGTAATCCCTCCTGGAAATGTAAAAACTCTACTTTGTGCATTTCCTCTTTAATTACTCCTGGAAATGTAAGAACTTTACTTTATACACTTCCTCTGTAATCCCTCCTGGAAATGTAAGAAATCTACTTTATGCACTTCCTCTGTAATCCCTCCTGGAAATGTAAGAACTTTAATTTCTGCACTTCCTCTGTAATTCCCCCTGGAAATGTAAGGACTCTACTTTCTGCACTTCCTCTTTAATTACTCCTGGAAATGTAAGAACTTTACTTTATACACTTCCTCTGTAAATCCTCCTGGAAATGTAAGAACTTTATGCACTTCCTCTGTAATCCCTCCTGGAAATGTAAGAACTCTACTTTGCGCACTTCCTCTGTAATCCCTCCTGGAAATGTAAGAACTCTACTTTGTGCACTTCCTCTATAATCCCTCCTGGAAATGTAAGAACTCTACTTTGTGCACTTCCTCTGTAATCCCTCCTGGAAATGTAAGAACTTTACTTTATGCACTTCCTCTTTAATTCCCCCTGGAAATGTAAGAACTTTACTTTATGCACTTCCTCTGTAAATCCTCCTGGAAATGTAAGAACTCTACTTTGTGCACTTACTCTGTAATCCCTCCTGGAAATGTAACAACTTAACTTTATACACTTCCTCTGTAATCGCTCCTGGAAATGTAAGAACTCTACTTTATGCACTTCCTCTGTAATCCCTCCTGGAAATGTAAGAACTCTACTTTGTGCATTTCCTCTTTAATTACTCCTGGAAATGTAAGAACTTTACTTTATACACTTCCTCTGTAATCCCTTCTGGAAATGTAAGGAATCTACTTTGTGCACTTCCTCTGTAAATCCTCCTGGAAATGTAAGAATTTTACTTTATGCACTTCCTCTGTAATCCCTCCTGGAAATGTAAGAACTTTACTTTATGCACTTCCTCTGTAATCCCTCCTGGAAATGTAAGAACTCTACTTTATGCACTTGCTCTGTAGTCCCTCCTGGAAATGTAAGAACTCTACTTTGTGCATTTCCTCTTTAATTACTCCTGGAAATGTAAGAACTTTACTTTATACACTTCCTCTGTAATCTCTCCTGGAAATGTAAGGACTCTACTTTGTGCATTTCCTCTTTAATTACTCCTGGAAATGTAAGAACTTTACTTTATACACTTCCTCTGTAATCCCTCCTGGAAATGTAAGAACTCTACTTTATGCACTTCCTCTGTAATCCCTCCTGGAAATGTAAGAACTTTACTTTCTGCACTTCCTCTGTAATTCCCCCTGGAAATGTAAGGACTCTACTTTCTGCACTTCCTCTTTAATTACTCCTGGAAATGTAAGAACTTTATACACTTCCTCTGTAAATCCTCCTGGAAATGTAAGAACTTTATGCACTTCCTCTGTAATCCCTCCTGGAAATGTAAGAAATCTACTTTGCGCACTTCCTCTGTAATCCCTCCTGGAAATGTAAGAACTCTACTTTGTGCACTTCCTCTGTAATCCCTCCTGGAAATGTAAGAACTCTACTTTGTGCACTTCCTCTGTAATCCCTCCTGGAAATGTAAGAACTTTACTTTATGCACTTCCTCTGTAAATCCTCCTGAAAATGTAAGAACTTTATGCACTTCCTCTGTAATCCCTCCTGGAAATGTAAGAACTCTACTTTGCGCACTTCCTCTGTAATCCCTCCTGGAAATGTAAGAACTCTACTTTGTGCATTTCCTCTTTCATTACTCCTGGAAATGTAAGAACTTTACTTTATACACTTCCGCTGTAATCCCTCCTGGAAATGTAAGAACTCTACTTTATGCACTTCCTCTGTAATCCCTCCTGGAAATGTAAGTACTTTACTTTCTGCACTTCCTCTGTAATTCCCCCTGGAAATGTAAGGACTCTACTTTCTGCACTTCCTCTTTAATTACTCCTGGAAATGTAAGAACTTTACTTTATACACTTCCTCTGTAAATCCTCCTGGAAATGTAAGAACTTTATGCACTTCCTCTGTAATCCCTCCTGGAAATGTAAGAACTCTACTTTGCGCACTTCCTCTGTAATCCCTCCTGGAAATGTAAGAACTCTACTTTGTGCACTTCCTCTGTAATCCCTCCTGGAAATGTAAGAACTCTACTTTGTGCACTTCCTCTGTAATCCCTCCTGGAAATGTAAGGCCTTTACTTTCTGCACTTCCTCTGTAATTCCCCCTGGAAATGTAAGGACTCTACTTTGTGCACTTCGTCTGTAATCCCTCCTGGAAATGTAAGAACTTTACTTTATGCACTTCCTCTTTAATTCCCCCTGGAAATGTAAGAACTTTACTTTATGCACTTCCTCTGTAAATCCTCCTGGAAATGTAAGAACTCTACTTTGTGCACTTACTCTGTAATCCCTCCTGGAAATGTAAGAACTCTACTTTGTGCACTTCCTCTGTATTCCCTCCTGGAAATGTAAGAACTCTACTTTGGACACTTCCTCTGTAATCCCTCCTGGAAATGTAAGAACTCTACTTTGTGCACTTCCTCTTTAAATTATTCCTGGAAATGTAAGAACTTAACTTTATGCACTTCCTCTGGAATCCCTCCTGGAAATGTAAGAACTCTACTTTATGCACTTCCTCTGTAATCCCTCCTGGAAATGTAAGAACTCTACTTTATTCACTTCCTCTGTAATTCCCCCTGGAAATGTAAGGACTCTACTTTGTGCACTTCCTCTTTAATTACTCCTGGAAATGTAAGAACTTAACTTCATGCACTTCCTCTGTAATCCCTCCTGGAAATGTAAGAACTCTACTTTATGCACTTTCTCTGTAATCCCTCCTGGAAATGTAAGAACTTTACTTTATGCACTTCCTCTGTAATCCCTCCTGGAAATGTAAGAACTTTACTTTATACACTTCCTCTGTAATCCCTCCTGGAAATGTAAGAACTTTACTTTATGCACTTCCTCTGTAATCCCTCCTGGAAATGTAAGAACTCTACTTTATGCACTTCCTCTGTAATCCCTCCTGGAAATGTAAGAACTCTACTTTGTGCATTTCCTCTTTAATTACTCCTGGAAATGTAAGAACTTTACTTTATACACTTCCTCTGTAATCCCTCCTGGAAATGTAAGGAATCTACTTTGTGCATTTCCTCTTTAATTACTCCTGGAAATGTAAGAACTCTACTTTATACACTTCCTCTGTAATCCCTCCTGGAAATGTAAGAAGTTTACTTTATGCACTTCCTCTGTAAATCCTCCTGGAAATGTAAGAATTTTGCTTTATGCACTTCCTCTGTAATCCCTCCTGGAAATGTAAGAACTTTACTTTATGCACTTCCTCTGTAATCCCTCCTGGAAATGTAAGAACTCTACTTTATGCACTTCCTCTGTAGTCCCTCCTGGAAATGTAAGAACTCTACTTTGTGCATTTCCTCTTTAATTACTCCTGGAAATGTAAGAACTTTACTTTATACACTTCCTCTGTAATCCCTCCTGGAAATGTAAGGACTCTACTTTGTGCATTTCCTCTTTAATTACTCCTGGAAATGTAAGAACTTTACTTTATACACTTCCTCTGTAATCCCTCCTGGAAATGTAAGAACTCTACTTTATGCACTTCCTCTGTAATCCCTCCTGGAAATGTAAGAACTTTACTTTCTGCACTTCCTCTGTAATTCCCCCTGGAAATGTAAGGACTCTACTTTCTGCACTTCCTCTTTAATTACTCCTGGAAATGTAAGAACTTTATACACTTCCTCTGTAAATCCTCCTGGAAATGTAAGAACTTTATGCACTTCCTCTGTAATCCCTCCTGGAAATGTAAGAAATCTACTTTGCGCACTTCCTCTGTAATCCCTCCTGGAAATGTAAGAACTCTACTTTGTGCACTTCCTCTGTAATCCCTCCTGGAAATGTAAGAACTCTACTTCGTGCACTTCCTCTGTAATCCCTCCTGGAAATGTAAGAACTTTACTTTATGCACTTCCTCTGTAAATCCTCCTGAAAATGTAAGAACTTTATGCACTTCCTCTGTAATCCCTCCTGGAAATGTAAGAACTCTAATTTGCGCACTTCCTCTGTAATCCCTCCTGGAAATGTAAGAACTCTACTTTGTGCATTTCCTCTTTAATTACTCCTGGAAATGTAAGAACTTTACTTTATACACTTCCTCTGTAATCCCTCCTGAAAATGTAAGAACTCTACTTTATGCACTTCCTCTGTAATCCCTCCTGGAAATGTAAGAACTTTACTTTCTGCACTTCCTCTGTAATCCCTCCTGGAAATGTAAGAACTCTACCTTGTGCATTTCCTCTTTAATTACTCCTGGAAATGTAAGAACTTTACTTTATGCACTTCCTCTGTAATCCCTCCTGGAAATGTAAGAACTTTACTTTATACACTTCCTCTGTAATCCCTCCTGGAAATGTAAGAACTTTACTTTCTGCACTTCCACTGTAATTCCCCCTGGAAATGTAAGAACTTTACTTTATACACTTCCTCTGTAAATCCTCCTGGAAATGTAAGAACTTTATGCACTTCCTCTGTAATCCCTCCTGGAAATGTAAGAACTCTACTTTGCGCACTTCCTCTGTAATCCCTCCTGGAAATGTAAGAACTCTACTTTGTGCACTTCCTCTGTAATCCCTCCTGGAAATGTAAGAACTCTATTTTGTGCACTTCCTCTGTAATCCCTCCTGGAAATGTAATAACTTTAATTTATGCACTTCCTCTGTAAATCCTCCTGGAAATGTAAGAACTCTATGCACTTCCTCTGTAATCCCTCCTGGAAATGTAAGAACTCTACTTTGTGCACTTCCTCTGTAATCCCTCCTGGAAATGTAAGAACTCTACTTTGTGCACTTCCTCTGTAATCCCTCCTGGAAATGTAAAAACTCTACTTTGTGCATTTCCTCTTTAATTACTCCTGGAAATGTAAGAACTTTACTTTATACACTTCCTCTGTAATCCCTCCTGGAAATGTAAGAAATCTACTTCATGCACTTCCTCTGTAATCCCTCCTGGAAATGTAAGAACTTTAATTTCTGCACTTCCTCTGTAATTCCCCCTGGAAATGTAAGGACTCTACTTTCTGCACTTCCTCTTTAATTACTCCTGGAAATGTAAGAACTTTACTTTATACACTTCCTCTGTAAATCCTCCTGGAAATGTAAGAACTTTATGCACTTCCTCTGTAATCCCTCCTGGAAATGTAAGAACTCTACTTTGCGCACTTCCTCTGTAATCCCTCCTGGAAATGTAAGAACTCTACTTTGTGCACTTCCTCTGTAATCCCTCCTGGAAATGTAAGAACTCTACTTTGTGCACTTCCTCTGTAATCCCTCCTGGAAATGGAAGAACTTTATGCACTTCCTCTTTAATTCCCCCTGGAAATGTAAGAACTTTACTTTATGCACTTCCTCTGTAAATCCTCCTGGAAATGTAAGAACTCTACTTTGTGCACTTACTCTGTAATCCCTCCTGGAAATGTAAGAACTTTACTTTATACACTTCCTCTGTAATCCCTCCTGGAAATGTAAGAACTTTACTTTATGCACTTCCTCTGTAATCCCTCCTGGAAATGTAAGAACTTAACTTTATACACTTCCTCTGTAATCCCTCCTGGAAATGTAAGAACTTTACTTTATGCACTTCCTCTGTAATCGCTCCTGGAAATGTAAGAACTCTACTTTATGCACTTCCTCTGTAATCCCTCCTGGAAATGTAAGAACTCTACTTTGTGCATTTCCTCTTTAATTACTCCTGGAAATGTAAGAACTTTACTTTATACACTTCCTCTGTAATCCCTCCTGGAAATGTAAGGAATCTACTTTGTGCACTTCCTCTGTAAATCCTCCTGGAAATGTAAGAATTTTACTTTATGCACTTCCTCTGTAATCCCTCCTGGAAATGTAAGAACTTTACTTTATGCACTTCCTCTGTAATCCCTCCTGGAAATGTAAGAACTCTACTTTATGCACTTCCTCTGTAGTCCCTCCTGGAAATGTAAGAACTCTACTTTGTGCATTTCCTCTTTAATTACTCCTGGAAATGTAAGAACTTTACTTTATACACTTCCTCTGTAATCCCTCCTGGAAATGTAAGGACTCTACTTTGTGCATTTCCTCTTTAATTACTCCTGGAAATGTAAGAACTTTACTTTATACACTTCCTCTGTAATCCCTCCTGGAAATGTAAGAACTCTACTTTATGCACTTCCTCTGTAATCCCTCCTGGAAATGTAAGAACTTTACTTTCTGCACTTTCTCTGTAATTCCCCCTGGAAATGTAAGGACTCTACTTTCTGCACTTCCTCTTTAATTACTCCTGGAAATGTAAGAACTTTATACACTTCCTCTGTAAATCCTCCTGGAAATGTAAGAACTTTATGCACTTCCTCTGTAATCCCTCCTGGAAATGTAAGAAATCTACTTTGCGCACTTCCTCTGTAATCCCTCCTGGAAATGTAAGAACTCTACTTTGTGCACTTCCTCTGTAATCCCTCCTGGAAATGTAAGAACTCTACTTTGTGCACTTCCTCTGTAATCCCTCCTGGAAATGTAAGAACTTTACTTTATGCACTTCCTCTGTAAATCCTCCTGAAAATGTAAGAACTTTATGCACTTCCTCTGTAATCCCTCCTGGAAATGTAAGAACTCTACTTTGCGCACTTCCTCTGTAATCCCTCCTGGAAATGTAAGAACTCTACTTTGTGCATTTCCTCTTTCATTACTCCTGGAAATGTAAGAACTTTACTTTATACACTTCCGCTGTAATCCCTCCTGGAAATGTAAGAACTCTACTTTATGCACTTCCTCTGTAATCCCTCCTGGAAATGTAAGAACTTTACTTTCTGCACTTCCTCTGTAATTCCCCCTGGAAATGTAAGGACTCTACTTTCTGCACTTCCTCTTTAATTACTCCTGGAAATGTAAGAACTTTACTTTATACACTTCCTCTGTAAATCCTCCTGGAAATGTAAGAACTTTATGCACTTCCTCTGTAATCCCTCCTGGAAATGTAAGAACTCTACTTTGCGCACTTCCTCTGTAATCCCTCCTGGAAATGTAAGAACTCTACTTTGTGCACTTCCTCTGTAATCCCTCCTGGAAATGTAAGAACTCTACTTTGTGCACTTCCTCTGTAATCCCTCCTGGAAATGTAAGGCCCTTACTTTCTGCACTTCCTCTGTAATTCCCCCTGGAAATGTAAGGACTCTACTTTGTGCACTTCGTCTGTAATCCCTCCTGGAAATGTAAGAACTTTACTTTATGCACTTCCTCTTTAATTCCCCCTGGAAATGTAAGAACTTTACTTTATGCACTTCCTCTGTAAATCCTCCTGGAAATGTAAGAACTCTACTTTGTGCACTTACTCTGTAATCCCTCCTGGAAATGTAAGAACTCTACTTTGTGCACTTCCTCTGTATTCCCTCCTGGAAATGTAAGAACTCTACTTTGGACACTTCCTCTGTAATCCCTCCTGGAAATGTAAGAACTCTACTTTGTGCACTTCCTCTTTAAATTATTCCTGGAAATGTAAGAACTTAACTTTATGCACTTCCTCTGGAATCCCTCCTGGAAATGTAAGAACTCTACTTTATGCACTTCCTCTGTAATCCCTCCTGGAAATGTAAGAACTCTACTTTATTCACTTCCTCTGTAATTCCCCCTGGAAATGTAAGGACTCTACTTTGTGCACTTCCTCTTTAATTACTCCTGGAAATGTAAGAACTTAACTTCATGCACTTCCTCTGTAATCCCTCCTGGAAATGTAAGAACTCTACTTTATGCACTTTCTCTGTAATCCCTCCTGGAAATGTAAGAACTTTACTTTATGCACTTCCTCTGTAATCCCTCCTGGAAATGTAAGAACTTTACTTTATACACTTCCTCTGTAATCCCTCCTGGAAATGTAAGAACTTTACTTTATGCACTTCCTCTGTAATCTCTCCTGGAAATGTAAGAACTCTACTTTATGCACTTCCTCTGTAATCCCTCCTGAAATTTAAGAACTCTACTTTGTGCATTTCCTCTTTAATTACTCCTGGAAATGTAAGAACTTTACTTTATACACTTCCTCTGTAATCCCTCCTGGAAATGTAAGGAATCTACTTTGTGCATTTCCTCTTTAATTACTCCTGGAAATGTAAGAACTCTACTTTATACACTTCCTCTGTAATCCCTCCTGGAAATGTAAGAAGTTTATTTTATGCACTTCCTCTGTAAATCCTCCTGGAAATGTAAGAATTTTGCTTTATGCACTTCCTCTGTAATCCCTCCTGGAAATGTAAGAACTCTACTTTATGCACTTCCTCTGTAGTCCCTCCTGGAAATGTAAGAACTCTACTTTGTGCATTTCCTCTTTAATTACTCCTGGAAATGTAAGAACTTTACTTTATACACTTCCTCTGTAATCCCTCCTGGAAATGTAAGGACTCTACTTTGTGCATTTCCTCTTTAATTACTCCTGGAAATGTAAGAACTTTACTTTATACACTTCCTCTGTAATCCCTCCTGGAAATGTAAGAACTCTACTTTATGCACTTCCTCTGTAATCCCTCCTGGAAATGTAAGAACTTTACTTTCTGCACTTCCTCTGTAATTCCCCCTGGAAATGTAAGGACTCTACTTTCTGCACTTCCTCTTTAATTACTCCTGGAAATGTAAGAACTTTATACACTTCCTCTGTAAATCCTCCTGGAAATGTAAGAACTTTATGCACTTCCTCTGTAATCCCTCCTGGAAATGTAAGAAATCTACTTTGCGCACTTCCTCTGTAATCCCTCCTGGAAATGTAAGAACTCTACTTTGTGCACTTCCTCTGTAATCCCTCCTGGAAATGTAAGAACTCTACTTCGTGCACTTCCTCTGTAATCCCTCCTGGAAATGTAAGAACTTTACTTTATGCACTTCCTCTGTAAATCCTCCTGAAAATGTAAGAACTTTATGCACTTCCTCTGTAATCCCTCCTGGAAATGTAAGAACTCTAATTTGCGCACTTCCTCTGTAATCCCTCCTGGAAATGTAAGAACTCTACTTTGTGCATTTCCTCTTTAATTACTCCTGGAAATGTAAGAACTTTACTTTATACACTTCCTCTGTAATCCCTCCTGGAAATGTAAGAACTCTACTTTATGCACTTCCTCTGTAATCCCTCCTGGAAATGTAAGAACTTTACTTTCTGCACTTCCTCTGTAATCCCTCCTGGAAATGTAAGAACTCTACCTTGTGCATTTCCTCTTTAATTACTCCTGGAAATGTAAGAACTTTACTTTATGCACTTCCTCTGTAATCCCTCCTGGAAATGTAAGAACTTTACTTTATACACTTCCTCTGTAATCCCTCCTGGAAATGTAAGAACTTTACTTTCTGCACTTCCTCTGTAATTCCCCCTGGAAATGTAAGGACTCTACTTTCTGCACTTCCTCTTTAATTACTCCTGGAAATGTAAGAACTTTACTTTATACACTTCCTCTGTAAATCCTCCTGGAAATGTAAGAACTTTATGCACTTCCTCTGTAATCCCTCCTGGAAATGTAAGAACTCTACTTTGCGCACTTCCTCTGTAATCCCTCCTGGAAATGTAAGAACTCTACTTTGTGCACTTCCTCTGTAATCCCTCCTGGAAATGTAAGAACTCTATTTTGTGCACTTCCTCTGTAATCCCTCCTGGAAATGTAAGAACTTTACTTTATGCACTTCCTCTGTAAATCCTCCTGGAAATGTAAGAACTTTATGCACTTCCTCTGTAATCCCTCCTGGAAATGTAAGAACTCTACTTTGTGCACTTCCTCTGTAATCCCTCCTGGAAATGTAAGAACTCTACTTTGTGCACTTCCTCTGTAATCCCTCCTGGAAATGTAAAAACTCTACTTTGTGCATTTCCTCTTTAATTACTCCTGGAAATGTAAGAACTTTACTTTATACACTTCCTCTGTAATCCCTCCTGGAAATGTAAGAAATCTACTTTATGCACTTCCTCTGTAATCCCTCCTGGAAATGTAAGAACTTTAATTTCTGCACTTCCTCTGTAATTCCCCCTGGAAATGTAAGGACTCTACTTTCTGCACTTCCTCTTTAATTACTCCTGGAAATGTAAGAACTTTACTTTATACACTTCCTCTGTAAATCCTCCTGGAAATGTAAGAACTTTATGCACTTCCTCTGTAATCCCTCCTGGAAATGTAAGAACTCTACTTTGCGCACTTCCTCTGTAATCCCTCCTGGAAATGTAAGAACTTTACTTTGTGCACTTCCACTGTAATTCCCCCTGGAAATGTAAGAACTTTACTTTATACACTTCCTCTGTAAATCCTCCTGGAAATGTAAGAACTTTATGCACTTCCTCTGTAATCCCTCCTGGAAATGTAAGAACTCTACTTTGCGCACTTCCTCTGTAATCCCTCCTGGAAATGTAAGAACTCTACTTTGTGCACTTCCTCTGTAATCCCTCCTGGAAATGTAAGAACTCTATTTTGTGCACTTCCTCTGTAATCCCTCCTGGAAATGTAATAACTTTAATTTATGCACTTCCTCTGTAAATCCTCCTGGAAATGTAAGAACTCTATGCACTTCCTCTGTAATCCCTCCTGGAAATGTAAGAACTCTACTTTGTGCACTTCCTCTGTAATCCCTCCTGGAAATGTAAGAACTCTACTTTGTGCACTTCCTCTGTAATCCCTCCTGGAAATGTAAAAACTCTACTTTGTGCATTTCCTCTTTAATTACTCCTGGAAATGTAAGAACTTTACTTTATACACTTCCTCTGTAATCCCTCCTGGAAATGTAAGAAATCTACTTCATGCACTTACTCTGTAATCCCTCCTGGAAATGTAAGAACTTTAATTTCTGCACTTCCTCTGTAATTCCCCCTGGAAATGTAAGGACTCTACTTTCTGCACTTCCTCTTTAATTACTCCTGGAAATGTAAGAACTTTACTTTATACACTTCCTCTGTAAATCCTCCTGGAAATGTAAGAACTTTATGCACTTCCTCTGTAATCCCTCCTGGAAATGTAAGAACTCTACTTTGCGCACTTCCTCTGTAATCCCTCCTGGAAATGTAAGAACTCTACTTTGTGCACTTCCTCTGTAATCCCTCCTGGAAATGTAAGAACTCTACTTTGTGCACTTCCTCTGTAATCCCTCCTGGAAATGTAAGAACTTTACTTTATGCACTTCCTCTTTAATTCCCCCTGGAAATGTAAGAACTTTACTTTATGCACTTCCTCTGTAAATCCTCCTGGAAATGTAAGAACTCTACTTTGTGCACTTACTCTGTAATCCCTCCTGGAAATGTAAGAACTTTACTTTATACACTTCCTCTGTAATCCCTCCTGGAAATGTAAGAACTTTACTTTATGCACTTCCTCTGTAATCCCTCCTGGAAATGTAAGAACTTAACTTTATACACTTCCTCTGTAATCCCTCCTGGAAATGTAAGAACTTTACTTTATGCACTTCCTCTGTAATCGCTCCTGGAAATGTAAGAACTCTACTTTATGCAC
Source organism: Phyllobates terribilis (assembly GCF_046119375.1). Taxonomy (NCBI): domain Eukaryota; kingdom Metazoa; phylum Chordata; class Amphibia; order Anura; family Dendrobatidae; genus Phyllobates; species Phyllobates terribilis. The sequence goes on from NW_027362812.1 coordinate 2,954,130, forward strand.
TTCCTCTGTAATCCCTCCTGGAAATGTAAGAACTCTACTTTGTGCATTTCCTCTTTAATTACTCCTGGAAATGTAAGAACTTTACTTTATACACTTCCTCTGTAATCCCTCCTGGAAATGTAAGGAATCTACTTTGTGCACTTCCTCTGTAAATCCTCCTGGAAATGTAAGAATTTTACTTTATGCACTTCCTCTGTAATCCCTCCTGGAAATGTAAGAACTTTACTTTATGCACTTCCTCTGTAATCCCTCCTGGAAATGTAAGAACTCTACTTTATGCACTTCCTCTGTAGTCCCTCCTGGAAATGTAAGAACTCTACTTTGTGCATTTCCTCTTTAATTACTCCTGGAAATGTAAGAACTTTACTTTATACACTTCCTCTGTAATCCCTCCTGGAAATGTAAGGACTCTACTTTGTGCATTTCCTCTTTAATTACTCCTGGAAATGTAAGAACTTTACTTTATACACTTCCTCTGTAATCCCTCCTGGAAATGTAAGAACTCTACTTTATGCACTTCCTCTGTAATCCCTCCTGGAAATGTAAGAACTTTACTTTCTGCACTTTCTCTGTAATTCCCCCTGGAAATGTAAGGACTCTACTTTCTGCACTTCCTCTTTAATTACTCCTGGAAATGTAAGAACTTTATACACTTCCTTTGTAAATCCTCCTGGAAATGTAAGAACTTTATGCACTTCCTCTGTAATCCCTCCTGGAAATGTAAGAAATCTACTTTGCGCACTTCCTCTGTAATCCCTCCTGGAAATGTAAGAACTCTACTTTGTGCACTTCCTCTGTAATCCCTCCTGGAAATGTAAGAACTCTACTTTGTGCACTTCCTCTGTAATCCCTCCTGGAAATGTAAGAACTTTACTTTATGCACTTCCTCTGTAAATCCTCCTGAAAATGTAAGAACTTTATGCACTTCCTCTGTAATCCCTCCTGGAAATGTAAGAACTCTACTTTGCGCACTTCCTCTGTAATCCCTCCTGGAAATGTAAGAACTCTACTTTGTGCATTTCCTCTTTCATTACTCCTGGAAATGTAAGAACTTTACTTTATACACTTCCGCTGTAATCCCTCCTGGAAATGTAAGAACTCTACTTTATGCACTTCCTCTGTAATCCCTCCTGGAAATGTAAGAACTTTACTTTCTGCACTTCCTCTGTAATTCCCCCTGGAAATGTAAGGACTCTACTTTCTGCACTTCCTCTTTAATTACTCCTGGAAATGTAAGAACTTTACTTTATACACTTCCTCTGTAAATCCTCCTGGAAATGTAAGAACTTTATGCACTTCCTCTGTAATCCCTCCTGGAAATGTAAGAACTCTACTTTGCGCACTTCCTCTGTAATCCCTCCTGGAAATGTAAGAACTCTACTTTGTGCACTTCCTCTGTAATCCCTCCTGGAAATGTAAGAACTCTACTTTGTGCACTTCCTCTGTAATCCCTCCTGGAAATGTAAGGCCCTTACTTTCTGCACTTCCTCTGTAATTCCCCCTGGAAATGTAAGGACTCTACTTTGTGCACTTCGTCTGTAATCCCTCCTGGAAATGTAAGAACTTTACTTTATGCACTTCCTCTTTAATTCCCCCTGGAAATGTAAGAACTTTACTTTATGCACTTCCTCTGTAAATCCTCCTGGAAATGTAAGAACTCTACTTTGTGCACTTACTCTGTAATCCCTCCTGGAAATGTAAGAACTCTACTTTGTGCACTTCCTCTGTATTCCCTCCTGGAAATGTAAGAACTCTACTTTGGACACTTCCTCTGTAATCCCTCCTGGAAATGTAAGAACTCTACTTTGTGCACTTCCTCTTTAAATTATTCCTGGAAATGTAAGAACTTTTATGCACTTCCTCTGGAATCCCTCCTGGAAATGTAAGAACTCTACTTTATGCACTTCCTCTGTAATCCCTCCTGGAAATGTAAGAACTCTACTTTATTCACTTCCTCTGTAATTCCCCCTGGAAATGTAAGGACTCTACTTTGTGCACTTCCTCTTTAATTACTCCTGGAAATGTAAGAACTTAACTTCATGCACTTCCTCTGTAATCCCTCCTGGAAATGTAAGAACTCTACTTTATGCACTTTCTCTGTAATCCCTCCTGGAAATGTAAGAACTTTACTTTATGCACTTCCTCTGTAATCCCTCCTGGAAATGTAAGAACTTTACTTTATACACTTCCTCTGTAATCCCTCCTGGAAATGTAAGAACTTTACTTTATGCACTTCCTCTGTAATCCCTCCTGGAAATGTAAGAACTCTACTTTATGCACTTCCTCTGTAATCCCTCCTGAAATTTAAGAACTCTACTTTGTGCATTTCCTCTTTAATTACTCCTGGAAATGTAAGAACTTTACTTTATACACTTCCTCTGTAATCCCTCCTGGAAATGTAAGGAATCTACTTTGTGCATTTCCTCTTTAATTACTCCTGGAAATGTAAGAACTCTACTTTATACACTTCCTCTGTAATCCCTCCTGGAAATGTAAGAAGTTTACTTTATGCACTTCCTCTGTAAATCCTCCTGGAAATGTAAGAATTTTGCTTTATGCACTTCCTCTGTAATCCCTCCTGGAAATGTAAGAACTCTACTTTATGCACTTCCTCTGTAGTCCCTCCTGGAAATGTAAGAACTCTACTTTGCGCATTTCCTCTTTAATTACTCCTGGAAATGTAAGAACTTTACTTTATACACTTCCTCTGTAATCCCTCCTGGAAATGTAAGGACTCTACTTTGTGCATTTCCTCTTTAATTACTCCTGGAAATGTAAGAACTTTACTTTATACACTTCCTCTGTAATCCCTCCTGGAAATGTAAGAACTCTACTTTATGCACTTCCTCTGTAATCCCTCCTGGAAATGTAAGAACTTTACTTTCTGCACTTCCTCTGTAATTCCCCCTGGAAATGTAAGGACTCTACTTTCTGCACTTCCTCTTTAATTACTCCTGGAAATGTAAGAACTTTATACACTTCCTCTGTAAATCCTCCTGGAAATGTAAGAACTTTATGCACTTCCTCTGTAATCCCTCCTGGAAATGTAAGAAATCTACTTTGCGCACTTCCTCTGTAATCCCTCCTGGAAATGTAAGAACTCTACTTTGTGCACTTCCTCTGTAATCCCTCCTGGAAATGTAAGAACTCTACTTCGTGCACTTCCTCTGTAATCCCTCCTGGAAATGTAAGAACTTTACTTTATGCACTTCCTCTGTAAATCCTCTTGAAAATGTAAGAACTTTATGCACTTCCTCTGTAATCCCTCCTGGAAATGTAAGAACTCTAATTTGCGCACTTCCTCTGTAATCCCTCCTGGAAATGTAAGAACTCTACTTTGTGCATTTCCTCTTTAATTACTCCTGGAAATGTAAGAACTTTACTTTATACACTTCCTCTGTAATCCCTCCTGGAAATGTAAGAACTCTACTTTATGCACTTCCTCTGTAATCCCTCCTGGAAATGTAAGAACTTTACTTTCTGCACTTCCTCTGTAATCCCTCCTGGAAATGTAAGAACTCTACCTTGTGCATTTCCTCTTTAATTACTCCTGGAAATGTAAGAACTTTACTTTATGCACTTCCTCTGTAATCCCTCCTGGAAATGTAAGAACTTTACTTTATACACTTCCTCTGTAATCCCTCCTGGAAATGTAAGAACTTTACTTTCTGCACTTCCTCTGTAATTCCCCCTGGAAATGTAAGGACTCTACTTTCTGCACTTCCTCTTTAATTACTCCTGGAAATGTAAGAACTTTACTTTATACACTTCCTCTGTAAATCCTCCTGGAAATGTAAGAACTTTATGCACTTCCTCTGTAATCCCTCCTGGAAATGTAAGAACTCTACTTTGCGCACTTCCTCTGTAATCCCTCCTGGAAATGTAAGAACTCTACTTTGTGCACTTCCTCTGTAATCCCTCCTGGAAATGTAAGAACTCTATTTTGTGCACTTCCTCTGTAATCCCTCCTGGAAATGTAAGAACTTTACTTTATGCACTTCCTCTGTAAATCCTCCTGGAAATGTAAGAACTTTATGCACTTCCTCTGTAATCCCTCCTGGAAATGTAAGAACTCTACTTTGTGCACTTCCTCTGTAATCCCTCCTGGAAATGTAAGAACTCTACTTTGTGCACTTCCTCTGTAATCCCTCCTGGAAATGTAAAAACTCTACTTTGTGCATTTCCTCTTTAATTACTCCTGGAAATGTAAGAACTTTACTTTATACACTTCCTCTGTAATCCCTCCTGGAAATGTAAGAAATCTACTTTATGCACTTCCTCCGTAATCCCTCCTGGAAATGTAAGAACTTTAATTTCTGCACTTCCTCTGTAATTCCCCCTGGAAATGTAAGGACTCTACTTTCTGCACTTCCTCTTTAATTACTCCTGGAAATGTAAGAACTTTACTTTATACACTTCCTCTGTAAATCCTCCTGGAAATGTAAGAACTTTATGCACTTCCTCTGTAATCCCTCCTGGAAATGTAAGAACTCTACTTTGCGCACTTCCTCTGTAATCCCTCCTGGAAATGTAAGAACTCTACTTTGTGCACTTCCTCTGTAATCCCTCCTGGAAATGTAAGAACTCTACTTTGTGCACTTCCTCTGTAATCCCTCCTGGAAATGTAAGAACTTTACTTTATGCACTTCCTCTTTAATTCCCCCTGGAAATGTAAGAACTTTACTTTATGCACTTCCTCTGTAAATCCTCCTGGAAATGTAAGAACTCTACTTTGTGCATTTACTCTGTAATCCCTCCTGGAAATGTAAGAACTTTACTTTATACACTTCCTCTGTAATCCCTCCTGGAAATGTAAGAACTTTACTTTATGCACTTCCTCTGTAATCCCTCCTGGAAATGTAAGAACTTTACTTTATACACTTCCTCTGTAATCCCTCCTGGAAATGTAAGAACTTTACTTTATGCACTTCCTCTGTAATCGCTCCTGGAAATGTAAAAACTCTACTTTATGCACTTCCTCTGTAATCCCTCCTGGAAATGTAAGAACTCTACTTTGTGCATTTCCTCTTTAATTACTCCTGGAAATGTAAGAACTTTACTTTATACACTTCCTCTGTAATCCCTCCTGGAAATATAAGGACTCTACTTTGTGCATTTCCTCTTTAATTACTCCTGGAAATGTAAGAACTTTACTTTATACACTTCCTCTGTAATCACTCCTGGAAATGTAAGAACTTTACTTTATGCACTTCCTCTGTAAATCCTCCTGGAAATGTAAGAATTTTACTTTATGCACTTCCTCTGTAATCCCTCCTGGAAATGTAAGAACTCTACTTTGTGCACTTCCTCTGTAATCCCTCCTGGAAATGTAAGAACTTTACTTTCTGCACTTCCTCTGTAATGTCCCCTGGAAATGTAAGGACTCTACTTTGTGCACTTCCTCTTTAAATTATTCCTGGAAATGTAAGAACTTAACTTTATGCACTTCCTCTGTAATCCCTCCTGGAAATGTAAGAACTCTACTTTATTCACTTCCTCTGTAATTCCCCCTGGAAACGTAAGGACTCTACTTTGTGCACTTCCTCTTTAAATTATTCCTGGAAATGTAAGAACTTAACTTTATGCACTTCCTCTGTAATCCCTCCTGGAAATGTAAGAACTCTACTTTATTCACTTCCTCTGTAATTCCCCCTGGAAACGTAAGGACTCTACTTTGTGCACTTCCTCTTTAATTACTCCTGGAAATGTAAGAACTTAACTTTATGCACTTCCTCTGTAATCCCTCCTGGAAATGTAAGAACTCTACTTTATGCACTTTCTCTGTAATCCCTCCTGGAAATGTAAGAACTTTACTTTCTGCACTTCCTCTGTAATTCCTCCTGGAAATGTAAGAACTTTACTTTATGCACTTCCTCTGTAATCCCTCCTGGAAATGTAAGAACTTTACTTTATACACTTCCTCTGTAATCCCTCCTGGAAATGTAAGAACTTTACTTTATGCACTTCCTCTGTAATCGCTCCTGGAAATGTAAGAACTCTACTTTATGCACTTCCTCTGTAATCCCTCCTGGAAATGTAAGAACTCTACTTTGTGCATTTCCTCTTTAATTACTCCTGGAAATGTAAGAACTTTACTTTATACACTTCCTCTGTAATCCCTCCTGGAAATATAAGGACTCTACTTGTGCATTTCCTCTTTAATTACTCCTGGAAATGTAAGAACTTTACTTTATACACTTCCTCTGTAATCCCTCCTGGAAATGTAAGAACTTTATGCACTTCCTCTGTAAATCCTCCTGGAAATGTAAGAATTTTACTTTATGCACTTCCTCTGTAATCCCTCCTGGAAATGTAAGAAGTTTACTTTATGCACTTCCTCTGTAATCCCTCCTGGAAATGTAAGAACTCTACTTTATGCACTTCCTCTGTAATCCCTCCTGGAAATGTAAGAACTCTACTTTGTGCATTTCCTCTTTAATTACTCCTGGAAATGTAAGAACTTTACTTTATACACTTCCTCTGTAATCCCTCCTGGAAATGTAAGGACTCTACTTTGTGCATTTCCTCTTTAGTTACTCCTGGAAATGTAAGAACTTTACTTTATACACTTCCTCTGCAATCCCTCCTGGAAATGTAAAAACTCTACTTTATGCACTTCCTCTGTAATCCCTCCTGGAAATGTAAGAACGTTACATTCTGCACTTCCTCTGTAATTCCCCCTGGAAATGTAAGGACTCTACTTTCTGCACTTCCTCTTTAATTACTCCTGGAAATGTAAGAACTTTACTTTATACACTTCCTCTGTAAATCCTCCTGGAAATGTAAGAACTTTATGCACTTCCTCTGTAATCCCTCCTGGAAATGTAAGAACTCTACTTTGCGCACTTCCTCTGTAATCCCTCCTGGAAATGTAAGAACTCTACTTTGTGCACTTCCTCTGTAATCCCTCCTGGAAATGTAAGAACTCTACTTTGTGCACTTCCTCTGTAATCCCTCCTGGAAATGTAAGGACTCTACTTTGTGCACTTCCTCTGTAATCCCTCCTGGAAATGTAAGAATTCTACTTTGTGCACTTCCTCTTTATTCCCTCCTGGAAATGTAAGAACTCTACTTTGGGCACTTCCTCTGTAATCCCTCCTAGAAATGTAAGAACTCTACTTTGTGCACTTCCTCTGTAATCCCTCCTGGAAATGTAAGAACTCTACTTTATGCACTTCCTCTGTGTAATCCCTCCGGGAAATGTAAGAACTTTACTTTGTGCACTTCCTCTTTAAATTATTCCTGGAAATGTAAGAACTTAACTTTATGCACTTGCTCTGTAATCCCTCCTGGAAATGTAAGAACTCTACTTTATGCACTTCCTCTGTAATCCCTCCTGGAAATGTAAGAACTCTACTTTATTCACTTCCTCTGTAATTCCACCTGGAAATGTAAGGACTCTACTTTGTGCACTTCCTCTTTAATTACTCCTGGAAATGTAAGACCTTAACTTTATGCACTTCCTCTGTAATCCCTCCTGGAAATGTAAGAACTCTACTTTATGCACTTCCTCTGTAATCCCTCCTGGAAATGTAAGAACTTTACTTTCTGCACTTCCTCTGTAATTCCCCCTGGAAATGTAAGAACTTTACTTTATGCACTTCCTCTGTAATCCCTCCTGGAAATGTAAGAACTTTACTTTATACACTTCCTCTGTAATCCCTCCTGGAAATGTAAGAACTTTACTTTATGCACTTCCTCTGTAATCCCTCCTGGAAATGTAAGAACTCTACTTTATGAACTTCCTCTGTAATCCCTCCTGGAAATGTAAGAACTTTACTTTCTGCACTTCCTCTGTAATTCCCCCTGGAAATGTAAGGACTTTACTTTATGCACTTCCTCTTTAATTACTCCTGGAAATGTAAGAACTTTACTTTATACACTTCCTCTGTAAATCCTCCTGGAAATGTAAGAACTTTATGCACTTCCTCTGTAATCCCTCCTGGAAATGTAACAACTCTACTTTGCGCACTTCCTCTGTAATCCCTCCTGGAAATGTAACAACTCTACTTTGTGCACTTCCTCTGTAATCCCTCCTGGAAATGTAAGAACTCTACTTTGTGCACTTCCTCTGTAATCCCTCCTGGAAATGTAAGAACTTTACTTTATGCACTTCCTCTGTAAATCCTCCTGGAAATGTAAGAACTTTATGCACTTCCTCTGTAATCCCTCCTGGAAATGTAAGAACTCTACTTTGCGCACTTCCTCTGTAATCCCTCCTGGAAATGTAAGAACTCTACTTTGTGCACTTCGTCTGTAATCCCTCCTGGAAATGTAAGAACTCTACTTTGTGCACTTCCTCTGTAATCCCTCCTGGAAATGTAAGAACTTTACTTTCTGCACTTCCTCTGTAATTCCCCCTGGAAATGTAAGACTCTACTTTGTGCACTTCCTCTTTAATTACTCCAGGAAATGTAAGAACTTAACTTTATGCACTTCCTCTGTAATCCCTCCTGGAAATGTAAGAACTCTACTTTATGCACTTCCTCTGTAATCCCTCCTGGAAATGTAAGAATTCTACTTTGTGCACTTCCTCTTTAATTACTCCTGTAAATGTAAGAACTTAACTTCATGCACTTCCTCTGTAATTCCCCCTGGAAATATAAGGACTCTATATTGTGCACTTCCTCAGTAATTCCTCCTGGAAATGTAAGAACTTTAATTTCTGCACTTCCTCTGTAATTCCCCCTGGAAATGTAAGGACTCTACTTTGTGCACTTCCTCTGTAATCCCTCCTGGAAATGTAAGAACTTTACTTTATGTACTTCCTCTTTAATTCCCCCAGGAAATGTAAGAACTTTACTTTATGCACTTCCTCTGTAAATCCTCCTGGAAATGTAAGAACTTTACTTTATGCACTTCCTCTGTAATCCCTCCTGGAAATGTAAGAACTTTACTTTATGCACTTCCTCTGTAAATCCTCCTGGAAATGTAAGAACTTTATGCACTTCCTCTGTAAATCCTCCTGGAAATGTAAGGACTCTACTTTATGCACTTCCTCTTTAATTCCCCCTGGAAATGTAAGAACTTTACTTTATGCACTTCCTCTGTAATCCCTCCTGGAAATGTAAGAACTCTACTTTGTGCACTTCCTCTGTAATCCCTCCTGGAAATGTAAGAACTCTACTTTGTGCACTTCCTCTGTAATCCCTCCTGGAAATGTAAGAACTTTACTTTATGCACTTCCTCTGTAATCCCTCCTGGAAATGTAAGAACTCTACTTTATGCACTTCCTCTTTAATTCCCCCTGGAAATGTAAGAACTTTACTTTATGCACTTCCTCTGTAATCCCTCCTGGAAATGTAAGAACTTTACTTTATGCACTTCCTCTGTAAATCTTCCTGGAAATGTAAGAACTCTACTTTGTGCACTTACTCTGTAATCCCTCCTGGAAATGTAAGAACTCTACTTTGTGCACTTCCTCTGTAATCCCTCCTGGAAATGTAAGAACTCTACTTTGGGCACTTCCTCTGTAATCCCTCCTGGAAATGTAAGAACTTTATGTACTTCCTCTGTAATCCCTCCTGGAAATGTAAGAACTTTATGCACTTCCTCTGTAATCCCTCCTGGAAATGTAAGAACTCTACTTTATGCACTTCCTCTGTAATTCCCCCTGGAAATGTAAGGACTCTACTTTGCACATTTACTCTTTAATTACTCCTGGAAATGTAAGAACTTTACTTTATACACTTCCTCTGTAATCCCTCCTGGAAATGTAAGAACTTTACTTTGTGCACTTCCTCTGTAATCCCTCCTGGAAATGTAAGAACTCTACTTTGTGCACTTCCTCTGTAATTCCTCCTGGAAATGTAAGAACTCTACTTTGTGCACTTCCTCTGTAATCCCTCCTGGAAATGTAAGAACTTTACTTTCTGCACTTCCTCTGTAATTTCCCCTGGAAATGTAAGGACTCTACTTTGTGCACTTCCTCTTTAATTACTCATGGAAATGTAAGAACTTTATGCACTTCCTCTGTAATCCCTCCTGGAAATGTAAGAACTCTACTTTATGCACTTCCTCTGTAATCCCTCCTGGAAATGTAAGAACTCTACTTTATTCACTTCCTCTGTAATTCCCCCTGGAAATGTAAGGACTCTACTTTCTGCACTTCATCTGTAATTCCCCCTGGAAATGTAAGAACTTTACTTTATGCACTTCCTCTGTAATCCCTTCTGGAAATGTAAGAACTTTACTTTATGCACTGCCTCTGTAATCCCTCCTGGAAATGTAAGAACTTTACTTTCTGCACTTCCTCTGTAATTCCCGATGGAAATGTAAGGACTCTACTTTCTGCACTTCCTCTGTAATCCCTCCTGGAAATGTAAGAACTTTACTTTCTGCACTTCCTCTGTAATTCCCCCTGGAAATGTAAGGACTCTACTTTGTGCATTTCCTCTTTAATTACTCCTGGAAATGTAAGAACTTTACTTTATACACTTCCTCGGTAATCCCTCCTCGAAATGTAAGAACTTTACTTTATGCACTTCCTCTGTAAATCCTCCTGGAAATGTAAGAACTTTATGCACTTCCTCTGTAAATCCTCCTGGAAATGTAAGGACTCTACTTTGTGCACTTCCTCTTTAATTCCCCCTGGAAATGTAAGAACTTTACTTTATGCACTTCCTCTGTAATCCCTCCTGGAAATTTAAGAACTCTACTTTGTGCACTTCCTCTGTAATTCCCCCTGGAAATGTAAGAACTTAACTTTCTGCACTTCCTCTGTAATCCCTCCTGGAAATGTAAGAACTCTACTTTCTGCACTTCCTCTGTAATCCCTCCAGGAAATGTAAGAACTTTACTTTCTGCACTTTCTCTGTAATTCCCCCTGGAAATGTAAGAACTCTACTTTGTGCAATTCCTCTGTAATCCCTCCTGGAAATGTAAGAACTTTACTTTATGCACTTCCTCTTTAATTCCCCCTGGAAATGTAAGAACTTTACTTTATGCATTTCCTCTGTAAATCCTCCTGGAAATGTAAGAAGTCTACTTTGTGCATTTACTCTGTAATCCCTCCTGGAAATGTAAGAACTTTACTTTATACACTTCCTCTGTAATCCCTCCTGGAAATGTAAGAACTTTACTTTATGCACTTCCTCTGTAATCCCTCCTGGAAATGTAAGAACTTTACTTTATACACTTCCTCTGTAATCCCTCCTGGAAATGTAAGAACTTTACTTTATGCACTTCCTCTGTAATCGCTCCTGGAAATGTAAGAACTCTACTTTATGCACTTCCTCTGTAATCCCTCCTGGAAATGTAAGAACTCTACTTTGTGCATTTCCTCTTTAATTACTCCTGGAAATGTAAGAACTTTACTTTATACACTTCCTCTGTAATCCCTCCTGGAAATATAAGGACTCTACTTTGTGCATTTCCTCTTTAATTACTCCTGGAAATGTAAGAACTTTACTTTATACACTTCCTCTGTAATCACTCCTGGAAATGTAAGAACTTTACTTTATGCACTTCCTCTGTAAATCCTCCTGGAAATGTAAGAACTTTACTTTCTGCACTTCCTCTGTAATGTCCCCTGGAAATGTAAGGACTCTACTTTGTGCACTTCCTCTTTAAATTATTCCTGGAAATGTAAGAACTTAACTTTATGCACTTCCTCTGTAATCCCTCCTGGAAATGTAAGAACTCTACTTTATGCACTTCCTCTGTAATCCCTCCTGGAAATGTAAGAACTCTACTTTATTCACTTCCTCTGTAATTCCCCCTGGAAACGTAAGGACTCTACTTTGTGCACTTCCTCTTTAATTACTCCTGGAAATGTAAGAACTTAACTTTATGCACTTCCTCTGTAATCCCTCCTGGAAATGTAAGAACTCTACTTTATGCACTTTCTCTGTAATCCCTCCTGGAAATGTAAGAACTTTACTTTCTGCACTTCCTCTGTAATTCCCCCTGGAAATGTAAGAACTTTACTTTATGCACTTCCTCTGTAATCCCTCCTGGAAATGTAAGAACTTTACTTTATTCACTTCCTCTGTAATCCCTCCTGGAAATGTAAGAACTTTACTTTATGCACTTCCTCTGTAATCGCTCCTGGAAATGTAAGAACTCTACTTTATGCACTTCCTCTGTAATCCCTCCTGGAAATGTAAGAACTCTACTTTGTGCATTTCCTCTTTAATTACTCCTGGAAATGTAAGAACTTTACTTTATACACTTCCTCTGTAATCCCTCCTGGAAATATAAGGACTCTACTTTGTGCATTTCCTCTTTAATTACTCCTGGAAATGTAAGAACTTTACTTTATACACTTCCTCTGTAATCCCTCCTGGAAATGTAAGAACTTTATGCACTTCCTCTGTAAATCCTCCTGGAAATGTAAGAATTTTACTTTATGCACTTCCTCTGTAATCCCTCCTGGAAATGTAAGTACTTTACTTTATGCACTTCCTCTGTAATCCCTCCTGGAAATGTAAGAACTTTACTTTATACACTTCCTCTGTAATCCCTCCTGGAAATGTAAGAACTTTACTTTATGCACTTCCTCTGTAATCGCTCCTGGAAATGTAAGAACTCTACTTTATGCACTTCCTCTGTAATCCCTCCTGGAAATGTAAGAACTCTACTTTGTGCATTTCCTCTTTAATTACTCCTGGAAATGTAAGAACTTTACTTTATACACTTCCTCTGTAATCCCTCCTGGAAATATAAGGACTCTACTTTGTGCATTTCCTCTTTAATTACTCCTGGAAATGTAAGAACTTTACTTTATACACTTCCTCTGTAATCCCTCCTGGAAATGTAAGAACTTTATGCACTTCCTCTGTAAATCCTCCTGGAAATGTAAGAATTTTACTTTATGCACTTCCTCTGTAATCCCTCCTGGAAATGTAAGAACTTTACTTTATGCACTTCCTCTGTAATCCCTCCTGGAAATGTAAGAACTCTACTTTATGTACTTCCTCTGTAATCCCTCCTGGAAATGTAAGAACTCTACTTTGTGCACTTCCTCTGTAATTCCTCCTGGAAATGTAAGAACTCTACTTTGTGCACTTCCTCTGTAATCCCTCCTGGAAATGTAAGAACTTTACTTTCTGCACTTCCTCTGTAATTTCCCCTGGAAATGTAAGGACTCTACTTTGTGCACTTCCTCTTTAATTACTCATGGAAATGTAAGAACTTTATGCACTTCCTCTGTAATCCCTCCTGGAAATGTAAGAACTCTACTTTATGCACTTCCTCTGTAATCCCTCCTGGAAATGTAAGAACTCTACTTTATTCACTTCCTCTGTAATTCCCCCTGGAAATGTAAGGACTCTACTTTCTGCACTTCATCTGTAATTCCCCCTGGAAATGTAAGAACTTTACTTTATGCACTTCCTCTGTAATCCCTCCTGGAAATGTAAGAACTTTACTTTATGCACTGCCTCTGTAATCCCTCCTGGAAATGTAAGAACTTTACTTTCTGCACTTCCTCTGTAATTCCCGATGGAAATGTAAGGACTCTACTTTCTGCACTTCCTCTGTAATCCCTCCTGGAAATTTAAGAACTTTAATTTCTGCACTTCCTCTGTAATTCCCCCTGGAAATGTAAGGACTCTACTTTGTGCATTTCCTCTTTAATTACTCCTGGAAATGTAAGAACTTTACTTTATACACTTCCTCGGTAATCCCTCCTCGAAATGTAAGAACTTTACTTTATGCACTTCCTCTGTAAATCCTCCTGGAAATGTAAGAACTTTATGCACTTCCTCTGTAAATCCTCCTGGAAATGTAAGGACTCTACTTTGTGCACTTCCTCTTTAATTCCCCCTGGAAATGTAAGAACTTTACTTTCTGCACTTCCTCTGTAATCCCTCCTGGAAATTTAAGAACTCTACTTTGTGCATTTCCTCTTTAATTACTCCTGGAAATGTAAGAACTTTACTTTATACACTTCCTCTGTAATCCCTCCTGGAAATATAAGGACTCTACTTTGTGCATTTCCTCTTTAATTACTCCTGGAAATGTAAGAACTTTACTTTATACACTTCCTCTGTAATCACTCCTGGAAATGTAAGAACTTTACTTTATGCACTTCCTCTGTAAATCCTCCTGGAAATGTAAGAATTTTACTTTATGCACTTCCTCTGTAATCCCTCCTGGAAATGTAAGAACTCTACTTTGTGCACTTCCTCTGTAATCCCTCCTGGAAATGTAAGAACTTTACTTTCTGCACTTCCTCTGTAATTCCCCCTGGAAACGTAAGGACTCTACTTTGTGCACTTCCTCTTTAATTACTCCTGGAAATGTAAGAACTTAACTTTATGCACTTCCTCTGTAATCCCTCCTGGAAATGTAAGAACTCTACTTTATGCACTTTCTCTGTAATCCCTCCTGGAAATGTAAGAACTTTACTTTCTGCACTTCCTCTGTAATTCCCCCTGGAAACGTAAGAACTTTACTTTATGCACTTCCTCTGTAATCCCTCCTGGAAATGTAATAACTTTACTTTATACACTTCCTCTGTAATCCCTCCTGGAAATGTAAGAACTTTACTTTAAGCACTTCCTCTGTAATCGCTCCTGGAAATGTAAGAACTCTACTTCATGCACTTCCTCTGTAATCCCTCCTGGAAATGTAAGAACTCTACTTTGTGCATTTCCTCTTTAATTACTCCTGGAAATGTAAGAACTTTACTTTATACACTTCCTCTGTAATCCCTCCTAGAAATATAAGGACTCTACTTTGTGCATTTCCTCTTTAATTACTCCTGGAAATGTAAGAACTTTACTTTATACACTTCCTCTGTAATCCCTCCTGGAAATGTAAGAACTTTATGCACTTCCTCTGTAAATCCTCCTGGAAATGTAAGAATTTTACTTTATGCACTTCCTCTGTAATCCCTCCTGGAAATGTAAGAACTTTACTTTATGCACTTCCTCTGTAATCCCTCCTGGAAATGTAAGAACTCTACTTTATGCACTTCCTCTGTAATCCCTCCTGGAAATGTAAGAACTCTACTTTGTGCATTTCCTCTTTAATTACTCCTGGAAATGTAAGAACTTTACTTTATACACTTCCTCTGTAATCCCTCCTGGAAATGTAAGGACTCTACTTTGTGCATTTCCTCTTTAGTTACTCCTGGAAATGTAAGAACTTTACTTTATACACTTCCTCTGTAATCCCTCCTGGAAATGTAAGAACTCTACTTTATGCACTTCCTCTGTAATCCCTCCTGGAAATGTAAGAACGTTACATTCTGCACTTCCTCTGTAATTCCCCCTGGAAATGTAAGGTCTCTACTTTCTGCACTTCCTCTTTAATTACTCCTGGAAATGTAAGAACTTTACTTTATACACTTCCTCTGTAAATCCTCCTGGAAATGTAAGAACTTTATGCACTTCCTCTGTAATCCCTCCTGGAAATGTAAGAACTCTACTTTGCACACTTCCTCTGTAATCCCTCCTGGAAATGTAAGAACTCTACTTTGTGCACTTCCTCTGTAATCCCTCCTGGAAATGTAAGAACTCTACTTTGTGCACTTCCTCTGTAATCCCTCCTGGAAATGAAAGAACTTTACTTTCTGCACTTCCTCTGTAATTCCCCCTGGAAATGTAAGGACTCTACTTTGTGCACTTCCTCTGTAATCCCTCCTGGAAATGTAAGAATTCTACTTTGTGCACTTCCTCTTTATTCCCTCCTGGAAATGTAAGAACTCTACTTTGGGCACTTCCTCTGTAATCCCTCCTGGAAATGTAAGAACTCTACTTTGTGCACTTCCTCTGTAATCCCTCCTGGAAATGTAAGAACTCTACTTTATGCACTTCTTCTGTGTAATCCCTCCGGGAAATGTAAGAACTTTACTTTGTGCACTTCCTCTTTAAATTATTCCTGGAAATGTAAGAACTTAACTTTATGCACTTGCTCTGTAATCCCTCCTGGAAATGAAAGAACTCTACTTTATGCACTTCCTCTGTAATCCCTCCTGGAAATGTAAGAACTCTACTTAATTCACTTCCTCTGTAATTCCACCTGGAAATGTAAGGACTCTACTTTGTGCACTTCCTCTTTAATTACTCCTGGAAATGTAAGACCTTAACTTTATGCACTTCCTCTGTAATCCCTCCTGGAAATGTAAGAACTCTACTTTATGCACTTCCTCTGTAATCCCTCCTGGAAATGTAAGAACTTTACTTTCTGCACTTCCTCTGTAATTCCCCCTGGAAATGTAAGAACTTTACTTTATGCACTTCCTCTGTAATCCCTCCTGGAAATGTCAGAACTTTACTTTATACACTTCCTCTGTAATCCCTCCTGGAAATGTAAGAACTTTACTTTATGCACTTCCTCTGTAATCCCTCCTGGAAATGTAAGAACTCTACTTTATGAACTTCCTCTGTAATCTCTCCTGGAAATGTAAGAACTTTACTTTATACATTTCCTCTGTAATCCCTCCTGGAAATGTAAGAACTTTACTTTATGCACTTCCTCTGTAATCCCTCCTGGAAATGTAAGAACTCTACTTTATGCACTTTCTCTGTAATCCCTCCTGGAAATGTAAGAACTTTACTTTCTGCGCTTCCTCTGTAATTCCCCCTGGAAATGTAAGAACTTTACTTTATGCACTTCCTCTGTAATCCCTCCTGGAAATGTAAGAACTTTACTTTATACACTTCCTCTGTAATCCCTCCTGGAAATGTAAGAACTTTACTTTATGCACTTCCTCTGTAATCGCTCCTGGAAATGTAAGAACTCTACTTTATGCACTTCCTCTGTAATCCCTCCTGGAAATGTAAGAACTCTACTTTGTGCATTTCCTCTTTAATTACTCCTGGAAATGTAAGAACTTTACTTTATACACTTCCTCTGTAATCCCTCCTGGAAATATAAGGACTCTACTTTGTGCATTTCCTCTTTAATTACTCCTGGAAATGTAAGAACTTTACTTTATACACTTCCTCTGTAATCCCTCCTGGAAATGTAAGAACTTTATGCACTTCCTCTGTAAATCCTCCTGGAAATGTAAGAATTTTACTTTATGCACTTCCTCTGTAATCCCTCCTGGAAATGTAAGAACTTTACTTTATGCACTTCCTCTGTAATCCCTCCTGGAAATGTAAGAACTCTACTTTATGCACTTCCTCTGTAATCCCTCCTGGAAATGTAAGAACTCTACTTTGTGCATTTCCTCTTTAATTACTCCTGGAAATGTAAGAACTTTACTTTATACACTTCCTCTGTAATCCCTCCTGGAAATGTAAGGACTCTACTTTGTGCATTTCCTCTTTAGTTACTCCTGGAAATGTAAGAACTTTACTTTATACACTTCCTCTGTAATCCCTCCTGGAAATGTAAGAACTCTACTTTATGCACTTCCTCTGTAATCCCTCCTGGAAATGTAAGAACGTTACATTCTGCACTTCCTCTGTAATTCCCCCTGGAAATGTAAGGTCTCTACTTTCTGCACTTCTTCTTTAATTACTCCTGGAAATGTAAGAACTTTACTTTATACACTTCCTCTGTAAATCCTCCTGGAAATGTAAGAACTTTATGCACTTCCTCTGTAATCCCTCCTGGAAATGTAAGAACTCTACTTTGCGCACTTCCTCTGTAATCCCTCCTGGAAATGTAAGAACTCTACTTTGTGCACTTCCTCTGTAATCCCTCCTGGAAATGTAAGAACTCTACTTTGTGCACTTCCTCTGTAATCCCTCCTGGAAATGAAAGAACTTTACTTTCTGCACTTCCTCTGTAATTCCCCCTGGAAATGTAAGGACTCTACTTTGTGCACTTCCTCTGTAATCCCTCCTGGAAATGTAAGAATTCTACTTTGTGCACTTCCTCTTTATTCCCTCCTGGAAATGTAAGAACTCTACTTTGGGCACTTCCTCTGTAATCCCTCCTGGAAATGTAAGAACTCTACTTTGTGCACTTCCTCTGTAATCCCTCCTGGAAATGTAAGAACTCTACTTTATGCACTTCCTCTGTGTAATCCCTCCGGGAAATGTAAGAACTCTACTTTGTGCACTTCCTCTTTAAATTATTCCTGGAAATGTAAGAACTTAACTTTATGCACTTGCTCTGTAATCCCTCCTGGAAATGTAAGAACTCTACTTTGTGCACTTCCTCTGTAATCCCTCCTGGAAATGTAAGAACTCTACTTTGTGCACTTCCTCTGTAATCCCTCCTGGAAATGTAAGAACTTTACTTTATGCACTTCCTCTGTAAATCCTCCTGGAAATGTAAGAACTTTATGCACTTCCTCTGTAATCCCTCCTGGAAATGTAAGAACTCTACTTTGCGCACTTCCTCTGTAATCCCTCCTGGAAATGTAAGAACTCTACTTTGTGCACTTCGTCTGTAATCCCTCCTGGAAATGTAAGAACTCTACTTTGTGCACTTCCTCTGTAATCCCTCCTGGAAATGTAAGAACTTTACTTTCTGCACTTCCTCTGTAATTCCCCCTGGAAATGTAAGGACTCTACTTTGTGCACTTCCTCTTTAATTACTCCAGGAAATGTAAGAACTTAACTTTATGCACTTCCTCTGTAATCCCTCCTGGAAATGTAAGAACTCTACTTTATGCACTTCCTCTGTAATCCCTCCTGGAAATGTAAGAATTCTACTTTGTGCACTTCCTCTTTAATTACTCCTGTAAATGTAAGAACTTAACTTCATGCACTTCCTCTGTAATTCCCCCTGGAAATATAAGGACTCTATATTGTGCACTTCCTCAGTAATTCCTCCTGGAAATGTAAGAACTTTACTTTCTGCACTTCCTCTGTAATTCCCGATGGAAATGTAAGGACTCTACTTTCTGCACTTCCTCTGTAATCCCTCCTGGAAATGTAAGAACTTTAATTTCTGCACTTCCTCTGTAATTCCCCCTGGAAATGTAAGGACTCTACTTTGTGCATTTCCTCTTTAATTACTCCTGGAAATGTAAGAACTTTACTTTATACACTTCCTCGGTAATCCCTCCTCGAAATGTAAGAACTTTACTTTATGCACTTCCTCTGTAAATCCTCCTGGAAATGTAAGAACTTTATGCACTTCCTCTGTAAATCCTCCTGGAAATGTAAGGACTCTACTTTGTGCACTTCCTCTTTAATTCCCCCTGGAAATGTAAGAACTTTACTTTCTGCACTTCCTCTGTAATCCCTCCTGGAAATTTAAGAACTCTACTTTGTGCATTTCCTCTTTAATTACTCCTGGAAATGTAAGAACTTTACTTTATACACTTCCTCTGTAATCCCTCCTGGAAATATAAGGACTCTACTTTGTGCATTTCCTCTTTAATTACTCCTGGAAATGTAAGAACTTTACTTTATACACTTCCTCTGTAATCACTCCTGGAAATGTAAGAACTTTACTTTATGCACTTCCTCTGTAAATCCTCCTGGAAATGTAAGAATTTTACTTTATGCACTTCCTCTGTAATCCCTCCTGGAAATGTAAGAACTCTACTTTGTGCACTTCCTCTGTAATCCCTCCTGGAAATGTAAGAACTTTACTTTCTGCACTTCCTCTGTAATTCCCCCTGGAAACGTAAGGACTCTACTTTGTGCACTTCCTCTTTAATTACTCCTGGAAATGTAAGAACTTAACTTTATGCACTTCCTCTGTAATCCCTCCTGGAAATGTAAGAACTCTACTTTATGCACTTTCTCTGTAATCCCTCCTGGAAATGTAAGAACTTTACTTTCTGCACTTCCTCTGTAATTCCCCCTGGAAATGTAAGAACTTTACTTTATGCACTTCCTCTGTAATCCCTCCTGGAAATGTAAGAACTTTACTTTATACACTTCCCCTGTAATCCCTCCTGGAAATGTAAGAACTTTACTTTATGCACTTCCTCTGTAATCGCTCCTGGAAATGTAAGAACTCTACTTCATGCACTTCCTCTGTAATCCCTCCTGGAAATGTAAGAACTCTACTTTGTGCATTTCCTCTTTAATTACTCCTGGAAATGTAAGAACTTTACTTTATACACTTCCTCTGTAATCCCTCCTGGAAATATAAGGACTCTACTTTGTGCATTTCCTCTTTAATTACTCCTGGAAATGTAAGAACTTTACTTTATACACTTCCTCTGTAATCCCTCCTGGAAATGTAAGAACTTTATGCACTTCCTCTGTAAATCCTCCTGGAAATGTAAGAATTTTACTTTATGCACTTCCTCTGTAATCCCTCCTGGAAATGTAAGAACTTTACACACTTCCTCTGTAATCCCTCCTAGAAATGTAAGAACTCTACTTTATGCACTTCCTCTGTAATCCCTCCTGGAAATGTAAGAACGTTACATTCTGCACTTCCTCTGTAATTCCCCCTGGAAATGTAAGGTCTCTACTTTCTGCACTTCCTCTTTAATTACTCCTGGAAATGTAAGAACTTTACTTTATACACTTCCTCTGTAAATCCTCCTGGAAATGTAAGAACTTTATGCACTTCCTCTGTAATCCCTCCTGGAAATGTAAGAACTCTACTTTGCGCACTTCCTCTGTAATCCCTCCTGGAAATGTAAGAACTCTACTTTGTGCACTTCCTCTGTAATCCCTCCTGGAAATGTAAGAACTCTACTTTGTGCACTTCCTCTGTAATCCCTCCTGGAAATGAAAGAACTTTACTTTCTGCACTTCCTCTGTAATTCCCCCTGGAAATGTAAGGACTCTACTTTGTGCACTTCCTCTGTAATCCCTCCTGGAAATGTAAGAATTCTACTTTGTGCACTTCCTCTTTATTCCCTCCTGGAAATGTAAGAACTCTACTTTGGGCACTTCCTCTGTAATCCCTCCTGGAAATGTAAGAACTCTACTTTGTGCACTTCCTCTGTAATCCCTCCTGGAAATGTAAGAACTCTACTTTATGCACTTCCTCTGTGTAATCCCTCCGGGAAATGTAAGAACTTTACTTTGTGCACTTCCTCTTTAAATTATTCCTGGAAATGTAAGAACTTAACTTTATGCACTTGCTCTGTAATCCCTCCTGGAAATGTAAGAACTCTACTTTATGCACTTCCTCTGTAATCCCTCCTGGAAATGTAAGAACTCTACTTAATTCACTTCCTCTGTAATTCCACCTGGAAATGTAAGGACTCTACTTTGTGCACTTCCTCTTTAATTACTCCTGGAAATGTAAGACCTTAACTTTATGCACTTCCTCTGTAATCCCTCCTGGAAATGTAAGAACTCTACTTTATGCACTTCCTCTGTAATCCCTCGTGGAAATGTAAGAACTTTACTTTCTGCACTTCCTCTGTAATTCCCCCTGGAAATGTAAGAACTTTACTTTATGCACTTCCTCTGTAATCCCTCCTGGAAATGTCAGAACTTTACTTTATACACTTCCTCTGTAATCCCTCCTGGAAATGTAAGAACTTTACTTTATGCACTTCCTCTGTAATCCCTCCTGGAAATGTAAGAACTCTACTTTATGAACTTCCTCTGTAATCTCTCCTGGAAATGTAAGAACTTTACTTTATACACTTCCTCTATAATCCCTCCTGGAAATGTAAGAACTTTACTTTATGCACTTCCTCTGTAATCCCTCCTGGAAATGTAAGAACTCTACTTTATGCACTTTCACTGTAATCCCTCCTGGAAATGTAAGAACTTTACTTTCTGCGCTTCCTCTGTAATTCCCCCTGGAAATGTAAGAACTTTACTTTATGCACTTCCTCTGTAATCCCTCCTGGAAATGTAAGAACTTTACTTTATACACTTCCTCTGTAATCCCTCCTGGAAATGTAAGAACTTTACTTTATGCACTTCCTCTGTAATCGCTCCTGGAAATGTAAGAACTCTACTTTATGCACTTCCTCTGTAATCCCTCCTGGAAATGTAAGAACTCTACTTTGTGCATTTCCTCTTTAATTACTCCTGGAAATGTAAGAACTTTACTTTATACACTTCCTCTGTAATCCCTCCTGGAAATATAAGGACTCTACTTTGTGCATTTCCTCTTTAATTACTCCTGGAAATGTAAGAACTTTACTTTATACACTTCCTCTGTAATCCCTCCTGGAAATGTAAGAACTTTATGCACTTCCTCTGTAAATCCTCCTGGAAATGTAAGAATTTTACTTTATGCACTTCCTCTGTAATCCCTCCTGGAAATGTAAGAACTTTACTTTATGCACTTCCTCTGTAATCCCTCCTGGAAATGTAAGAACTCTACTTTATGCACTTCCTCTGTAATCCCTCCTGGAAATGTAAGAACTCTACTTTGTGCATTTCCTCTTTAATTACTCCTGGAAATGTAAGAACTTTACTTTATACACTTCCTCTGTAATCCCTCCTGGAAATGTAAGGACTCTACTTTGTGCATTTCCTCTTTAGTTACTCCTGAAATGTAAGAACTTTACTTTATACACTTCCTCTGTAATCCCTCCTGGAAATGTAAGAACTCTACTTTATGCACTTCCTCTGTAATCCCTCCTGGAAATGTAAGAACGTTACATTCTGCACTTCCTCTGTAATTCCCCCTGGAAATGTAAGGTCTCTACTTTCTGCACTTCCTCTTTAATTACTCCTGGAAATGTAAGAACTTTACTTTATACACTTCCTCTGTAAATCCTCCTGGAAATGTAAGAACTTTATGCACTTCCTCTGTAATCCCTCCTGGAAATGTAAGAACTCTACTTTGCGCACTTCCTCTGTAATCCCTCCTGGAAATGTAAGAACTCTACTTTGTGCACTTCCTCTGTAATCCCTCCTGGAAATGTAAGAACTCTACTTTGTGCACTTCCTCTGTAATCCCTCCTGGAAATGAAAGAACTTTACTTTCTGCACTTCCTCTGTAATTCCCCCTGGAAATGTAAGGACTCTACTTTGTGCACTTCCTCTGTAATCCCTCCTGGAAATGTAAGAATTCTACTTTGTGCACTTCCTCTTTATTCCCTCCTGGAAATGTAAGAACTCTACTTTGGGCACTTCCTCTGTAATCCCTCCTGGAAATGTAAGAACTCTACTTTGTGCACTTCCTCTGTAATCCCTCCTGGAAATGTAAGAACTCTACTTTATGCACTTCCTCTGTGTAATCCCTCCGGGAAATGTAAGAACTTTACTTTGTGCACTTCCTCTTTAAATTATTCCTGGAAATGTAAGAACTTAACTTTATGCACTTGCTCTGTAATCCCTCCTGGAAATGTAAGAACTCTACTTTATGCACTTCCTCTGTAATCCCTCCTGGAAATGTAAGAACTCTACTTAATTCACTTCCTCTGTAATTCCACCTGGAAATGTAAGGACTCTACTTTGTGCACTTCCTCTTTAATTACTCCTGGAAATGTAAGACCTTAACTTTATGCACTTCCTCTGTAATCCCTCCTGGAAATGTAAGAACTCTACTTTATGCACTTCCTCTGTAATCCCTCCTGGAAATGTAAGAACTTTACTTTCTGCACTTCCTCTGTAATTCCCCCTGGAAATGTAAGAACTTTACTTTATGCACTTCCTCTGTAATCCCTCCTGGAAATGTCAGAACTTTACTTTATACACTTCCTCTGTAATCCCTCCTGGAAATGTAAGAACTTTACTTTATGCACTTCCTCTGTAATCCCTCCTGGAAATGTAAGAACTCTACTTTATGAACTTCCTCTGTAATCTCTCCTGGAAATGTAAGAACTTTACTTTATACACTTCCTCTGTAATCCCTCCTGGAAATGTAAGAACTTTACTTTATGCACTTCCTCTGTAATCCCTCCTGGAAATGTAAGAACTCTACTTTATGCACTTTCTCTGTAATCCCTCCTGGAAATGTAAGAACTTTACTTTCTGCGCTTCCTCTGTAATTCCCCCTGGAAATGTAAGAACTTTACTTTATGCACTTCCTCTGTAATCCCTCCTGGAAATGTAAGAACTTTACTTTATACACTTCCTCTGTAATCCCTCCTGGAAATGTAAGAACTTTACTTTATGCACTTCCTCTGTAATCGCTCCTGGAAATGTAAGAACTCTACTTTATGCACTTCCTCTGTAATCCCTCCTGGAAATGTAAGAACTCTACTTTGTGCATTTCCTCTTTAATTACTCCTGGAAATGTAAGAACTTTACTTTATACACTTCCTCTGTAATCCCTCCTGGAAATATAAGGACTCTACTTTGTGCATTTCCTCTTTAATTACTCCTGGAAATGTAAGAACTTTACTTTATACACTTCCTCTGTAATCCCTCCTGGAAATGTAAGAACTTTATGCACTTCCTCTGTAAATCCTCCTGGAAATGTAAGAATTTTACTTTATGCACTTCCTCTGTAATCCCTCCTGGAAATGTAAGAACTTTACTTTATGCACTTCCTCTGTAATCCCTCCTGGAAATGTAAGAACTCTACTTTATGCACTTCCTCTGTAATCCCTCCTGGAAATGTAAGAACTCTACTTTGTGCATTTCCTCTTTAATTACTCCTGGAAATGTAAGAACTTTACTTTATACACTTCCTCTGTAATCCCTCCTGGAAATGTAAGGACTCTACTTTGTGCATTTCCTCTTTAGTTACTCCTGGAAATGTAAGAACTTTACTTTATACACTTCCTCTGTAATCCCTCCTGGAAATGTAAGAACTCTACTTTATGCACTTCCTCTGTAATCCCTCCTGGAAATGTAAGAACGTTACATTCTGCACTTCCTCTGTAATTCCCCCTGGAAATGTAAGGTCTCTACTTTCTGCACTTCCTCTTTAATTACTCCTGGAAATGTAAGAACTTTACTTTATACACTTCCTCTGTAAATCCTCCTGGAAATGTAAGAACTTTATGCACTTCCTCTGTAATCCCTCCTGGAAATGTAAGAACTCTACTTTGCGCACTTCCTCTGTAATCCCTCCTGGAAATGTAAGAACTCTACTTTGTGCACTTCCTCTGTAATCCCTCCTGGAAATGTAAGAACTCTACTTTGTGCACTTCCTCTGTAATCCCTCCTGGAAATGAAAGAACTTTACTTTGTGCACTTCCTCTTTATTCCCTCCTGGAAATGTAAGAACTCTACTTTGGGCACTTCCTCTGTAATCCCTCCTGGAAATGTAAGAACTCTACTTTGTGCACTTCCTCTGTAATCCCTCCTGGAAATGTAAGAACTCTACTTTATGCACTTCCTCTGTGTAATCCCTCCGGGAAATGTAAGAACTTTACTTTGTGCACTTCCTCTTTAAATTATTCCTGGAAATGTAAGAACTTAACTTTATGCACTTGCTCTGTAATCCCTCCTGGAAATGTAAGAACTCTACTTTGTGCACTTCCTCTGTAATCCCTCCTGGAAATGTAAGAACTCTACTTTGTGCACTTCCTCTGTAATCCCTCCTGGAAATGTAAGAACTTTACTTTATGCACTTCCTCTGTAAATCCTCCTGGAAATGTAAGAACTTTATGCACTTCCTCTGTAATCCCTCCTGGAAATGTAAGAACTCTACTTTGCGCACTTCCTCTGTAATCCCTCCTGGAAATGTAAGAACTCTACTTTGTGCACTTCGTCTGTAATCCCTCCTGGAAATGTAAGAACTCTACTTTGTGCACTTCCTCTGTAATCCCTCCTGGAAATGTAAGAACTTTACTTTCTGCACTTCCTCTGTAATTCCCCCTGGAAATGTAAGGACTCTACTTTGTGCACTTCCTCTTTAATTACTCCAGGAAATGTAAGAACTTAACTTTATGCACTTCCTCTGTAATCCCTCCTGGAAATGTAAGAACTCTACTTTATGCACTTCCTCTGTAATCCCTCCTGGAAATGTAAGAATTCTACTTTGTGCACTTCCTCTTTAATTACTCCTGTAAATGTAAGAACTTAACTTCATGCACTTCCTCTGTAATTCCCCCTGGAAATATAAGGACTCTATATTGTGCACTTCCTCAGTAATTCCTCCTGGAAATGTAAGAACTTTAATTTCTGCACTTCCTCTGTAATTCCCCCTGGAAATGTAAGGACTCTACTTTGTGCACTTCCTCTGTAATCCCTCCTGGAAATGTAAGAACTTTACTTTATGTACTTCCTCTTTAATTCCCCCTGGAAATGTAAGAACTTTACTTTATGCACTTCCTCTGTAAATCCTCCTGGAAATGTAAGAACTTTACTTTATGCACTTCCTCTGTAATCCCTCCTGGAAATGTAAGAACTTTACTTTATGCACTTCCTCTGTAAATCCTCCTGGAAATGTAAGAACTTTATGCACTTCCTCTGTAAATCCTCCTGGAAATGTAAGGACTCTACTTTGTGCACTTCCTCTTTTATTACTCTTGGAAATGTAAGAACTTTACTTTATGCACTTCCTCTGTAATCCCTCCTGGAAATGTAAGAACTTTACTTTATGCACTTCCTCTGTAATCCCTCCTGGAAATGTAAGAACTCTACTTTATGCACTTCCTCTTTAATTCCCCCTGGAAATGTAAGAACTTTACTTTATGCACTTCCTCTGTAATCCCTCCTGGAAATGTAAGAACTTTACTTTATGCACTTCCTCTGTAAATCTTCCTGGAAATGTAAGAACTCTACTTTGTGCACTTACTCTGTAATCCCTCCTGGAAATGTAAGAACTCTACTTTGTGCACTTCCTCTGTAATCCCTCCTGGAAATGTAAGAACTCTACTTTGGGCACTTCCTCTGTAATCCCTCCTGGAAATGTAAGAACTTTATGTACTTCCTCTGTAATCCCTCCTGGAAATGTAAGAACTTTATGCACTTCCTCTGTAATCCCTCCTGGAAATGTAAGAACTCTACTTTATGCACTTCCTCTTTAATTCCCCCTGAAAATGTAAGAACTTTACTTTGTGCACTTCCTCTGTAATCCCTCCTGGAAATGTAAGAACTCTACTTTGTGCACTTCCTCTGTAATTCCTCCTGGAAATGTAAGAACTCTACTTTGTGCACTTCCTCTGTAATCCCTCCTGGAAATGTAAGAACTTTACTTTCTGCACTTCCTCTGTAATTTCCCCTGGAAATGTAAGGACTCTACTTTGTGCACTTCCTCTTTAATTACTCATGGAAATGTAAGAACTTTATGCACTTCCTCTGTAATCCCTCCTGGAAATGTAAGAACTCTACTTTATGCACTTCCTCTGTAATCCCTCCTGGAAATGTAAGAACTCTACTTTATTCACTTCCTCTGTAATTCCCCCTGGAAATGTAAGGACTCTACTTTCTGCACTTCATCTGTAATTCCCCCTGGAAATGTAAGAACTTTACTTTATGCACTTCCTCTGTAATCCCTCCTGGAAATGTAAGAACTTTACTTTATGCACTGCCTCTGTAATCCCTCCTGGAAATGTAAGAACTTTACTTTCTGCACTTCCTCTGTAATTCCCGATGGAAATGTAAGGACTCTACTTTCTGCACTTCCTCTGTAATCCCTCCTGGAAATGTAAGAACTTTACTTTCTGCACTTCCTCTGTAATTCCCCCTGGAAATGTAAGGACTCTACTTTGTGCATTTCCTCTTTAATTACTCCTGGAAATGTAAGAACTTTACTTTAAACACTTCCTCGGTAATTTCTCCTCGAAATGTAAGAACTTTACTTTATGCACTTCCTCTGTAAATCCTCCTGGAAATGTAAGAACTTTATGCACTTCCTCTGTAAATCCTCCTGGAAATGTAAGGACTCTACTTTGTGCACTTCCTCTTTAATTCCCCCTGGAAATGTAAGAACTTTACTTTATGCACTTCCTCTGTAATACCTCCTGGAAATTTAAGAACTCTACTTTGTGCACTTCCTCTGTAATTCCCCCTGGAAATGTAAGGACTCTACTTTGTGCACTTCCTCTTTAATTACTCCTGGAAATGTAAGAACTTAACTTTCTGCACTTCCTCTGTAATCCCTCCTGGAAATGTAAGAACTCTACTTTCTGCACTTCCTCTGTAATCCCTCCAGGAAATGTAAGAACTTTACTTTCTGCACTTTCTCTGTAATTCCCCCTGGAAATGTAAGGACTCTACTTTGTGCACTTCCTCTGTAATCCCTCCTGGAAATGTAAGAACTTTACTTTATGCACTTCCTCTTTAATTCCCCCTGGAAATGTAAGAACTTTACTTTATGCACTTCCTCTGTAATCCCTCCTGGAAATGTAAGAACTCTACTTTGTGCACTTCCTCTGTAATCCCTCCTGGAAATGTATGAACTCTACTTTGTGCACTTCCTCTGTAATCCCTCCTGGAAATGTAAGAACTCTACTTTGGGCACTTCCTCTGTAATCCCTCCTGGAAATGTAAGAACTCTACTTTGGGCACTTCCTCTGTAATCCCTCCTGGAAATGTAAGAACTCTACTTTGTGCACTTCCTCTGTAATCCCTCCTGGAAATGTAAGAACTCTACTTTGTGCACTTCATCTGTAATCCCTCCTGGAAATGTAAGAACTCTACTTTGTGCACTTCCTCTGTAATCCCTCCTGGAAATGTAAGAACTCTACTTTGTGCACTTCCTCTGTGTAATCCCTCCGGGAAATGTAAGAACTTTACTTTGTGCACTTCCTCTTTAAATTATTCCTGGAAATGTAAGAATTTAACTTTATGCACTTGCTCTGTTATCCCTCCAGGAAATTTAAGAACTCTACTTTATTCACTTCCTCTGTAATTCCACCTGGAAATGTAAGGACTCTACTTTGTGCACTTCCTCTTTAATTACTCCTGGAAATGTAAGAACTTAACTTTATGCACTTCCTCTGTAATCCCTCCTGGAAATGTAAGAACTTTACTTTCTGCACTTCCTCTGTAATTCCCCCTGGAAATGTAAGAACTTTACTTTATGCACTTCCTCTGTAATTCCCCTGGAAATGTAAGGACTCTACTTTGTGCACTTCCTCTGTAATCCCTCCTGGAAATGTAAGAACTTTACTTTATGCACTTCCTCTTTAATTCCCCCTGGAAATGTAAGAACTTTACTTTATGCACTTCCTCTGTAAATCCTCCTGGAAATGTAAGAACTCTACTTTGTGCACTTACTCTGTAATCCCTCCTGGAAATGTAAGAACTTTACTTTATGCACTTCCTCTGCAAATCCTCCTGGAAATGTAAGAACTCTACTTTGTGCACTTCCTCTTTATTCCCTCCTGGAAATGTAAGGACTCTACTATATGCACTTGCTCTGTAATCCCTCCTGGAAATGTAAGAACTTTACTTTCTGCACTTCCTCTGTAATTCCCCCTGGAAATGTAAGGACTCTACTTTATGCACTTCCTCTGTAATCCCTCCTGGAAATGTAAGAACTCTACTTTATGCACTTCCTCTGTAATTCCACCTGGAAATGTAAGAACTTTACTTTCTGCAGTTCCTCTGTAATTCCCCCTGGAAATGTAAGAACTTTACTTTATGCACTTCCTCTGTAATCCCTCCTGGAAATGTAAGAACTTTACTTTATACACTTCCTCTGTAATCCCTCCTGGAAATGTAAGAACTTTACTTTATGCACTTCCTCTGTAATCCCTCCTGGAAATTTAAGAACTCTACTTTATGCACTTCCTCTGTAATCCCTCCTGGAAATGTAAGAACTCTACTTTATGCACTTCCTCTGTAATCCCTCCTGGAAATGTAAGAACTTTACTTTCTGCAGTTCCTCTGTAATTCCCCCTGGAAATGTAAGAACTTTACTTTATGCACTTCCTCTGTAATCCCTCCTGGAAATGTAAGAACTTTACTTTATACACTTCCTCTGTAATCCCTCCTGGAAATGTAAGAACTTTACTTTATGCACTTCCTCTGTAATCCCTCCTGGAAATTTAAGAACTCTACTTTATGCACTTCCTCTGTAATCCCTCCTGGAAATGTAAGAACTCTACTTTATGCACTTCCTCTGTAATCCCTCCTGGAAATGTAAGAACTTTACTTTCTGCACTTCCTCTGTAATTCCCCCTGGTAATGTAAGGACTTTACTTTATGCACTTCCTCTTTAATTACTCCTGGAAATGTAAGAACTTTACTTTATACACTTCCTCTGTAAATCCTCCTGGAAATGTAAGAACTTTATGCACTTCCTCTGTAATCCCTCCTGGAAATGTAAGAAATCTACTTTGCGCACTTCCTCTGTAATCCCTCCTGGAAATGTAACAACTCTACTTTGTGCACTTCCTCTGTAATCCCTCCTGGAAATGTAAGAACTTTACTTTATGCACTTCCTCTGTAAATCCTCCTGGAAATGTAAGAACTCTACTTTGCGCACTTCCTCTGTAATCCCTCCTGGAAATGTAAGAACTTTACTTTATGCAATTACTCTTTAATTGCCCCTGGAAATGTAAGAACTTTACTTTATGCACTTCCTCTGTAAATCCTCCTGGAAATGTAAGAACTTTACTTTATGCACTTCCTCTGTAAACCCTCCTGGAAATATAAGAACTTTACTTTATGCACTTCCTCTGTAAATCCTCCTGGAAATGTAAGAACTTTATGCACTTCCTCTGTAAATCCTCCTGGAAATGTAAGGACTCTACTTTGTGCACTTCCTCTTTAATTCCCCCTGGAAATGTAAGAACTTTACTTTTATGCACTTCCTCTGTAATCCCTCCTGGAAATGTAAGAACTCTACTTTGTGCACTTCCTCTGTAATCCCTTCTGGAAATGTAAGAACTCTACTTTGTGCACTTCCTCTGTAATCCCTCCTGGAAATGTAAGAACTCTACTTTATGCACTTCCTCTGTAATCCCTCCTGGAAATGTAAGAACTTTACTTTCTGCACTTCCTCTGTAATTCCCCCTGGAAATGTAAGGACTTTACTTTATGCACTTCCTCTTTAATTACTCCTGGAAATGTAAGAACTTTACTTTATACACTTCCTCTGTAAATCCTCCTGGAAATGTAAGAACTTTATGCACTTCCTCTGTAATCCCTCCTGGAAATGTAAGAACTCTACTTTGCGCACTTCCTCTTTAATTCCCCCTGGAAATGTAATAAATCTACTTTGTGCACTTCCTCTGTAATCCCTTCTGGAAATGAAAGAACTCTACTTTGTGCACTTAATCTGTAATCCCTCCTGGAAATGTAAGAACTTTACTTTATGCACTTCCTCTGTAATCCCTCCTGGAAATGTAAGAACTCTACTTTATGCACTTCCTCTGTAATCCCTCCTGGAAATGTAAGAACTTCACTTTATGCACTTCCTCTTTAATTCCCCCTGGAAATGTAAGAACTTTATGCACTTCCTCTGTAAATCCTCCTGGAAAAGTAAGAACTCTACTTTGTGCACTTACTCTGTAATCCCTCCTGGAAATGTAAGAACTCTTCTTTGTGCACTTCCTCTGTAATCCCTCCTGGAAATGTAAGAACTCTACTTTGGGCACTTCCTCTGTAATCCCTCCTGGAAATGTAAGAACTTTATGTACTTCCTCTGTAATCCCTCCTGGAAATGTAAGAACTTTATGCACTTCCTCTGTAATCCCTCCTGGAAATGTAAGAATTCTACTTTATGCACTTCCTCTGTAATTCCCCCTGGAAATGTAAGGACTCTACTTTGCACATTTACTCTTTAATTACTCCTGGAAATGTAAGACCTTTACTTTATACACTTCCTCTGTAATCCCTCCTGGAAATGTAAGAACTTTACTTTATGCACTTCCTCTGTAAATCCTCCTGGAAATGTAAGAACTTTATGCACTTCCTCTGTAATCCCTCCTGGAAATGTAAGAACTCTACTTTGTGCACTTCCTCTGTAATTCCTCCTGGAAATGTAAGAACTCTACTTTGTGCACTTCCTCTGTAATCCCTCCTGGAAATGTAAGAACTTTACTTTCTGCACTTCCTCTGTAATTTCCCCTGGAAATGTAAGGACTCTACTTTGTGCACTTCCTCTTTAATTACTCCTGGAAATGTAAGAACTTTATGCACTTCCTCTGTAATTCCTCCTGGAAATGTAAGAACTCTACTTTATGCACTTCCTCTGTAATCCCTCCTGGAAATGTAAGAACTCTACTTTGCACATTTACTCTTTAATTACTCCTGGAAATGTAAGACCTTTACTTTATACACTTCCTCTGTAATCCCTCCTGGAAATGTAAGAACTTTACTTTATGCACTTCCTCTGTAAATCCTCCTGGAAATGTAAGAACTTTATACACTTCCTCTGTAATCCCTCCTGGAAATGTAAGAACTCTACTTTGTGCACTTCCTCTGTAATTCCTCCTGGAAATGTAAGAACTCTACTTTGTGCACTTCCTCTGTAATCCCTCCTGGAAATGTAAGAACTTTACTTTATGCACTTCCTCTGTAATTTCCCCTGGAAATGTAAGGACTCTACTTTGTGCACTTCCTCTTTAATTACTCCTGGAAATGTAAGAACTTTATGCACTTCCTCTGTAATTCCTCCTGGAAATGTAAGAACTCTACTTTATGCACTTCCTCTGTAATCCCTCCTGGAAATGTAAGAACTCTACTTTGTGCATTTTCTCTTTAATTACTCCTGGAAATGTAAGAACTTTATTTTATGCACTTCCTCTGTAAATCCTCCTGGAAATGTAAGAACTCTACTTTGTGCACTTCCTCTGTAATCCCTCCTGGAAATGTAAGAACTCTACTTTGTGCACTTCCTCTGTATTCCCTCCTGGAAATGTAAGAACTCTACTTTGTGCACTTCCTCTGTAATCCCTCCTGGAAATGTAAGAACTCTACTTTGTGCACTTCCTCTGTAATCCCTCCTGGAAATGTAAGAACTTTACTTTATGCACTTCCTCTGTAAATTCTCCTGGAAATGTAAGAAGTTTATGCACTTCCTCTGTAATCCCTCCTGGAAATGTAAGAACTTTACTTTATGCACTTCCTCTTTAATTCCCCCTGGAAATGTAAGAACTTTATTTTATGCACTTCCTCTGTAAATCCTCCTGGAAATGTAAGAACTTTATGCACTTCCTCTGTAAATCCTCCTGGAAATGTAAGGACTCTACTTTGTGCACTTCCTCTTTAATTCCCCCTGGAAATGTAAGAACTTTACTTTATGCACTTCCTCTGTAATCCCTACTGGAAATGTAAGAACTCTACTTTGTGCACTTCCTCTGTAATCCCTCCTGGAAATGTAAGAACTCTACTTTGTGCACTTCCTCTGTAATCCCTCCTGGAAATGTAAGAACTTTACTTTGTGCACTTCCTCTTTAATTCCCCCTGGAAATGTAAGAACTTTACTTTATGCACTTCCTCTGTAATCCCCCCTGGAAATGTAAGAACTCTACTTTATGCACTTCCTCTCTAATCCCTCCTGGAAATGTAAGAACTTTACTTTATGCACTTCCTCTTTAATTCCCACTGGAAATGTAAGAATTTTACTTTATGCACTTCCTCTGTAAATCCTCCTGGAAATGTAAGAACTTTATGCACTTCCTCTGTAAATCCTCCTGGAAATGTAAGAACTCTACTTTGTGCACTTACTCTGTAATCCCTCCTGGAAATGTAAGAACTCTACTTTGTGCACTTACTCTGTAATCCCTCCTGGAAATGTAAGAACTCTACTTTGGGCACTTCCTCTGTAATCCCTCCTGGAAATGTAAGAACTTTATGTACTTCCTCTGTAATCCCTCCTGGAAATGTAAGAACTTTATGCATTTCCTCTGTAATCCCTCCTGGAAATGTAAGAACTCTACTTTATGCACTTCCTCTGTAATTCCCCCTGGAAATGTAAGGACTCTACTTTGTACATTTACTCTTTAATTACTCCTGGAAATGTAAGAACTTTACTTTATACACTTCCTGTGTAATCCCTCCAAAATGTAAGAACTTTACTTTGTGCACTTCCTCTGTAATCCCTCCTGGAAATGTAAGAACTCTACTTTGTGCACTTCCTCTGTAATTCCTCCTGGAAATGTAAGAACTCTACTTTGTGCACTTCCTCTGTAATCCCTCCTGGAAATGTAAGAACTTTACTTTCTGCACTTCCTCTGTAATTTCCCCTGGAAATGTAAGGACTCTACTTTGTGCACTTCCTCTTTAATTACTCCTGGAAATGTAAGAACTTTATGCACTTCCTCTGTAATCCCTCCTGGAAATGTAAGAACTGTACTTTATGCACTTCCTCTGTAATCCCTCCTGGAAATGTAAGAACGCTACTTTATTCACTTCCTCTGTAATTCCCCCTGGAAATGTATGGACTCTACTTTCTGCACTTCATCTGTAATTCCCCCTGGAAATGTAAGAACTTTACTTTATGCACTTCCTCTGTAATCCCTCCTGGAAATGTAAAAACTTTACTTTATGCACTGCCTCTGTAATCCCTCCTGGAAATGTAAGAACTTTACTTTCTGCACTTCCTCTGTAATTCCCGATGGAAATGTAAGGACTCTACCTTCTGCACTTCCTCTGTAATCCCTCCTGGAAATGTAAGAACTTTACTTTCTGCACTTCCTCTGTAATTCCCCCTGGAAATGTAAGGACTCTACTTTGTGCATTTCCTCTTTAATTACTGATGGAAATGTAAGAACTTTACTTTATACACTTCCTCGGTAATCCCTCTTCGAAATGTAAGGACTTTATGAACTTCCTCTGTAAATCCTCCTGGAAATGTAAGAACTTTATTTACTTCCTCTGTAAATCCTCCTGGAAATGTAAGGACTCTACTTTGTGCACTTCCTCTTTAGTTCCCCCTGGAAATGTAAGAACTTTACTTTATGCACTTCCTCTGTAATCCCTCCTGGAAATTTAAGAACTCTACTTTGTGCACTTCCTCTGTAATCCCTCCTGGAAATGTAAGAACTCTACTTTGCGAACTTTCTCTGTGTAATCCCTCCGGGAAATGTAAGAACTCTACTTTATGCACTTCCTCTGTAATCCCTCCTGGAAATGTAAGAACGCTACTTTATTCACTTCCTCTGTAATTCCCCCTGGAAATGTATGGACTCTACTTTCTGCACTTCATCTGTAATTCCCCCTGGAAATGTAAGAACTTTACTTTATGCACTTCCTCTGTAATTCCTCCTGGAAATGTAAAAACTTTACTTTATGCACTGCCTCTGTAATCCCTCCTGGAAATGTAAGAACTTTACTTTCTGCACTTCCTCTGTAATTCCCGATGGAAATGTAAGGACTCTACTTTCTGCACTTCCTCTGTAATCCCTCCTGGAAATGTAAGAACATTACTTTCTGCACTTCCTCTGTAATTCCCCCTTGAAATGTAAGGACTCTACTTTGTGCATTTCCTCTTTAATTACTGATGGAAATGTAAGAACTTTACTTTATACACTTCCTCGGTAATCCCTCTTCGAAATGTAAGAACTTTATGAACTTCCTCTGTAAATCCTCCTGGAAATGTAAGAACTTTATTTACTTCCTCTGTAAATCCTCCTGGAAATGTAAGGACTCTACTTTGTGCACTTCCTCTTTAGTTCCCCCTGGAAATGTAAGAACTTTACTTTATGCACTTCCTCTGTAATCCCTCCTGGAAATTTAAGAACTCTACTTTGTGCACTTCCTCTGTAATCCCTCCTGGAAATGTAAGAACTCTACTTTGCGCACTTCCTCTGTGTAATCCCTCCGGGAAATGTAAGAACTTTACTTTGTGCACTTCCTCTTTAAATTATTCCTGGAAATGTAAGAACTTAACTTTATGCACTTGCTCTGTAATCCCTCCTGGAAATGTAAGAACTCTACTTTATGCACTTCCTCTGTAATCCCTCCTGGAAATGTAAGAACTCTACTTTATTCACTTCCTCTGTAATTCCACCTGGAAATGTAAGGACTCTACTTTGTGCACTTCCTCTTTAATTACTCCTGGAAATGTAAGAACTTAACTTTATGCACTTCCTCTGTAATCCCTCCTGGAAATGTAAGAACTTTACTTTCTGCACTTCCTCTGTAATTCCCCCTGGAAATGTAAGAACTTTACTTTATACACTTCCTCTGTAAATCCTCCTGGAAATGTAAGAACTTTATGCACTTACTCTGTAATCCCTCCTGGAAATGTAAGAACTCTACTTTGCGCACTTCCTCTGTAATCCCTCCTGGAAATGTAACAACTCTACTTTATGCACTTCCTCTGTAATCCCTCCTGGAAATGTAAGAACTCTACTTTGCGCACTTCCTCTGTAATCCCTCCTGGAAATGTAAGAACTCTACTTTGTGCACTTCCTCTGTAATCCCTCCTGGAAATGTAAGAACTCTACTTTATGCACTTCCTCTGTAATTCCCCCTGGAAATGTAAGGACTCTACTTTGCACATTTACTCTTTAATTACTCCTGGAAATGTAAGAACTTTACTTTATACACTTCCTCTGTAATCCCTCCTGGAAATGTAAGAACTTTACTTTATGCACTTCCTCTGTAAATCCTCCTGGAAATGTAAGAACTTTATGCACTTCCTCTGTAATCCCTCCTGGAAATGTAAGAACTCTACTTTGTGCACTTCCTCTGTAATTCCTCCTGGAAATGTAAGAACTCTACTTTGTGCACTTCCTCTGTAATCCCTCCTGGAAATGTAAGAACTTTACTTTCTGCACTTCCTCTGTAATTTCCCCTGGAAATGTAAGGACTCTACTTTGTGCACTTCCTCTTTAATTACTCCTGGAAATGTAAGAACTTTATGCACTTCCTCTGTAATTCCTCCTGGAAATGTAAGAACTCTACTTTATGCACTTCCTCTGTAATCCCTCCTGGAAATGTAAGAACTCTACTTTGCACATTTACTCTTTAATTACTCCTGGAAATGTAAGACCTTTACTTTATACACTTCCTCTGTAATCCCTCCTGGAAATGTAAGAACTTTACTTTATGCACTTCCTCTGTAAATCCTCCTGGAAATGTAAGAACTTTATACACTTCCTCTGTAATCCCTCCTGGAAATGTAAGAACTCTACTTTGTGCACTTCCTCTGTAATTCCTCCTGGAAATGTAAGAACTCTACTTTGTGCACTTCCTCTGTAATCCCTCCTGGAAATGTAAGAACTTTACTTTCTGCACTTCCTCTGTAATTTCCCCTGGAAATGTAAGGACTCTACTTTGTGCACTTCCTCTTTAATTACTCCTGGAAATGTAAGAACTTTATGCACTTCCTCTGTAATTCCTCCTGGAAATGTAAGAACTCTACTTTATGCACTTCCTCTGTAATCCCTCCTGGAAATGTAAGAACTCTACTTTGTGCATTTTCTCTTTAATTACTCCTGGAAATGTAAGAACTTTATTTTATGCACTTCCTCTGTAAATCCTCCTGGAAATGTAAGAACTTTACTTTATGCACTTCCTCTGTAATCCCTCCTGGAAATGTATGAACTCTACTTTGTGCACTTCCTCTGTAATCCCTCCTGGAAATGTAAGAACTCTACTTTGTGCACTTCCTCTGTATTCCCTCCTGGAAATGTAAGAACTCTACTTTGTGCACTTCCTCTGTAATCCCTCCTGGAAATGTAAGAACTCTACTTTGTGCACTTCCTCTGTAATCCCTCCTGGAAATGTAAGAACTTTACTTTATGCACTTCCTCTGTAAATTCTCCTGGAAATGTAAGAAGTTTATGCACTTCCTCTGTAATCCCTCCTGGAAATGTAAGAACTTTACTTTATGCACTTCCTCTTTAATTCCCCCTGGAAATGTAAGAACTTTATTTTATGCACTTCCTCTGTAAATCCTCCTGGAAATGTAAGAACTTTATGCACTTCCTCTGTAAATCCTCCTGGAAATGTAAGGACTCTACTTTGTGCACTTCCTCTTTAATTCCCCCTGGAAATGTAAGAACTTTACTTTATGCACTTCCTCTGTAATCCCTACTGGAAATGTAAGAACTCTACTTTGTGCACTTCCTCTGTAATCCCTCCTGGAAATGTAAGAACTCTACTTTGTGCACTTCCTCTGTAATCCCTCCTGGAAATGTAAGAACTTTACCTTGTGCACTTCCTCTTTAATTCCCCCTGGAAATGTAAGAACTTTACTTTATGCACTTCCTCTGTAATCCCCCCTGGAAATGTAAGAACTCTACTTTATGCACTTCCTCTCTAATCCCTCCTGGAAATGTAAGAACTTTACTTTATGCACTTCCTCTTTAATTCCCACTGGAAATGTAAGAATTTTACTTTATGCACTTCCTCTGTAAATCCTCCTGGAAATGTAAGAACTTTATGCACTTCCTCTGTAAATCCTCCTGGAAATGTAAGAACTCTACTTTGTGCACTTACTCTGTAATCCCTCCTGGAAATGTAAGAACTCTACTTTGTGCACTTACTCTGTAATCCCTCCTGGAAATGTAAGAACTCTACTTTGGGCACTTCCTCTGTAATCCCTCCTGGAAATGTAAGAACTTTATGTACTTCCTCTGTAATCCCTCCTGGAAATGTAAGAACTTTATGCATTTCCTCTGTAATCCCTCCTGGAAATGTAAGAACTCTACTTTATGCACTTCCTCTGTAATTCCCCCTGGAAATGTAAGGACTCTACTTTGTACATTTACTCTTTAATTACTCCTGGAAATGTAAGAACTTTACTTTATACACTTCCTGTGTAATCCCTCCAAAATGTAAGAACTTTACTTTGTGCACTTCCTCTGTAATCCCTCCTGGAAATGTAAGAACTCTACTTTGTGCACTTCCTCTGTAATTCCTCCTGGAAATGTAAGAACTCTACTTTGTGCACTTCCTCTGTAATCCCTCCTGGAAATGTAAGAACTTTACTTTCTGCACTTCCTCTGTAATTTCCCCTGGAAATGTAAGGACTCTACTTTGTGCACTTCCTCTTTAATTACTCCTGGAAATGTAAGAACTTTATGCACTTCCTCTGTAATCCCTCCTGGAAATGTAAGAACTGTACTTTATGCACTTCCTCTGTAATCCCTCCTGGAAATGTAAGAACGCTACTTTATTCACTTCCTCTGTAATTCCCCCTGGAAATGTATGGACTCTACTTTCTGCACTTCATCTGTAATTCCCCCTGGAAATGTAAGAACTTTACTTTATGCACTTCCTCTGTAATCCCTCCTGGAAATGTAAAAACTTTACTTTATGCACTGCCTCTGTAATCCCTCCTGGAAATGTAAGAACTTTACTTTCTGCACTTCCTCTGTAATTCCCGATGGAAATGTAAGGACTCTACCTTCTGCACTTCCTCTGTAATCCCTCCTGAAAATGTAAGAACTTTACTTTCTGCACTTCCTCTGTAATTCCCCCTGGAAATGTAAGGACTCTACTTTGTGCATTTCCTCTTTAATTACTGATGGAAATGTAAGAACTTTACTTTATACACTTCCTCGGTAATCCCTCTTCGAAATGTAAGGACTTTATGAACTTCCTCTGTAAATCCTCCTGGAAATGTAAGAACTTTATTTACTTCCTCTGTAAATCCTCCTGGAAATGTAAGGACTCTACTTTGTGCACTTCCTCTTTAGTTCCCCCTGGAAATGTAAGAACTTTACTTTATGCACTTCCTCTGTAATCCCTCCTGGAAATTTAAGAACTCTACTTTGCGAACTTTCTCTGTGTAATCCCTCCGGGAAATGTAAGAACTCTACTTTATGCACTTCCTCTGTAATCCCTCCTGGAAATGTAAGAACTCTACTTTGCGAACTTTCTCTGTGTAATCCCTCCGGGAAATGTAAGAACTCTACTTTATGCACTTCCTCTGTAATCCCTCCTGGAAATGTAAGAACGCTACTTTATTCACTTCCTCTGTAATTCCCCCTGGAAATGTATGGACTCTACTTTCTGCACTTCATCTGTAATTCCCCCTGGAAATGTAAGAACTTTACTTTATGCACTTCCTCTGTAATCCCTCCTGGAAATGTAAAAACTTTACTTTATGCACTGCCTCTGTAATCCCTCCTGGAAATGTAAGAACTTTACTTTCTGCACTTCCTCTGTAATTCCCGATGGAAATGTAAGGACTCTACTTTCTGCACTTCCTCTGTAATCCCTCCTGGAAATGTAAGAACTTTACTTTCTGCACTTCCTCTGTAATTCCCCCTTGAAATGTAAGGACTCTACTTTGTGCATTTCCTCTTTAATTACTGATGGAAATGTAAGAACTTTACTTTATACACTTCCTCGGTAATCCCTCTTCGAAATGTAAGAACTTTATGAACTTCCTCTGTAAATCCTCCTGGAAATGTAAGAACTTTATTTACTTCCTCTGTAAATCCTCCTGGAAATGTAAGGACTCTACTTTGTGCACTTCCTCTTTAGTTCCCCCTGGAAATGTAAGAACTTTACTTTATGCACTTCCTCTGTAATCCCTCCTGGAAATTTAAGAACTCTACTTTGTGCACTTCCTCTGTAATCCCTCCTGGAAATGTAAGAACTCTACTTTGCGCACTTCCTCTGTGTAATCCCTCCGGGAAATGTAAGAACTTTACTTTGTGCACTTCCTCTTTAAATTATTCCTGGAAATGTAAGAACTTAACTTTATGCACTTGCTCTGTAATCCCTCCTGGAAATGTAAGAACTCTACTTTATGCACTTCCTCTGTAATCCCTCCTGGAAATGTAAGAACTCTACTTTATTCACTTCCTCTGTAATTCCACCTGGAAATGTAAGGACTCTACTTTGTGCACTTCCTCTTTAATTACTCCTGGAAATGTAAGAACTTAACTTTATGCACTTCCTCTGTAATCCCTCCTGGAAATGTAAGAACTTTACTTTCTGCACTTCCTCTGTAATTCCCCCTGGAAATGTAAGAACTTTACTTTATACACTTCCTCTGTAAATCCTCCTGGAAATGTAAGAACTTTATGCACTTACTCTGTAATCCCTCCTGGAAATGTAAGAACTCTACTTTGCGCACTTCCTCTGTAATCCCTCCTGGAAATGTAACAACTCTACTTTATGCACTTCCTCTGTAATCCCTCCTGGAAATGTAAGAACTCTACTTTGCGCACTTCCTCTGTAATCCCTCCTGGAAATGTAAGAACTCTACTTTGTGCACTTCCTCTGTAATCCCTCCTGGAAATGTAAGAACTCTACTTTGTGCACTTCCTCTGTAATCCCTCCTGGAAATGTAAGAACTTTACTTTCTGCACTTCCTCTGTAATTCCCCCTGGAAATGTAAGGACTCTACTTTGTGCACTTCCTCTTTAATTACTCCAGGAAATGTAAGAACTTAACTTTATGCACTTGCTCTGTAATCCCTCCTGGAAATGTAAGAACTCTACTTTATGCACTTCCTCTGTAATCCCTCCTGGAAATGTAAGAATTCTACTTTATGCACTTCCTCTGTAATTCCCCCTGGAAATGTAAGGACTCTACTTTGTGCACTTCCTCTTTAATTACTCCTGGAAATGTAAGAACTTTACTTTATGCACTTCCTCTGTAATTCCCTCTGGAAATGTAAGGACTCTACTTTGTGCACTTCCTCAGTAATTCCTCCTGGAAATGTAAGAACTTTACTTTCTGCACTTCCTCTGTAATTCCCCCTGGAAATGTAAGAACTCTACTTTGTGCACTTCCTCTGTAATCCCTCCTGGAAATGTGAGAACTTTACTTTATGCACTTCCTCTTTAATTCCCCCTGGAAATGTAAGAACTTTACTTTATGCACTTCCTCTGTAAATCCTCCTG
Organism: Phyllobates terribilis; assembly: GCF_046119375.1. NCBI lineage: Eukaryota > Metazoa > Chordata > Amphibia > Anura > Dendrobatidae > Phyllobates > Phyllobates terribilis. Next base: position 2,995,474 of record NW_027362812.1, read on the forward strand.
GAAATGTAAGAACTTTACTTTATGCACTTCCTCTGTAATCCCTCCTGGAAATGTAAGAACTTTACTTTATGCACTTCCTCTGTAAATCCTCCTGGAAATGTAAGAACTTTATGCACTTCCTCTGTAAATCCTCCTGGAAATGTAAGGATTCTACTTTGTGCACTTCCTCTTTAATTCCCCCTGGAAATGTAAGAACTTTACTTCATGCACTTCCTCTGTAAGCACTCCTGGAAATGTAAGAACTCTACTTTGTGCACTTCCTCTGTAATCCCTCCTGGAAATGTAAGAACTCTACTTTGTGCACTTCCTCTGTAATCCCTCCTGGAAATGTAAGAACTTTACTTTGTGCACTTCCTCTTTAATTCCCCCTGGAAATGTAAGAACTTTACTTTATGCACTTCCTCTGTAATCCCTCCTGGAAATGTAAGAACTTTACTTTATGCACTTCCTCTTTAATTCCCCCTGGAAATGTAAGAACTTTACTTTATGCACTTCCTTTGTAATCCCTCCTGGAAATGTAAGAACTTTACTTCATGCACTTCCTCTGTAAAATCCTCCTGGAAATGTAAGAACTCTACTTTGTGCACTTACTCTGTAATCCCTCCTGGAAATGTAAGAACTCTACTTTGTGCACTTCCTCTGTAATCCCTCCTGGAAATGTAAGAAATCTACTTTGGGCACTTCCTCTGTAATCCCTCTGGGAAATGTAAGAACTCTACTTTGTGCACTTCCTCTGTAATCCCTCCTTGAAATGTAAGAACTTTATGTACTTCCTCTGTAATCCCTCCTGGAAATGTAAGAAATTTATGCACTTCCTCTGTAATCCCTCCTGGAAATGTAAGAACTTTACTTTATGCACTTCCTCTGTAAATCCTCCTGGAAATCTAAGAACTTCATGCACTTCCTCTTTAATTCCCCCTGAAAATGTAAGAACTTTACTTTGTGCACTTCCTCTGTAATACCTCCTGGAAATGTAAGAACTCTACTTTGTGCACTTCCTCTGTAATTCCTCCTGGAAATGTAAGAACTCTACTTTGTGCACTTCCTCTGTAATCCCTCCTGGAAATGTAAGAACTTTACTTTCTGCACTTCCTCTGTAATTTCCCCTGGAAATGTAAGGACTCTACTTTGTGCACTTCCTCTTTAATTACTCCTGGAAATGTAAGAACTTTATGCACTTCCTCTGTAATCCCTCCTGGAAATGTAAGAACTCTACTTTATGCACTTCCTCTGTAATCCCTCCTGGAAATGTAAGAACTCTACTTTATGCACTTCCTCTGTAATCCCTCCTGGAAATGTAAGAACTTTACTTTCTGCACTTCCTCTGTAATTCCCCCTGGAAATGTAAGAACTTTACTTTATGCACTTCCTCTGTAATTCCTCCTGGAAATGTAAGAACTTTACTTTATACACTTCCTCTGTAATCCCTCCTGGAAATGTAAGAACTTTACTTTATGCACTTCCTCTAAAATCCCTCCTGGAAATGTAAGAACTCTACTTTCAGCACTTCCTCTGTAATCCCTCCTGGAAATGTACGAACTTTACTTTATACACTTCCTCTGTAAATCCTCCTGGAAATGTAAGAACTTTAAGCACTTCCTCTGGAAATCCTCCTGGAAATATAAGGACTCTACTTTATGCACTGCCTCTGTAATCCCTCCTGGAAATGTAAGAACTTTACTTTCTGCACTTCCTCTGTAATTCCCGATGGAAATGTAAGGACTCTACTTTCTGCACTTCCTCTGTAATCCCTCCTGGAAATGTAAGAACTTTACTTTCTGCACTTCCTCTGTAATTCCCCCTGGAAATGTAAGGACTCTACTTTGTGCATTTCCTCTTTAATTACTCCTGGAAATGTAAGAACTTTACTTTATACACTTCCTCGGTAATCCCTCCTCGAAATGTAAGAACTTTACTTTATGCACTTCCTCTGTAAATCCTCCTGGAAATGTAAGGACTCTACTTTGTGCACTTCCTCATTAATTCCCCCTGGAAATGTACGAACTTTACTTTATGCACTTCCTCTGTAATCCCTCCTGGAAATTTAAGAACTCTACTTTGTGCACTTCCTCTTTAATTACTCCTGGAAATGTAAGAACTTTACTTTCTGCACTTTCTCTGTAATTCCCCCTGGAAATGTAAGGACTCTACTTTGTGCACTTCCTCTGTAATCCCTCCTGGAAATGTAAGAACTTCACTTTATGCACTTCCTCTGTAATCCCTCCTGGAAATGTAAGAACTCTACTTTGTGAACTTCCTCTGTAATCCCTCCTGGAAATGTATGAACTCTACTTTGTGCACTTCCTCTGTAATCCCTCCTGGAAATGTAAGAACTCTACTTTGTGCACTTCCTCTGTAATCCCTCCTGGAAATGTAAGAACTCTACTTTGTGCACTTCCTCTGTAATCCCTCCAGGAAATGTAAGTACTCTACTTTGTGCACTTCCTCTGTAATCCCTCCTGGAAATGTAAGAACTTTATGCACTTCCTCTGTAATCCCTCCTGGAAATGTAAGAACTCTACTTTATGCACTTCCTCTGTAATCCCTCCTGGAAATGTAAGAACTTTACTTTCTGCACTTCCTCTGTAATTCCACTTGGAAATGTAAGGACTCTACTTTGTGCATTTCCTCTTTGATTACTCCTGGAAATGTAAGAACTTTACTTTGTACACTTCCTCTGTAATCCCTCCTGGAAATGTAAGAACTTTACTTTATGCACTTCCTCTGTAAATCCTCCTGGAAATGTAAGAACTTTATGCACTTCCTCTTTAATTCCCCCTGGAAATGTAAGCACTTTACTTTATGCACTTCCTCTGTAATCCCTCCTGGAAATGTAAGAACTCTACTTTGTGCACTTCCTCTGTAATCCCTCCTGGAAATGTAAGAACTCTACTTTGTGCACTTCCTCTGTAATCCCTCCAGGAAATGTAAGAACTTTACTTTGTGCACTTCCTCTTTAATTAATCCTGGAAATGTAAGAACCTAACTTTATGCACTTCCTCTTTAATTCCCCCCTGGAAATGTAAGAACTTTACTTTATGCACTTCCTCTGTAATACCTCCAGGAAATGTAAGAACTCTACTTTGTGCACTTCCTCTGTAATCCCTCCTGGAAATGTAAGAACTCTACTTTGTGCACTTTGTCTGTAATCCCTCCTGGAAAAGTAAGAACTCTACTTTGTGTACTTCCTCTGTAATCCCTCCTGGAAATGTAAGGACTCTACTTTGTGCACTTCCTCTTTAATTACTCCAGGAAATGTAAGAACTCTACTTTATGCACTTCCTCTGTAATTTCCCCTGGAAATGTAAGGACTCTACTTTGTGCACTTCCTCTTTAATTACTCCTGGAATTGTAAGAACTTAACTTTATGCACTTTCTCTGTAATCCCTCCTGGAAATGTAAGAACTTTACTTTATGCACTTCCTCTGTAATCCCTCCTGGAAATGTAAGAACTTTACTTTCTGCACTTCCTCTGTAATCCCTCCTGGAAATGTAAGAACTTTACTTTATGCACTTCCTCTGTAATCCCTCCTGGAAATGTAAGAACTTTACTTTCTGCACTTCCTCTGTAATCCCTCCTGGAAATGTAAGAACTTTACTTTCTGAACTTCCTCTGTAATTCCCCCTAGAAACGTAAGGACTCTACTTTGTGCATTTACTCTTTAATTACTCCTGGAAATGTAAGAACTTTACTTTATACACTTCCTCGGTAATCCCTCCTCGAAATGTAAGAACTTTACTTTATGCACTTCCTCTGTAAATCCTCCTGGAAATGTAAGAACTCTACTTTGTGCACTTCCTCTTTAATTCCCCCTGGAAATGTAAGAACTTTACTTTATGCACTTCCTCTGTAATCCCTCCTGGAAATTTAAGAACTCTACTTTGTGCACTTCCTCTGTAAATCCTCCTGGAAATGTAAGGACTCTACTTTGTGCACTTCCTCTTTAATTACTCCTAGAAATGTAAGAACTTTACTTTCTGCACTTCCTTTGTAATCCCTCCTGGAAATGTAAGAACTCTACTTTCTGCACTTCCTCTGTAATCCCTCCAGGAAATATAAGAACTTTACTTTCTGCACTTTCTCTGTAATTCCCCCTGGAAATGTAAGGACTCTACTTTGTGCACTTCCTCTGTAATCCCTCCTGGAAATGTAAGAACTTTACTTTATGCACTTCCTCTTTAATTCCCCCTGGAAATGTAAGAACTCTACTTTATGCACTTCCTCTGTAATCCCTCCTGGAAATGTAAGAACTTTACTTTCTGCACTTCCTTTGTAATTCCCCCTGGAAATGTAAGAACTTTACTTCATGCACTTCCTCTGTAATCCCTCCTGGAAATGTAAGAACTTTACTTTATACAATTCCTCTGTAATCCCTCCTGGAAATGAAAGAACTTTACTTTATGCACTTCCTCTAAAATCCCTCCTGGAAATGTAAGAACTCTACTTTATGCACTTCCTCTGTAATCCCTCCTGGAAATGTAAGAACTTTACTTTCTGCACTTCCTCTGTAATCCCTCCTGGAAATGTAAGAACTTTATGCACTTCCTCTGTAAATCCTCCTGGAAATGTAAGGACTCTACTTTGTGCATTTCCTCTTTAATTACTCCTGGAAATGTAAGAACTTTACTTTATACACTTCCTCTGTAATCCCTCCTGGAAATGTAAGAACTTTACTTTATGCACTTCCTCTGTAAATCCTCCTGGAAATGTAAGAACTTTAAGCACTTCCTCTGGAAATCCTCCTGGAAATATAAGAACTCTACTTTCTGCACTTCCTCTTTAATTCCCCCTGGAAATTTAAGAACTTTACTTTATGCACTTCCTCTGTAATCCCTCCTGGAAATGTAAGAACTTTACTTTCTGTACTTCCTCTGTAATCCCTCCTGGAAATGTAAGAACTTTACTTTATGCACTTCCTCTGTAATTCCTCCTGGAAATGTAAGAACTCTACTTTATGCACTGCCTCTGTAATCCCTCCTGGAAATGTAAGAACTTTACTTTCTGCACTTCCTCTGTAATCCCTCCTGGAAATGTAAGAACTTTACTTTCTGCACTTCCTCTGTAATTCCCCCTAGAAATGTAAGGACTCTACTTTGTGCATTTCCTCTTTAATTACTTCTGGAAATGTAAGAACTTTACTTTATACACTTCCTCGGTAATCCCTCCTCGAAATGTAAGAACTTTACTTTATGCACTTCCTCTGTAAATCCTCCTGGAAATGTAAGAACTCTACTTTGTGCACTTAATCTTTAATTCCCCCTGGAAATGTAAGAACTTTACTTTATGCACTTCCTCTGTAATCCCTCCTGGAAATTTAAGAACTCTACTTTGTGCACTTCCTCTGTAAATCCTCCTGGAAATGTAAGGACTCTACTTTGTGCACTTCCTCTTTAATTCCCCCTGGAAATGTAAGAACTTTACTTTATGCACTTCCTCTGTAATCCCTCTGGAAATGTAAGAACTTTACTTTCTGCACTTCCTTTGTAATCCCTCCTGGAAATGTAAGAACTCCACTTTCTGCACTTCCTCTGTAATCCCTCCAGGAAATATAAGAACTTTACTTTCTGCACTTTCTCTGTAATTCCCCCTGGAAATGTAAGGACTCTACTTTGTGCACTTCCTCTGTAATCCCTCCTGGAAATGTAAGAACTTTACTTTATGCACTTCCTCTTTAATTCCCCCTGGAAATGTAAGAACTTCACTTTATGCACTTCCTCTGTAATCCCTCCTGGAAATGTAAGAATTCTACTTTGTGCACTTCCTCTGTAATCCCTCCTGGAAATGTATGAACTCTACTTTGTGCACTTCCTCTGTAATCCCTCCTGGAAATGTAAGAACTCTACTTTGTGCACTTCCTCTGTAATCCCTCCAGGAAATGTAAGTACTCTACTTTCTGCACTTCCTCTGTAATCCCTCCTGGAAATGTAAGAACTTTATGCACTTCCTCTGTAATCCCTCCTGGAAATGTAAGAACTCTACTTTATGCACTTCGTCTGTAATCCCTCCTGGAAATGTAAGAACTTTAATTTCTACACTTCCTCTGTAATTCCCCCTGGAAATGTAAGGACTCTACTTTGTGCATTTCCTCTTTAATTACTCATGGAAATGTAAGATCTTTACTTTGTACACTTCCTCTGTAATCCCTCCTGGAAATGTAAGAACTTTACTTTATGCACTTCCTCTGTAAATCCTCCTGGAAATGTAAGAACTTTATGCACTTCCTCTTTAATTCCCCCTGGAAATGTAAGAACTTTACTTTATGCACTTCCTCTGTAATCCCTCCTGGAAATGTAAGAACTCTACTTTGTGCACTTCCTCTGTAATCCCTCCTGGAATTGTAAGAACTCTACTTTGTGCACTTCCTCTGTAATCCCTCCAGGAAATGTAAGAACTTTACTTTGTGCACTTCCTCTTTAATTAATCCTGGAAATGTAAGAACTTAACTTCATGCACTTCCTCTGTAATCCCTCCTGGAAATGTAAGAACTCTACTTTATGCACTTCCTCTGTAATCCCTACTGGAAATGTAAGAACTTTACTTTATGCACTTCCTCTGTAATCCCTAATGGAAATGTAAGAACTCTACTTTATGCACTTCCTCTGTAATCCCTCCTGGAAATGTAAGAACTTTACTTTCTGCACTTCCTCTGTAATTCCCCCTGGAAATGTAAGAACTTTACTTTCTGCACTTCCTCTGTAATTCCCCCTGGAAATGTAAGGACTCTACTTTCAGCACTTCCTCTGTAATCCCTCCTGGAAATGTAAGAACTTTACTTTCTGCACTTCCTCTGTAATTCCCCCTGGAAATGTAAGGACTCTACTTTGTGCATTTCCTCTTTAATTACTCCTGGAAATGTAAGAACTTTACTTTATACACTTCCTCTGTAATCCCTCCTGGAAATGTAAGAACTTTACTTTATGCACTTCCTCTGTAAATCCTCCTGGAAATGTAAGAACTTTAAGCACTTCCTCTGGAAATCCTCCTGGAAATGTAAGGACTCTACTTAGTGCATTTCCTCTTTAATTAATCCTGGAAATGTAAGAATTTTAATTCAAACACTTCCTCTGTAATCCTTCCTGGAAATGTAAGAACTTTACTTTATGCACTTCCTCTGTAATCCCTCCAGGAAATGTAAGAACTCTACTTTGTGCACTTCCTCTGTAATCCCTCCTGGAAATGTAAGAACTCCTACTTTGTGCACTTCCTCTGTAATCCCTCCTGGAAATGTAAGAACTCCTACTTTGTGCACTTCCTCTGTAATCCCTCCTGGAAATGTAAGAACTCTACCTTGTGCACTTCTTCTGTAATCCCTCCTGGAAATACAAAGACTCTACTTTCTGCATTTCCTCTTTAATTCCCCCTGGAAATGTAAGAACTTAACTTTATGCACTTCCTCTGTAAATCCTCCTGGAATTGTAAGGACTCTACTTTGTGCACATCCCCTGTAATCCCTCCTGGAAATGTAAGAACTCTACTTTGTGCACTTCCTCTGTAATCCCTCCTGGAAATGTAAGGACTCTACTTTCTGCACTTCCTCTGTAATTCCTCCTGGAAATGTAAGAATTTTACTTTATGCACTTCCTCTGTAAATCCTCCTGGAAATGTAAGAACTCTACGTTCTGCACTTCCTCTGTAATTCCTCCTGGAAATTTAAGGACTCTACTTTCTGCACTTTCTCTTTAATTCCCCCTGGAAATGTAAGCACTTTACTTTATGCACTTCCTCTGTAAATATTTCTGGAAATGTAAGAACTCTACTTTGTGAACTTCCTCTGTAAATATTCCTGGAAATGTAAGGACTCTACTTTCTGCACTTCCTCTTTAATTCCCCCTGGAAATGTAAGGACTCTACTTTCTGCACTTCCTCTTTAATTCCTCCTGGAAATGTAAGGACTCTACTTTCTGCACTTCCTCTTTAATTCCTCCTGGAAATGTAAGGACTCTACTTTGTGCACATCCCCTGCAATCCCTCCTGGAAATGTAAGAACTTTACTTTGTGCAATTCCTCTGTAAATCCTCCTGGAAATGTAAGGACTCTACTTTGTGCACTTCCTCTGTAAATACTTCTGGAAATGTAAGAACTTTACTATATGCACTTCCTCTGAAATCCCTCCTGGAAATGTAAGAATTTTACTTTATGCACTTCCTCTGTAATCCGTCCTGGAAATGTAAGAATTTTACTTTATACACTTCCTCTGTAAATCCTCCTGGAAAAGTAAGGACTCTAATTTCTGCACTTCCTCTGTAATCCCTCCTGGAAATGTAAGAACTTTACTTTATGAACTTCCTCTGTAATCCCTCCTGGAAATGTAAGAACTTTACTTTGTGCACTTCCTCTGTAAATACTCCCGGAAATGTAAGAACTTTACTATATGCACTTCCTCTGTAATCCCTCCTGGAAATGTAAGAATTTTACTTTATGCACTTCCTCTGTAATCCCTCCTGGAAATGTAAGAATTTTACTTTATGCACTTCCTCTGTAAATCCTCCTGGAAATGTAAGAACTCTACATTGTGCACTTAATCTTTAATTACTCCTGGAAATGTAAGAACTTTACTTTTTGCACTTCCTCTGTAAATACTCCTGGAAATGTAAGATTTTTACTTTATGCACTTCCTCTGTAATCCCTCCTGGAAATGTAAGAACTTTACTTTATGCACTTCCTCTGTAAATCCTCCTGCAAAAGTAAGGACTCTAATTTCTGCACTTCCTCTGTAATCCCTCCTGAAAATGTAAGAACTCTACTTTGTGCATTTCCTGTATAATTCCTCCTGGAAATGTAAGAACTTTACTTTATGCACTTCCTCTGTAATCCCTCCTGGAAATGTAAGAATTGTACTTTAGGCACTTCCTCTGTAAATCCTCCTGGAAATGTAAGGACTCTACTTTGTGCACTTCCTCTATAATCCCTCCTGAAAATGTAAGAACTTTACTTTATGCACATCCCCTGTAAATCCTCCTGGAAATGTAAGAACTCTACTTTCTGCACTTCCTCTGTAATCTCTCCTGGAAATGTAAGAACTCTACTTTGTGCATTTCCTGTATAATTCCTCCTGGAAATGTAAGAACTTTACTTTATGCACTTCCTCTGTAATCCCTCCTGGAAATGTAAGAACTCTACTTTGTGCACTTCCTCTGTCATCCCTCCTGGAAATGTAAGGACTCTACTTTCTGCACTTCCTCTTTAATTCCACTTGGAAATGTAAGAACTTTACTTTATACACTTCCTCTGTAATCCCTCCTGGAAATGTAAGGACTTTACTTTCTGCACTTCCTCTGTAATCCCTCCTGGAAATGTAAGGACTCTACTTTATGCACTTCCTCTGTAAGCCCTCCTGGAAATGTAAGAACTTTCCTTTATGCACTTCCTCTGTAATCCCTCCTGGAAATGTAAGAACTCTACTTTATGCACTTCCTCTGTAATCCCTCCTGGAAATGTAAGAACTTTCCTTTATGCACTTCCTCTGTAATCCCTCCTGGAAATGTAAGAACTCTACTTTATGCACTTCCTCTGTAATCCCTCCTGGAAATGTAAGAACTTTCCTTTATGCACTTCCTCTGTAATCCTTCCTGGAAATGTAAGAACTCTACTTTATGCACTTCCTCTGTAATCCCTCCTGGAAATGTAAGAACTTTACTTTTTGCACTTCCTCTGTAATCCCTCCAGGAAATGTAAGGACTCTACTTTCTGCACTTCCTCTTTAATTCCCCCTGGAAATGTAAGGACACTACTTTCTGCACTTCCTCTTTAATTCCTCCTGGAAATGTAAGGACTCTACTTTCTGCACTTCCTCTTTAATTCCTCCTGGAAATGTAAGGACTCTACTTTGTGCACATCCCCTGTAATCCCTCCTGGAAATGTAAGAAATCTACTTTATGCACTTCCTCTGTAAATCCTACTGGAAAAGTAAGGACTCTAATTTCTGCACTTCCTCTGTAATCCCTCCTGGAAATGTAAGAACTCTACTTTGTGCATTTCCTGTATAATTCCTCCTGGAAATGTAAGAACTTTACTTTATGCACTTCCTCTGTAATCCCTCCTGGAAATGAAAGAATTTTACTTCATGCACATCCTCTGTAATCCCTCCTGGAAATGTAAGAATTTTACTTTAGGCACTTACTCTGTAAATCCTCCTCGAAATGTAAGGACTCTACTTTGTGCACTTCCTCTGTAATCCCTCCTGAAAATGTAAGAACTTTACTTTATGCACATCCCCTGTAATCCCTCCTGGAAATGTAAGAACTCTACTTTGTGCACTTCCTCTTTAATTCCCCCTGGAAATGTAAGGACTCTACTTTGTGCACTTCCTCTGTAAATCCTCCTGGAAATGTAAGAACTCTACTTTGTGCACTTCCTCTGTCATCCCTCCTGGAAATGTAAGGACTCTACTTTCTGCACTTCCTCTTTAATTCCCCTTGGAAATGTAAGAACTTTACTTTATGCTCTTCCTCTGTAATCCCTCCTGGAAATGTAAGGACTCTACTTTCTGCACTTCCTCTGTAATCCCTCCTGGAAATGTAAGGACTCTACTTTATGCACTTCCTCTGTAATCCCTCCTGGAAATGTAAGAACTTTCCTTTATGCACTTCCTCTGTAATCCCTCCTGGAAATGTAAGAACTCTACTTTATGCACTTCCTCTGTAATCCCTCCTGGAAATGTAAGAACTTTACTTTTTGCACTTCCTCTGTAAATCCTCCTGGAAATGAAAGAACTCTACTTTATGCACTTCCTCTGTCATCCCTCCTGGAAATATAAGAATTTTACTTCATGGAACTTCCTCTGTAAATCCTCCTGGAAATGTAAGAACTTTACTTTATGCACTTCCTCTGTAAATCCTCCTGGAAATGTAAGGACTCTACTTTGTGCACTTAATCTTTAATTACTCCTGGAAATATAAGAATTTTACTTCATGCACTTCCTCTGTAAATACTCCTGGAAACGTAAGAACTTTACTATATGCACTTCCTCTGTAATCCCTCCTGGAAATGTAAGAATTTTACTTTATGCACTTCCTCTGTAATCCCTCCTGGAAATGTAAGAATTTTACTTTATGCACTTCCTCTGTAAATCCTCCTGGAAATGTAAGAACTCTACATTGTGCACTTAATCTTTAATTACTCCTGGAAATGTAAGAACTTTACTTTTTGCACTTCCTCTGTAAATACTCCTGGTAATGTAAGATTTTTACTTTATGCACTTCCTCTGTAATCCCTCCTGGAAATGTAAGAACTTTACTTTATGCACTTCCTCTGTAAATCCTCCTGCAAAAGTAAGGACTCTAATTTCTGCACTTCCTCTGTAATCCCTCCTGGAAATGTAAGAACTCTACTTTGTGCATTTCCTGTATAATTCCTCCTGGAAATGTAAGAACTTTACTTTATGCACTTCCTCTGTAATCCCTCCTGGAAATGTAAGAACTCCACTTTCTGCACTTCCTCTGTAATCCCTCCAGGAAATATAAGAACTTTACTTTCTGCACTTTCTCTGTAATTCCCCCTGGAAATGTAAGGACTCTACTTTGTGCACTTCCTCTGTAATCCCTCCTGGAAATGTAAGAACTTTACTTTATGCACTTCCTCTTTAATTCCCCCTGGAAATGTAAGAACTTCACTTTATGCACTTCCTCTGTAATCCCTCCTGGAAATGTAAGAACTCTACTTTGTGCACTTCCTCTGTAATCCCTCCTGGAAATGTATGAACTCTACTTTGTGCACTTCCTCTGTAATCCCTCCTGGAAATGTAAGAACTCTACATTGTGCACTTCCTCTGTAATCCCTCCAGGAAATGTAAGTACTCTACTTTCTGCACTTCCTCTGTAATCCCTCCTGGAAATGTAAGAACTTTATGCACTTCCTCTGTAATCCCTCCTGGAAATGTAAGAACTCTACTTTATGCACTTCGTCTGTAATCCCTCCTGGAAATGTAAGAACTTTAATTTCTGCACTTCCTCTGTAATTCCCCCTGGAAATGTAAGGACTTTATGCACTTCCTCTTTAATTCCCCCTGGAAATGTAAGAACTTCACTTTATGCACTTCCTCTGTAATCCCTCCTGGAAATGTAAGAACTCTACTTTATGCACTTCCTCTGTAATCCCTCCTGGAAATGTAAGAACTTTACTTTATGCACTTCCTCTGTAAATCCTCCTGGAAATGTAAGAACTTTATGCACTTCCTCTTTAATTCCCCCTGGAAATGTAAGAACTTTACTTTATGCACTTCCTCTGTAATCCCTCCTGGAAATGTAAGAACTCTACTTTGTGCACTTCCTCTGTAATCCCTCCTGGAAATGTAAGAACTCTACTTTGTGCACTTCCTCTGTAATCCCTCCAGGAAATGTAAGAACTTTACTTTGTGCACTTCCTCTTTAATTAATCCTGGAAATGTAAGAACTTAACTCTATGCACTTCCTCTGTAATCCTTCCTGGAAATGTAAGAACTCTACTTTATGCACTTCCTCTGTAATCCCTACTGGAAATGTAAGAACTTTACTTTATGCACTTCCTCTGTAATCCCTAATGGAAATGTAAGAACTCTACTTTATGCACTTCCTCTGTAATCCCTCCTGGAAATGTAAGAACTTTACTTTCTGCACTTCCTCTGTAATTCCCCCTGGAAATGTAAGAACTTTACTTTATGCACTTCCTCTGTAATTCCTCCTGGAAATGTAAGAACTTTACTTTATACACTTCCTCTGTAATCCCTCCTGGAAATGTAAGAACTTTACTTTATGCACTTCCTCTAAAATCCCTCCTGGAAATGTAAGAACTCTACTTTATGCACTTCCTCTGTAATCCCTCCTGGAAATGTAAGAACTTTACTTTCTGCACTTCCTCTGTAATTCCCCCTGGAAATGTAAGGACTCTACTTTCAGCACTTCCTCTGTAATCCCTCCTGGAAATGTAAGAACTTTACTTTCTGCACTTCCTCTGTAATTCCCCCTGGAAATATAAGGACTCTACTTTGTGCATTTCCTCTTTAATTACTCCTGGAAATGTAAGAACTTTACTTTATACACTTCCTCTGTAATCCCTCCTGGAAATGTAAGAACTTTACTTTATGCACTTCCTCTGTAAATCCTCCTGGAAATTTAAGAACTTTAAGCACTTCCTCTGGAAATCCTCCTGGAAATATAAGGACTCTAATTTGTGCACTTCCTCTTTAATTCCCCCTGGAAATGTAAGAACTTTACTTTGTGCACTTCCTCTGTAATCCCTCCTGGAAATGTAAGAACTCTACTTTGTGCACTTCCTCTGTAATCCCTCCTGGAAATGTAAGAACTCTACTTTGTGCACTTCCTCTGTAATCCCTCCTGGAAATGTAAGAACTTTACTTTCTGCATTTCCTCTGTAATTCCCCCTGGAAATGTAAGGACTCTACTTTGTGCACTTCCTCTGTAATCCCTCCTGGAAATGTAAGAACTTTACTTTTTGCACTTCCTCTGTAATCCCTCCTGGAAATGTAAGAACTCTACTTTGTGCACTTCCTCTGTAATACCTCCTGGAAATGTAATAACTTTACTTTATGCACTTCCTCTGTAAATCCTCCTCGAAATGTAAGAACTTTACTTTATGCACTTCCTCTGTAATTCCCCCTGGAAATGTAAGGACTCTACTTAGTGCATTTCCTCTTTAATTACTCCTGGAAATGTAAGTATTTTAATTCAAACACTTCCTCTGTACTCCTTCCTGGAAATGTAAGAACTTTACTTTATGCACTTCCTCTGTAATCCCTCCAGGAAATGTAAGAACTCTACTTTGTGCACTTCCTCTGTAATCCCTCCTGGAAATGTAAGAACTCTACCTTGTGCACTTCTTCTGTAATCCCTCCTGGAAATACAAAGACTCTACTTTCTGCATTTCCTCTTTAATTCCCCCTGGAAATGTAAGAACTTAACTTTATACACTTCCTCTATAAATCCTCCTGGAATTGTAAGGACTCTACTTTGTGCACATCCCCTGTAATCCCTCCTGGAAATGTAAGAACTCTACTTTGTGCACTTCCTCTGTAATCCCTCCTGGAAATGTAAGGACTCTACTTTCTGCACTTCCTCTGTAATTCCTCCTGGAAATGTAAGAATTTTACTTTATGCACTTCCTCTGTAAATCCTCCTGGAAATGTAAGAACTCTACGTTCTGCACTTCCTCTGTAATTCCTCCTGGAAATTTAAGGACTCTACTTTCTGCACTTTCTCTTTAATTCCCCCTGGAAATGTAAGCACTTTACTTTATGCACTTCCTCTGTAAATATTTCTGGAAATGTAAGAACTCTACTTTGTGAACTTCCTCTGTAAATATTCCTGGAAATGTAAGGACTCTACTTTCTACACTTCCTCTTTAATTCCCCCTGGAAATGTAAGGACTCTACTTTCTGCACTTCCTCTTTAATTCCTCCTGGAAATGTAAGGACTCTACTTTCTGCACTTCCTCTTTAATTCCTCCTGGAAATGTAAGGACTCTACTTTGTGCACATCCCCTGCAATCCCTCCTGGAAATGTAAGAACTTTACTTTGTGCAATTCCTCTGTAAATCCTCCTGGAAATGTAAGGACTCTACTTTGTGCACTTCCTCTGTAAATACTCCTGGAAATGTAAGAACTTTACTATATGCACTTCCTCTGTAATCCCTCCTGGAAATGTAAGAATTTTACTTTATGCACTTCCTCTGTAATCCCTCCTGGAAATGTAAGAATTTTACTTTATGCACTTCCTCTGTAAATCCTCCTGGAAAAGTAAGGACTCTAATTTCTGCACTTCCTCTGTAATCCCTCCTGGAAATGTAAGAACTTTACTTTATGAACTTCCTCTGTAATCCCTCCTGGAAATGTAAGAACTTTACTTTGTGCACTTCCTCTGTAAATACTCCCGGAAATGTAAGAACTTTACTATATGCACTTCCTCTGTAATCCCTCCTGGAAATGTAAGAATTTTACTTTATGCACTTCCTCTGTAATCCCTCCTGGAAATGTAAGAATTTTACTTTATGCACTTCCTCTGTAAATCCTCCTGGAAATGTAAGAACTCTACATTGTGCACTTAATCTTTAATTACTCCTGGAAATGTAAGAACTTTACTTTTTGCACTTCCTCTGTAAATACTCCTGGAAATGTAAGATTTTTACTTTATGCACTTCCTCTGTAATCCCTCCTGGAAATGTAAGAACTTTACTTTATGCACTTCCTCTGTAAATCCTCCTGCAAAACTAAGGACTCTAATTTCTGCACTTCCTCTGTAATCCCTCCTGGAAATGTAAGAACTCTACTTTGTGCATTTCCTGTATAATTCCTCCTGGAAATGTAAGAACTTTACTTTATGCACTTCCTCTGTAATCCCTCCTGGAAATGTAAGAATTGTACTTTAGGCACTTCCTCTGTAAATCCTCCTGGAAATGTAAGGACTCTACTTTGTGCACTTCCTCTGTAATCCCTCCTGAAAATGTAAGAACTTTACTTTATGCACATCCCCTGTAAATCCTCCTGGAAATGTAAGAACTCTACTTTCTGCACTTCCTCTGTAATCCCTCCTGGAAATGTAAGAACTCTACTTTGTGCATTTCCTGTATAATTCCTCCTGGAAATGTAAGAACTTTACTTTATGCACTTCCTCTGTAATCCCTCCTGGAAATGTAAGAACTCTACTTTGTGCACTTCCTCTGTCATCCCTCCTGGAAATGTAAGGACTCTACTTTCTGCACTTCCTCTTTAATTCCACTTGGAAATGTAAGAACTTTACTTTATGCACTTCCTCTGTAATCCATCCTGGAAATGTAAGGACTTTACTTTCTGCACTTCCTTTGTAATCCCTCCTGGAAATGTAAGGACTCTACTTTATGCACTTCCTCTGTAAGCCCTCCTGGAAATGTAAGAACTTTCCTTTATGCACTTCCTCTGTAATCCCTCCAGGAAATGTAAGAACTCTACTTTATGCACTTCCTCTGTAATCCCTCCTGGAAATGTAAGAACTTTCCTTTATGCACTTCCTCTGTAATCCTTCCTGGAAATGTAAGAACTCTACTTTATGCACTTCCTCTGTAATCCCTCCTGGAAATGTAAGAACTTTACTTTTTGCACTTCCTCTGTAATCCCTCCAGGAAATGTAAGGACTCTACTTTCTGCACTTCCTCTTTAATTCCCCCTGGAAATGTAAGGACTCTACTTTCTGCACTTCCTCTTTAATTCCTCCTGGAAATGTAAGGACTCTACTTTCTGCACTTCCTCTTTAATTCCTCCTGGAAATGTAAGGACTCTACTTTGTGCACATCCCCTGTAATCCCTCCTGGAAATGTAAGAAATCTACTTTATGCACTTCCTCTGTAAATCCTACTGGAAAAGTAAGGACTCTAATTTCTGCACTTCCTCTGTAATCCCTACTGGAAATGTAAGAACTCTACTTTGTGCATTTCCTGTATAATTCCTCCTGGAAATGTAAGAACTTTACTTTATGCACTTCCTCTGTAATCCCTCCTGGAAATGAAAGAATTTTACTTTATGCACATCCTCTGTAATCCCTCCTGGAAATGTAAGAATTTTACTTTAGGCACTTCCTCTGTAAATCCTCCTCGAAATGTAAGGACTCTACTTTGTGCACTTCCTCTGTAATCCCTCCTGAAAATGTAAGAACTTTACTTTATGCACATCCCCTGTAATCCCTCCTGGAAATGTAAGAACTCTACTTTGTGCACTTCCTCTTTAATTCCCCCTGGAAATGTAAGGACTCTACTTTGTGCACTTCCTCTGTAAATCCTCCTGGAAATGTAAGAACTCTACTTTGTGCACTTCCTCTGTCATCCCTCCTGGAAATGTAAGGACTCTACTTTCTGCACTTCCTCTTTAATTCCCCTTGGAAATGTAAGAACTTTACTTTATGCACTTCCTCTGTAATCCCTCCTGGAAATGTAAGGACTCTACTTTCTGCACTTCATCTGTAATCCCTCCTGGAAATGTAAGGACTCTACTTTATGCACTTCCTCTGTAATCCCTCCTGGAAATGTAAGAACTTTCCTTTATGCACTTCCTCTGTAATCCCTCCTGGAAATGTAAGAACTCTACTTTATGCACTTCCTCTGTAATCCCTCCTGGAAATGTAAGAACTTTACTTTTTGCACTTCCTCTGTAAATCCTCCTGGAAATGAAAGAACTCTACTTTATGCACTTCCTCTGTCATCCCTCCTGGAAATATAAGAATTTTACTTCATGGAACTTCCTCTGTAAATCCTCCTGGAAATGTAAGAACTTTACTTTATGCACTTCCTCTGTAAATCCTCCTGGAAATGTAAGGACTCTACTTTGTGCACTTAATCTTTAATTACTCCTGGAAATATAAGAATTTTACTTCATGCACTTCCTCTGTAAATACTCCTGGAAACGTAAGAACTTTACTATATGCACTTCCTCTGTAATCCCTCCTGGAAATGTAAGAATTTTACTTTATGCACTTCCTCTGTAATCCCTCCTGGAAATGTAAGAATTTTACTTTATGCACTTCCTCTGTAAATTCTCCTGGAAATGTAAGAACTCTACATTGTGCACTTAATCTTTAATTACTCCTGGAAATGTAAGAATTTTACTTTATGCACTTCCTCTGTAAATTCTCCTGGAAATGTAAGAACTCTACATTGTGCACTTAATCTTTAATTACTCCTGGAAATGTAAGATTTTTACTTTATGCACTTCCTCTGTAATCCCTCCTGGAAATGTAAGAACTTTACTTTATGCACTTCCTCTGTAAATCCTCCTGCAAAAGTAAGGACTCTAATTTCTGCACTTCCTCTGTAATCCCTCCTGGAAATGTAAGAACTCTACTTTGTGCATTCCCTGTATAATTCCTCCTGGAAATGTAAGAACTTTACTTTATGCACTTCCTCTGTAATCCCTCCTGGAAATGTAAGAACTCTACTTTGTGCACTTCCTCTGTCATCCCTCCTGGAAATGTAAGGACTCTACTTTCTGCACTTCCTCTTTAATTCCACTTGGAAATGTAAGAACTTTACTTCATGCACTTCCTCTGTAATCCCTCCTGGAAATGTAAGGACTCTACTTTCTGCACTTCCTCTGTAATCCCTCCTGGAAATGTAAGGACTCTACTTTATGCACTTCCTCTGTAAGCCCTCCTGGAAATGTAAGAACTTTCCTTTATGCACTTCCTCTGTAATCCCTCCTGGAAATGTAAGGACTCTACTTTCTGCACTTCCTCTTTAATTCCCCCTGGAAATGTAAGGACTCTACTTTCTGCACTTCCTCTTTAATTCCTCCTGGAAATGTAAGGACTCTACTTTGTGCACATCCCCTGTAATCCCTCCTGGAAATGTAAGAAATCTACTTTATGCACTTCCTCTGTAATCCCTCCTGGAAATGTAAGAACTTTACTTTTTGCACTTCCTCTGTAATCCCTCCTGGAAATGTAAGAACTCTACTTTGTGCATTTCCTGTATAATTCCTCCTGGAAATGTAAGAACTTTACTTTATGCACTTCCTCTGTAATCCCTCCTGGAAATGAAAGAATTTTACTTTATGCACATCCTCTGTAATCCCTCCTGGAAATGTAAGAATTTTACTTTAGGCACTTCCTCTGTAAATCCTCCTCGAAATGTAAGGACTCTACTTTGTGCACTTCCTCTGTAATCCCTCCTGAAAATGTAAGAACTTTACTTTATGCACATCCCCTGTAATCCCTCCTGGAAATGTAAGAACTCTACTTTGTGCACTTCCTCTTTAATTCCCCCTGGAAATGTAAGGACTCTACTTTGTGCACTTCCTCTGTAAATCCTACTGGAAATGTAAGAACTCTACTTTGTGCACTTCCTCTGTCATCCCTCCTGGAAATGTAAGGACTCTACTTTCTGCACTTCCTCTTTAATTCCCCTTGGAAATGTAAGAACTTTACTTTATGCACTTCCTCTGTAATCCCTCCTGGAAATGTAAGGACTCTACTTTCTGCACTTCCTCTGTAATCCCTCCTGGAAATGTAAGGACTCTACTTTATGCACTTCCTCTGTAATCCCTTCTGGAAATGTAAGAACTTTCCTTTATGCACTTCCTCTGTAATCCCTCCTGGAAATGTAAGAACTCTACTTTATGCACTTCCTCTGTAATCCCTCCTGGAAATGTAAGAACTTTACTTTTTGCACTTCCTCTGTAAATCCTCCTGGAAATGAAAGAACTCTACTTTATGCACTTCCTCTGTCATCCCTCCTGGAAATATAAGAATTTTACTTCATGCACTTCCTCTGTAAATCCTCCTGGAAATGTAAGAACTTTACTTTATGCACTTCCTCTGTAAATCCTCCTGGAAATGTAAGGACTCTACTTTGTGCACTTCCTCTGTAAATACTCCTGGAAACGTAAGAACTTTACTATATGCACTTCCTCTGTAATCCCTCCTGGAAATGTAAGAATTTTACTTTATGCACTTCCTCTGTAATCCCTCCTGGAAATGTAAGAATTTTACTTCATGCACTTCCTCTGTAAATCCTCCTGGAAATGTAAGAACTCTACATTGTGCACTTAATCTTTAATTACTCCTGGAAATGTAAGAACTTTACTTTTTGCACTTCCTCTGTAAATCCTCCTGGAAATGTAAGATTTTTACTTTATGCACTTCCTCTGTAATCCCTCCTGGAAATTTAAGGACTCTACTTTCTGCACTTCCTCTTTAATTTCCCCTGGAAATGTAAACACTTTACTTTATGCACTTCCTCTGTAAATACTCCTGGAAATGTAAGAACTTTACTTTTTGCACTTCCTCTGTAAATATTCCTGGAAATGTAAGAACTCTACTTTGTGCACTTTCTCTGTAATCCCTCCTGGAAATGTAAGGACTCTACTTTCTGCACTTCCTCTTTAATTCCTCCTGGAAATGTAAGAACTTTACTTTTTGCACTTCCTCTGTAATCCCTCCTGGAAATGTAAGGACTCTACTTTGTGCACTTCCTCTGTAATCCCTCCTGGAAATGTAAGGACTCTACTTTATGCACTTCCTCTGTAATCCCTCCTGGAAATGTAAGAACTTTCCTTTATGCACTTCCTGTGTAATCCCTCCTGGAAATGTAAGAACTCTACTTTATGCAATTCCTCTGTAAATCCTCCTGGAAATGTAAGAACTCTACTTTATGCACTTCCTCTGTCATCCCTCCTGGAAATATAAGAATTTTACTTTATGCACTTCCTCTGTAAATCCTCCTGGAATTGTAAGGACTCTACTTTGTGCACTTCCTCTGTAATCCCTTCTGGAAATGTAAGGACTCTACTTTCTTCACTTCCTCTGTAATTCCTCCTGGAAATGTAAGAATTTTACTTTATGCACTTCCTCTGTAAATCCTCCTGGAAATGTAAGAACTCTACTTTCTGCACTTCCTCTGTAATCCCTCCTGGAAATGTAAGAACTTTACTTTTTGCACTTCCTCTGTAAATCCTCCTGGAAATGTAAGAACTCTACTTTCTGCACTTCCTCTGTAAACACTCCTGGAAATGTAAGAACTTTACTTTTTGCACTTCCTCTGTAAATATTCCTGGAAATGTAAGAACTCTACTTTGTGCACTTTCTCTGTAATACCTCCTGGAAATGTAAGGACTCTACTTTCTGCACTTCCCCTGTAATCCCTCCTGGAAATGTAAGAACTCTACTTTGTGCATTTCCTGTATAATTCCTCCTGGAAATGTAAGAACTTTACTTTATGCACTTCCTCTGTAATCCCTCCTGGAAATGTAAGAATTTTACTTTATGCACATCCTCTGTAATCCCTCCTGGAAATATAAGAATTTTACTTTAGGCACTTCCTCTGTAAATCCTCCTGGAAATGTAAGGACTCTACTTTGTGCACTTCCTCTGTAATCCCTCCTGGAAATGTAAGAACTTTCCTTTATGCACTTCCTGTGTAATCCCTCCTGGAAATGTAAGAACTCTACTTTATGCAATTCCTCTGTAAATCCTCCTGGAAATGTAAGAACTCTACTTTATGCACTTCCTCTGTCATCCCTCCTGGAAATATAAGAATTTTACTTTATGCACTTCCTCTGTAAATCCTCCTGGAATTGTAAGGACTCTACTTTGTGCACTTCCTCTGTAATCCCTTCTGGAAATGTAAGGACTCTACTTTCTTCACTTCCTCTGTAATTCCTCCTGGAAATGTAAGAATTTTACTTTATGCACTTCCTCTGTAAATCCTCCTGGAAATGTAAGAACTCTACTTTCTGCACTTCCTCTGTAATCCCTCCTGGAAATGTAAGAACTTTACTTTTTGCACTTCCTCTGTAAATCCTCCTGGAAATGTAAGAACTCTACTTTCTGCACTTCCTCTGTAAACACTCCTGGAAATGTAAGAACTTTACTTTTTGCACTTCCTCTGTAAATATTCCTGGAAATGTAAGAACTCTACTTTGTGCACTTTCTCTGTAATACCTCCTGGAAATGTAAGGACTCTACTTTCTGCACTTCCCCTGTAATCCCTCCTGGAAATGTAAGAACTCTACTTTGTGCATTTCCTGTATAATTCCTCCTGGAAATGTAAGAACTTTACTTTATGCACTTCCTCTGTAATCCCTCCTGGAAATGTAAGAATTTTACTTTATGCACATCCTCTGTAATCCCTCCTGGAAATATAAGAATTTTACTTTAGGCACTTCCTCTGTAAATCCTCCTGGAAATGTAAGGACTCTACTTTGTGCACTTCCTCTGTAATCCCTCCTGAAAATGTAAGAACTTTACTTTATGCACATCCCCTGTAATCCCTCCTGGAAATGTAAGAACTCTACTTTCTGCACTTCCTCTTTAATTCCCCCTGGAAATGTAAGGACTCTACTTTGTGCACTTCCTCTGTAAATCCTCCTGGAATTGTAAGAACTCTACTTTGTGCACTTCCTCTGTCATCCCTCCTGGAAATGTAAGGACTCTACTTTCTGCACTTCCTCTTTAATTCCCCTTGGAAATGTAAGAACTTTACTTTCTGCACTTCCTGTGTAATCCCTCCTGGAAATGTAAGGACTCTACTTTATGCACTTCCTCTGTAATCCCTCCTGGAAATGTAAGAACTCTACTTTATGCACTTCCTCTGTAATCCCTACTGGAAATGTAAGAACTCTACTTTATGCACTTCCTCTGTCTCTACTTTATGCACTTCCTCTGTCATCCCTCCTGGAAATATAAGAATTTAACTTTATGCACTTCCTCTGTAAATCCTCCTTGAAATGTAAGAACTTTACTTTATGCACTTCCTCTGTAATTCCTCCTGGAAATGTAAGAACTTTACTTTGTGCACTTCCTCTGTAAATCCTCCTGGAAATGTAAGGACTCTACTTTGTGCACTACCTCTGTAAATACTCCTGGAAATGTAAGAACTTTACTATATGCACTTCCTCTGTAATCCCTCCTGGAAATGTAAGAATTTTACTTTATGCACTTCCTCTGTAATCCCTCCTGGAAATGTAAGAATTTTACTTTATGCACTTCCTCTGTAAATTGTCCTGGAAATGTAAGAACTCTACATTGTGCACTTAATCTTTAATTACTCCTGGAAATGTAAGAACTTTACTTTTTGCACTTCCTCTGTAAATCCTCCTGGAAATGTAAGATTTTTACTTTATGCACTTCCTCTGTAATCCCTCCTGGAAATTTAAGGACTCTACTTTCTGCACTTCCTCTTTAATTTCCCCTGGAAATGTAAACACTTTACTTTATGCACTTCCTCTATAAATACTCCTGGAAATGTAAAAACTTTACTTTTTGCACTTCCTCTGTAAATATTCCTGGAAATGTAAGAACTCTACTTTGTGCACTTTCTCTGTAATCCCTCCTGGAAATGTAAAGACTCTACTTTCTGCACTTCCTCTTTAATTTCCCCTGGAAATGTAAGGACTCTACTTTCTGCATTTCCTCTTTAATTCCTCCAAGAAATGTAAGAACTTTACTTTTTGCACTTCCTCTGTAATCCCTCCTGGAAATGTAAGGACTCTACTTTCTGCACTTCCTCTGTAATCCCTCCTGGAAATGTAAGGACTCTACTTTATGCACTTCCTCTGTAATCCCTCCTGGAAATGTAAGAACTCTACTTTATGCACTTCCTCTGTCATCCCTCCTGGAAATATAAGATTTTTACTTTATGCACTTCCTCTGTAATCCCTCCTGGAAATTTAAGGACTCTACTTTCTGCACTTCCTCTTTAATTTCCCCTGGAAATGTAAACACTTTACTTTATGCACTTCCTCTGTAA
This sequence comes from Phyllobates terribilis, assembly GCF_046119375.1. Classification (NCBI taxonomy): domain Eukaryota; kingdom Metazoa; phylum Chordata; class Amphibia; order Anura; family Dendrobatidae; genus Phyllobates; species Phyllobates terribilis. Next base: position 3,018,674 of record NW_027362812.1, read on the forward strand.
ATACTCCTGGAAATGTAAGAACTTTACTTTTTGCACTTCCTCTGTAAATATTCCTGGAAATGTAAGAACTCTACTTTGTGCACTTTCTCTGTAATCCCTCCTGGAAATGTAAGGACTCTACTTTCTGCCCTTCCTCTTTAATTCCCCCTGGAAATGTAAGGACTCTACTTTCTGCACTTCCTCTTTAATTCCTCCTGGAAATGTAAGAACTTTACTTTTTGCACTTCCTCTGTAATCCCTCCTGGAAATGTAAGGACTCTACTTTGTGCACTTCCTCTGTAATCCCTCCTGGAAATGTAAGGACTCTACTTTATGCACTTCCTCTGTAATCCCTCCTGGAAATGTAAGAACTTTCCTTTATGCACTTCCTCTGTAATCCCTCCTGGAAATGTAAGAACTCTACTTTATGCAATTCCTCTGTAAATCCTCCTGGAAATGTAAGAACTCTACTTTATGCACTTCCTCTGTCATCCCTCCTGGAAATATAAGAATTTTACTTTATGCACTTCCTCTGTAAATCCTCCTGGAATTGTAAGGACTCTACTTTGTGCACTTCCTCTGTAATCCCTCCTGGAAATGTAAGGACTCTACTTTCTTCACTTCCTCTGTAATTCCTCCTGGAAATGTAAGAATTTTACTTTATGCACTTCCTCTGTAAATCCTCCTGGAAATGTAAGAACTCTACTTTGTGCACTTCCCCTGTAATCCCTCCTGGAAATGTAAGAACTCTACTTTGTGCACTTCCTCTGTAATCCCTCCTGGAAATGTAAGGACTCTACTTTATGCACTTCCTCTGTAAATCCTCCTGGAAATGTAAGAACTCTACTTTCTGCACTTCCTCTGTAAATACTCCTGGAAATGTAAGAACTTTACTTTTTGCACTTCCTCTGTAAATATTCCTGGAAATGTAAGAACTCTACTTTGTGCTTTCTATGTAATCCCTCCTGGAAATGTAAGGACTCTACTTTCTGCACTTCCTCTGTAATCCCTCCTGGAAATGTAAGAACTTTACTTTTTGCACTTCCTCTGTAAATCCTCCTGGAAATGTAAGAACTCTACTTTCTGCACTTCCTCTGTAAACACTCCTGGAAATGTAAGAACTTTACTTTTTGCACTTCCTCTGTAAATATTCCTGGAAATGTAAGAACTCTACTTTGTGCACTTTCTCTGTAATACCTCCTGGAAATGTAAGGACTCTACTTTGTGCATTTCCTGTATAATTCCTCCTGGAAATGTAAGAACTTTACTTTATGCACTTCCTCTGTAATCCCTCCTGGAAATGTAAGAATTTTACTTTATGCACATCCTCTGTAATCCCTCCTGGAAATATAAGAATTTTACTTTAGGCACTTCCTCTGTAAATCCTCCTGGAAATGTAAGGACTCTACTTTGTGCACTTCCTCTGTAATCCCTCCTGAAAATGTAAGAACTTTACTTTATGCACATCCCCTGTAATCCCTCCTGGAAATGTAAGAACTCTACTTTCTGCACTTCCTCTTTAATTCCCCCTGGAAATGTAAGGACTCTACTTTGTGCACTTCCTCTGTAAATCCTCCTGGAATTGTAAGAACTCTACTTTGTGCACTTCCTCTGTCATCCCTCCTGGAAATGTAAGGACTCTACTTTCTGCACTTCCTCTTTAATTCCCCTTGGAAATGTAAGAACTTTACTTTCTGCACTTCCTGTGTAATCCCTCCTGGAAATGTAAGGACTCTACTTTATGCACTTCCTCTGTAATCCCTCCTGAAAATGTAAGAACTCTACTTTATGCACTTCCTCTGTAATCCCTACTGGAAATGTAAGAACTCTACTTTATGCACTTCCTCTGTCTCTACTTTATGCACTTCCTCTGTCATCCCTCCTGGAAATATAAGAATTTAACTTTATGCACTTCCTCTGTAAATCCTCCTTGAAATGTAAGAACTTTACTTTATGCACTTCCTCTGTAATTCCTCCTGGAAATGTAAGAACTTTACTTTGTGCACTTCCTCTGTAAATCCTCCTGGAAATGTAAGGACTCTACTTTGTGCACTACCTCTGTAAATACTCCTGGAAATGTAAGAACTTTACTATATGCACTTCCTCTGTAATCCCTCCTGGAAATGTAAGAATTTTACTTTATGCACTTCCTCTGTAATCCCTCCTGGAAATGTAAGAATTTTACTTTATGCACTTCCTCTGTAAATTGTCCTGGAAATGTAAGAACTCTACATTGTGCACTTAATCTTTAATTACTCCTGGAAATGTAAGAACTTTACTTTTTGCACTTCCTCTGTAAATCCTCCTGGAAATGTAAGATTTTTACTTTATGCACTTCCTCTGTAATCCCTCCTGGAAATGTAAGGACTCTACTTTCTGCACTTCCTCTTTAATTTCCCCTGGAAATGTAAACACTTTACTTTATGCACTTCCTCTATAAATACTCCTGGAAATGTAAGAACTCTACTTTGTGCACTTTCTCTGTGAATATTCCTGGAAATGTAAGAACTCTACTTTGTGCACTTTCTCTGTAATCCCTCCTGGAAATGTAAAGACTCTACTTTCTGCACTTCCTCTTTAATTTCCCCTGGAAATGTAAGGACTCTACTTTCTGCATTTCCTCTTTAATTCCTCCTAGAAATGTAAGAACTTTACTTTTTGCACTTCCTCTGTAATCCCTCCTGGAAATGTAAGGACTCTACTTTCTGCACTTCCTCTGTAATCCCTCCTGGAAATGTAAGGACTCTACTTTATGCACTTCCTCTGTAATCCCTCCTGGAAATGTAAGAACTCTACTTTATGCACTTCCTCTGTCATCCCTCCTGGAAATATAAGATTTTTACTTTATGCACTTCCTCTGTAATCCCTCCTGGAAATTTAAGGACTCTACTTTCTGCACTTCCTCTTTAATTTCCCCTGGAAATGTAAACACTTTACTTTATGCACTTCCTCTGTAAATACTCCTGGAAATGTAAGAACTTTACTTTTTGCACTTCCTCTGTAAATATTCCTGGAAATGTAAGAACTCTACTTTGTGCACTTTCTCTGTAATCCCTCCTGGAAATGTAAGGACTCTACTTTCTGCCCTTCCTCTTTAATTCCCCCTGGAAATGTAAGGACTCTACTTTCTGCACTTCCTCTTTAATTCCTCCTGGAAATGTAAGAACTTTACTTTTTGCACTTCCTCTGTAATCCCTCCTGGAAATGTAAGGACTCTACTTTGTGCACTTCCTCTGTAATCCCTCCTGGAAATGTAAGGACTCTACTTTATGCACTTCCTCTGTAATCCCTCCTGGAAATGTAAGAACTTTCCTTTATGCACTTCCTCTGTAATCCCTCCTGGAAATGTAAGAACTCTACTTTATGCAATTCCTCTGTAAATCCTCCTGGAAATGTAAGAACTCTACTTTATGCACTTCCTCTGTCATCCCTCCTGGAAATATAAGAATTTTACTTTATGCACTTCCTCTGTAAATCCTCCTGGAATTGTAAGGACTCTACTTTGTGCACTTCCTCTGTAATCCCTCCTGGAAATGTAAGGACTCTACTTTCTTCACTTCCTCTGTAATTCCTCCTGGAAATGTAAGAATTTTACTTTATGCACTTCCTCTGTAAATCCTCCTGGAAATGTAAGAACTCTACTTTCTGCACTTCCTCTGTAATCCCTCCTGGAAATGTAAGAACTTTACTTTTTGCACTTCCTCTGTAAATCCTCCTGGAAATGTAAGAACTCTACTTTCTGCACTTCCTCTGTAAATACTCCTGGAAATGTAAGAACTTTACTTTTTGCACTTCCTCTGTAAATATTCCTGGAAATGTAAGAACTCTACTTTGTGCACTTTCTCTGTAATCCCTCCTGGAAATGTAAGGACTCTACTTTCTGCACTTCCCCTGTAATCCCTCCTGGAAATGTAAGAACTCTACTTTGTGCATTTCCTGTATAATTCCTCCTGGAAATGTAAGAACTTTACTTTATGCACTTCCTCTGTAATCCCTCCTGGAAATGTAAGAATTTTACTTTAGGCACTTCCTCTGTAAATCCTCCTGGAAATGTAAGGACTCTACTTTGTGCACTTCCTCTGTAATCCCTCCTGAAAATGTAAGAACTTTACTTTATGCACATCCCCTGTAATCCCTCCTGGAAATGTAAGGACTCTACTTTGTGCACTTCCTCTGTAAATCCTCCTGGAATTGTAAGAACTCTACTTTGTGCACTTCCTCTGTCATCCCTCCTGGAAATGTAAGGACTCTACTTTCTGCACTTCCTCTTTAATTCCCCTTGGAAATGTAAGAACTTTACTTTCTGCACTTCCTGTGTAATCCCTCCTGGAAATGTAAGGACTCTACTTTATGCACTTCCTCTGTAATCCCTCCTGGAAATGTAAGAACTCTACTTTATGCACTTCCTCTGTGATCCCTACTGGAAATGTAAGAACTCTACTTTATGCACTTCCTCTGTCTCTACTTTATGCACTTCCTCTGTCATCCCTCCTGGAAATATAAGAATTTAACTTTATGCACTTCCTCTGTAAATCCTCCTTGAAATGTAAGAACTTTACTTTATGCACTTCCTCTGTAATTCCTCCTGGAAATGTAAGAACTTTACTTTGTGCACTTCCTCTGTAAATCCTCCTGGAAATGTAAGGACTCTACTTTGTGCACTACCTCTGTAAATACTCCTGGAAATGTAAGAACTTTACTATATGCACTTCCTCTGTAATCCCTCCTGGAAATGTAAGAATTTTACTTTATGCACTTCCTCTGTAATCCCTCCTGGAAATGTAAGAATTTTACTTTATGCACTTCCTCTGTAAATTGTCCTGGAAATGTAAGAACTCTACATTGTGCACTTAATCTTTAATTACTCCTGGAAATGTAAGAACTTTACTTTTTGCACTTCCTCTGTAAATCCTCCTGGAAATGTAAGATTTTTACTTTATGCACTTCCTCTGTAATCCCTCCTGGAAATTTAAGGACTCTACTTTCTGCACTTCCTCTTTAATTTCCCCTGGAAATGTAAACACTTTACTTTATGCACTTCCTCTATAAATACTCCTGGAAATGTAAAAACTTTACTTTTTGCACTTCCTCTGTAAATATTCCTGGAAATGTAAGAACTCTACTTTGTGCACTTTCTCTGTAATCCCTCCTGGAAATGTAAAGACTCTACTTTCTGCACTTCCTCTTTAATTTCCCCTGGAAATGTAAGGACTCTACTTTCTGCATTTCCTCTTTAATTCCTCCTAGAAATGTAAGAACTTTACTTTTTGCACTTCCTCTGTAATCCCTCCTGGAAATGTAAGGACTCTACTTTCTGCACTTCCTCTGTAATCCCTCCTGGAAATGTAAGGACTCTACTTTATGCACTTCCTCTGTAATCCCTCCTGGAAATGTAAGAACTCTACTTTGTGCACTTTCTCTGTAAATCCTCCTGGAATTGTAAGGACTCTACTTTGTGCACATCCCCTGTAATCCCTCCTGGAAATGTAAGAACTCTACTTTGTGCACTTCCTCTGTAATCCCTCCTGGAAATGTAAGAACTCTACTTTGTGCACTTTCTCTGTAATCCCTCCTGGAAATGTAAGGACTCTACTTTCTGCACTTTCTCTTTAATTCCCCCTGGAAATGTAAGGACTCATATGAGATAGGGAAAGGGGAAAGTTGGAAAAGTGTGGATATAAGAAAATTAAAATACATAAACTTTATTGATTAGTTAAAATCCTATAAATGTGAAATTACTCATGCATCTATAGATGCATATAAGGTAACCACTTACTAGTTGAAAAAGTGGTACCCACTAATAGATCTGGCTGGATGTAGTGTAGGGCAAATTATGGGACACCTCAGTCAAGTCCCTCTAATGTAGGACCGAGGTTATATATATATGTTAACCCCATATATTGGAATAGCCTGAATATGAATGTCAGGTGGAACAACTAAAGACACATATAGTTGCTATAATAGCAAAATGTACATGTATCAATCTGCCATAGGGCATTACTATTCACCACCTGACAGACATATATATGTATATATGTATAGGCTCGCTTAAATCCAATTGGATTTAAGCAAGCCTATACATATATACATATATATGTCTGTCAGGTGGTGAATAGTAATGCCCTATGGCAGATTGATACATGTACATTTTGCTATTATAGCAACTATATGTGTCTTTAGTTGTTCCACCTGACATTCATATTCAGGCTATTCCAATATATGGGGTTAACATATATATATAACCTCGGTCCTACATTAGAGGGACTTGACTGAGGTGTCCCATAATTTGCCCTACACTACATCCAGCCAGATCTATTAGTGGGTACCACTTTTTCAACTAGTAAGTGGTTACCTTATATGCATCTATAGATGCATGAGTAATTTCACATTTATAGGATTTTAACTAATCAATAAAGTTTATGTATTTTAATTTTCTTATATCCACACTTTTCCAACTTTCCCCTTTCCCTATCTCATATGACTACTTTGGTGGTGTACACCTGTGGATATAGATCTGATGAGAATAGACTATTCTTTTAAATGTAAGGACTCTACTTTCTGCACTTCCTCTTTAATTCCTCCTGGAAATGTAAGGACTCTACTTTCTGCACTTCCTCTTTAATTCCTCCTGGAAATGTAAGGACTCTACTTTGTGCACATCCCCAGTAATCCCTCCTGGAAATGTAAGAACTTTACTTTATACACTTCCTCTGTAATCCCTCCTGGAAATGTAAGGACTCTACTTTATACACTTCCTCTGTAATCCCTCCTGGAAATGTAAGAACTCTACTTTGTGCATTTCCTGTATAATTCCTCCTGGAAGTGTAAGGACTCTACTTTATGCACTTCCTCTGTAATCCCTCCTGGAAATGTAAGAACTTTCCTTTATGCACTTCCTCTGTAATCCCTCCTGGAAATTTAAGAACTCTACTTTATGCACTTCCTCTGTAATCCCTCCTGGAAATGTAAGAACTTTACTTTTTGCACTTCCTCTGTAAATCCTCCTGGAAATGTAAGAACTCTACTTTATACACTTCCTCTGTCATCCCTCCTGGAAATATAAGAATTTTACTTAATGCACTTCCTCTGTAAATCCTCCTGGAAATGTAAGAACTTTACTTTATGCACTTCCTCTGTAATTCCTCCTGGAAATGTAAGAACTTTACTTTGTGCACTTCCTCTGTAAATACTCCTGGAAATGGACGAACTTTACTATATGCACTTCCTCTGTAATCCCTCCTGGAAATGTAAGAATTTTACTTTATGCACTTCCTCTGTAAATCCTCCTGGAAATGTAAGAACTCTACATTGTGCACTTAATCTTTAATTACTCCTGGAAATGTAAGAACTTTACTTTTTGCACTTCCTCTGTAAATCCTCCTGGAAATGTAAGATTTTTACTTTATGCACTTCCTCTGTAATCCCTCCTGGAAATTTAAGGACTCTACTTTATGCACTTCCTCTGTAAATACTCCTGGAAATGTAAGAACTCTACTTTGTGCACTTTCTCTGTAATCCCTCCTGGAAATGTAAGGACTCTACTTTCTGCACTTGCTCTTTAATTCCTCCTGGAAATGTAAGAACTTTACTTTATACACTTCCTCTGTAAATCCTCCTGGAAATGTAAGAACTCTACTTTATGCACTTCCTCTGTTATCCCTCCTGGAAATATAAGAATTTTACTTTATGCACTTCCTCTGTAAATCCTCCTGGAATTGTAAGGACTCTACTTTGTGCACATCCCCTGTAATCCCTCCTGGAAATGTAAGAACTCTACTTTGTGCACTTCCTCTGTAATCCCTCCTGGAAATGTAAGGACTCTACTTTCTGCACTTCCTCTGTAATTCCTCCTGGAAATGTAAGAATTTTACTTTATGCACTTCCTCTGTAAATCCTCCTGGAAATGTAAGAACTCTACTTTCTGCACTTCCTCTGTAATCCCCCCTGGAAATGTAAGAACTTTACTTTTTGCACTTCCTCTGTAAATATTCCTGGAAATGTAAGGACTCTACTTTCTGCACTTCCTCTGTAATTCCTCCTGGAAATGTAAGAATTTTACTTTATGCACTTCCTCTGTAAATCCTCCTGGAAATGTAAGAACTCTACTTTCTGCACTTCCTCTGTAATCCCTCCTGGAAATTTAAGTACTATACTTTCTGCACTTCCTCTTTAATTCCCCCTGGAAATGTAAGCACTTTACTTTATGCACTTCCTCTGTAAATACTCCTGGAAATGTAAGAACTTTACTTTTTGCACTTCCTCTGTTAATATTCCTGGAAATGTAAGAACTCTACTTTGTGCACTTTCTCTGTAATCCCTCCTGGAAATGTAAGGACTCTACTTTCTGCACTTCCTCTTTAATTCCTCCTGGAAATGTAAGAACTCTACTTTCTGCACTTCCTCTTTAATTCCTCCTGGAAATGTAAGGACTCTACTTTGTGCACATCCCCTGTAATCCCTCCTGGAAATGTAAGGACTCTACTTTCTGCACTTCCTCTGTAATCCCTCCTGGAAATGTAAGAACTTTACTTTTTGCACTTCCTCTGTAAATACTCCTGGAAATGTAAGAACTTTACTATATGCACTTCCTCTGTAATCCCTCCTGGAAATGTAAGAATTTTACTTTATGCACTTCCTCGGTAATCCCTCCTGGAAATGTAAGGACTCTACTTTGTGCACTTCCTCTGTAATCCCTCCTGGAAATGTAAGAACTCTACTTTGTGCATTTCCTGTATAATTCCTCCTGGAAATGTAAGAACTTTACTTTATGCACTTCCTCTGTAATTCCTCCTGGAAATGTAAGAATTTTACTTTATGCACTTCCTATATAATCCCTCCTGGAAATGTAAGAATTTTACTTTAGGCACTTCCTCTGTAAATCCTCCTGGAAATGTAAGGACTCTATTTTTTGCACTTCCTCTGTAAATACTCCTGGAAATGTAAGAACTTTACTTTATGCACTTCCGCTGTAAATCCTCCTGGAAATGTAAGGACTCTACTTTCTGTACTTCCTCTGTAAATCCTTCTGGAAATGTAAGGACTCTACTTTCTGCACTTCCTCTGTAATCCCTCCTGGAAATGTAAGAACTTTACTTTATGCACTTCCTCTGTAATCCCTCCTGGAAATGTGAGGACTCTAATTTGTGCACTTCCTCTTTAATTCCCCCTGGCAATGTAAGAACTTTACTTTATGCACTTCCTCTGTAATCCCTCCTAGAAATGTAAGAAATTTACTTTATGCACTTCCTCTGTAATCCCTCCTGGAAATGTAAGAACTTTACTTTGTGCACTTCCTCTTTAATTACTCCTGGAAATGTAAGAACTTTACTTTATGCACTTCCTCTGTAATCCCTCCTGGAAATGTAAGGACTCTACTTTCTGCACTTCCTCTTTAATTCCTCATGGAAATGTTAGAACGTTGCAAATACCTGTTAGCCGTTATACCCATTATATTGGCGGCTCTTGCCCATCACTGTGCGCTCACCAGAACTGCGATGTACAATTACTGTAGTTTGCATTAAAGGGTTTTTATTGGTGAAAACAAGTTCTCAGCGATGCACAGGTTGGGAAGGTGATCACTTATTTATTGGTGGAATCCGCACTGTCAGAAGATTGTGGCACTTTGAGTATTTGGTGAGATTTTTACCTCTGTATTTATAAGACAAAACCAGGAGTGGAGCAATCCGAGGTCATGTTTTATGCATTTCTCACCCACTCCTGGTTTTGTCTTATAAATACAGAGGTAAAAATCTCACCAAATGCCAACTTGCTTTCTCTGGTGAACCTCTGTAACTGCATCTCTGCTGCTGTGTAATAGTCACAGGGCAGGGAGGGGTTAAACATCCAAGTATTTAATATCTATTGGAAATAAAGAGGTTTCCCCTTATTGATATCAGATAAAACAAATGACCAACCACAATCCACTCTACCAAGACCAATATTACCAGATAGAAGGCAGAAATACCACCACACCGTGACCACTTCACATATTACCACCACATAGTGCCCAAATAATGCCACATACAAGGCACAAATACCGCCACACCATGACCAAAGCACATAATACCACCACATAGTGATCAAATGCTACCAGATACAAGGTATAAATACTGACACACCATGAGACCACATATTACCACCACATAGTGACCGAATAATACCACATACAAGGGACAAATATCGTCATGTCATGACCAAAGAACATAATGCCACCACATAGTGACAAATAATACTAAAATAATAAAAATGTAGAAAAGCTCTGTATATTGGGTCAGTGTACAGTTAATACAGTGATCACCAGTGACATTATACACAGGAGCTCTGTATATAGTGTACAGGTTATACAGTCATCACCAGTGACATTATGCACAGAAGCTCTGTATATAGTGTCCATGTACAGGAAATGCAATGATCACCATTGATATTATACACAGGAGCTCTGTATATAGTGTCAGTGTACAGGTAATTCAATGATCACCATTGATATTATACACAGGACCTCTGTATATAGTGTCAGTGTACAGGTAATGCAATGATCACCATTGATATTATACACAGGAGCTCTGTATATAGTGTACAGGTTATACAGTGATCACCATTGATATTATACACAGGAGCTCTGTATATAGTGTACAGGTTATACAGTGATCACCATTGATATTATACACAGGAGCTCTGTATATAGTGTCAGTGTACAGGTAATACAGTGATCACCAGTGACATTATACACAGGAGCTCTGTATATAGTGTACAGGTTATACAGTCATCACCAGTGACATTATACACAGGAGCTCTGTATATAGTGTCAGTGTGCATGTATAGGTAATACACATACTCACAAGTTCTTTATCTGCCGCAGACCGATATCACATCTTCTATGCAGGACTTATCTCTGCAGAAAATAACATAGTTAGCTATAACTGATCACTTCCAGAGCACAATCCACACTTTTCCCAAGATTTCTACACTACATGAAATGACAAAAAAGCAACATAGTGCCGCACTACACAGTAACAGTGCTCCAGTGTCATTCTGTGCCTGCTCATCTGTCAGCAGACATATTTGTCTGATGGCAAAGATGTAGCAGAGCTGAAGACAGAAGACCTATGGATTACGTTGGAGTGAGGATTTTTCTTTAATAAAGATGGAGTCCCTAAATGTGTTTTATTTTTAATAAAAAAAAAATTTCTGTCTTCTTTCTTCTGTTTACTAGAAATTCATGGTGGCTATGTCTAATTTGGCGTGACACCATGAATTTCGGGCTTAGTACCAGCTGATAATACAAAGCTGGCCTGGTACTAACCCTATTATTACCCAGGGTGCCACTCACCACCAGGGCAGCTGGAAGAGCCGGGTAAAGCACCTGGAAATGGTGCTATGATGAATGCGCCAATTTCAGGGGTGGCTGCGGGCTGAGATTTTCAGCGTGGGGGGCCCAGAATGCTTGGGCCTTACCATGCTGCGAATCCCAGCCCCCAGCTGCCTGGTTTTATCTGGCTGGCGATGAACATATGGCAGGAGCCCACACATTTTTAAAAAAAAAATAAATGTTAAATAAGTTTAAAACAAATATTCTGCTTCTCTGTCTTTTGATCGCCAGCCAAGGTAAAGCCAGGCAGCTGGGGGTGGCAGTACGTAGCTGTCTGCTTTATCTGCGGTGAGAATCAAAAATTCTGTGGAGTGCTACATCGTTTTTAAAAATTTCTTTTCACACTTCTATATGTGACAGACCCAACAGCCAATCGCAGATGCTGTCAAAGAGGATGGGCGTCTGTGATTGGCTGTTTCAGTAATGTACAATCAGCCCATACATTCTAGTATGGTACTATGTATGGGCTGCTTTCAGGTTACTCAAGCAGCCAATCACAGACGCCCATTCTCTGTGTCAGCGTCTGTGATTAGCTGTTGGGACTGTCACATATAGAAGTGTGAAAATATATAAATAATAAAACAAAAATGACATAGCGCTCTGCAGAATTTTTGATTCTCAGCGCAGATAAAGCAGACAACTACGGGCTGCCACCTCTAGCTGCCTGGCTTTACCTTGGCTGCTGATCAAAAGTCAGGAAAGCCCAATGGTTTTTTTTACTTATTTTAAAAAATTATTTAAAAAAAAAAAATGTGTGGGCTCCCGCCATATTTTGATCGCCAGCCAGGTAAAACCAGGCAGCTGGGGGCTGGGATTCTCAGCATGGTAAGGCCCAAGCATTCTGGACCCCCCATGCTGAAAACGGCAGCCCGCAGCCACCCCTGGAATTGGCACATTCATCGTAGCGCCATTTCCAGGCACTTTATCTGGCTCTTCCAACGGCCCTGGTGGGGGGTGGCACGCTGGGTAATGATGGGGTTAGTACCAGCTTTGTATTATCAGCTGGCACTAAGGCTGAAATTCATGGCGTCACGCCAAGCTAGACATGGCCACCATGAATTTCTAGTAAACAGAAGAAAAAAAAAAGACACAACACAGAGAAAAAATTTTTTTTAATAAAGATAAAACACATGTAGGGACTCCATCTTTAATAAAAAACAAAATGGGCAATGGGCATGCATGATGGTACCACCAGTGGCTGGGCAATGGGCATGCATGATGGTACCACCAGTGGCTGGCAGGACATGCTGGGCATGATTCATGCCTTGTATGTCTTGCCAGCCTCCTTGGTACTATCATGCTCACCCACTATGTCCTGCCAGCCCCTGGTGGTAGTACATGCTGCTGGGCATAGTACCAGTAACCAGAGGCTGGCAGCAGGACATGCTGGGCAATCATGCCCATTGCCCAGTAGTATTTACTGCCAGCCCCGGCCAGGGGTCCTCCCAGTCCCCCCTCCCCCCTATCCCTTCCTCCCTCCCCTCCCCGTTTCATACTCACGCGTCGAGATGAGCTGCAGCCGCTGCCTGGGGCGACGCCGGGTCCGTCCTTCACAGCGCGCACAGGAAGCAGTCCCAGGGCAATGACGTCATCACCCTGAGACTGACCTCCTGCGCACGCGCCGGCAGTGTCGCTGCGCAGAGGAGGCAGAGGGCCCATCACTAATCATATCGGCAGTGCTGTGAACCGGGGAGGGGGAGGGGGGCATCTGTTCTCTGTACAGGGCCCAGGGGGGTAGGGGGCGGGGTCATCGGGACCCGGGGCCCACTGGGGGTTTTCCCGATCCTCCGGTGGGCCAGTCCGCCCCTGCAAGCAATCAGGACCCAGCACTTCACACTTATGTCCTTACTCACCTCCTCCCTCTTTACCCTACTAAATAAATAGATGGGACCCCAAGCCAACTCTGACGCATACAGACATGTGGATGATTTTTTTAGGTGCATTTTCTAATGGTAAAATTTATAGAAAAGGCAAAGAAAGAAAAAAAAATAAGAAAATCACAAAACTTAGAACATGCTGTGATTAGCAATAAAAGAAAAAACGTAAAAATGCACAGATGCAACAAAAGTATCAAAAAGACAAAATAATGCAAAATAACGCAAACATAAAAAAATAAATAATCCAAGCAAAAAAAAACAGTATCAATTTCTTAAAAACACTTGTGAATCTTTTTCTTTATTGCTCTTGGACATGATTTCCATAATCGTAGCAGAGCCGGGCTGTGTTGTGAAGACTGTAATAGTTTTGCTGTGATTACAAACATTGCTTGAAAAAAGGAAAACAACATGGCACAAGGGCGACTTATGCAAATGCTATAACAGTCATGGCTATGATCCTAAAAAATAATGCTTCTCATAAATGGCTATATCCTCCGTCTGGACACTTACCAGGCTTCACTGTGCTTCTTAGGTGCTAGTGGTGACGCTACCATCGTACCGATAAGGTTACGATCAGCGAATTTGCATAATATTTGCCACAATCGGAAATTATATGAGGATATATTATAGAAGGACATATATTTTCTGGTATGCCTCATTGTAAACTAGCATTGTGATGTACGATCCCTCCCCTGTGGATCCCCAGTAGAATAACAATATAGACATTCTTACCTTGCCCTCCTTTATTTTGGCCTTACACTGGAGGAAGTACCAGTACCGAGTGTTTCTTCTTCCCCTGGACCTATTATGAGCGGGTTGTGTGCCCCCAGTAATGTCCTCATCCTCTTCATATCTCAAGTCCTGGACCTCTGGAGACAATTTCTTAAACACAGTTCTTGAGGAGTATGTCTTGGACAATGTCCCAAAGTTGTCCTCCTCTGGTACCGGTGAATTATGACCAGCACCGGCATGGTCGGAGATAGTCCTGAATCGCGGTACTCTCTGCTGGGATAACAGCCGATGCGTTGCTGGAGTCCGATAAGGAGTCAGACAAATCTGTCTGCACATGGTTTGTACTGTTATTAACCATCCTGATGCCAGGGAGTAAGATGGCAACTTAGCGAGGATCTGCAGCATGCCCATGGTAGATGGCGAGCAATGGTCTTCAGGCAGCTGAAACAATTCCCAAAAATAAAAATACAGGCTGCTCCGTGGTCAGTAATGTCGCCTTACTGCACTGAAGTGGTGCAGACATACACAGTATATAGTGGGTGTACATATCCAGGCACAACCTAGAAGGAGGTAGATACAGTACAGACCAAAAGTTTGGACACACCTCATATAAAGATTTTTCTGCATTTTCATGACAATGAAAATTGTACATTCACACTGAAGGCATCAAAACTATGAATTAACACATGTGGAATTATATACTTAACAAAAAAGTGTGAAACAACTGAAAATATGTCTTATATTCTAGGTTCTTCAAAGTAGCCACCTTTTGCTTTAATGACTGCTTTGCACACTCTTGGCATTCTCTTGATGAGCTTCAAGAGGTAGTCACCGGAAATGGTCTTCCAACAATCTTGAAGGAGTTCCCAGAGATGCTTAGCACTTGTTGGCCCTTTTGCCTTCATTCTGCGGTCCAGCTCACCCCAAACCATCTCGATTGGGTTCAGGTCTGGTGACTGTGCAGGCCAGGTCATCTGGCTTAGCACCCCATCACTCTCCTTCTTGGTCAAATAGCCCTTACACAGCCTGGAGGTGTGTTTGGGGTCATTGTCCTGTTGAAAAATAAATAATGGTCCAGCTAAACGCAAACCAGATGGAATAGCATGCCGCTGCAAGATGCTGTGGTAGCCATGCTGGTTCAGTATGCCTTCAATTTTGAATAAATCCCCAACAGTGTCACCAGCAAAGCACCATCACACCTCCTCCTCCATGCTTCACGGTGGGAACCAGGCATGTAGAGTCCATCAGTTCACCTTTTCTGCATCGCTCAAAGACACGGTGGTTGGAACCAAAGATCTCAAGTATGGACTCATCAGACCAAAGCACAGATTTCCACTGGTCTAATGTCCATTCCTTGTGTTCTTTAGCCCAAACAAGTCTCTTATGCTTGTTGCCTGTCCTTAGCAGTGGTTTCCTAGCAGCTATTTTACCATGAAGGCCTGCTGCACAAAGTCTCCTCTTAACAGTTGTTGAAGAGATGTGTCTGCTGCTAGAACTCTGTGTGGCATTGACCTGGTCGCTAATCTGAGCTGCTGTTAACCTGCGATTTCTGAGGCTGGTGACTCAGATGAACTTATCCTCAGAAGCAGAGGTGACTCTTGGTCTTCCTTTCCTGGGGCGGTCCTCATGTGAGCCAGTTTCTTTGTAGCGCTTGATGGTTTTTGCAACTGTACTTGGGGACACTTTCAAAGTTTTCCCAATTTTTCGGACCGACAGACCTTACTTTCTTAAAGTAATGATGGCCACTCGTTTTTCTTTACTTAGCTGCTTTTTTCTTGCCATAATGCAAATTCTAACAGTCTATTCAGTAGGACTATGACTTAGGATAAAAGCCAAATCAGAATCTCAATTTGCAGACACAGTGTTTCGGGCTGTTGGTCCTCGTCAGTGCAAAGTATGAGATCTGATTTGGCTAGGTGAAAGGCTATATTTCCACATGTGTTAATTCATAGTTTTGATGCCTTCAGTGTGAATGTACAATTTTCATAGTCATGAAAATACAGAAAAATCTTTAAATGAGAAGATGTGTCCAAACTTTTGGTCTGTACTGTATATATCCATCTAAACTAACAGTCCTTCTGAGGACTAATCCAGCTGCATATAATCAGTGCTAGGCAGGAGTTAGGCAGGCAGGCATATATATATATATTGTAATGCAGCGACTTGCTGGCATTACGGTAATGGTCCAAGATGTGTTTTACCTGACCATGTACCTTCCCCCTCAGCTGTCTGATCACATGACTGTGACATCAGCAAGGTCCTGTCAGTATGTGTGTGTGTGTGCACGGGATGCATATATAAACCCTGCTTGATGGGAGACAGGTGTGTTCTGTGAGAGAGGCGTAAGGCCTGTTACCGTGTGTGTGGGACACCGACCGTGTGAGGCCTAGTGAGGCCGAGTGAAGCCTGGTGCCTGAAAGGTCGAGACTGGATCCTGTGTGGATGCTAGTGGCCTTGGAAGGCAGAGGTTTTGATGAAGAGTCCTGAAAGGCAGAGCCTGGATCCTGTGTGGATGTCAGTGGCCTTTGAGGGAACGACGGCTAGAGACCCCCACCTGGGAAGCCGCAAAGCCACAGTGGTGGCGGATTATTGAGGAAGAGTCCTGAAAGGCAGAGCCTGGATCCTGTGTGGATGTCAGTGGCCTTTGAGGGAACGACGGCTGGAGACCCCTACCTGGGAAGCCGCAAAGCCACAGTCGTGGCAAGCCTAATGGACTGCAGCAGCTAAACCCGGCAAAGGTAATACACTGTGTTATATGGACATTAATATGGACATTGCTAAATGATTACCTTGCTGAAGGCTGTACCTGGAGCAAGTGGGCCTGTGTGTCACTTGGCTCATGAACATTATATATATATATATATATATATATATATATATGTGTGTCGGCGTGCCACTGAGTTGGACCCGGTGAACTGTGCTTTATGAAGTAATAAACTGCAGCGTTGTGAAAAACTGAAAGACATTGCACGTGTGCATTGATTGTCGCAGCGAAGCGAGTATCCCTCATTATGATGACTAGTGCTGCCTTACATATGGTTCGAGAGTGCGGGCAGCTGCAGTCTGGTTGCTAGGGGCAACGGCACAGGACGAGTGTGGATTAAAGCATCTGGCTGCAACTGGGTGGGGTTGCGAAGATTAGCGTCGCACTCAAACCTGGTTTGCTGTGGCTCGGCGGGGCTCACGAAGTTTAAAGCATCTGGCTGCAACTCGGCGGGGTTGCGAAGGTTGTCGTCGCACTCAAATCCGGTTTTGCTGTGGCTCGGCGGGGCCACGAAGATTTTTCCGGGGAGAGCGGTGTGTGAACAGTGTCCTGAGGAAATGCAGGAGCAGATAAAAATGGCTGTGAAAGGAGCAGCAACTGAGTCTGAAGCTATTGAGCGATTAGAGCGATTAAAGTGCCTGTTAAAACCGGAGCAGGAATTTGAGAAACGTCTACTGGACATGGTGCTGGGACCGCTGGAGCCATGGGCACCATATAGACGGGCGGCAGCGGACCATTCCTTGAACTCTCCGGGGGCGCCCTTGTTGTCCCAGAGTGCCCGGGGAGGTGGTAAGAGCTGTTGTGAACTGAGTCCTAAGACTATTGTTGATTTTTCTGGTAAAACTTCCCCTGCCGGTGTGGTTGTTAAAAAAGGGGCGGTTGTTCAAAACAGCGTGGAGGATAGAAAATCAAAAAAAATTACTGGTGGTGGGTTGGTACCTCCTAAAAATGACAATGTGACCGTTGATAATGGGGTAGCTCCAGTAGAAGGGGGTGACGTCAAAGAGGGAGGTGACCTGTTAGTCCACAACACCATTGAGAGTGACACAGACCCTGTAGCTGACTGTGAGACTATGAAAGTAGAGAGAGAGTTCAGTCAGGAGGGGTTAGACGAGGTGAGAAAGTCCCCATCTCGTCGACGGTGCAAGGGCCACAAAAAGGTTGCTCCTGTAGACTTGGCTGAAAATGAAAATAAAGAGAATGTAGTACTGTGTGCCTTTGCTTCAAGTGTGGATCCTCCATTAGAGGTAGAAGAGGAGGTGACGTTGCCAGTAGCAACCTCCGGTACGGTACCGAGTCAGAAGGATCTGACAGTCCTGAAAGAGGAGGCGGCCAGTCGTGACCAAGAGCTGGAGCCTATCGGCCAGCAGTGTCAGAGTGACGTGCAGCAACAATGTGGAAACCTGGAGATCGTGTCCTCAGACCAGCCGAACCTGGAGTCTGAAAGGCAGAAATTATACCAGGTTGTGAGGAATTTACAGCAAGACCTGAAGGGAAGCAACGAGGAAATTAACCAGTGGAAGGAAATGTTCTACGCAATTAAGGAGGACCGCCGCAAAATCAAGGAAGAGGTTTTGCAGTTGAAGCTTGAGAAGGAGGCGCGGCAGGATGGTGTTTCTGGACGCGAACAAATCCTAGAACGATTGCGCAAACAGCTCAACCAGGAGCTGTGTGACTCCAAGAAGGAGTGTGGTCAACGCAGTAGGGAGCTGCAACAGAGTAAGAGAGTTTATGAGGATCTCCTAAAGGTGAAGGAAAAACTAGAGGAGGATAAGGCGGGTGCAGAGCAAGTGCGCCAAGTGGTTGAGACCACTCTGCAAGACATCCGTGAGGAGAATGATGATCTCCGGGGAAAGACCCTAGATCTGGAAGCTCAGGTGAAGGAGCTACAGATGTCCTGTGATACTCTCCAGAAGGCGGAGACGTACCGTAAGGAAACAGTCAGCAAGATGGAAGCTGAGCGAGAGAAGATGGAGGAGTCCATCGGAAAAGCCACAGACCAGGGCCAGGAGTTGACCGCTGGTGATGGGAGGTATGAAGCAGATACCTCCTCGAGTGATGTGGGCTCGGAGGATTCGGTGGATGTCGGAGCCGAGATCAAGCAGCTCAAGGAGTTGCTACAAGCCCAGTGGACGCAAGAGAAGCGTGAGAGACTGGCTATTGAGAGCCGAGTGGGCTCATTAGAGACGGAGAGGTCTGAGAGAGCTCTGCTGCTGGAAGAGCAGTTGAAGCAGGAAGAGCTTCAGAGATGGACTGCTGAGAGGCGAGTAACTGAGCTGGAAGGAGAAGTTTTAGAGCTCAAAGGTCGCCTAGCAAAGTGTCACGCGGTGAACGAGGTCTCCTTGGAGAAGGGAAAAGGCAAACAAGTTGCACTTACTCCCTTAGACCATGAGAAGGTGGTCCTGAGGAGAGCTAAGAGTAGGGTGTTGGAAGATAAAGGTGAAGTGGAGGTGGTCAAGACGAAAAGTTGTGAAGTTATAGCTGTGAGTCAGCTCAGGGGAAGCATACAGGGTGAAGATGCTGGAAAGCAGTGGTCCCTGAAACCTGAGCTGGTTGATCGTCTGGGAACCACTGGTGAGACCGAAACGTCTCGGTACAAGTGCCTCGTAGATGTACCCGAGGATTTGAGGGAAGAATGCACCAGTGAGTCCGTGCATGAGGAGTTTAAGAAGGCCGTGGGAGCCTGTAAGGTGTACTTGACCTCAGAAGCTAAACAGCTGGTGGTCCTGTCCACGACCGAAGTCACAGTGAAGAGGGTGGCTATCCTAAGTGACATGCACTGGCGATGTATTCGCACTAAGCGGTTTCTCCGGTTGAAGACGGAACAAGCCGTTAGACAACTGGAGTTGTTGAGGAAAGCTCACAGTATGCGTGAAGAGGTCATCCGGGTGCCTCATGTTCTGGTGAGGAAGCTCGTTGGGAGAAATGGTCGAGCCATGCAGATGATGGTCAAAAAGTCTGGTGTGGGGAAAGTAAGCAGTCCACGTGATCGTCAGGACTGGATACCAGACGAAGACGGCATGGTATCATTCTCCGCTGTAGGAACAGAAGAAAGCCTGGGATATATGCGCATGCTGTTGGAGTACCGAGTGACCTACCTGCGAGAGGTAGAACAGTTGAATCTCGCTAGACTGCAAGTGGATAGACAGCATCATCTGAGTAGCAGAAGATGGCAGCCGTCTAGAAATTATGGGAACAGACAGAGAAAGGGCCCCCTAAATAACAGAACAGCTATAGCTGGAGTTAGGGACCTTTCAAGATGTCCTGAGAGTAGTGGCGTGGGTTTAGAGGTAGTGAAACCTCCAGTAACTCAGGTTTGAGCAGCCCATACAAACGACCCAATAGAGGACGGGACATTACGGAGTCGAACCGGACCTTAGATACCAGGGCATGTGAGTCACACCGCTGTATGACTGACCGCTGGGAGTGGGGGAGACCTGACAAGGTTACGACTGACTGCTGGGAGCAGGGGAGGTCTGACAAGATTATGACTGACCTCTGGGAGCGGGGGAGACCTGACAAGGTTACAACTGACCGCTGGGAGCGGGGGAGCTCTGACAAGGTTACGACCCGGAAAGGTGACCTGACGAAGTCAGTGACAGTGACAAATGGTAGGGCCCCTAAGGAATGGGCTAATGTCGTTGACTAATGTTCCAGGGGCTGAGTAGCACAATTGTAAAGTACATGGTCTCTATGTGAACTGGGGGTTATAATGTCATTGTGTATATTATGTGTTCAACCCCACAAGTTTGAACAGAGCTGGGGGTTATAGTGATTGTGTATATTGTGTTCAACCCCACAAGTTTGAACAGAGGGGGGGGGTATGTAAAGCAGCGACTTGCTGGCATTACGGTATTGGTCCAGGATGTGTTTTACCTGACCATGTACCTTCCCCCTCAGCTCTCTGATCACATGACTGTGACATCAGCAAGGTCCTGTCAGTATGTGTGTGTGTGTGCACGGGATGCATATATAAACCCTGCTTGATGGGAGACAGGTTTGTTCTGTGAGAGAGGCGTAAGGCCTGTTCCCGTGTGTGGGACACCGACCGTGTGAGGCCGAGTGAAGCCTGGTGCCTGAAAGGCAGAGCCTGGATCCTGTGTGGATGTCAGTGGCCTTTGAGGGAACGACGGCTAGAGACCCCCACCTGGGAAGCCGCAAAGCCACAGTGGTGGCGGATTATTGAGGAAGAGTCCTGAAAGGCAGAGCCTGGCTCCTGTGTGGATGTCAGTGGCCTTTGAGGGAACGACGGCTGGAGACCCCTACCTGGGAAGCCGCAAAGCCACAGTGGTGGCAAGCCTAATGGACTGCAGCAGCTAAACCCGGCAAAGGTAATACACTGTGTTATATGGACATTAATATGGACATTGCTATATGATTACCTTGCTGAAGGCTGTACCTGGAGCAAGTGGGCCTGTGTGTCACTTGGCTCATGAACATTATATATATATATGTGTGTCGGCGTGCCACTGACTTGGACCCGGTGAACTGTGGTTTATGAAGTAATAAACTGCAGCGTTGTGAAAACAGAAAGACATTGCACGCGTGCATTGATTGTCGCAGCGAAGCGAGTATCCCCCATTATGATGACTAGTGCTGCCTTACAATATATATAAAATTATATACACGGTGGGGGAAATAATTATTTGATCCCTTGCTGTCTTTGTTAGTTTGCCCACTGACAAAGACAGGAACAGTCTATAATTTTAAGGGTAGGTTAACTTTAACATTGAGAGATAGAATATCCAAAAAAAAATCAAGAAAATCACATTGTATAAATTAGATAATTTTTTTTGCATTTTGCAGTGAGAAATAAGTATTTCATTCCCTCTGGAAAACCACACTTAATACTTGGTGGTAAAACACATGTTGGCAAGCACAGTAGTCAGACAGTTTTTGTAGTTGATGATGAGGTTTGCGCACATGTCGGGAGGAATTTTGGTCCACTCCTCTTGAAAAGATCATCTCTAAATCATTAAGATTTTGAGGTTGTTGCTTGGCAAATCAAAGCTTTAACTCCCTCCATAAGTTTTCTGTGGGATTAAGGTCTGGAGACTGGCTAGGCCACTCCATGACCTTACTGTGCTTCTTTTTGATCCACTCCTTTTTTGCTTTGGCTGTATGTTTTGGGTCATTGCCTTGCTGGAAGACCTAGCCACGACCCATCTTCAATGCTCTTACTGAGGGAAGGAGGTTGTTGGCCAAAATCTCGCGCTACATGACGCCAGCCATCTTCCCTTCAATACCGTGCAGTCGTCATGTCCCCTTTGCAGAAAAGCACCCCCAAAGTATGTTTACCCCACCATGCTTCATGGTTTGAACGATGTTCTTATTGTTGTACTTCCTTCTTCTTCCTCCAAACACGGCGAGTTGAGTTAATGCCAAAGAGCTCAATTTTTGTCTCATCTGACCACAGCACCTTCTCCCAATAACTCACAGAATCATCCAGGTGTTCATTGGCAAACTTCAGATGGGCCTGCACATATGCCTTCTTGAGCAGGGGGACCTTGCGGGCACTGCAGGATTTTAAACCTTTAAGGCGTAATGTGTTACCAATGTTTTCCTTGGTGACTGTGGTCCCAGCTGCCTGGAGATCATTAACAAGTTCCCCCCGTGTAGTTTTAGGCTGATCTCTCACCTTCCTCATGATCGAGGATAACCCACCAGGTGAGATTTTGCATGGTGCCCCAGATCGATGTCGATTGACAGTCATTTTGTGTTTCTTTCATTTTCTTACAATTGCACCAACAGTTGTCTCCTTCTCACCCAGCGTCTTACTTATGGTTTTGTAGCCCATTCCAGCTTTGTGCAGATCTATGATCTTGTCTCTGACATTCTTAGAAAGCTCTTTGGTCTTGCCCATGTTGTAGAGGTTAGAGTTTGACTAATTAATGGAGTCTGTGGACAAGAGTCTTTTATACAGGTGACTATGTAAGACAGCTGTCTTTAATGCAGGTAACGAGTTGATTAGGAGCGTCTAACTGGTCAGTAGCAGCCAGAACTCATAATGGTTTGTAGGAAATGAAATACTTATTTCTCACTGCAAAATGCAAAAAAAAATTATCTAATTTATACAATGTGATTTTCTTGATTTTTTTTGGGGGGGGATATTCTATCTCTCAATGTTAAAATTAACCTACCCTTAAAATTATAGACTGTTCATGTCTTTGTCAGTGGGCAAACTTACAAAAACAGCAAGGGATCGAATACTTATTTCCCCCACTGTGTATGTGTATATATATATTGTAATGCAGCGACTTGCTGGCATTACAGTAATGGTCCAGGATGTGTTTTACCTGACCATGTACCTTCCCCCTCAGGTGACTGGTCACATGACTGTGACATAGCACAGGTCCTGCGCGCACAGAATGTCTGTCTGATCACATGACTGGGACATCAGCAAGGTCCTGTCAGTGTGTGTGTGTGTGTGTGAGCACGGGATGGATATATAAACCCTGCTTGATGGGAGACAGGTGTATTCGGTGTGTTGGGCGTGAGGCCTGTTCCCCGTGTGTGTGGGACACCGTGATACAGAGAAGCCTGGCAGCCTGAAAGGTCGAGGCTGGATCCTGTGTAGATGCCAGTGGCCTTGGAAGGCAGAGGCTTGCAGAAGAGTCCTGAAAGGCGCAGGCTGGATGTGAGTGAAGACATACCAGTAGCCTTCGAGGAACGACGGCTAGAGACCCCCACCTGGGAAGCCGCAAAGCCACAGTGGTGGCGGATTAAAAGGACTGCAGCAGCAACTAAACCCGGCAAAGGTAATACACGTTGTTATATGGACACTTGTATGGACATTACTAAAGTATTACCTTGCTGAAGGCTGTAACCAGGGCCAAGTGGGCCGGTCTGCCACTTGGGCTCGTGGACATTATATGTGTGAACTGTGGTTTATGAAGTGCAATAAACTGCAGCATTGTGAAATACCGGAAAGACATTGCTGGTGTGCATTAATTGACCCGGTGCAGCGAGTATCCCCCATTATGATGACTAGTGCTGCCTTACATATGGTGGAGAATGCGGGCAACTGCAGCCCGGTTGCTAGCGGCAACGCCAACCGGGTTCGTAGGGGCAACTGCAGTCTGGTTGCTAGGGGCAACTGCAGTCTGGTTGCTTGAGGCAACTGCAGCCCGGTTGCTAGGGGCAACGGCACAGGACGACGAGTGTGGTTACAAGCATCTTGCTGTGGCTCGGCGGGGCTCACGAAGCTTAAAAGCATCTGGCTGCAACTCGGCGGGGTTGTGAAGATTGTCGTCGCACTCCAACCTGGTTTGCTGTGGCTCGGCGGGGCTCACGAAGCTTAAAAGCATCTGGCTGCAACTCGGCGGGGTTGTGAAGATTGTCGTCGAACTCCAACCTGGTTTGCTGTGGCTCGGCGGGGCTCACGAAGGTTAAAGCATCTGGCTGCAACTCGGCGGGGTTGCGAAGGTTGTCGTCGCACTCAAATCCGGTTTTGCTGTGGCTCGGCGGGGCCACAAAATTTTTCCGGGGAGAGCGGTGTGTGAATAGTGTCCTGAGGAAATGCAGGAGCAGATAAAAATGGCTGTGAAAGGAGCAGCAACTGAGTCTGAAGCTATTGAGCGATTAGAGCGATTAAAGTGCCTGTTAAAACCGGAGCAGGTATTTGAGAAACGTCTACTGGACATGAAACTGGACATGGTGCAGGAACCACAGGAGCTGTGGGCACCATATGGAATGGCGGCAGTGGACCATTCTATGAACTCTCCGGGGATGCCATTGTTGTCTCAGAGTGCCCGGGGAGGTGGTAAGAGCTGTTGTGAACTGAGTCCTAAGACTATTGTTGATTTTTCTTGTAAAAATTCCCCTGCCGATGTGGTTGTTAAAAAGGGGGCGGAGCCTAAAAAGGGGCGGTTGTTCAAAACAGCGTGGAGGATAGAAAATCCAAAAAAATTACTGGTGGTGTGTTGGTACCTCCTAAAAATGACAATGTGACCGTTGATAACGGGGTAGCTCCAGTAGAAGGGGGTGACGTCAAAGTGGGAGGTGACCTGTTAGTCCACAACACCATGGGGAGTGACACAGACCCCGTAGCTGACGGTGACACTACGAAAGTAGAAGGAGAGGTCAGTCAGGAGGGGCTAGACGAGGCGAGAAAGTCCCCATCTCGTAGACGGCACAAGGGCCACAAAAAGGTTGCTCCTGTAGACTTGGCTGAAAATGAAAATAAAGAGAATGTAGTACTGTGTGCCTTTGCTTCAAGTGTGGATCCTCCATTAGAGGTAGAAGAGGAGATGACGTTGCCAGTAGCAACCTCCGGTACGGTACCGAGTCAGAAGGATCTGACAGCCCTGAAAGAGGAGGCGGCCAGTCATGACCAAGAGCTGGAGCCTATCGGCCAGCAGGGTCAGAGTGACGTGCAGCAATTATGTGAAAACCTGGGGAACGTGTCCTCAGATCAGTTGATCCTGGAGTCTGAACAGCAGAAAATACACCAGCTTATGAGGAACTGGCAGCGAGAAGTGGAGCAAAGCCACGTGGAAATTAACCAGTGGAAAGAAATGTTCTACGGAATTAAGGAGGACCGCCGCAAAATCAAGGAGGAGGTTTTTCAATTAGAGATTGACAAAGCGGTGTGTGATGATGAGTTATGCGAGGTGAAAGATCGCTTCTCCCTGGTACAGTTAGAGCTGTCTGCCCTCAAAGACGCGCTGCAGCATGAAGTTGCTGGGCGTGAACAAAACCTAGAACGACTGCGCGAACAGTTCCACCAGGAACTGTGTGACTCCAAGAAGGAGTACGATGAAAAGTTCGGTAAGGAACTGCAACAACGTAGGAGAGATTATGAGGATCTTCTCAAGGTTAAAGTAAAACTAGAGGAGGATAAGGCGGGTGCAGAGCACGTGCGCCAAGTGGTTGAGACCACCTTGCAGGACACCCGTGATGAAAATGGTGATCTCCACAGGAAGACCCTAGGTCTGGAAGCTCAGGTGAAGGAGCTACAGATGTTCTGTGATACTCTCCAGAGGGCGGTGACGTGCCTTAAGGAAACAGTCAGCAAGATGGAAGCTGAGCGGAAAAAGGTGATGGAGTCTATTGGAGAAGCCACAGACCAGGGCCAGGAGTTGATCACTGGAGATGGGAGGTATAAAGCAGATACTTCCTCGAGTGATGTGAGCTCGGATGATTCGGTGGATGTAGGAGCCGAGATCAAGGAGCTCCACGAGTCGCTACAAACCCATTGGAAGCAAGAGGAGCTTCAGAGACGGGCCGCTGAGAGGCGAGTTGTGGAGCTAGAGGAAGAAGTTTCCGGGCTCAAAAGTCGCCTGACAAAGTATCACTCAGTGAACGAGGCCTTCTTGGAGAAGGAAAAGGGCGAACACGTTGCACTCACTCCCTTATACCAAGAGAGGGTGGACCTGAGGAGAGCTAAGAGAGTGTTAACCACAGATAAATATGAGATAGAAGTGGTCAAGACGAAAATTCGTGAATTTGTAGCTGTGAGTCAGCTCAGGGGAAGCGTAAAGGGGGAACAAGCTGAAAGTCAGTTGTCCCTGAACCCTGAGCTGGTTGATCGTATGGAAACCACTGGTGAGACCGAAACGTCTTGGTACAAGTGCCTCATAGATGTACCCGAGGATTTGAGGGAAGAATGCACCAGTGAGTCCGTGCATGAGGAGTTTAAGAAGGCCGTGGGAGCCTGTAAGGTGTACTTGACCTCAGAAGCTAAACAGCTGGTGGTCCTGTCCACGACTGAAGTCACAGTGAAGAGGGTGGCTATCCTAAGTGACATGCACTGGCGATGTATTCGCACGAAGCGATTTCTCCGGTTGAAGACGGAACAAGCCGTTAGACAACTGGAGTTGATGAGGAAAGCTCACAGTATGCGTGAAGAGGTCATCCGGGTGCCTCATGTTCTGGTGAGGAAGCTCGTTGGGAGAAATGGTCGAGCCATGCAGATGATGGTCAAAAAGTCTGGTGTGGGGAAAGTAAGCAGTCCACGTGATCGTCAGGACTGGATACCAGACGAAGACGGCATGATATCATTCTCCGCTGTAGGAACAGAAGAAAGCCTGGGATATATGCACATGCTGTTGGAGTACCGAGTGACCTACCTGCAAGAGGTAGAACAGTTGAATCTCGCTAGACTGCGAGTGGATAGACAGCATCATCTGAGTAGCAGAAGATGGCAGCCATCTAGAAATTATGAGACCAGACAGAGAAAGGGCCCCCTAAATAACAGAACAGCTATAGCTGGAGTTAGGGACCTTTCAAGATGTCCTGAGAGTAGTGGACGTGGGTTTAGAGGTAGTGAGACCTCCAGTAACTCAGGTTTGAGCAGCCCATACAAACGACCCAATAGAGGACGGGACATTACGGAGTTGAACCGGACCTTAGATACCAGGGCATGTGAGTCACACCGCTGTATGACTGACCGCTGGGAGCGGGGGAGACCTGACCATATGATGACTAGTGCTGCCTTACAATATATATCTGTAGCTTTGTCGCCATAAAAAGATGGGGGCTCGGACACATTTCTTGCACTTGGGCCCCAAGCAGTTAATGTCCCCCCCTACTTTTTTCAACCTATGTAACTATGTAGAATGCACATTAGGAAAACGCTTGAAATGCAATTTCCAATAATATTATTTTACAAGTAATTTCCTCTTTTTTTTTTCTTTGTAAAGTGCTAGTTATAAACCCTGACTCTGGATCTAGAAAGTGCAAAACACTCATGACAAACTTGCACATTTAATTTGTAATCTGTATTTCTTATGGTGCCTAAGGGAAGCCATAATGATAAGGCCCCTGCTTGGTAACAAGTGCAGTTATCTGCCTCTGTAACAAAAGCAAATTACCAATGATGAAAGGGTTAATACTTGTGCCCTGCATCAGTAATAGACACTGTAGTCACCATGACAACTGTTATGAGGTCATAAACAAGTGTCATAAAGAAGATTCCATAAAAGAATGCCGCGCTACCACGATCAGTGCCATTACTGATGCGCCTGAGGACCTTGAGCTTGACCATCCCACGTAATGTGCCGACCTTGGTGTAATTTGGAGGTTCTAGCAGGGAAAGGGGTTGTCTGCTTTAGACACCCCTAGGGCATGGGAAGGTAACAAAGGGGGGTCCCTAGACCAGGATCCCCTTCTGTTACCCTCTATATAGAGCAGCTCTCCTTTGGGAGTTCATGGACTGATCTATGACTTTAATGGGTGATAAATTTGGAGGGATTATTTATCCTATTAGGGATTAGGCATAACGAACTGTAAACAAATGTCCAATTTTTTGAGAGGCGGACCTGGATGTGTAAGGGAGAAATTATACATCCACCTGGCCAATCAGAGCAATCAAATTCGCTCCATGAATCAATGTGGTGACAGATATCGCAGCCAGATCTCTCCCACATCCGGTTTATCACATTTATAGTCTGTATTCATGTTGTTCTCTATAAATCTGGTAAAATGTACAAATTGTAAAATTCTGCAGTTACATCTGTTATATATTGGCACTAACTCTCTAAGCCCAAGGGATGGGCAGCCCTCCAGCCATGGTTCCTTAGAGGTTTCCTCCACAGGGGGTTTTCCTCTCCTGAGTGCTGGGGGGTGACTCTTCGTGAGTCGGGGGTTGTGCTATTTTTGGTGTCATGTAAATTTAAATAAAATTTTGACCATTTGACACCTAATTACAATGCTTTGTGTATTTATTTTGTGTGCTTCTGTCTGATTAACTTTGTTTGGGGGTCGGGGTCTATCACATACGGCTGGACGTCTGCCAGCTGCACAGAACCCAGTAAGCACATTTTTCCCCAGGGGTCGCCCCTGCTCTGATGATGATGGTAAAGAGGAGACAAACATTACAGCACAACTCCTGGACGCATGCTCTCATCATTGGATAAAAGAATTGTATTAGAGCAGTATAAGCAGATTACTCATCTATTCCTGTAATTTCTGTAGTCTTCAATGGATGGAGGAGCAAGATGGTCTATAGGAACAGAGGCTACACAGAATCTTCTTTATCCTGATAGGTGATGGTTCGGTGTCATGTAAATTTAAATAAAGTTGAGAACGTTTGACACCTAATTGCAATGCTTCATGTATTTATTTTGTATACTTCTGTCTGATTCATTTTGTTTGGGAGTCGGGCTCCATCACATATCACTGAGTGATACGTCTGACATCTGCCGGCCGCAGTTTAGCCCCAGGGGTTGCCCCTGCTCTGGGGAGTATGATGGAGCAGAGAAGATAAGCATTACAGCACAGCACCTGCAAGTGAGCGCTCATCCTCAGAATAAGGACTTATATTACAGTATTACAAGCAGCTTCCTCTCCTCATTCACACAGTGAGTATTTTGGGCAGTAATTTACATTAGTATTTGTAAGCTAAAAACCAGAGAGGAACAAACACAGAGAAAAATAATAACTGAATCACTCTCACCTCTTCTGTGTTCTGGATCCACTTCTGGCGTCTGTTAACAAATACTGATGCAAAATATCGCCATGTAAAAGGGCCCTAAATCCTTACTGACTGATTTGACAATTCTTTAGAAAAAAACAATATATGCCTGACCATGCATTTAATCCATCCTGCTGCTCATATCTTCTGGGCTCAGACCCACAATGCCGTGACTCTCGGCCAGTGTACATAAGGAGAAAGTGGGAAAAGTCTCCAATAAAAAATAATTCTCACTTTATTGGTGCAAAATATTAAAATATATAAAAGTCCATGATAGCGGAGATGCAATCTCGACGCGTTTCTGGCTTACGCCCTTAGTCAGTGATCCTGTTGTCATGACAATCCGCGCCTCCAGGTATCCCAGTGACGGTGGCCTGCTTAGACCGAGCTAGGAGCATGGTCTCAGAGGCTTCTATCAATGTAACACTGCCAGGTATAATTCATTGCAATGCTGGTGCATTGCAATGCTTTATAACAGCGATTATACTAATAAAAGCTAGTCCCATAGAGGGACTAAATGAAAAAGTAAAAAAAAGAATGTGAAAAAATATTTAAAAAAAAAAACTAATCAAAAAATAAACAGGAAAAAATGAAAATAATGTTATATCAATAAATGGGTATATTCATATGAAAACTAAAATAAACCAAAAAGGTCCACATATTTGTTATCATCACATCCACGGCCTATAAAACGGTCACACTAGTTAACGCCTTCAGTGAACACTGTAAAAAAAAAACTATTCTTTTTCATCTTACCGCCAAACAAAGAGTGGAACAAAACACGATCAAAAAGTCGAATGGAAATAAAAATGGTTTAGCTAAAAACTAGTGACGAGCGAGCACTAAAATGCTCGGGTGCTCGTTGCTCGAGTCGAGCAAATTGGAATACTCGGGTGCTCGGTCCAAGTAACGAGCCCAATGTAAGTCTATGGGAAACTCGAGCATTTTTCCGGCCCCTCTCCCCCCCCCCCCCCCGTCGGTCTGCAGAGGGCCTAAAAATTGCCCAAATCGATGGGAACAGTACTCAAACGACATGGGAACAGCATGGGGAAGACTCCTGGAAGCATCTCTGACTCCCAGGTCAATGATGTCAACAATGTTGTCAGAGGTATTACGCTACTTTTACGGACTCACAATAAAACATACAAAAACGAAACCAAAATGGATTTTCCTGGGAAATATGTTAAGGAACATCCTTTCCAGCGTAATGACTTGTATATAAGGCAAAATAAATAACCAAAAATAAAAATGCTCCTTCACACCTTGGGCTATGTTCACACACAGCATTTTTGATGCATTTTTGCACTTTTGCATTGCTTTCAACCATGACAAATACATTCACCGGGAAATGGCATTTTAACATTTTACAACCTTATCTGGCTATGTGGTGTATGAAACATCATCAGACACATCCTGTTTCATTTATGAAGGAGGGATTGTGAAAGTCACAAACACTATTTTTACTGCCTTACTATTCTTAAAGGGCCAGCAGTCGGCTATGCTTTGTTGTTCCCATTATTAAAGCGTGGGTCTCCTATACTGTTATTGCATATGCAGTGACTGCAAGGGCAGCCAAAAATTTGGACGCAACCCAATACCCCTTTGAAGAGACATACAGGAGGGTCTCAGTAAAAAAAATGTTCCCATTATAAAGGAGTGGGTCTCCTATAGTGCTAATGCCCATGCTGTGACTGCAAGGGCTGCCAAAATTTGGGAAAAACCCCACCAACAATTTAAAGACACATAGAGCTGGGCCACAGTAATGACATGTTCCCATTAGAAAGGATAAGGATCTGCTATACAGTTATAGGGTATGCAGTGAGTCCAACAGCTGCTAAAATTTAGGAAAAACCGCACTAACAATTTAAAGACACATAGAGCTGGGCACAGTAACGACATGTTCCATAAGAAAGGAGAGGGTCTCCTATCCAGTTATAGGGTATGCAGTGAGTCCAACGGCTGCCAAAATTTAGGAAAAACCCTATTAACAATTTAAAGACATATGGAGCTGGGCTACAGTAATGAGTACGACATGTTCCCATTAAAAAGGAGTGGGTCCAATACTATTTGCCTATGCAGTGAATGCAACAGCTGCCAAAAATTACGAGGCACTCCAATGCCCCTTGCAAGAGATGCAGAGGTTGGAGGGCCTCCTGAAAACAATGTCCCCATGATAAAGAAGTGGGTCTCCCATACTGTTTGCCTATGCAGTGAATGCCGCACCTTCCAAAAATGTGGATGAACTCCAGTGTCCCTTTGTAAGAGACATAGAGGTTGGAGGGCCTCCTGAAAACAATGTTCCCATTATTAGGAAGTGGGTCTCCCATACTGTTTGCCTATGCAGTGAATGCAACGGCTGCCAAAAATTTGGAGGCACTCCAATGCCCCTTGCAAGAGACGTAGAGGTCGGAGGGCCTCCTGAAAACAATGTTCCCATAATTAGGAAGTAGGTCTCCCATACCGTTTGCCTATGCAGTGAATGCAACGTCTGCCAAAAATTTGGATATGGTAGACATGGTAGTGATATGGAGGAGAATGTGAAGGATGAGGAGAAGGAGGAGGACAAGAGCAAATAGACAAAATCAGGAAGCGTTTACCCATGTCTGGGTGTGAAGACAGAGGTGCATGGGAATACAGTTAGACCCCCCAAAAAAAAAGATACTGTATTTGAGTTTATGTTACGCTGCTATCATTCAGTGGTGTTGAGAAGTCTGGCCCAAACCAGCCTTTGATCATTTTTATAAGAGTCAGCCTGTCAGCATTTTCAGTTGACAGCGGCAGGGCAGGCCAGGACCTCCAAGCCAGTTCATGCCACGTGTCCAGCTTGGATACCCAATAATTATAAGGCACAGAGGAATCAAGGACTACATTGGCACAGTCGGCAAGGTACTCCCTCACCATCTTCCGAAACTTTTCCCTCTTTGGGAGAGTACCCCGCGCCTCAGGACCTGTGAGATGGGAGGGTCTGGGAAAACTGTCCCAGAACTTTGACAGTGTTCCCCTGCCTCTGCTGGATTGAATTTGTGTCTCTCTCGCTTGTACTCCTTGGTTGTCCAACGAACTGTGACCTCTGCCGCCAGCGTTTTCAGATGGGAATTTTTTTAATAATTCCGCAACAAGAGCCTTCTCGTACTGCACCATTTTATTAGGCCTGTCCTGCAAGGGAATAAGAGACAGAAAGTTCTCCTTGTAGCGTGGGTCTAGAAGTGTCACCAACCAGTAAGGACTGTCACTCAAAATTTGGACAACGCAAGGATCACGGGAAAGGCAGCGTAGCATAAACTCAGCCATGTGTGCCAGATTGCTAACAGGCAAGACTTCCGTGTCCTCACCAAGAGGACGACTGACCATGCTCTCCTCCTCATCCTCCTCCTCTGCCCTGTCCTCAGGCCATTCAAGCTGAACAGACGGTTTGACAGTTGTGCAGGTAGTACCATCTATAGCGCAGGAAACTAGCTCCTGTTCTTCCTCCTCCTCCTCCTCTTCCTCATTGTCACCCAATCCACGTTGGGATGAGATGAGGTTGGGCTGTATGGAATCACCCTGTATGGTTCCTTGCTCCATCTCATCGTGCTCTGCCTGCAATGCATCCTCTTTAATTGTGAGCAGAGAACGTTTCAGAAGACAGAGAATCGGGATGGTGACGCTAATTATGGCGTCATCGCCGCTCACCATCTTGGTGGAGTCCTCAAAGTTTTGGAGGATGGTACATATGTCTGACATCCATGTCCACTCCTGAGGTCTTATGTGTGGAGTCTGAACTGAATACCAACGGCCTTGTTGATGCTGGTAGTCAACAACTGCCCTCGTCTGTTCACAAATACTTCCCAACATCTGCAATGTAGAGTTCCAACATGTGGGGACATCACAGATCAGTAGGTAAGCTGGAAGCTGCAAACACTGCTGAAGTACGGCAAGGGCGGCGGAAGCTGTAGCTGACTTTCTAAAACTGGCACATGGGCGACGCATTTTAAAAAGCAGATCCGGCATATTTGGGTAAGTTTTGAGAAACCGCTGAACCACGAGATTAAGCACATAGGCCAAGCATGGTACGTGTGTGAGCTCGCCTCGCCTCAGAGCTGCCACCAGGTTCCGACCATTGTCACACACGACCATGCCTGGCTGTAGGGCCAGCGGTGTCAGCCACAGATCTGCCTGCTCTTTTAGAGCTGTCCAAAACTCTTCAGCGTTGTGCGGTTTGTCACCTAAGCATATCAGCTTCAGCACAGTCTGTTGCTGCTTGGCCGAGGCAGTACTGCAGTGCTTCCAGCTTCCGACTGATATGGTCATTTCGGAGATGGAGGCTGAAGAGGAGGAGGATGAGGTGGTGCAGGAGCTGTAGAATGTGGGGGCAACCCTGATTGACCCAGGGCCCGCAATCCTCGGCGTCGGGAAGATGTGTTCCATCCAAAGGGCCAACTGGGTCCCGGCTTCCACTATATTAACCCAGTGTACTCTCAGCGAGATGTACCATCCCTGCCCACAAGCACTTGTCCAAGTTTTCGTGGTTAGGGGAACTTTCCCAGTAACTGAGTTGCTGAGGGCACGGCTAATGTTGTGGGACACATGCTCATGTAATGCAGGGACGGCACACCAGGAGAAATAGCGGCGGCTGGGGACCGAGTACCAAGGGACGGCCGCCACCATCAGGTTGTGGAAAGCTTCCATCTCCATGAGCCTAAAAGGCAACATTTCTAAAGTAAGCATTCGTGAAATGTGTGAATTTAGCTGTATGGCCTATGGGGCGTACGCTGCGTATTTGTGCTTGTATTCCATGGACTGGGGTAGGGACAACTGAACGCTGCGCTGGGAAGGAAGTGGACATGCTTGCTGATGGTACTAGTTGAGAGTGTGTACCTACACGTGCAGGACGGGAGGCATCATCGCATGCGTCATGGACAGGGGATTGGCGTGCACGCACAACAGCGGAAGAAGCAGTGGTGTCACCCGCAGACACTGTTTCTGGACCCTGGG
This sequence comes from Phyllobates terribilis, assembly GCF_046119375.1. Classification (NCBI taxonomy): domain Eukaryota; kingdom Metazoa; phylum Chordata; class Amphibia; order Anura; family Dendrobatidae; genus Phyllobates; species Phyllobates terribilis. Next base: position 3,052,783 of record NW_027362812.1, read on the forward strand.
GTTCGGCCTTAGTCGTGTGCTTTGCTGTCATGTGCCTGATCATGCTGGTGGTGGTCAGGCTGCTAGTTTTGCTACCCCTGTTGATGCTAGCCTGGCAGGTGGTGCAAATGGTCTTTTTGGAGTTATCTGCAGAGTCTTTAAAAAACAACCAAACTCAGGAAGACCTAACAGTTGTACTGGCAACTTCCGTCATGCTGGCGTTACGAGGAGTTCTCTCCCGCCTTGTGTCTGCGGCCACCACACTGCTTCTTTCTGCCTGTTGCGGTGCTACTCCTCCCTCCCCCCTGTGTGCTGCTGTCCTCGCTCTGTATGTCCCCCTGCCAGATTGGGTCAGTTACTATATCATCAACCACCTCGTCTTCCACTTCCGCACCCTGGTCCTCCTCCTGACTTTCTGGCAATTGTGTTTCATCATCATCATCATCATCCACCTCTTGCGACAGTAATTGCACTTTCCCACCATTGCCTGTGTTTGAACGTGGCTGCTCCAATATTTGGGTATCACTACACCCGTTCTCCTCTTGACTCGCTTGAAGCTGGCCAAGTTATAGGCCCCAATCTGAAAATGGAAAAGTGAACAACTCTTCTGAGTGTCCAAGTGTGGGATCCATTCGGCATGGAGGAAGGAAGGAGGATCAGCATGAGGAATATGCGTTCCAGACTCACGGCTACTGAGACTTGACTGTGTGGAAGACTGGATGGTGGTGGTGGCAAAGTGACTGGAAGCATTATCTGCTATTCAACCAACAACCTTTTGACACTGCTCTGGGTTCAATAGTGGTGTACTGAGGTCCCTTAGAAATTGGGACAGGAAGGTGGAGCGACAAGATGTGGGTGTTTGTTGTGGCACAATTTCAGCTTCCCACGGCCACGTCCTCGGCCTGTGCATGCACCATCACTATCACGTCCACTTCCCCGTCCCTTGCCACGCACCTTGCCCATTTTAAATGGAGGACAATATTTTCCACGTTCACGAGAAATGGCTGATTTAGAAACGCAGTTATATGTGATACGTCTGATAAAGAACCACGGTTTTAAATAGCAGGCCTGTAATTTACTAATATTATTCTACACAGAGACCTAGTGTGAATAGCTTGACCAACACACTGCAATGAAATGAAAATGGAAGAAATGGCTGATTTTGGAACACTGTTATAGATGATATGTCTGACAGAAAACCACAGTTTTAAATAGTAGGCCTGTAATTTACTAATATTATTCTACACAGAGACCTAGTGTGAATAGCTTGACCGACATACTGCAATGAAATAAAAATGGAAGAAATGGCTGATTTTGGAACACTGTTATAGATGATATGTCTGACAGAAAACCACGGTTTTAAATAGCAGGCCTGTAATTTACTAATACTATTCTTCACAGACACCTACTGTGAATATCTTGACCGAAACACTGCAACAGAATGGAAAAGGAGGCCGATATTTTCCATGTTCAGTTCAAATTTCTGGATTTTTATCGCTGAAATATGGAACAGATCTGGCTGTATTCTGCAGTGCTTATAAGCAAATGGAGCAGAAAAATAGTGTACTCTGGATTGCTTTTTAAGCAAATAACCAGGATTAAGATAAAAAAAAAAATTGCCCTGGCCCCTGATATCTGGGGCAATGTCTACAAATATCTGTAATTATTACAGCAGCAGCAGACAGGACGTTCAATGGACCCTCTTGCGCTATATGCTCTGCAGTCTGCCACATACACTGCCTGCCTGCCTAACGCCTGCCTAGCACTGATTATATGCAGCTGGATTAGTCCTCAGAAGGACTGTTAGTTTAGATGGATATATAGAGTACAGACCAAAAGTTTGGACACACTTTCTCATTTAAAGATTTTTCTGTATTTTCAGGACTATGAAAATTGTACATTCACAGCGAAGGCATCAAAGCTATGAATTAACACATGTGGAATTATATACTTAACAAAAAAGTGTGAAACAACTGAAAATATGTCATATTCTAGGTTCTTCAAAGTAGCCATCTTTTGCTTTGATGACTGCTCCAGGTAACATCTATCAGCCATCACCATTCATACTTACCTCTTCCTGTTCTGACGCATATAAAATGGGACACATTTCCCATGTGCATACACCGGCACACTGACTGTTAGTTATGCCACATGGACGCACCCTGGTGATACTCCTGGATTCAAATAAGTAAGTTGCACAGCTATATACTCAGTTTGATACTCTCTGATACGCACTCTGAGGACTCCAGTTTCTTTTTACCTTTGGGGCATATTTATGACTTTTCATATATTTCACTATTTCTCCAAGTATTCTACCTCCTGCTTTGTTCTGAAATGAATACCTTTGGAATTCTTTGCCAGTTTCCCTTTTTTTGATTATATGGCATTGGATGATTTCTTACTGATTATTTTTATATTATAGGCACAATTTGCGCTTCAATATGACCGCCTATGCTTAAAATAAGTGACCCACTACTTGGCAACCTTGCATATGAGCTTTATGTATGTTTGGAAAAATATATATGTATGTAATATGTATGGCTCTATTATTTGTGTGACCATATTAAATGTAGTATTCATATTTTTCATTGCCACAGATAACCTTAATAAAGGCAATTAGCCGAAACAAAACGTTCCGGTGGTTATTATCTTGTTACAGTCACTCTTTGGAATTAAAAAAAAAATTCTTGAAATGATATACAGTTGTTTTTTCACTTATTAGTGCCGGAGGTTTAGTTAAGATATTAATGGACTATTTTCCTCCTGAGCACAAAATTTTTTTTTTAAACAGTGTGAACCCTTATTGCTCTTCTGATATCCTTTGACTTAAACCAGGGATGCCAAACTCAAACTCAGAGGGCAAAAATGAAAAACTTGGACAAAATCGCGGGTCAACTGGCATACAGTATAATGGGCCCCACATAGTCCTCCATACAGAATAATGGACCCCATATAGTCCTCCATACAGAATGGGCCCCACATAGTCCTCCATACAGAATAATGGACCCCATATAGTCCTTCATACAGAATAATGGGCACCACATATTCCTCCATACAGAATTTTTATGGCTTGCTTTCAAAAAATGCTTTATTTTTGCCACTCTTCCATAAAGACCAGATTTCTGGACTAGTAGTTGTCCTGTGGACAGATTCTCCCACCTGAGCTGTGGATTTGCAGCTCCTCCAGAGTGACCATGGGCCTCTTGGCTGCTTCTCTAATTAGTGCTCTCCATACAAGGACTGTCAGTTTAGGTGGACGGCCATGTCTTGGTAGGTTTGCAGTTGTACCATACTACTTACGTTTTTTTTATTATCGATTGAACTGTGCTCCGTGAGTTGTTCAGAGCTTGGGCTATTTTTTTTTATAACCTAACCCTGCTTTACTCTTCTCCATAGCTTTATCTCTGACCTGCCCGGTGTATTCCTTAGTTTTCATGATGCTGTTTGATTCCTAATGTTCTCAAATAAACCTCTGAGATCTTCACAGAACAGCTGTAGTTATACTGACAATAAATTGTAAGCAGGTGGACTCAGTTTACTCATTATGTGACTTCATTGGTCACTCAGGATTTTATTTAGGGGTAGTAAACTACAGGGGGCTGAATACAAATGTGGCGACCTGCTGTGCATTGGTGCCACAGATCCTAGAGGGGTGCATGAACAGATTCCTCCACAAGAGGCCCTCATAGCATACACACACCTCCACCTTCCACCTCAGACCACCAGAGGGAGCCCGTTAGGGATATAAAAAGGCAAGGTGGAGCTAGGCAGTCAGTCTGGAGAACAGTTTCCTCTGGGACAGAGCTAGTTCCAGTCTGTGAGGATCCAGTCTGTAGAAGGAAGCCTGTTTAGAGGAGCTCCTGCAGTAGCCATCCTGCAGTGGAGCACAGTCCAGACTCATTGAGCTCAGGTAGTGAGCCCAAGGCGTGCCGACGCCATAAGAGCGGTGAAGAGTAGCGAGGCCCACTGCCAGTTTGAAGCCTAGTGAGGGCCCTGAGCAGGCCGAAGGCAAGTGGAGTAAGCGAGCTACATAGGGGGCAGAGGAGCTTAACCAGCTCACCCCACAAGCATTTACCAGACACCGGGTCCATGTCTGCAAGGATCTCTAGGACAAGCAGAAACAACTGGGATCCCTGGCGAACTACATGTCCCAGGAATACCAAAAGCTGACCGTAAAACCAGGGTCAGGAGTCACTGAGGCCCAAGAAACCAGGGAGTGTGAACTCCAACAGAAGGCCCTACCACCAGGTCAGCAGGTGCAAGACAGAGACCAAGTTAGGCCTAGCTTCAGGCAGGTCATAAACTTACTAGGAAAAGGCAAGAAACAGGAGGCTCCACACCCGCTCACTGGGGAGAGTCCTGAAATGCACCCTTCACCCTACAGTACCCCGGATCGTGCCTGAAAACACCACCAGTAAAGGTACTGAAGTGAACTGTCGTGTGTGTGCCTATTGTAGCATCGGCGTCTCTGCCCCGTACTAGGCAGAGACGCCGTCCCTCTCACCTCCCCGCTCCTGGCGCGGCGTCCTCCAGCGCTTCTCTCCCCGCTGCTTCCGGCACGCGCTCCTTCCCCGGCAGTGTGCTTAGGGCGCGCGCGCGCGCGCTCCCCCTCTCTTAAAGGGACCGCGCGCACCGTCCTAAGGAGTCCCCGGCCAATTGCCGGAGGACCTCCCATATTTAAGGCACCTCCTCCAAAATGGAGGTGCCCGAGCAATGTTGTTGCAAAGCCTTCACTCTGCTTCAGCCCTCAGGTCCCGTTACCAGTTACCAGCCAGTCACTTGCCAGATTCCTGCTTGTTACCTGCCAGTCACCTGCCGGATTCCTGCCTGTTACCTGCCAGTTACCTGCCAGATTCCTGCTTGATACCTGCCTGATATCCGTTTACCTGCTTGCAAGCCTGCGGTCCGACGGTCTGCTTTCCGACACCTGTCAGTCTGTCTATGGACCAGCCTGCCCGCTCACCTGGGAGCGCTCATCTGCTACCTGCCTGCTAGCCTACCTGGAGGCTCCACCATCACTTGCCGTGACCACCTGCCTGTCCAGAGACTCTTGCCTGCTCACCTGGGAGCGCTCACCTGCTACCTGTCTGCTAGCCTACCTGGAGGCTCTGCCGTCACTTGCCGTGACCACCTTCCCGTCCAGAGACTCTCGCCTGCTCACCTGGGAGCGCTCACCAGCCACCTGCCTGCTGTCCTTCTACCCAGAGACTGTCCCTGTCACTAGCCGTGAGTACCCGTCCTTTTACCCAGAGACTGTCCCTGTCACTTGCCGTGACTACCTGCCCCTCTACCCAGAGACTGTCCCTGTCACTTGCCGTGACTACCTGCCCCTCTACCCAGAGACTGTCCCTGTCACTTGCCGTGACTACCTGCCCGTCTTCCCTGGGAGCCACCCGCTTCCTTACAAGGACTGCCCCCTTGTATAGTTGCACAGAGGTTCCACCTCCCAGACCCGTTACAGTTTGCTCGGGCCATGGAACCCGGTGGCCCCCAGATCTCCGATCTGCACCAGGAACTCTTACGTCAGAAAACTCAGCAGGAGGTGGTACTGTCCTATCTACGGTCCGTTAACTCTCGTCTAGGCGCATTGTGTGACTTGTCTATGTCTACCTCTGGTCCAGCCATGCCCATTCCTGCGGTACCGCAATCCAGTCCCTTCATGGTACCCGACTATGGACCTCGGCTTCTGGCACCTCCACGCTTTGCCGGCGAACCTACTTTAGCTCGGGGTTTCATAAACCAGTGCACACTGCACTTTGAGCTATTGGCATACCAGTTCATCTCCGACCGGGCCAAGGTGGCCTTCATCATGTCCCATCTTACTTGGGAGGCACTGGCATGGCTAAATCCCCTGTGGGAGAGAGGGGATCCCCTGGTGTCCGACCTGCCGTCTTTCCTCGCTGCTTTCCGGAAAGTCTTCGATGAACCAGGACGGAAAACTTCTTCTGCCTCCTCACTGCTACGTCTCCGCCAAGGGAGTCTCACCGTGGGCCAATATGCCATACGGTTCCGCACCCTCGCTTCTGAGCTTGCCTGGGAAAATGAGGCTCTGGTGTCCGTCTTCTGGGAGGGTCTTTCCGGTCAGATTAAGGACGAGTTAGCTGGTCGGGACATTCCTACCACTCTGGATGACCTGGTGTCACTAGCTACCCGGATTGGCATCCGGTTCCAAGAACGTGCCAAAGAGACTACCTGGGAGAAAGACTTTTCTTGCTCTGCTCCTACTTCCCTGAGACCTGTCTCTCAATCAGTCACTCCGCGGGCGCCCTCGCCTGAACCTATGCAGATCGACCAGACCAAGATGGTCAAATCTCGCCAAGAATCTCGCCGAGCCGAGGGAAGCTGTTTCTATTGTGGCAGTATGGAGCACTTCATCCGTTCCTGCCCGGAGAAGCCGGGAAACGCCAGTGTCTAGGACCACTCGGAGAGGTCATCCTAGACAAAAGTAAGCCCTCTCCGTCTCTGACTTTACCGGTCTCTATTGCTTGGGGAGAAAACCGTCACTTTGAACTTGCCCACCTGGATTCTAGAGCTGCTAGAAACCTCATCTCCCAGTCTCTGGTAGAGAGATACCGTATTCCCACCAAGTCCCTAGCTGAACCATTATCAGTCGCCTCCGTGGATGGAAGACTTCTCTCGGAGACCATCCTGCTCGTCACTGAACCCATAACCCTGCAGGTGGGAATGCTGCACTCTGAGGAAATCTCATTCCATGTGTTGTCCGGACTTTCTCACTCCCTGTTGCTAGGTCTACCTTGGCTCCAGACACACGAACCCGTATTGAACTGGCGATCCGGTGAAGTACTCCGATGGGGTCCAGACTGCCATAGGACCTGCCTGGTTCCGGTCCGCCCAGTTCGCCCTCCGCCTACTCCAGCTAATTTACCAGGTCTCCCGGCTCCTTACTGGCCCTATGCGGACGTCTTCGGTAAGAAGGAAGCAGAGACGTTGCCACCCCATAGGCCATATGACTGCCCGATCGACCTGGTACCTGGCACCACTCCTCCCCGTGGGCGTATCTACCCGTTGTCTGCAGCCGAGACCCGGGCCATGTCTGAGTACATTGAAGAGAATCTGGCTAGGGGATTTATCCGGAAATCTACCTCCCCGGCTTGAGCCGGATTCTTCTTTGTCAAAAAGAAAGACAGCTCGCTACGCCCCTGTATTGACTATAGAGGACTCAATCAGATCACGGTTAAAAATAAATACCCCCTTCCGCTCATCTCTGAGTTATTTGATCGTCTTAAAGGCGCCAGGATCTTCTCCAAGCTGGATCTACGTGGAGCGTATAACCTGGTCCGTATCCGTCAGGGAGACGAGTGGAAAACAGCATTTAATACCCGGGACGGACACTATGAGTACCGTGTGATGCCCTTCGGTCTCTGCAATGCTCCCGCCATCTTCCAAGAACTGGTCAACGACATCTTCCGTGACCTTCATTACTCCTGCGTGGTGGTATACCTGGACGACATCTTGGTCTTCTCTCCGGATCTTCCCACACACCGGAGGGATGTTCGTCAGGTCCTGCTTAGGCTCAGGCAGAACCACCTCTATGCTAAATACGAGAAGTGCCTTTTTGAGCAGACCTCTCTTCCTTTCCTGGGCTATGTTATCTCCCAGACAGGCTTGCGAATGGATCCCGAGAAGCTCTCTGCTGTCCTAAAGTGGCCCCGTCCAGAGGGCTTGAAGGCGATACAGCGATTCCTGGGCTTTGCTAATTACTATCGTCTCTTCATTCCTCACTTCTCGTCACGGACTGCGCCCATATCTGCGCTCACCCGTAAGGGAGCAAATCCCAAGGTATGGTCATCCGAAGCTGAGGAGGCCTTCCTTTCCCTGAAACAAGCCTTCTCCTCTGCCCCTGTGCTGCACCGTCCGGACTGCAACAAACAGTTCTACCTGGAGGTTGATGCCTCCTCCTCTGGAGCCGGAGCGGTGCTCACCCAGAAGTCTTCCTCCGGGAGAATGGTAACCTGCGGCTTTTTCTCTAAAATCTTCTCCTCCTCTAAGCGCAATTACTCCATAGGAGACCGAGAACTGCTTGCCGTTAAATTGGCGCTGGAGGAGTGGCGTTACCTGCTTGAAGGGACCCTATACCCGGTGATCATCTATACGGATCACAAGAACCTGGCATATCTCCAAAATGCCCAGAGACTTAATCCACGTCAAGCCCGGTGGTCTTTGTTCTTTGCCCGCTTCGATTTCATCCTTCATTTCCGCCCGGCGGAGAAAAATGTCAAAGCTGATGCCTTGTCCCGATCCTTCCTGTCCTCCGACCAAGAGGAGGAGCCTATGCACATTATCGACTCCTCCAAGGTGATGAATGTGGCCCCCTTGGATTTGACTCGTCTTCCACCTGGCAAGACATTCGTGGCGCCTCCAGACCGTGAGAGGGTTCTTCGCTGGGGTCATTCTTCTAAACTAGCTGGCCATGCCGGCCAAAAGAAGACCTTCCTACTCATTTCCCGGCATTACTGGTGGTCTACCCTGCGTAAGGATGTGGTAGACTTCGTCTCTGCCTGTTCATCTTGTGGCCGCAACAAAATTCCCAGACACTTACCGGCTGGTCATCTCCTGCCGCTTCCCATACCTGTTGCCCCGTGGCAACACATCGCTATGGACTTCATTACCGATCTTCCTGTCTCTGCCGGGTGTACTGTCATTTGGGTGGTCACGGACCGCTTCTCTAAAATGGCCCACTTCATTCCCCTGCCTGGTCTTCCGTCTGCACCTGAGCTGGCTAAGGACTTTATTCGCCATATCTTCCGTCTCCATGGCCTACCCCTCCACATCGTGTCGGATCGAGGGGTTCAGTTTACCTCACACTTCTGGAGAGCCACATGTAAACTGCTGGACGTCACCCTGGACTTCTCCTCCGCTTACCACCCTCAGTCCAATGGTCAAGTGGAGCGGATCAATCAGATCCTTACCAGCTATCTCCGGCACTTTGTTAATGCCCACCATTCTGATTGGGTGGACCTCCTTCCTTGGGCCGAGTTCTCTTATAATAACCACGAGAGCGAATCCTCTTCCAAGTCCCCGTTCTTTATTGTCTATGGCCAGCACCTCCGGATTCCGCTCCCAGCCTCCGTTTCTGTGGACAACCCTGCTGCGGAGTCTCTTGTCAGCGAATTTTCTACTATTTGGGAGAGTACCAGGTCCGCTCTTCTTCTGTCCTCTGAGCGGATGAAGAGATATGCTGATAAGAGACGCCTGGATCCGCCTCAATTCTGTCCGGGAGACAAGGTTTGGCTCTCGTCCAAACATGTGCGGCTCAAAGTACCCTCCTTCAAGTTGGGCCCTCGATTCATCGGTCCCTTCGAAGTCCTCAGGCAAATTAACCCTGTGGCCTACAAATTAAAACTCCCGGCCACCCTACAGATTCCCAACTCCTTCCACGTATCTCTCCTCAAACCCGTTGTCTTTAACTCTTTTTCCAATAATCCAGGTGCCCCTCCTGCTCCGGTTTCCGCTGATGACGTCTTTGAGGTAGAGAGTATTCTGGCCTCCAAGAGGGTAAGAGGAAAGACCTTTTTTCTGGTAGATTGGAAGGGGTTTGGTCCTGAGGAGAGAACTTGGGAACCCAGGGAGAACATCAACGCCCCGCTTCTCCTTGAAAAATTTCTTTCTGGCCAAAAAAAGAGGGGGCCTAAAGGGGGGGGCACTGTAGCATCGGCGTCTCTGCCCCGTACTAGGAAGAGACGCCGTCCCTCTCACCTCCCCGCTCCTGGCGCGGCGTCCTCCAGCGCTTCTCTCCCCGCTGCTTCCGGCACGCGCTCCTTCCCCGGCAGTGTGCTTAGGGCTTGTGCGCTCCCCCTCTCTTAAAGGGACCGCGCGCGCCGTCCTAAGGAGTCCCCGGCCAATTGACGGAGGACCTCCCATATTTAAGGCAACTCCTCCAAAATGGAGGTGCCCGAGCAATGTTGTTGCAAAGCCTTCACTCTGCTTCAGCCCTCAGGTCCCGTTACCAGTTACCAGCCAGTCACCTGCCAGATTCCTGCTTGTTACCTGCCAGTCACCTGCCGGATTCCTGCCTGTTACCTGCCAGTTACCTGCCAGATTCCTGCTTGATACCTGCCTGATATCCGTTTACCTGCTTGCAAGCCTGCGGTCCGACGATCTGCTTTCCGACACCTGTCAGTCTGTCTATGGACCAGCCTGCCCGCTCACCTGGGAGCGCTCATCTGCTACCTGCCTGCTAGCCTACCTGGAGGCTCCACCGTCACTTGCCGTGACCACCTGCCTGTCCAGAGACTCTTGCCTGCTCACCTGGGAGCGCTCACCTGCTACCTGTCTGCTAGCCTACCTGGAGGCTCTGCCGTCACTTGCCGTGACCACCTTCCCGTCCAGAGACTCTCGCCTGCTCACCTGGGAGCGCTCACCAGCCACCTGCCTGCTGTCCTTCTACCCAGAGACTGTCCCTGTCACTAGCCGTGAGTACCCGTCCTTTTACCCAGAGACTGTCCCTGTCACTTGCCGTGACTACCTGCCCCTCTACCCAGAGACTGTCCCTGTCACTTGCCGTGACTACCTGCCCCTCTACCCAGAGACTGTCCCTGTCACTTGCCGTGATTACCTGCCCGTCTTCCCTGGGAGCCACCCGTTTCCTTACAAGGACTGCCCCCTTGTATAGTTGCACAGAGGTTCCACCTCCCAGACCCGTTACACCTATTCTTCCTTTGACCCGGCTGGGTCCCCTCTGTCCTGCATCCCTTCTCCTACGCTGCCCTGAGGCCCCGCTCCACCTGTGGGGAGCAGAACCAACTAAGCTGCCTGACCACCAGCCTCAGAGGACTGTAGCAGCTCTGGTGAGTCTCACCAGACACCACAGGTGGCGTCACGAACTTTCCCCTTTTCCCATACACCTTTCCCCCAATTCCTTGCTTTTTTTTTTAAGAGTGACCCCAGGGTACGGCCCTGGGAGCCGGCCATCTCGGCATCCCCCAAAACTAACAGCAAGGCCCGGGCGCCGAGTCCCCATCCCTTGGGCGCGTCATCTCTTCCTGGCATCACGAACGGGATCCCGTGCCCGCTGCAACGACGGAGTGTTGTGTTCGTTGCCACCGGGTACTGTGTGCCTTTAATCAAAAACTGTATATTTAACTGTGGCGAAGATTGCTGCCATTGTTGGGCCGCCGAGCGGAAAGAAGGGCGTAAACGTGGGAAACTGAGAGGTGTACCTGCTAAAGCGCGCGAAGCCCCGGACACGCCCCACGCCTCGACGTCAAACCAGGAAGCGCTAGGTCCTGGAAGGAGCGCCGTTGAACGCTCTGACGTAGGACGCAAGGTCCTGAAGAAGAACGTCACCTGCGGAGCTGCGGCCTACCGGAAGAAAAGAAGAGAAGGTAGGCCACGGTTAGCTAGGGGGGCGCCAGAATGTCCGAACAACAGCACAATGCCGGAATACCGGTTAACCGCCCTGATGCTCAACTTGCGCCCGACGCCGATCAGGCCGAAGCAGCCGCTCCACCAGCAGGGCCTGTAACCCCTGTCATACCCATGGCCCTACCGTACATCCCCGGAGCGAAGTGGCTCCTCCAGTACAGCGGCAAACCAGATACCCTATCTGGATTTAAGTGGAAAATATGCGGTATACTGGATATGTACTCTATGACAGGCAAGTGTAGCACCCCGAGGGCTCGGCTGCTACAGTGGTATAGCACCTCAATCCAGAGGTGTGATATTCCACTCCCGGGTAAGGATGGAGTGTGGACTAGGGCTCGTTAGGCTGCATGCACCACACACACCCCATTTCCGAGGGACAGCTCAACGGTGCTCCCACAGAAGTGCAGGCACGACAGCTTCTGTCCCTGGCTGGAGTGGGGAGGGGGAGGAAAAGCCAGTGGTGTAGGAGCAGATAGGGGTGGGTCTCTGGGCATAGGTAGGAGCCCATTGGTTGCTAGTCACCTGGGCTCGGGTGTTAGAAGGAGGTATATAAGGTGGGCACCATCTTAGAGTAGTCAGTTCAGTCCAGTCAGGAGGAGAAGTGACAGGGAGCAGAGCTGCTCCAGGGGCTCTGCTTCACGGGCAGGCCTTGTCAGGAGGCCGGAGCAAAAGAGAGAGAGGAGAAGGAACAGCAAAGGAAGTAAGAAAGGAAACAAGGAACTGGAACACAGAGAAAGGCCCAGAGACACGAAGGCAGAAGGAACCCCAAAGGCCCAGGAGATTGCGGGTGAAGGGTTGGCAGAGCAGGGTACCGGAACCCAAATTGGTGGAGGCAACAGATTCCTCAGCCAAAGACCGGAGGTTGTGACCACATCTTGGTGCGACCCCTCACTACATACACCAGAAAAGCATACCACATAGGGTCAGGGAAACCGGAGATAGGTTTCGCCAAGAGAAGGCCCGAGGGAGCTGGACAAAGGTGGGTCACTGGTGAGGACGGCCAGAGAAGGGAAGAGAAGGGAACCCTGTGCCACGCTCTGGAATTGCCTGGGAGTTGGTCGAGCCCCTTGCCTGGTGGACGCAGCACGGCTTGGGCAGTCATTCCCTGCAGAAGTGACTCGGATAACAACTGTGAGTAAAGCATTGGAAACTGCAACCACACGTCTGTGTTTCATCGCCGCACCAGCACCATTAGTGCTGGGACGCTCACACCATCACTCCCATCATCCACACTAGCTGCCCTGAGGCAATACTTCTCCCGTGGGGAGTTATCCCATACTTTGCTGCGCTTACAACATCAGCCTCAGCGGTCTGCAGCGCAGCGGCGGTCCCCACTGACCGCAATCCACGGGTGGCGTAGTCGGACATTTGTTATTACACTAAGACTGCCACTGAATTGACCACCCTGGGCACGGACCGGGTCATCGCCACGAGGACTACAAACCCCCAGCGATCCTGCTCCGGGTATCCCCTGCACAACACAGGCCCAGGGGGCGCGTCAACTTTGGCGTAGTCGGCAGGATTCAAACCAACCCGCCACCAACGGGTATTGCGTGCCTGAAGAAGATTGTACATGTACCTTGAAAAGAAGTTTCCCGCCATCCGGTGCCGATTCCCGCCATCAGACGCCATCTTGGACCGTTTCCCGCCATCTTCATCCGTTTTTCCCGCCCTGGCAGAGCGGACGCCATTATGTGCGCTCCAAAAGACAGCAGGAAGCCGCCTCCCAACGTGGGCCAGGTCCCAGAGTGGCGCCAAAGAAGGGGCCTGCCCCCAGCAACTATGAGTGCAGCAGTGGAAATGTCCATCAATGTGGGGGGGCTGCCCCTAAGGGTGATTGTCAGCAGATGCCCCCAAGACCACCGCTCATGGGGGCGGATAGGAAAGAAAACTGTGGGGCCGGGCGCGGCCTGGATCAGTCTGGACCTGCTGCACCCAGAGATGGAGGGAGCAGCGAACCCCACCAGCACCCTGGCCCGCAGCCTGCTGCAAGCTGAGCCACTCTGCAGCCTGACAAAGTTGCTGGCCCGCTGCCTAGACACCCGGACTGCGCATGTGCGGCGCTGGAAGACCTGAACAGAAGGATGGTCCGGGCGCAGCGGGATGTGTTTGCCGGGTGGAGAGAGGAGTTGGCCCGGCAGCACGAAGATGGCCGACAGAGGACCCCGCAAGGACCGAGTAGCGCGCTTGTCGCTGGGCGCGGAGAAGAGGGACCGGCGGTGGCAGATGACGCCGCGGAGGAGGCCGTCAAGACCAAGGCAGGTAACGGGGACGACACCACCCCAAGCCCTGAGGCCGCAAGCCTGCCCCCACCCTCCGTTGCAGGACCCGAAGCCCCGGGGACCGTACCTGAGACCACACCTCCACGGCCACCAGCTAGGCCTCAGGCAGGAAGCACCGTCGTCACGCCCCGCCCCGCGCTGTGCCCTCTGAACCCGGGCGCCGCTGCCTCACCAGCGCCCCCTGCTTTGGCGGTGTCATCCCCGGGCGCGGCAAAAGAGGAAGTACCACCGGCCTGGTCGCAAGGCTTGGTGAACCCGGGCGCCGCTGCCCCTCCAGCGCCCTCTTCCTCAACAGTGCCACCCCCAGGCCCAACCGGAAATTCCCCGACCTGGTCGCAAGGCCGAGTGCCCCCGGGCGCTGCTCCCTGACCGAGGCCCGTGGTGCCACCCTTGGGTGCAGACCTCTATGCGCAACATACCAGCCCGGACGGGCTGCCCTTCCAGTGGCCACCGGAGTTCGTCAACCCCCGTCTCCGGAGAGAACAACCCCTGAGCGAGCCTCTGATCCCTGCCCCGGAGCTCGCCAAAATCGCTCCACCCCCGCTGGAGGATGCCCAGTTTGCATGGGATCCCACCGGTGAGAGTCTCATGGGGTTCACCCAGGAGACCCGGGCAGAAGCAGCCTGTCGCCTGGATCCCTGCCGTCAGCAGCTGGCCACCTTTGAAAGGGAGCGGCGGCAGAGGCGTATCAGGGAGGAGCGACTCCAAGCCCGGAGCGCGGAGCAGAAGAGGAGAGCCCGTCAAGACCCCCACGCCATCCGCGGTCCCCGAGCCACCGGGACCGTAGTAAAGTTCCAGCTGGAGCACGGCTGGGGCTTCATCAGAGACCCGGAGGCTGACACCGACGTCTTCGTCACCAGGAGAGACGTAGAAAGCCACCTGCCAGAGGGACATCACGGACGTGACCTGTACCCCGGTGACGTGGTCACCTACACCCGGCACAAGGGCGCAAAGGGACTGTACGCCCTCCATGTCCACCGTCTAACGGAGGAGGAACTGCGGTACCGCCCAGACATGGACTACCCTGAGGGCCCGGACGGGTCTGAAGATTATGAGGAAGGAGCATCAGGAGGATACCATTACTAAGGAACGGTAAATTGAACTGTACATAGTTACCCGTAGGGGTATAGAAACTGTTGCTGAGTAGAGTGTGGTCCCCGTTGGGACTAATGTGGACTGTTACCTGTGTGCCCCTAATCCCTAACCAGGCTGAGGACTGTGAGCAGCCATTCCCCTATCCCCACTGGCCGAGGACTGAGAGCGGCCAATCCCTTGTACATAGTTGCGCTTTTTAAAGCGCCCCCTACTGGTTTTATAAAAGAACTTCAACGTCTACCTCAGGACGAATTAAATGGACTGTTGCACCTTTAAGAGAAAGTGAACACCGGGTCGCAAGTTGCACAGCGGCCAGAACTCAAGAATGTGTTTGTGGAAGAATGTTTTACTTGACAATGTTTTCTACTGAAGAAGTTTAATTTGCTGCTAAAAGAGCCTATAGTATTTTACGTGTATGAAGAAAGTCTTATAATGTTTTATGAAAAGGTAACCAGTAACGTTAAAAAGAAAAGTACCTCCCATAAAGGGATGAGTTTTTGGTTAATGTCTTATATGCGAGTGCACTTTAAAAATTTGTATGTTTTAAATTGTTTTTATTCTTTCCAGCCCGAGGACGTGCTGTGATTTACCAGGGGGGAATGTAGCACCCTGAGGGCTCGGCTGCTACAGGGGTATTGCACCTCAAACCAGAGGTGTGATATTCCACTCCCGGGTAAGGATGGAGTGTGGACCAGGACTCAGTAGGCTGCATGCATCACACACACCCCATTTCCGAGGGACAGCTCAACGGTGCTCCCACAGAAGTGCAGGCACGACAGCTTCTGTCCCTGGCTGGAGTGGGGAGGGGGAGGAAAAGCCAGTGGTGTAGGAGCAGATAGGGGTGGGTCTCTGGGCATAGGTAGGAGCCCATTGGTTGCTAGTCACCTGGGCTCGGGTGTTAGAAGGAGGTATATAAGGTGGTCACCATCTTAGAGTAGTCAGTTCAGTCCAGTCAGGAGGAGAAGTGACAGGGAGCAGAGCTGCTCCAGGGGCTCTGCTCCATGGGCAGGGCTTGTCAGGAGGCCGGAGCAAATGAGAGAGAGGAGAAGGAACAGCAAAGGAAGTAAGAAAGGAAACAAGGAACTGGAACACAGAGAAAGGCCCAGAGACACGAAGGCAGAAGGAACCCCAAAGGCCCAGGAGATTGCGTGTGAAGGGTTGGCAGAGCAGGGTACCGGAACCCAAATTGGTGGAGGCAACAGATTCCTCAGCCAAAGACCGGAGGTTGTGACCACATCTTGTTGCGACCCCTCACTACATCCACCAGGAAAGCATACCACATAGGGTCAGGGAAACCGGAGATAGGTTTCGCCAAGAGAAGGCCCGAGGGAGCTGGACAAAGGTGGGTCACTGGTGAGGACGGCCAGAGAAGGGAAGAGAAGGGAGCCCTGTGCCACGCTCTGGAATTGCCTGGGAGTTGGTCGAGCCCCTTGCCTGGTGGACGCAGCACGGCTTGGGCAGTCATTCCCTGCAGAAGTGACTTGGATAACAACTGTGAGTAAAGCATTGGAAACTGCAACCACACGTCTCTGTGTTTCATCGCCGCACCAGCACCATTAGTGCTGGGATGCTCACACCATCACTCCCATCATCCACACTAGCTGCCCTGAGGCAATACTTCTCCCGTGGGGAGTTATCCCATACTTGGCTGCGCTTACAACATCAGCCTCAGCGGTCTGCAGCGCAGCGGCGGTCCCCACTGACCGCAATCCACGGGTGGCGTAGTCGGACATTTGTTATTACACTAAGACTGCCACTGAATTGACCACCCTGGGCACGGACCGGGTCATCGCCACGAGGACTACAAACCCCCAGCGATCCTGCTCCGGGTATCCCCTGCACAACACAGGCCCAGGGGGCGCATCACAAGCAAAGAGCTGCTGTGGTATTAGGACAATTAACCGGTGCTGCGGAGCAAGAAGTAGAAACCTGGTCGGCCGCAGACCAAGAGTCAGTGTCCGCAAGCTTTAAAAAGTTACAGACTGTCTTTGAGAATCGTACTGAGACAGACCTCCGGATGAGGTTCTACAACTGCTCTCAGCAACCGGAGGACTGTGATCCGGACTATGCCTGGCGTTTACAAGGGTCCCTGCGAGCTCTGAAACAGGTTATTCCAACCAGCATCAATAATGAAAATAAAATGCTGAAGGAACAGTTTATCCGGGGACGGAGGTCTCAAGAAGAGAGCGGGACTGTGCTTTGGTGGTCCCTGGATCATCCAGATGCCACCTTTGACATCCTTAAGGACAGGGCTACAAAAGGACTGCAGCCCCTGGAAACAACTACTATCCAATGTTACCAGGGTGGGGCCTGCAGCGTCCACCTTTTCCCCAGTGGCTGCTGAAGCCAAGGTGCAAGCAACGTCCCCTAGTGAGCTGGACAGCCTGCGCTCTGAAGTGCGTCAGTTGAGCAAAACCCTGACCACTGTACTGAGAACCCTGCAGCTGCGGACGGAGCCCTAGGAGGAAGGAAGGATCCTGCTAGCCGACAGCCCTGAAGATGTCCCCTGGATGAGAAGGAGGAAGAGGACAACGCCACCCCCTGGGAGGATCAGCGACCAACGCCGTCCACCGAAGGACCCTGTCTGCCACCGCTGCCACAAGTCAGGTCACACCATCCAGAGCTGTCCTTTAAACGAGAAAACCCTGGGGCCGAGGGCCGACACCCAAGAGTAGACTCACCAGGCCCAACAGACTGGTACAGCAGGTTCGTGGGAGGAAGACCTTTCCTGTCCTTTTGCTGGACGGCATTGCGACATCTGCTCTGCTGGACACAGGATCTCAGGTAACCATCATGCCTGACGTCCTCTACAAAAGGTTCTGGTCCATGGATGACCTAAGCCCACCAGGTCCAAACCTTTCCGTTTATGCCTCAAATGGCCTCCCCCTTAACCTAGTCGGGGTTAAGGATGTGGCAATAAAGGTGGGAAGAGTGGAACTGCAGGACCAGGGACTAATTGTAGTAGAGGCTAATCTTAATGATACCAACTTGTATATGGTACTTGGCACAAATATTGTTAGGAACTGTATGGGAGAAGTTGTGTTCTTGCTCCAACAGATAGCTGACACTGCCAGACCAGGGCAGAGAAGGGCGCTGCAGAAAGAGATCCGAGCCCTTATGTACCAGCAACAGGTAAAGCTAACAGGCGGTGAAATTGGTAATGTACAGGTGACAGACCCGGTACCCATTGTGATACACCCGATGAGTGAAATGCTGATATGGTGTAGAGCAGCAATAGGTCTTAAAGGACGGAGCTACCAGGCGGTAGTAGAGCCCCTTAGCTCGGAACATAGGCCTACACGCTTGACTGCTAGAGGGGTAGTGGATGTACGCAATGGGAGGGTGCCCGTACGCCTCCTAAACTATGAGGAGAACAAGGTTAGATTACCATGCTACGCCACTGTTGCCAAACTGTACACAGTAAATAACAACTCCATACACACGGCGGAGTCCTTAACCTCACCAGACGAAGTGGAGGATAACGACCCGGCAACCCACGTGGAGGATTGGTGTCAACAGCTCCATGTTGGGAGAGACACCACTCCTGCCCATCAGAAGCAGGGTGTACACCGGGTGGTTCAGGTATACGAGCAAGTATTCAGTAAGCACACACTTGACTTTCGGAGGATTAAGGGGGTTCAACACCATATCCCCACAGGTGCCCATCCACCCATCAAAGAACGTTACAGGCCTATACCACCAGCACACTACCAGAAGGCGAAGGAGATGTTGCACGACATGAAGAAGGCAGTGGTAGTAAGGGATAGTTGTAGTCCCTGGGCAGCTCCCCTAGTTCTAGTCAGGAAAAAGGACGGAAGCATGAGAATGTGTGAAGATTACAGACAAGTAAATCGCATTGCACATAAAGATGCATACCCTTTACCTCGTACAGAGGAATCCCTGGCTGCCTTAAAGTCTGCAAATTACTTCTCCACCCTTGACCTCACTAGTGGGTACTGGCAAGTAGCTGTTGCTGAGGAGGATCGGGAGAAGACGGCCTTCACCACCCCGATGGGACTCTGCGAGTTCAATAGTATGCCGTTTGGACTCTGCAACGCGCCCGGAACATTCCAGAGATTGATGGAGTGCTGCCTGGGACACTGCAACTTCGAGACTGTACTACTGTACCTGGTTGACGTGATAGTGTACTCCAAAACGTATGAGGAACACTTGAAGCACCTGGCGGAGGTATTCGAGTCGCTGTCCCGGTATGGGATGAAGCTGAAGCCCTCAAAGTGCCACCTGCTCAAGAGAAAGGTACAGTACCTGGGGCACATCATTAGTCCAGAGGGAGTAGCACCAGACCCGGAGAAGATCACTGCCATCCAGAAATGGCCGGAGCCGAAGAGCCTCAAGGAGGTACGTCAGTTCCTGGGACTAGTTGGGTATTACCGGAGGTTTGTGAAGGACTATACCAAGAAAGCGGTGCCTCTACGAGACCTCCTGGTAGGACAGTCCCCCAGAGGCAGAAATCCCCCGTTCCAGTGGGGTAAGGAGCAAGCTGAATCCTTTATTGTGATGAAGGAGATCCTGACCGGCGAAGAGATCCTAGCCTACCCTGACTACAGCTAACCGTTCCTGCTGTATACTGATGCCAGCAACGAAGGATTAGGAGCTGTACTGAGTCAGAAGCAGAATGGCAAAGAGAAGGTGATCGCCTATGCAAGCAGGAAGCTCCGCCCGACCGAGAGGAACCCAGAGAACTATAGCAGCTTCAAATTGGAGTTCCTGGCCCTGGTCTGGGCCATCACCGAGCAGTTCAAGCACTATCTAGCCTCCAGTAAATTCACTGCCTTCACTGATAACAACCCCTTGACTCATCTAGAAACAGCCAAGCTAGGAGCCATTGAGCAACGATGGATGGCTTGGCTGTCAAACTACCAATTCACTATTAAGTACCGGGCAGGCCGCAAGAACACCAACGCCGATGCCCTGTCCAGGATGCCTCACCAGTCGGACACTGAAGAAGAAGTGGATGACCTGGAGGAGATTGAACTACCTGCCTTTCATCAGAATGGAATGGTCCACGAGCAGCGAGCCTCCAGGAGGCCTCGCGGTAAGACGTTAAACCCCCTGCCTCACCACAGCTGGAAGGAGACCCAGGACAGCGACGCGGTTGTCAGCCGTACCAAAGAGCTGATAACCCAGGAAGGTTCCTCACTGGAGAAGGAAGCGTCTCTACAAGCCAAGCAGCTGTGGAATGAGAGAAGCCAGTGTGGCACCCCAGAGCGTCTGGTTGCCACAGTTGTAGTAATACCATGTCTGGGAGCAAAGCAGGAGTTTTCTGGTCAGGAACACATTACATGCAACACCTCCTGCCCCAGACCAGAAAGGGGAGGATCCTGCCCTTTATAACTGGATATGGAGGCGGGGTTAGGGAGTCTGAGTCTAGAGTTCAGTGTGTGGAGTCAAGTAGGACACGAAGGAGTAAAGAGCCAGGGACTGGAGCTGGAGTTAGCTCGTCCTGGTTGGTATCCACAGAGGACCGGACGCCGGAGTCTGAGGCTGTGGGAATTGCATATCCAGCAGCAGATCCCGCAGGGCAGGAGATTGCAGGTCTCCTGGCCCAACAGAAGCCCGGAGGCTCAGCCACACGAAAAGACCCGTACCGCCACAGAGGAGCGTGGAATACACAAGGCTCGAGTCGCCAACCATACGGGTCAGCGCAGGCCTACAACTTCACCTGGCCAGGAGGACTCTAGGATTGTTCCCAGACTGATCAGGCCCTCATCACTAGCCGGTACTCCCGTTGGGGCCCATATAATTGCCAACAGTAAAGACCCTGGGACTGCACTGCAAAGACTCTGTGTTGTCATTACTGATACCTTGCACTACCACCACCATCATCCATACACGCTGCCCTGAAGCTCCACTCTTCCTGTGGGGAGTTACATCACCTTGCTGCACATACCACCAGCTTCAGCGGACTGCTCCACAGCAGCGGTTCCCAATAACCGCATTCCACAGGTGGTGTAGTCGGACTATACATAACAGATATACATAAACTACCCTTATATTGACCACCTGGGTCACGGACCGGGTCACCGCCACGGTGACTACAACCCCCAGCATCTGCAGGCCCTGTTCCGGGTACCCCATGGCCCAGGGGGCGCGTCAACTTTGGCGTAGTCGGCAGGATCTCATACCCGCTACCACCGGGTACTGCGCGCCTTCACAGACTGTGTCGTATACCGTGGTGAAGATTTCCCGCCATTGTCCGCCATTTTTGAGTAGCCGCACAAGAAGAAGAGGGGCGTGATCGCTGGAAACACGCGAAGTCTAAAGCCCTGCCCCACACACGGATGCAGCGCCAGGTCTTGGAAGGAGCCACAGTGAACGCTGACGTCAGACGCGTGCGACGCCAGGTCCTCGACAGAGACCATCGCCTGCGGAACTGCGGCCTACGGAAGAAAAGAGAAGGAAGGTAGGCCACGGTTCACTAGGGGGTAGGAAGACGCCCGATATGGAGGGAACTTCAGCCACCGGCGCGGCCGCTGCCGCGGTAATGCCATTCTCCATGCCATATATAACGGGGGCGGCGTGGTTGCCCCAGTACTCAGGAGAGTCGCACACCCTGAGTGACTTCAAGGAGAGACTACCGTGTTTCCCCGAAAGTAAGGCCCTGTCTTACATTAATTTTACCCCCAAAAGTCCCACCCTGCCTTACTTTCGGGGGAGGCCTTACATTGGGAAAAAAAATGACGACAATTTTTTTTAACAATAAAATTAACATTTATTAACAGTCCGGCAACCCTCCCCATCCTCCCCCCTGCAGCATCCCCATACAGTGGTTCTGCCCCCCACTCTGCCACCACACATACTGACACATACGGTACCGGTACAGCCCCACACGGCACCCACACACATATCGTACCGGTACCGTACACACACTGACACATACAGCCCCATACGGCACCCATACACATACCGTACACATACCGTACACACACACACACACACACAGACACACACACACACACACACACACACACAGAGAGAGTTTCGGAACTTACCGTTACTTTCCTTCTGTTTCGATCTCCTCTGCGGTGCCGGGCTGACGATTCGGATGCCGGGGAAGCTGGACCAATCGGAGCGAGCCTGTAGGCGGTGACGTCGCAGCTGATTCGGCCAATCAGCTGCGAGCCGGCTGACTGGCCAATCACAGCTCGGGCTGGTGGCCAGCAGGGACTACTGTACGGAGCCTGTGACGAACAGGCTGATCGGCCAATCAGCCTTACATTCCCCGCCCCCCCCGCCGCTACCCTGCCTTACAATCGGGGGGTGCCCTACATTGGCGGACCCCCCGAAACCCCCCACCCTGCCTTACTTTCGGGGGGGCCTTACTTTCGGGGAAACACGGTAATTAGTTTATTTAAAGTATACCCTCTGTCCGAGGAGCAGAAATTGAGCATCCTCGTAGGCTAGTTGATTGGTGCAGCCCAGAGAGAAGTAAAATCCTGGTCAGCCAGAGAAAAAGGGACTGTAAAAGAGATACTGGCCCGCCTAAAGGACACTTTTGACACCCGTACTACGACAGAGATAAAGATGGGTGCAAACAATGGGCGCAGGACAGTGTACGGGACTATGCTTTAAACCTGCAGGAGGCGCTGAGGGCCATCAAACAAGTAGACCCTGACAGTGTGCGTGATGAAAACAGGCTGTTAACTGAGCAATTTATTGAGGGTTTACTGTCCAGCGCCCACCGCACCCTGCTGCGCATAATGGCTCTGCAAAACCCTGACTTGGACTTTGCTCAATTTAAGGACAGGGCCATCCGGGTGCTACGGGAACCAGCACCAGGTGGCGCTACAGCTCACCGGCGCCCGGCTATCACCTACCACCAGGAGGTGGCACCCTTTTCCCCGGAGCCTGTAGGAGCTGATGCACAGACTTTGGACAATGCCCCGTCTACAGACCTGCACCATCAGGTCCAAGAGTTAACTAAAAGTGTAGCTACGCTAACCAAAACTGTGCAGTCCTTGCAGGTGTATCCCAAAGGAAAGATCCAGCTGGCTTCCAGTCCGGAGGACGTCCCGTGGCGCCGACAGAAGAGGATTCCACCACCCAGAGGGAGGAACAGCAACGCTACGACCAGGACCGACAACCCATCTCCCGCCGCTGCAACCAGCCAGGACATTATGCAAGGTACTGTCATTTAAACGAGCAAAACCTGGGGCAGAGGGCCAACCCCCAGGTGTAAGACCACCAGGCCCATCAAGCTGGCGAGACAAATATGTGGGAGGACGACCAGCCCTACCTATCGTGCTGGACGGCTTTCCAATGAGCGTGTTGCTGGATACAGGGTCCCAGGTGACCACCATCCCCTACATTCTTTTCAAATGGTAATTGCCTGATTCGGACATTTGAGTATTTATGCTAGTAATGGTCAACCCGTACCTCAGGTGGGGTACAAAGCAGTGACCATAAAGGTTGGCAAAGTCGAACTGCCAGCACAAGGACTGATTATTGTCGACATTGATCGCCGAGAAAGTCATCCCATGATAACCTTAGGCGCTAATGTCATTGAAAATTGTCTTGCAGAAATAATTGTCTTGTTACAGCAGGTTGCGGAGACCGCCAGTTCCAGCCAGCAGCGGGTTCTACAAAGAGAGATCAGAGCCCTGATGAAAAGACAACAGGGAGAACTGTCTGGTGGTGAAATTGGCAGTGTCAGGATGAGTGACCCATTGCCTATTGCCATGCCCCCAAGAAGTGAAATGCTGATATGGTGCCGGGCAGCAATCTGTCTCCGGGGTAGAGATTACCAGGCCCTGGTAGAGCCCGTCTACTCTGACAGTAGGCCCACCATTTTGACAGCCAGGGGGGTGGTTGATGTCCGCCAAGGGAGAGTGCCAGTCCGCATCCTGAACATTGGGGAAAAAGAAGTTCACTTGTCCCGGTATGCCAACCGAGCCAAGCTATTTACCGTCAAGCAAAATGCTATAAAAACAGTGGAACCCTTACCTCCATCCAACCAGGCGGAGGGTAATGGCTCCGAGGGACAGATGGAGGACTGGTGTCAGAAGCTGCATGTGGGCACTGACTCCACCCCTCAACACCAAAAACAAGGAGTATACCGGGTGG
Organism: Phyllobates terribilis; assembly: GCF_046119375.1. Lineage (NCBI taxonomy): Eukaryota > Metazoa > Chordata > Amphibia > Anura > Dendrobatidae > Phyllobates > Phyllobates terribilis. Next base: position 3,076,608 of record NW_027362812.1, read on the forward strand.
TACAAGAGTATGAAAGGGTCTTCAGTAAACACCCACTCGACTTTGGGCAGGTAAAGGGGGTTCAACACCATATCCCCACGGGAGACAATCCACCCATTAAAGAAAGGTACCGGCCTGTACCGCCAGCACACTACCAAAATGCCAAAGGGATGTTGCGAGAGATGAAGGAGGCTGGGGTAATAAGAGACAGTTGTAGCCCCTGGGCAGCTCCATTAGTTCTTGTAAAGAAAAAGGATGGCACAATGAGAATGTGTGTAGACTACAGGCAAATTAACCGCATAACACATAAAGATGCATACCCGCTACCCAGGATAGAGGAGTCACTAGCTGCGTTAAAATCTGCTAATTATTTCTCTACTTTGGATCTTACTAGTGGGTATTGGCAGGTTCCTGTAGCAGAGGCGGATAAGGAGAAGACCGCATTCACCACCCCGATGGGCCTCAGCGAGTTCACCTGCATGCCATTCGGGCTCTGCAACGCCCCAGGAACCTTCCAGCGGTTGATGGAGTGCGGTCTAGGGCATAAGAATTTCGAGACAGTCCTGCTGTACCTGGATGATGTCATAGTATACTCCAAGACATATGAGGATCATCTGAAGCACCTGGCGGAAGTGTTTGAAGCCCTGGCTGGCTTTGGTCTGAAGGTGAAGCCGTCTAAGTGCCACCTGCTGAAGCCCAAAGTACAGTACTTAGGACATGTGGTAAGCGCTGACGGTGTAGCACCAGACCCCGATAAGATCACCGTAATCAAGGACTGGCCGAAACCTTCCACCATCAAAGAAGTGCGGCAGTTCCTCGGGTTGGTAGGCTACTACCGAAGGTTTATACCAGGCTTCGCCAAGATGGCGGCACCCATGCAGGACCTCCTGATAAGCCAGTCCAGGAAGGCCAAGAACCAGAAACCACCATTCAAATGGGGCAAGCTGGAAGATGAGTCCTTCACAAGGTTGAAGATGACCCCAACAGGAGACGAGGTCCTGGCCTACCCTGATTATGGCCAACCCTTCATCCTTCACACGGACGCGAGCAACGTGGGACTAGGAGCGGTGCTGTCCCAGATCCAGCAAGGCAGAGAAAGGGTGATAGCCTACGCCAGCAGGAAGCTCCGGCCCACAGAAAGAAACACAGAGAACTACAGCTCCTTCAAGTTGGAGTTCCTTGCCATCTTCTGGGCTGTGACTGAGCGCTACAAACATTATCTCGCCTCTTCCAAATTGACTGTGTACACGGATAATAACCCGCTGACACACCTGGACACTGCAAAACTTGGTGCCCTGGAACAAAGATGGATGGCCCGACTGTCTAATTACGAATTCACCATCAAGTACCGGGCTGGGCACAAGAATGCAAACGCAGACGCGCTGTCCAGAATTCCTAACTTGCCAGACGAGGGAGAAGACCCAGAGGAGCTGGAAGAGATAGAAATCCCCGCGTTCCATCGCCATGGGATAAAGCAGTGCTCCCATTGTGTGAAGAACAGGTGCTCTGCCCAACAGAGAAGCCACGTTCAATCCATTGCCCCACTATGGATGGGCAGAAACACAAGACAGTGACCCGGCTGTTTGCCTAGTCAAAGAGTTGCTAACACAAGCTGACTCATACCCTGATTCAGATGCTCCAGAAGAGACCAAACAGCTGTGGAAAGAAAAGAGCAAGCTGTTCATCTATGAAGGGAAGCTGTGTCGAAGAACTGTCAACTCCCGGACACATGAGCTGGTCTGGCAGGTGGTAGTCCCGAGGCGAGATGCGTCTATGGTCCTGGAAGCGTACCACGATGGAGCGGGACATTTTGGATGGAAGAAGCTGGAAGTCCTGCTACGTGAACGGTTCAATTGGGTTGGCATGAGGAAAGCAGTCGAGAGGTGGTGTCGAGAATGCGGACCATGCAACCTGAGAAGAAAAGACCGTGACAGCCAGAGGGCTCCCCTGCAGCCCATCATCACCAAGCAGCCACTCGAACTGGTAGCCCTGGACCATGTGAAGCTATCCCCGAGCAGGTCAGGCTAAGTCTACGCTCTCACCATCGTAGACCACTACTCCCGGTTCCTGGTAGTAGTGAGAGTCAAGGACCAAACGGCTCAGACAGCAGCCAGAGCTTTCCAACAGCACTTCTGCCGCCCGCATGGTTACTCAGAACGTGTGCTAACTGACCAAGGTCCAGCCTTCGAAGCAGATGTATTCCAGGAATTCTGCAACCTGTACGGCTGCAAGAAGATCCGTACAACGCCTTATTATCCCCAGACCAACGGGATGTGTGAGAAGATGAATCAGGTGGTGATAGACCTACTGAAGACGTTGCCCCTGGAGGAACGAAGCCTGTGGCCAGAAAAGTTGCCAGACCTGGTGGATCTCTCTAATCAAATTCCAGTGAATTCCACCAACTGCACACCTGCTTACCTGATGAGAGCAAGACCTGGTAAGCTGCCCATCGATCTGGATATGGGAGTTCTGACACGAGAGGACGCCTCACCAGATGCGGATTGAGATACTGAGCGGAAACTACAATACCGTAAGGTACAGGAAAGTGTTGAAAGAAGTCTGTCCCAAGCAAGAGAAAGGCAAGAGAGGACTTACAATCAACATTCACCAGCTGCCCCCTTGTCACCTGGAAAGCAAGTCCTAAAGAGAAAAAGGCGGCTCCATAAATTGGATGACCAGTGGGAAAAAGAGCCGTATACCATTCTACCATCAAGTCATGATAACACCAAGGTGTACCTCATAAGTAAGGATGGAGGAGAAACGACAGCAACAGTTTCCAGAGACCACCTGAAGAAATGTCCTGAGCAACTACAGCATGCTGAAGAAGGCCAAGATATCCCTCAACCCGCAGAGGAAGTGGAAGGAATGGTCAGCACAGTACTCTGAGAATTTCCCCGGTCATGGACGGAAGTGAATAATGCCATTGTTGTGCCAGTCCTTACATTTCTCCAACCAGCCCCTCAGGGAGCTGTAGAACTCCCAGTAGAGTTGGAAGAACCATTGGCCCCAGAGACAGAAGATTCCTCATCGGCAGACCAGGAGAATCTACCCTCTGCTAGTAGCGAACCTGTCGTAGCCACAGTAAGCCAAAGGATCCATGGGGAGCTGCCCAACCTACCAGAGACACCTCCAAACACCTGTAGTGTGGTGAACATTGAACCCACCACACCAGGGGTAAATACAGGGGACCAAGGTAGAACACAGATAGACAGTGTGTTACGTAGATCTACCAGAAGCACCAGAGGTCAAATCCCTGCTCGCTGGAGGATTTAGATGTAACCCATAACTGTAGTATTGCAAATGTTGAAATGTTTTATATGTGGGTACTGATTATGTTTTTCCAGTTACCCGACAGGGTTCAAAGACTTTCAGGTTATGGACAGTGAGTAACCAAAAACTTGCCCTGTAAATAGTTGCACCTATAAAGTGCCCCCCCTTGCAACAGACCACGGAACAAAAACCTGTCTGGTGTGGCCCCACTTGTGGTCCAACGGGACTGCCTAAACCTTGCAGCCACGCCCAAGGCCAACTTTGGGGTTTGTTTTGGACAGGTCCCCCATTCTACAACTGTACCTTGTTTGGGTGAAATGGAGACTTGGTTACGGATGATACCGTGATCTATAAGGACTGCAATGCCTGTAAATATGTTCATGTATTGTTATTGCTATTGTTTATTGTTATCTGTTATATTTTTGCAAAATATGCTCAGTCCCAGAGTATTGAAATTTACGAGGGGGGAATGTGGCACCCCAGAGGGTCTGGTTGCCACAGTGGTAGTAATACCATGTCTGGGAGCAAAGCAGGAGTTTCCTGGTCAGGAACACATTACATGCAACACCTCCTGCCCCAGACCAGAAAGGGGAGGATCCTGCCCTTTATAACTGGATCTGGAGGCGGGGTTAGGGAGTCTGAGTCTAGAGTTCAGTGTGTGGAGTCAAGTAGGACACGAAGGAGTAAAGAGCCAGGGACTGGAGCTGGAGTTAGCTCGTCCTGGATAGTATCCACAGAGGACCGGAGTCCGAGGCTGTGGGCATTGCATACCCAGCAGCAGATACCTCAGGGCAGGAGATTGCAGGTCTCCTGGCCCAACAGAAGCCCGGAGGCTCAGCCACACGAAAGGACCCGTACCGCCACAGAGGAGTGAGGAATACACAAGGCCCGAGTCACCAGCCATACGGGTGAGCGCAGCATGTTACACTCAGGGACGTGGGCTACAACACGACTATAAGCGGGATAGCCCAAAAAGTATAGTCTGAACGGCAGGCCTACAACTTCACCTGGCCAGGAGGACTCTAGGATTGTTCCCAGACTGATCAGGCCCTCATCACTAGCCGGTACTCCCGTTGGGGCCCATATAATTGCCAACAGTAAAGACCCTGGGACTGCACTGCAAAGACTCCGTGTTGTCATTACTGATACCTTGCACTACCACCACCATCATCCATACACGCTGCCCTGAAGCTCCACTCTTCCTGTGGGGAGTTACATCACCTTGCTGCACATACCACCAGCTTCAGCGGACTGCTTCGCAGCGGCGGTTCCCAATAACCGCATTCCACAGGTGGCGTAGTCGGACTATACATAACAGATATACAGAAACTACCCTTAGATTGACCACCTGCGTCACGGACCGGGTCACCGCCACGGTGACTACAACCCCCAGCATCTACAGGCTCTGGGTACCCCACGGCCCAGGGGGCGCATCACCGGCTGTTCATCTATAGAGAGAAGCTGTGCCGGAGGTACGTCAACCCTAAAACCCATGAGATGGTATGGCAGATCGTAGTGCCCAAGACAGACATCCAGATGGTGTTGGAAGCCTACCACGATCAGGCGGGGCACTTTGGCTGGAAGAAGATAGAAACCCTGCTGAAGTGTTGGTTTTATTGGGTAGGAATGCGCAGTTCCATTGAGAGGTGGTGCTGGAATTGTGGACCCTGTAGCCTCAGAAGAAATGACTACAGCAGCCAGAAGGCACCCCTGCAACCCATCAAGACAACTCGACCTTTGGAGATCGTGGCCATGGATCATGTCAAGCTGTCACCCAGCAGGTTAGGATATTCCTATGCCCTGACCATGGTGGATCACTACTCTCGGTTCCTGGTGGTCGCCCCCGTCAAGGATCTAACGGCAGAAACTGCGGCGAAGACGTTTCAGGCGTACTTCTGCAGGCCCCATGGAAACCCGGAGCAGGTGCTGACGGATCAAGGCCCAGCCTTCGAGGCTGAATTGTTCAAGGAGTTCTGCCATGTGTACGGGTGTAAAAAGATCCGGACCACACCGTACCACCCCCAAACCAACGGTCTCTGTGAAAAGATGAAGAACATCGTCATCGACCTGCTGAAGACCTTACCACTAGAGGAGAGAAATCAGTGGCCAGACGTACTACTTGACCTGGTAGATCTGTACAACTACATACCTGTGAGTTCCACCAATTGTACTCCAGCATATCTCATGCGAGCCAGACCCGGGAAGTTGCCCATGGACCTGGAGCTAGGTGTAGTGGAACCAGAAGCAGATATGTCCACTGAGGACTGGGACACGACCAGACAGGAGCAGTACAGAAGAGTACAGGCCTGTGTCGAAGACAGTCTCACTCATGTGAGGGACAAGCAGGAAGCAAACTACAATAAAAGTGCGCCCACAGAACCCTTCACACCAGGAGAAGTGGTGTTAAAAAGAAAAAGCAGAAACCACAAACTTGATGACCAGTGGGAAAGAGAACCCTACACTGTGTTAAATTCAAGATTTGGTAACAGGAAGACCTGTCTAATTACTAAGGACGGAGGAAGAACGACTGCAATGCTATCTAGAGACCATCTGAAGTTGTGTCCAGACCTGCTAAAGCCCCAAGAAGTGCCTCTCACCGTACTGGAGGAGCCTAAAGAAGCAGTACTCCATACTGACTTAGGAGATTTCCCGGCAGATTGGCCTCAACTAGGAGGAGCAGTAATACCTGTGATCCACTTCTTTCAACAGGCAGAAGACCCTCCATAGCAAGTAGAGCCTGTAAGTGCTTCAGAAGAGCCTGCTCAAGAAGAATCCCCGGTTGGAGCAGAGCAAGAAGGCCCAGCCAATGGTATACTTGCCAGTCCCTTAGAGAGGTTAAGGCAACCCTGCAGTTCCCCAGCACTTAGAACTGACAGAATGGGAGGTAGTGCAAATACTAGTGCCTCACGCATCCCAGTACCACGTAGGTCGACACGTAGCACACGAGGTCAGACCCCTGTCAGATACAGAAAGTAAAGAAGGAAACTCTGACAGTGTAAATAGTGCCCCTGGGGTATTATGTTGTGTATTTTCATGTATGTATTTATTAACTTGTGTTTTGCTTTATAATGGACAAGTTAAGTGAAATGGACACTTTTCCTGGTTGCCTTTAGTTACCCGTAAGGGTACATACAGAACTTAGTGGCTGAGGAGTATGTGCAGCCCAAAAACTGATTCTTGTAAATAATTGCACTCCCTGGAGTGCCCCTTTATGTGACCTCAGAAGAAAAACCTGTCTGGAGTGGCACTAACGGAGGTCCAACTCAGGATCGCCATGCCCTGCAGCCACCCCAGGGCCTATGTTGAGGGTTTGGGACAGGTCCCTCAAGCTATCAAATACTATGCCCTGTGAGATGGACATTCTGTCAGGGAACCTCACCAAAAGAGACTTGAATTCTGAGGTTGCTTATTGTACATATGTCTATTTATTATTTATAATGTTTATTATGTAACGTTCAAGCAAGTGCCTCCCATAAAGGGAAGATTGTTATTATTGTTGTTATAAAAAGTACTTCAGTCCGGGAGTACTGAGCTTTGCTAGGGGGGAATGTGGCACCCTGCTGTGCATTGGTGCCACAGATTCTAGAGGGGTGCATGAACAGATTCCTCCACAAGAGGCCCTCATAGCATACACACACCTCCACCTTCCACCTCAGACCACCAGAGGGAGCCGTTAGGGATATAAAAAGGAAAGGTGGAGCTAGGCAGCCAGTCTGGAGAACAGTTTCCTCTGGGACAGCGCTAGTTCCAGTCTGTGAGGATCCAGTCTGTAGAAGGAAGCCTGTTGAGAGGAGCTCCTGCAGTAGCCATTCTGCAGTGGAGCACAGTCCAGACTTATTGAGCTCAGGTAGTGAGCCCAAGGTGTGCCGACGCCATAAGAGCGGTGAAAAGTAGCGAGGCCTACAGGCAGTGTGAAGCCTAGTGAGGGCCCCAAGCAGGCCGAAGGCAAGTGGAGTAAGCGAGCTACATAGGGGGCAGAGGAGCTTAGCCATCTCACCCCACAAGAATTTACCAGACACCGGGTCCGTGGCTGCAAGGATCTCTAGGACCAGCAGAAACAACTGGGATCCCTGGCGAACTACATGTCCCAGGAATACCAAAAGCTGACCGTAATACCAGGGTCAGGAGTCACTGAGGCCCAAGAAACCAGGGAGTGTGAACTCCAACAGAAGGCCCTACCACCAGGTCAGCAGGTGCAAGACAGAGACCAAGTTAGGCCTAGCTTCAGGCAGGTCATAAACTTACTAGGAAAAGGCAAGAAACAGGAGGCCCCACACCCGCTCACTGGGGAGAGTCCTGAAATGCACCCTTCACCCTACAGTACCCCGGATCGTGCCTGAAAACACCACCAGTAAAGGTACTGAAGTGAACTGTCGTGTGTGTGCCTATTCTTCCTTTGACCCGGCTGGGTCCCCTCTGTCCTGCATCCCTTCTCCTACGCTGCCCTGAGGCCCCGCTCCACCTATGGGGAGCAGAACCAACTAAGCTGCCCGACCACCGGCCTCAGAGGACTGTAGCAGCGCTGGTGAGTCTCACCAGACACCACAGGTGGCGTCACAAACTTTCCCCTTTTCCCATACACCTTTCCCCCAATTCCTTGCTTTTTTTTACGGCCACCGCGGCATCCCCCAAAACTAACAGCAAGGCCAGGGCGCCGAGTCTCCATCCCTTGGGGGCGTCACAAATGTTCATCACAATTTTCAGATTTTTAAAATAATTAGAAAACCATGTGTCATTTCCTTTACACTTCATAAATACTTGCTATTTTATGTTGGTATATCACATATAATCCCAATCAAATACATTTAGGTTTGTGGTTGAAATCTGAAAAAATGTGGAAAGGTTTGACTAGCCCAGGGGAAGGGGATGGGGATAAGTCGGTACCCGGGCCTTTACATCGCCTTGGTGATGTCGCGGTGGTCGGCTCCCGGGACCGTACTCTGGGGTCACTCTTTAAAAGCGTGGATATTTGTTTATTTTATAAAAGTTCGTGACGCCACTTGTGGTTTCTGGTGAGAATCACCAGCGCTGCGGCAGCCCACTGAGGCCGGTGATAAGGCAGCTCGATGGTATAGCTCCCCACAGGTGGAGCTTGGCCTCAGGGCAGCGTATGGAGAGGGAGATGCAGGACAGGCGAGACTCAGCAGTGTCAGAGCAAGATCGGGGACGGACACGATAGTCACTTCAGTACCTTTTACTGATGGAAAATCAGGCACATCCCGGAGCACTGTAGGGTGAAGGGTGCATATCAGGATCCTCCCCAATGAGCAGGTGTAGGGCCTCCTGTTTCTTGCCTCTGCATAGTAAGTTTTTGACCTGCCTGGAGCTAGGCCTAACTTTGTCTCTGCCCTGCGCTGGCTGACCTTGTAGTAGGGCCTTTTCTCGGAGTACACGCTCCTCAGCTTGTGGGGCCTATGAGTCTCCTGGTTCTGTTACGTATCAGCACTTTAGCGGTCCTGGGACTTGTAGTTCTCCAGGGATTCCGGTTATACCTTACTGGGTCGTAGAGATCCCGGCAAGCTTCGGACCCGGTGTCCGGTAAATTATTCGGGGTGAGCTAGGTAAGCTCCTCTGCCCCCTATGTACTAACTCTACACTCGCCTTCGGCCTACTCGGGCCCTCACTAGGCTACTCAGACTAACGGCAGCTTGCCGCGCTTCACCGATCTTATGGTGCCGGCACACCTAAAGCTCACTATTCTGAGCTACAACTGAGTCTGGACTATGCTCCACTGCAGACTGACCTCTCTCAGGATTCTCTTACTGCAGAAACTCTCTCAACAGACTGACTGAGCTCGACTCTGTATTCAGATGTGTATTAGCTGAACTGTCCAGAGGAACTGAACGGCCTGGCTCCACCTTCCCTATTTATATCCCTAACGGGCTCCCCCTGCTGGTCTGAGGTGGAAGGTGGAGATGTGTGAATGTTTATGGGGGCCTCTTGTGGAGGAATCCATCAATGCACTCTTCTAGAATCTGTGATACCAAGCGCAGCTGGGCGTCACAGGTTCACTGGGTATGAATACTTTTTCAAGGCACTGTATATCGGTGACCAGATGTTTTGGGTGACACACAGAATAGCACTGTGGGGTGCATTTGGTTCTCCAGGTCACAGGTTGTGTTCATCTCATTTAAAAAGAAGATAATCATTAGATAATACTAGTCGGTAGAAAGGAACTAGTTGGTAATTGGCAACACATCAACACAGTTATTATGTCATTAATTGCAGTGGAGGAGTATGGTTTGGGATGTAAACCCCTATAAAAAAACTGTGTCAGATCAGGCAAATTAGAATATATTTGTCATTCGCATCAGTGATTTCTATGAATGGATGCGATTGCTTAACCAAGACTGTGGCGACTGTGGTGCCTCTGGCTAATGATCAATGTGAAATGATATGACCACCCAAATCAGTGTTTTCTTAGTAGAAGGAGACTGTCCCTAGATATGGGTGTCTCTTAGAGACCTAATAAATTGACAACTTGGCTTTGCAGATACAGTTGAAACCAGAAGTTTCCATACAGTACACTATATAAAAAGACACATATGCAGGTTTTTCTCAATATCTGACATGAAATCAGAATAAACATTTCCCGTTTTAGATCAATTAGGATTACCAAAATTTTTAATATTTGCCACATGTCAGAATAATGAGAGAGAGAGAGAATGTTTTAAGGCATTTTTATTACTTACTACAAAGTCAAAAGTTTACATACACTAAGATTACAATGCCTTTAAACACTTCTGGATTGCCCATATGGTGATGTCATGTGTTTGGAAGATTCTGATTTTTTTGGCAACATCTGAGTTAATCAGAGACACGCCTGTGTCTTCTTTTCTCATGATGCCATTTATTTTGTGAAGTGCACCACTCCCTCCTGCAGCAAAACAACCCTACAACATGATGCTGCCACCCTGATGTTTTACAGTTGGGATGGTGTTCTTATTTAGAAGATGTGTATAAGGCTGCGTGCACACGATCCGTTTTTCATGCGTTTATGCTGCGGAATTTCCACAGCGGAAATGCATCAAAAACGCATGGTAATCCGCACCCCATGGTCCCCAATGGCATTCCGCAATGTCAATGCACATGCTGCGGATTTTTCCGCAGCGTTTCTGCAGCGCAAATAAATCCGCAGCATGTTCATTAATTTTGCGGAAGCGCAGCGGAAGCGCCGCCATTGACTTGCATTGAGACGCATAATATCCGCGTCTGTACATTTGTACAAGCGGATAACATGCGTCTCAATGTGCGGATGGTACCCAGTTCTGGAGGAGAGGAGACTCTCCTCCAGACCTGGGTACCATTGTACCTGTAAAAAAAAGAATAAAATAAAAAATAAAGTTTATATTCACCTGTCCGGCGGCTTCTCTCTGCTTGCCGGCAGCGCTTCTCCTTCCAGGACCTGAGATGATGTCGTGTCATGTGACCGCAGGCTGTCTCGCGATGTGCCGGCAACCCGGAAGAAGCCAGGACGAGCGCGGCAGCACACGCGGCGGGGGATCGAGGGTAAGTATAGCTTTATTTTTTTTACGGTCACACTGTATAAATCCATGCTGTTTGCAGGGATTTATACAGTGTGACCTAGTTGTCAAGCACTTTCCAAGTGATGCTATCGCCTGGAAAGTGCTTGTCAGTCCGCATGCGGAAACACATGCGTTAACGCATGTGGGTACGCATGTGCATCCGCATGTATTCTGCAGGAAAAACGCATGCACAATCTGCATGCGTTTTTCTGCCAGGGAGATGCAGAAATGCTGCAGAAATTTTCTGCTTCATTTCTGCATCGTGGGCACTTAGCCTAGCAGTTTACACTTTCAACATGTCAAATAATTGTGATCACCTAGGTCTGCTGCCTCTTGAATCTGATGAAGGAGAACAGCAGTAACCATTTCATAACAAAACGCCTGGGTCAGTCCGTTCTGTATATTGCCCTGGATTGTGTTTTTAAAGGTGCCATTTGTATGGCACCAGTAATTCCACTAGTGGAGAACCAAAATGCTGCAAAGGTCACTGATATAAAAATGTTACATTCTGGTCTGAAACTGCCCCAACTGCAACCTCTTTCATCAGGCGTCACCACTCTTACACTGTGGATGGCACTGTTGATGTAAGTGTGGTGCATGCATCCAAGCATATTAGTGAGGCTGGGGCTGGTGGTGATGTCCAGCTGAAGAGTCTGTGGACCCGGTTCATCAAAGCTACGCTAAGTGGCTAGCGCCAAGAGTGTTTGTGAGAGCCCTTTTAAAAGTTGCAAAAACTCCATGAACCGTCCCCTGTAACAACTTTTTCTAACTTTGGAAAACCAGAATTGGTTACCTCCATATAATAAAATGTTGAATTCACAGTTTCACTGCCAGTCAAGAGCTCATGTACTATGGTATCTAATTAATACTTTTGAGATATGCTCTGGCAGTTTTAAACAGGAGCTGAAAAGGAGCTTAATGTTTTCATATTTTAGCAAAAAATTTTTTTTTCTAAAAACTACTTTAATCATGCCTTAGACTAAGTCCACTGCCCACAGCCCTGCTCACTGCAGATGTACTCCTCAGCCCCTCAGCTTCCTACCTCTTCTCCCTGCCCACAGCCCTGCTCACCGCAGCTGTCCTCCTCAGCCCCTCAGCTTCCTACCTCTTCTCCCTGCCCACACCCCAGCTCACCACAGCTGTCCTCCTCAGCCCCTCAGCTTCCTACCTCTTCTCCTTGCCCACACCCCTGCTCACCGCATCTGTCCTCCACAGCCCCTCAGCTTCCTATTCCTTCCCCTTGCCCACAGACCTGCTCACCGCAGCTGTCCTCCTCAGCCCCTCAGCTTCCTACCTCTTCTCCTTGCCCACAGCCCTGCTCACCTTAGCTGTCCTCCTCAGCCCCTCAGCTTTCTACCTCTTCTCCTTGCCCACACCCCTGCTCACCGCAACTGTCCTCCTCAGCTTCCAACCTCTTCTCCTTGCCCACAGCCCTGCTCACCGCAGCTGTCCTCCTCAGCCCCTCAGCTTCCTACCTCTTCTCCTTGCCCACAGCCCTGCTCACCGCAGCTGTCCTCCTCAGCCCCTCAGCTTCCTACCTCTTCGCCTTGCCAACACCCCTGCTCACCGCAGCTGTCCTCCTCAGCTTCCAACCTCTTCTCCTTGCCCACAGCCCTGCTCACCGCAGCTGTCCTCCTCAGCCCCTCAGCTTCCTACCTCTTCTCCTTGCCCACAGCCCTGCTCACCGCAGCTGTCCTCCTCAGCCCCTCAGCTTCCTACCTCTTCTCCTTGCCCACAGCCCTGCTCACCGCAGCTGTCCTCCTCAGCCCCTCAGCTTCCTACCTCTTCTCCTTGCCCACAGCCCTGCTCACCGCAGCTGTCCTCCTCAGCCCCTTAGCTTCCTACCTCTTCTCCTTGCCCACAGCCCTGCTCACCGCAGCTGTCCTCCTCAGCCCCTCAGCTTCCTACCTCTTCGCCTTGCCAACACCCCTGCTCACCGCAGCTGTCCTCCTCAGCCCCTCAGCTACCTACCTCTTCTCCTTGCCAACACCCCTGCTCACCGCAGCTGTCCTCCTCAGCCCCTCAGATTCCTACCTCTTCTCCTTTTTTTTTTTGCATTCTTATTCTTTTTTTTTAACTAACTTGGTCACACTATATAAAATCCATGCCGGTTGCAAGGATTTATATAGTGTGACCAAGTTGTCAAGCACTTTTCCAAGTGATGCTAAAATCGCTTGGAAAAGCGCTTGATAACCCGCATGCAGAAATGCTGCAAAAAACGCTCGACAAACGCTTCTACCTGGCTGGAAAAACACATGAAAAAACCGCATGCGTTTTTCCTGCAGGGAGAAGCGTAAAAAATCTGCAGCATTTCTGCATCGTGGGCACATAGCCTCATAAACCCCTTGATTGCTGTAGGGACAGTAGGTGATAGGCGGGTGGTTTGTAATTAATGTTTGTATGCTTTTAGGCAAGTGGGTGGGAAGTATAATTAGGTTATTGGTGGGGTTAATTGTATATCCGTATTGTGTGCTATTGTTAATATTATTGTGTACTATGGAAATTGGTAGTATATTAACTGTAGACTTGTGTGTAATAAATGTATTTTATTGATACACGGTTTCGTCTCAGTTAGTCGCCGTTAGTATCACATATAGCAAAGGAATCAGAGTAGTAACAGGTGAGGTATTAGCCGGATACCGATTATTAATAGTCAAGCCTGACATTAATAATTAATATACGGAACACCACCCTGTAACATATGGGCAGATATTATGGCGCCTATACTTACCCCCAGCTCATAGGTGGATCTGCCGGCTCTGCCATCCTCAGGGTCTTAATGAAATGTACTTTTTAGGACTGCGGCTCTCATTTTACACTTACATCTGGAGGATGTGCAAGTCCACTAGCTGTAAGCTCTTGTGTTCTCCATAGGCCAAATTTTCCCTATTTAAAAAAAAAAAAAAAAATCCGGCCTCCTGCCACCCCTTAATAGCCGGCCATCTCTCACCTTTTTCCCCACTCCTATGACAACACTGTCATAAGTATGAGGAAATCCAACTGCCGGTAATGGTAGATTTATCATAGGCAAGTGCAAGATGTTGTTAAAAAAAAAAAATCCGGCCTCCTGCCACCCCTTAATAGCCGGCCATCACGCACCTCAGTATTTCATCATTGCCCAAGACAGCACCAAAAAATGCAGCTAAAATGAGCAGGAGGAAATCCTATTACCGGTCAGTGAAAAATATTTGGCACATGCCTATGATTGGAATAAAGCGCAGATATTAGTAACATTGTAACGTAGGTTGAAGAAAGACCTCGGTCCATCAAGTTCAACTTTCCTCCCCCAATTGTACTCCGTACACTAACACTACACTAACTTACTAACTAACTGGCACTAGGCCTCACAAATGTATTATTATTATTATTATTATTACCATTTTTATCATTGCTGCACTATAACAATTAAGAATGTACCCGTTTATAATTTAATTTTTTTAATTAATTTTATATTTTGTATTACTCTTGTGATTCTAATAATGGTATTACCAGAATCCCTATGCCTAAATCTGTTGATCCAGAAGAAGGCAAAAACCCCAGGACACCTAACGCCAATTTGCATCATGGGGAAAAATTCCTTCTTGACCCCAAGAAAAGGCGATCAGTCCTAGAACCCTGGATCAAACCTAATTATGTTATTACTAGTTATATATTTAATATTACACTACTTATTGTACTACTGCAGTTATTATTTAATTTGTTTTTATTTTTATAAATGTGACTATTTGATATCGTTACTATTATTAACATCCTGCTATCTTATTACAGTATTATTCTAACTTTCCTATCACTAATAATACTACCCTATGCCTACATTGTTGATCCAGAAGAAGGCAAAAACCCCAGGAGACCTTCAGCCAATTTGTGTCACAGGGGAAAAATTCCTTCTTGACCCCGAAAATAGGCGATCAGTCCTGGAACCCTGGATCAAACCTAATTATGATACTAATTATGTAATTACTATTATGGTATTAAATGTACTTCTATAGGTGTAACATTTTGTCTAATTTAACTGTAACCCTCAATGTTATGTGTATCGAGGAAATCGTCCAGCCCCTTTTTTGAAAGCTGTTATAGTGTCTGCCATCACTACCTCTTGTGGTAGGGAATTCCACAGTCCCACTGCTCTGACTGTAAAGAACCATTTCCTGTTTAGGTGCCTTAAAAAATGGGAATATTCAAAATACACTTTTAACCCACTTCATTCTGTTGTTATTTACAGATGTAAGAAAAATGTAAGAGGTTTTAGTTGCATTAAAAAGCTTTGCAGGTTTTTTTGTTTTGTTTAACTATATAGATGTTCCATGAGAAGGCTCAATGGCTTCTGGAATGGGTACCCCTGGCATGGACTGGAATGACATTGGCACGGGTGTCTTCACAGGACTTTGATGAAATAGTCCTCCATTCTTACCCCCAGCTCATAGGTGGATCTGCCGGCTCTGCCATCCTCAGGGTCTTAATGAAATGTACTTTTTAGGACTGCGGCTCTCATTTTACACTTACATCTGGAGGATGTGCAGGTCCACTAGCTGTAAGCTCTTGTGTTCTCCATAGGCCAAATTTTCCCTATTTAAAAAAAAAAAATCCGGCCTCCTGCCACCCCTTAATAGCCGGCCATCTCTCACCTTTTTCCCCACTCCTATGACAACACTGTCATAAGTATGAGGAAATCCAACTGCCGGTAATGGTAAATTTATCATAGGCAAGTGCAAGATGTTGTTAAAAAAAAAAATCCGGCCTCCTGCCACCCCTTAATAGCCGGCCATCACGCACCTCAGTATTTCATCATTGCCCAAGACAGCACCAAAAAATGCAGCTAAAATGAGCAGGAGGAAATCCTATTACCGGTCAGTGAAAAATGTTTGGCACATGCCTATGATTGGAATAAAGCGCAGATATTATGGCGCTTATTCTTACCGCCAGCCCATAGGTGGATCTGCTGGCTCCGTCATTCTCTGTGTCTTCATTCGGGGTCCCTCGACGTCTCCATGGTCACCTTCATTCTTGCAGCGTTTGTTCCAGTGATGTCCAGTCTTCTGATTTTCAGTCTTCCGGAGGCTCAGGTGGGCCGCTCGCTCTGATGACTATAGAGCTGGGGTCTGCTCAAGGGTTTCCAAGTTGACAAATGAAAATCCCTCAAACAATGCCTGGTCCTTTGTTGATATAAGTGCTGTGGCCTCTGCTGCTTCTAGTTTCTCCAGATGGAATGGTTTATGACGACGGGGAGGCTCAGATGGCTATAAAGGAAAAAAGGAATTATAACATTAATATTATGACTTTATATCAGAGTCTCCGTTAAAAACAAGTTGTGTTGATTGAAAACTAGTAAAAGAATAGACACAAAGATTTTAATACTAAGAAACCATATCTGCTCATATACTTACTACAGGGACGTATGGTGGAGGCAGTTTCAGGGCTTCCACAGAGACCCAGTCGATACGCTGAAAAAACCTGTGCTTTCTGATGTTACCGTTGGCTCCTAAGCGACTGGCAGGATCTTTCTGAAGGAGCTAATAAAGATAAAACCAAAATCCATGAATGTAAACTGGAGAGAAAATGATGACTACTATGCAGAGATGAGCAAATCCACTTGATGCAAACTGAATTTGTGTTGAATTTTTGTGAATCTGCTGAACCCGGTGAATTTCAACAATTTGTGATTTGCTTCTTGGGAATCACCTAAAATGATTGCAGCCAATTTTCATACAGTATTACTAAAAATTACATCAGCCAGAGAAGACTTATGGGACCTCTGATGTAAGCCGTCCAGGCTTCACCATAATGCTTTAAGGTGTCACATCACATGTTATAGCACAATCAGGAGGGACTATCATAGCCTGTATGAAAGCCAAAGCAATGAATGTAGGAGTCATTTTGTGGTGAATCTGGATAGGGAGAGCACATCACAGCTTAGCAGTAGAGATTGAGAGAGAAAGACATAAAACAGTAAAAGACTGCACAGATAGTATGTGACAGCACAGCAGTAAAGAACGGTTGAGTACTTGCGATTTTAACATTTTTGGGAAAAAATTGGAACAAGCTGGTTAATTTGAATTTCAAAAGGTTTGCTCATCTCTACAACTATAACATTGTATACATCATAGTACTAATGACTGTTAAGACAACTGACCTGTTTAATGATGTTCCTGATGCCGGAGGATTTATCGTTGAGTGTCTGATGGTAGGCGCACTCATCGGTAACCATTTCTTTTAAGATGACACCAAAAGAATACCAGTCTACTCCGGCGTTATACTCCTTCCCAGCCAAAATCTACATAAAGAAGAAGAAAATAGATAAAGAGTTGGTCAAAAAGTTCCATATCTTCAGTGTAACAAAGTTCTCAGCATAATAATTGTAAGGGTATGTGCACACGATGCAGAAATGCTCAGGATTTTTTCCTGAGCGTTTCTGTATCTCTCTGGCAGGAAAAAACGCATGCGGATTGTACATGCGGTTTCCTGCCAGGGACATGCGGAAATGAAGCGGTCTTCACTTTCATTTCCGCATGCGGGTTGACAAGCGCTTCCCAAGCGATTTTAGCATCACTTCGAAAGTGCTTGTCAACTTTACACTATATAAATCCATGCAAACAGCATGGATTTATATAGTGTGTGAATGTCAAAAAATAAAAAATAAATCTATACTTTACCCTCTGATGGCCCCCGGTGTCCTGCTTCATCGGTCCCGGCTGCCGGCAGTGAAGACTTTAGGACCTTCCGACGTCAGCGTCACGTGACCTGTCACATGACTCTGACGTCAGCGAAGGTCCTTCATTCAACCGCGAAGTGCCCGGGAAGCCAGCAGGACGCAGCGCGGGCCGTCAGAAGGTGAGAATATATATAATTTTTATTTTATTCTTTTTTTTTTAATGGTACCTGGGTCTGGATGAGAGTCCTCTCCTCCACACCCGGGTACCATCCGCACATTAGACCGCATGAAAAGCGCATCAACATATACAGTGATGCGGATTCCATGCGGTCTAATGCAAGTCAATGGCGGCAAAAGAGCAGCGTTTCCGCAAAATTAATTGACATGCTGCGGATTTTTGACCGCAGCGTTTACGCTGCGGAAAAATCCGCATCATGGGCACAGCACATGCGGATTTCCATTGGGGAACATTGCTGCCCTTCTACCATGCGTTTTTCATGCGTTTCCGCGGCGTTTACGCAACTGCAAAAACGCCGCGGAAACGCATGAAAAACGCATCGTGTGAACTCAGCCTAAGACTATGTAATATAGTGAGAGTGGATGATTCCTCTGGTTGTGGCATCACTTGAATATTATGATTACTACACTAATGACTGAAAGGAGCCACGCTGCTCTTCTGAGCTCCAGAACCTTTGTTGGCTGACTTGTAACTCTTTGGGTCTCTAATGCTGGCAAAACATATAGCATGATCATGTATTGTGGCCGGACTCACAGATTCCGGAGAGATCATCTAATGTGTATGGAGACATCCCAATTCAGCTCAAACACTGGATGCTGAATTTCAGTGCCCGATCCTTTGTGTCTGGCATGGTCATACTCCCTCCTCCCATTCAGAACGCATGTACACTCAGCTGAGCCAAGCTGCCTATCTAATGTGTATGGCATGCCAGATGTCAATGTCAGAATGTCCCATTTACTGTAATGGACATTTGTTGGATTATGTGTGTGATGAAAAAAAGAGAAAATCCTTGTTCTTCTCACCTCAGGAGCCATGTAGCCTGCAGTTCCAGCGTATTCGGTGGCTGTTCGGTCTCCATGCATGTTGTCAATTGAGAGACCGAAATCTGTGATCTTAATATGGCCCGTTTCAGCCACCAAGATGTTCTCGGGCTTGAGGTCTCTGTGGATGACGCCCTTGGAGTGGAGATGTTGGATTCCACAGACGAGTTCAGCGGCATAGAATCTGACAGAGAGACAAGAAATTAGTGACGGTCTACAGAAATACAAGAAATCCTGCCCTATCCATAGTGTAATAAAGTGGCCGGTCAGGATTCTGTCCAGGTTCTGATGACTAATATATTGCTTTAGTCTAATCCATATTGGCATCAAAGAGCAATCAATACTGATGACAGAACTGCTGTTTATATATACTGTATATTTCTATTCGTGTATAATTACATAAAAATAAAACTTTACCTTGCACTGGGGATGTCAAGCTGCCCCTTCATCAGTAAGTAGCTGTAAAAGTCCCCGCAGCTCACGTATTCCAGACCAAGGAGCAAATGCAGCTGTTGTACAGAGCAGAGATATAGGTGAATTGCCAGATTATTACAGTACCTACACATCTACTACAGAATAACTATAGGCTACATGGTAAATGCCTGTCTGATTGTCCAGATACAAACATAGAGACATAACTATAGTAGGTACATGTGTTGCAGTCGCACTTAGCCCTGGAGCCTATGGGGCCAAAATATCCTTTTGGCCCATAAGAGAACACCAGTACTATTAAAGATCTGTAATGGTTGGGGGCCATGTTGGAAATTTTTCATTGGGGCTGTAATGCAGCGGCTTGCGGCATTACTGTAATCGTCCAGGGTGTGTTTTGGCCGACCATGTACCTCCCGAGGTGACTGATCACATGACTGTGACATCGCACAGGTCCTGTGCATACAGAAGGTCTGATCACATGACTGTGACATCAGCACAGGTCCTGTGTGTGCACTAGAGGATATATAAACTCTGGTAGATTTGAGACAGGTGTGAAAGGCGTGAGGCCTGTTCCCCTGTGTGGGATACCGTTAGCCTGGAGAGGCTTAGTGAGGCCTAGTGAAGCCTGAAAGGCAGAGGCTGGATCCTTACGTGTAAGCGATACCAGTAGCCTTGGAGGACCAGAGGCTTGGAAGGCAAGAGTCCTGGAAGGCAGAGGCTGGATGTTAGGTGAGAAAACATACCAGTAGCCTTTGAAGGAATGAGGGCTGGAGACCCCCATCTGGGAAGCCGTAAAGCCACAGTGGTGGCAGAACAAATCTGACTGAAGCAGCTAAAACCGGGCAAAGGTAAAGCACTGCATTATATGGACGTTGATATAAGTGACTTTGCTGGTGGCTGTAACTGGAGCCAAGTGGGCCTGTCTGCCACTTGAAAGGCTCCTGGACATTATATGTGTATGTCGACGAGCCACTGAGTTGGACTCGGTGATAAGCAGTAGTGAAGTGTAATAAACTGCTGGATTGTGAAATACTGGAAAACATGGCTGGTGTGCTTTAATTGACCCGATGCAGCGAGTGTCCCCCAGCATGATGACTAGCGCTGCCTTACAGGGTCTATAAACTTCAAGCAACGCCACTATACACATATACACATACTGTATATACTCACACACATGCACATGTACTGTATGTACACACCAATGTGTAAGTGTGTCTATATACAGGGTCGGACTGGGGCACCCGGACACCGGAGAATTCTCCGGTGGGCCCGGGTCCTCAGCGGGCCCCCGAGCAGGACACACGGGTGCCCCTGGTTAACATGGCCGCCGGTGCTCTGCACTGCAAGGGCCTGGAGGGTCAGGGGGGCCCTTGCAGTGCGGCTGATGAAGGCAATCTGGCCTGCTTCTCGGTCCCATGGGCAGATTGCCCTCATCCTGTGTGGCAGGCAAGGAGCGATCCCTCCAGCTCCACTGCCGACAGGAGGAAAATGGCAGCGTAGCTGCAGGGATCCGTCCTCACCTCTGCTTTCTGCCCGGCGTTTCCTCCCTCACACAGGCTCACGCTGCTTGATGACGTCATCATGCAGCATGGGCCTGTGTCAGGGAGAAAGATGCCGGGCAGGAAGCAGAGGACAGTGCTGCGGGGGAGCGCGCTGAGAGACAAGTTTTGGGTTTTTTTGAGGGAGAACAATGGTGATTGAGCAGGTGCGGCGAGATATGACATGGTGGGGGATATATGGCATGGCAATGGGGGAGGTGGGGGGAGATATGCATGGCATGGTGATGGAGGAGGTAGGGGGAGATATGGCAATGATGGTGGAGCAGGTGGGGGGAGAAATGGCAATGATGATGGAGTAGGTGGGGGGAGATATGGCAATGATGACGGAGCAGGTTGGGGGAGATATGGCAATGATGACAGAGCAGGTGGGGGAGATATGGCAATGATGACGGAGCAGGTGGGTGGAGATATGACAATGTTGGAGAAGGTAGGGGAGAGCAATGATTGGGATGGGGAAGAGCAATTATGGAGGTAGGAGAGAGAAATGATGGGGAATTATTTGGACGCTATTTGCTGTTAATATCTGGTCTGGTCATGGCATGGTGGTATTTCTCCCTTGTATGTAGTAATATTCGGTCACTATGGGGTGGTAATATCTGGTCTGGTCAAGGTGTGGTGGTATTTCTACCTTGTATGTAGTATTATTCGGTCACTATGTGGTGGTAATATGTGGTCTGGTCATGGTTTTGTGGTATTTCTCCCTTGTATGCGGTATTATTCGGTCACTATGTGGTGGTAATATGTGGTCTGGTCATGGTGTGGTGGTATTTCTCCCTTGTATGTAGTATTATTCGGTCACTATGTGGTGGTAATATGTAGTCCAGTCATGGTGTGGCAGTATTTCTCCCTTGTATGTGGTACTGTTTGTGTTGGTACAGTGGATTGTGTTGTGTATGACAGTCATCTGTTCTCTCTGATATTAATTAGGAGAAGATTCTTTGTTTCCATTAGTGATTAATTAAATACTTGGAACAAGATGCACTTACAGGGGTTCTCCGATGTATGTACATCAGCCCTAGTGTATCCTACTGTATATGATGTGTATACATCAGCCCCAGTGTATCCTATGTGATGTACATACTGTACATCAGCACCTGTATATCCTATATGATGTATATACATCAGCCCCAGTGTATTCTATACGATGTATATACTGTACATTAGCTCCAGTATCTCTTATATGATATATATACATCGGCCCTAGTGTATCCTATACGATGTATATACATCAGTCCCAGTGTATCCTATATGATGTATATACTCTACATTAGCACCCGTATATCCTTTAAGATGTACTATATATACATCAGCCCTAGTGTATCCTATATGATATATATACATCAGCCCTAGTGTATCCTATATGATGTTTGTACATCAGCACGTCACAAGGAGGTTTTCTCTAACATCATAAACTGTGATGGCGGCGTCCAAGTCTGTGGATTCCACAGATTCATATACTGCTCCTTGTAACTCCATTGATAGCTATGGTCAGTGCAGGGTGACTAGGGCATCGACTCTTAGAGCTGCAGCTCCTTGGCAGGTGAGCAAAAGTTAGTCTTTGCTGGGCTGAGGTTGTTGACTGCCTTTGATCACATGCTAGAGGAGAACCAGTCGTGTCTGCTGTTTCTCCATTTAAGCCGGCTGTGCTTTGCTGGCAATGCCAGTATAGTTTTTCTCTATCCTGTTCTGGAAAGGTGAACACATACTGGTTTAGTGGTTATTGCTAAAGTTGTTGCAAGCGTTGTTTGGTAACCCTTTCCTTTTTCCCTAGGTGTCTTTATATTACTTTGTTGCCTCTCGGGTTTTAGACTTTATATTCCTTTGTGTATTTCCCTGAGAGCGTGTTGTGTGACTGTGCTTCAGTTCTGTCCTATCTTGTTTTGTATTCCCCCCATACACTGTACAAACTAGTGCTGCTTAGGAGCATAGTAAGGAACGAGGCTCGGGCATCTCCACATTCAGGAGTAATCCTGGGAACAGAAATAGCTAGGGACCCCTAGCCTGAGGGTCAGAATAGGAGCACACTTGCTATCCCACAGTCACACCATGACACAGCCCCAGTGTATTCTATATGATGTATATATATCGGCCTCTGCGTATCCTATATGATCTATGTACATCGCTCCCAAGGTATCCTATATGATGCACATACACTGGCACAAGCGTATCCTATATGATGTATATACATAGTCTCCAGCATATCCTATGTAATGTATGTACATCATCACCAGTGTATCCTACATGACGTATATACATCAGCCCCAGTGTATCTTATATTATGTATACTGATCAGCCCCAGCATCCTATATGATGTACAGGTGCATCTCACTAAATTAGAATGTCATCAAAAAGTTAATTTATTTCAGTTTTTCAATGCAAAAAGTGAAACTCATATATTATATAGAGTCATTACACACAGAGTGATCTATTTCAAGTGTTTATTTCTGTTAATGTTGATGATTATAGCTTACAGCCAATGAACAAAAGTCATTATCTCAGTAAATTAGAATACTTTACAGCAACAACAGCTTGAAAAATGTTTTTAAAATCCGAAATGTTGTCCGACTGAAATGTATGTTCATTAAATGCACTCAATACTTGGTCGGGGCTCCTTTTGCATCAATTACTGCATCAATGCGGCAATGTGGCATGGAGGCGATCAGCCTGTGGCCCTGCTGAGGTGTTATGGAAGCCCAGGTTGCTTTGATAGCAGCAATCAGCTCGTCTGCATTGTTGGGTCTGGTGTCTCTCATCTTCCTCTTGACAATACCCGATAGATTCTCTGGCCAATCAAGCTCAGTGATACTGTTGTTTTTAAACCAGGTATTGGTATTTTTGGCAGTGTGGACAGGTGCCAAGTAGGGTTGAGCGAGTATGTTCTGACCGAGTATGCTCGGGCCGAGCTCCGAGTATTTACAGCTGCTCGGTGATGAGGTTAAATCGCTCCCGTGTGCATGATTTGCAACTGTTTGACTGCTTTATTACATGTGAGGAATGTGTAAGAAATAGACATTCCTCACATGTAATAAAGCTGTCAAACAGTTGCAAATCATGCACACAGGAGCGATTTAACCTTATCACCGAGCAGCTGTAAATACTCGGAGCTCGGCCCGAGCATAGTCGGCGAAAGGGTTAATAGAACATACTCGCTCAACACTAGTGTCAAGTCCTGCTGGAGAATGAAATTTCCATCTCCAAAAAGCTTGTCGGCAGAGGGAAGCATGAAGTGCTCTAAAATGTCCTGGTAGACGGCTGCGCTGACTTTGGTCTTGATAAAACACAGTGGACCTACACCAGCAGATGACATGGCTCCCCAAACCATCACCGATTGTGGAAACTTCACACTAGAGCTCAAGCAGCTTGGATTGTGGCCTCTCCACTCTTCCTCCAGACTCTGGGACCTTGATTTCCAAATGAAAATAGGAACTCTGGGACCTTGTGGAGTGTGTCAATGACTGCCTTCTGGACATCTGTCATGTCAGCAGTCTTCCCTATGATTGTGGAGCCTTCTGAAACAGACTAAGGGACCTTTTAAATGCTTAGGAAGCCTTTACATGTGTTTTTTTGTTAATTATTTTAATTCACTGAGATAATGGCTTTTGTGTTTTCATTGGCTGTAAGCCATAATCATCAACATTAACAGAAATAAACACGTGAAATAGATCACTCTGTTTGTAATGAATCTATATAATATACTAGATGGTGGCCCGATTCTAACGCATCGGGTATTCTAGAATATGTCTCCCGACGGTGGCGTACTTATTTTAAATCAGCCGCCAATTGGCCGGAGATCGTGTTTAAATTTGGCGCCACAATCGCAGATTGGTCGCCGCGGGCGGCCACGAGCAATCAGCAGAGCGGTGTTTAAATTTGGCGCCGAAATAGCTGATTGGTCGTGGCCGGTGGCTGCGACCAATCAGCGAACCGTGTTAGTGAGGACCGGGGAGCATCCACCTGCCTTATAATGCCCCATGCAGGTTGTCACTTCCCCCCCCCATATAATGCCCCATGCAGGATGTCACATCCCCACTCCCTTATAATGCCCCATGCAGGATGTCACCCCCCTCCCTTATAATGCCCCATGCAGGATGTCACCCCCCCTCCCTTATAATGCCCCATGCAGGATGTCACTTCCCCCCCCATATAATGCCCCATGCAGGATGTCACCCCCCCCCTCCTTTATAATGCCCCATGCAGGATGTCACATCCCCCCCTCCCTTATAATGCCCCAAGAAGGATGTCACATCCCCCCCCATATAATGGCCCATGCAAGATAATGCCCCATGCAGGATGTCACATCCCCCCTCCCTTATAATGCCCCATGCAGGATGTCACATCCCCCCCTGTATAATGCCCCATGCAGGATGTCACATCCCCCCCTTTCTTATAATGCCCCATGCAGGATGTGACATCCCCCCTTCCTTTATAATGCCCCATGCAGGAAGTCACATCCCTCCTATAGAATGCCCCATGCAGGAAGTGACATCCCCCCTATATAATACCCCATGCAGGAAGTGACATCCCCCTTATATAATGCCCCATGGAGGAAGTCACATCCCCTCCATAGTGCCCCATGCAGGATGTCACATCCCCCTCCCTTATAATGCCCCATGCAGGATGTCACTCCCCCCCACCATATAAATGCCCCATGCAGGATGTCACCACCCCCCTTATAATGCCCCATGGAGGAAGTCACATCCCCCCTCCCTTATAATGCACCATGCAGGAAGTGACATCCCCCCTATATAATGCCCCATGGAGGAAGTCACATCCCCCCATAGTGCCCCATGCAGGATATCACATCCCCCCTCCCTTATAATGCCCCATGCAGGAAATCACATCCCCACTATATAATACCCCATGCAGGATGTCACATCCCCCCATAGTGGCCCATGCAGGATGTCACACCCCCCCCTCGCTTATAATGGCCCCTCCACGATGTCACACACCCCCACACCACCATTTAATGCCCTATGCCCCCATACAATAAAAAAAAAAAAATCCAATACTCACCTCACTTCTCAGCTGCTGCTCCGGACTCCAGCGTAGCCGGCATCTTCCCGCTGCGCGCTGTGACCGCTCAGGAGAGAGTGCAGTGTAAAGACGTCACCGAGCCCTCTGACCTGAGACGTCACAGAGCGGCAGTGGAAGACACAGGAGCTGCTGCGGAGGCACAGGGAGGGGTAAGTATGGCGCCGGGTGCTGGGGCCCTGAGCAAGCGGGGGGAGGGGAGGGGGGGAGAGGGGAGAGGAGCGGGGAGGGGAGGAGAGGAGAGGGGAGGGGGGGTGTCACACTTGCCGTCGGGAGAAAAGCGGCCGTAGCCGCTGATCTCCCGACGGTAGCCGCATGGAGGTCAGCGGCGCCTCCGGTCGGGGGACTTATGCTGCAAGCAGCCGGCTGCATCTCCCGGCTGCATCGCCGCTGACCTCCGTGCGGCAGATGAGCCGCTAACGGCCGCCATCTTTTTCTGAAATGCTGCGTCGCTGATTGGCCGCGCCGGACCAATCAGCGACGCGGGATTTCCTGGACAGAAGGACAGACAGACAGACAGACGGGATAAGACAATTATATTAATGACTCTATATAATATATGAGTTTCACTTTTTGTATTGATGAACTGAAAAAAATTAACTTCTTGATGATATTATAATTTAGTGAGATGCACCTATATATACATCGGCCCCAGTGTATCCCATGTGATGTATATACATCGTCCCCAACGTATCCTATGTGATGTATATATGTAGCACCCTGAGGATTCGGCTGCTACAGGAGTATTGCGCCTCAGCCAGAGGTGTGATATTCCACTCCCGGGTAAGGAAGGAGTGTGAAACTGAGCTCGGTAGGCTGCATGCACTACACACATCTCATTTCCGGAGGGCAGACCAACGGTACTCCCACTTAGAAATGTGCAGGTACGACCGAGTCTGTCCTTGGCTGGAGTGGGAGGGGGGTGGAACATCCCAAGTAGTGTAGGGGCAGATAGGGGGAGCAGCCTGGGTAAAGTTAGGAGCTCATTGGGTGCTGGTCACCTGAGCTCACACATAGAGGGATATATAAGGTGGGCACCAACTAAGAACAGGGTCAGTTGCAGAGAGTAAGTCAGCGAGCAGAGGAGAAGAGCGACCCAGAGTGAGAGAGGAGAAGAAAGACCCAGAGGGGGAAACAGAAAAGAGGACTCCAAGAACCCAAATTAAATCCCCGGGTGAAGAGTCGGCACAGGGTACCGGATCCCAAGCTGGTGGGGGCAAAAACACACCCCAGCCAGAGACCGGAGGCCGTGGGCAGCGTCTGCCACGGCCACCCACCACATCCACCCCGAAGGCATACCACGTGGAGGGTCAGGGAACCCAAGGCCAAGGGTCTCCCAACAGAAGGCCCGAGGGAGCTGGACCTAGGTGGATCACTGGTGGGGACGGCCAGAGGAAAGGACAGAAGGAGAGCTCAGGGTCACGCTCCGGACTTATTTGGGGGTTGGCTGAATCCAGGACCTGGTGGACGCAGCACGGCTCGGGTGGTCACTTGAAGCTAGAGTGACCGGGAACATCAGCAGTGAGTAAATATCCTAAACTGCATAACCCGACTCTGTCTTCCTTTAACATCTACACTGCACCACCACAACCCCCATCCTCTGCACCTGATCCCCCTGAGGCTATACCCCTCCCGTTGGGGGTTATGCTATCAAGCTGCACCAACACCATCAGCCTCAGCGGACCCTGCTGCAGCGGCGGCCACAGTGACCGCAACACAACGGGTGGCGTAGTCGACAATAAAGAACTTAATAACATCTGTAGGACTGCCACATACAACTGAGTTTGACACCCTGGGCACGGACCGGGTCACAGCCACTCGGAGACTACAACCCCCATCTGATCCGGCTCCGGGTATTCCCCTGAAAGAAAGGAATATGTCCCAGGGGGTGCGTCAACTTTGGCGTAGTCGGCAGGATTACGTGCCCGCAACACCCGGGTACTGCGTGCCTGAAGAAAAGTGCAAGTTTACCTCAGAAAGAAGCCTCCTGCCGGTTCCGGAGGGTCCCCGCCATCGGACCCCATCACCAGTCGATTCCCGCCGGTTGTCCGCCATTTCCAGCTTTTTCCCGCCATCTGCAGAGTTTCCCGCCACTGGGAAGCGATTCCCGCCAATTCCGAAGATTTCCCGCCTTGGAAGAGCGGACGCCATTATGGGCGTGCCAGAGGGTGGTAAGAAGCCACCTCCCATCGTGGGCCGGGACCGAAAATGGCGCCAAAAGTGGAAACCGCCCCCACCAACGGAGACTGTGATGCTAGAGGTGTCTGTCAGCGTGAAAGAACTGCCCCTGGAGCTGACAGTCACCGAGTTGCCCCGGGACCGCCCTCGAAGTGGGAGGAGACGAAAGAAAAGAACGAAGATGGGTGCCGCCTGGAGCAGTCTGGAGCGAGCGCACCCGGAGACAAGAAGTCTAACAAGGAGTATGGAGAGAGCTTACCCGGAAATGGAGAAAGAGCAGAGCAGCACCGGCCCGCTGGCCAGGAGCCTGCTGGATGAAGAGCAGAGCAGCACCGGCCCGCTGGCCAGGAGCCTGCTGGATGAAGAGCAGAGCAGCACCGGCCCGCTGGCCAGGAGCCTGCTGGAAGAAGAGCAGAGCAGCACCGGCCCGCTGGCCAGGAGCCTGCTGGAAGAAGAGCAGAGCAGCACCGACCCGTTGGTCAGGAGCCTGCTGGAAACTACGACCCCACTAGGCCTAGTGGAGGTCCTAGCACAGCTCCCCCGAGACCGGGAGTGTGCACAGACTGCCCTGGAGGGCCTCGCACGGAGGATGGCCCGGGTACAGCGAGAGACATTGGCGGAGTGGAGCCGAGAGATGGCCCAGCAAACCAAGACCCGGAGCACGCCAGCCAAGATGAGGAGACAGACCGCCTCTGAGGATGGCGCGGGAGGACCCAAGGCCGGAGACGGCGCCGAGAAGGGAGCCGAACGAATGGAGGCAGGTAAAGGGGACGTCTATACCCCAAGCCGGGACACCGCGTACCTGCCCCAGCTCCCCGTCGCAGAGCCCGAAAGTCCCCCTGCTGTGCCCGAAAACGCCATGTCACCGACGCAGACTAGGCCCCAACCGGAAGCCGCCGCCGCGACCCCTGTGACGCCATGCGCAACGACCCCGAGCGTGGCAAAACAGGAAGCAACACCAGCCTGGTCGCAGGGCCTAGAATTCCCGGGCGTCGCACCACCAACAGCGCCCCCTACCTCCGCGGAGCCTCCGGCCTGGCCGCAAGGCCAGGTAGCCCAGGGCGCCGCCGTCCTAACGGTGCCCTTCACCTTCCAGGTGCCCCAGGCCTGGCCGCAAGGCCTGGGCAACCCGGGCGCCACCACCACCGCGCCCGCGCCCGTAAAACCAAGGGTGCCGCGTCTGGGAGAGGACTTGTTTGCCCAGCACACGTGGCCGGACGGGCAGCCTTTCATCTGGCCCCAGGAATATTATGAACTGGAGCACCAGAGGAGGGTTGGGGCCATGTGTGCACCCCTGATTCCGGCTCCGAAGCCCGTGATAAGGATCTCGCCCCCGCCTGAAGAGACCCAATTTGAGTGGGACCCCACCGGAGAAGATCTAATGGGGTTCACTCAAGAAACCCGGGCAGCTGCAGCGGAGCGTGCTGAGTGCTGCCGACAGCAGCTCGAGGAGTTTGCGAGGGAGCGGAGAGAGAGGCGGGTCCGGGAACAACAGGCCCAAATAAGGAGCGCCGAGCAGAAGAGCCGGGCCAGGAGGGACCCCCGTGCAGCGCACAGTCCCCGCACCACCGGGACTGTAATCAAGTTCAACATGCAGCACGGGTGGGGCTTCATCCGAGACCACAACACCCCCGGCGACGTCTTTGTCACGCGCAGAGACGTGGAGTCCCATCTGCCGGAGGGGCACAGAGGTCGTGACCTTTATATCGGGGACGAGGTCACCTTTACCCGGCACAAGTGTGCCAAAGGACCCTACGCCCTCCACGTGCATCGCCTGACAGAGGAGGAGTTGCGGTGTGAGGAGGAGGAACGAGAAGACCCGGACGGGTCTAAAGCAACAGCTGACTACAAGAAAAGAGCAGGAGGACGCCGTCGTTGAGGACGGTAGTGAAGGAGACTGTATATAGTTACCCGTAGGGGTACAAAGAAACTGTTTCTGCAAATATAGTCCCCGTTGGGACCAGCTGATGTGAACTGTTAACCCGTTTTACCCTTAATCCCACAGGCTGAGGACTGTGAGCAGCCATTCCTTCCCCTCCCCAACTGGCCGAGGACTGAGAGCGGCCAACTACCCTTGTACATAGTTGCGCGTCCTAAAGCGCCCCCTACTGGTTTTACTGTAAAACCACCTTAAGAAAAGGAACTGTCGCACTTTGCCCGGTCAACAGTTGCACAGTGACCGGAGGAGGAGGAGAGACGACGAGAATGCTTTATATAAAAAGTTTTATTGATGCTGCTAATTAATATGATGTTTTATATGTTTTATATGTTTATGTTTATGAAAAAAAATTGTATGTTTGGATGTTTTTGTCTTACAGCCCGAGGACGTGCTGTGATTTACCAGGGGGAATGTAGCACCCTGAGGATTCGGCTGCTACAGGAGTATTGCGCCTCAGCCAGAGGTGTGATATTCCACTCCCGGGTAAGGAAGGAGTGTGAAACTGAGCTCGGTAGGCTGCATGCACTACACACATCTCATTTCCGGAGGGCAGACCAACGGTACTCCCACTTAGAAATGTGCAGGTACGACCGAGTCTGTCCTTGGCTGGAGTGGGAGGGGGGTGGAACATCCCAAGTAGTGTAGGGGCAGATAGGGGGAGCAGCCTGGGTAAAGTTAGGAGCTCATTGGGTGCTGGTCACCTGAGCTCACACATAGAGGGATATATAAGGTGGGCACCAACTAAGAACAGGGTCAGTTGCAGAGAGTAAGTCAGCGAGCAGAGGAGAAGAGCGACCCAGAGTGAGAGAGGAGAAGAAAGACCCAGAGGGGGAAACAGAAAAGAGGACTCCAAGAACCCAAATTAAATCCCCGGGTGAAGAGTCGGCACAGGGTACCGGATCCCAAGCTGGTGGGGGCAAAAACACACCCCAGCCAGAGACCGGAGGCCGTGGGCAGCGTCTGCCACGGCCACCCACCACATCCACCCCGAAGGCATACCACGTGGAGGGTCAGGGAACCCAAGGCCAAGGGTCTCCCAACAGAAGGCCCGAGGGAGCTGGACCTAGGTGGATCACTGGTGGGGACGGCCAGAGGAAAGGACAGAAGGAGAGCTCAGGGTCACGCTCCGGACTTATTTGGGGGTTGGCTGAATCCAGGAATTGGTGGACGCAGCACGGCTCGGGTGGTCACTTGAAGCTAGAGTGACCGGGAACATCAGCAGTGAGTAAATATCCTAAACTGCATAACCCGACTCTGTCTTCCTTTAACATCTACACTGCACCACCACAACCCCCATCCTCTGCACCTGATCCCCCTGAGGCTATACCCCTCCCGTTGGGGGTTATCCTATCAAGCTGCACCAACACCATCAGCCTCAGCGGACCCTGCTGCAGCGGCGGCCACAGTGACCGCAACACAACGGGTGGCGTAGTCGACAATAAAGAACTTAATAACATCTGTAGGACTGCCACATACAACTGAGTTTGACACCCTGGGCACGGACCGGGTCACAGCCACTCGGAGACTACAACCCCCATCTGATCCGGCTCCGGGTATTCCCCTGAAAGAAAGGAATATGTCCCAGGGGGTGCGTCATATACATTGTCCCCAACGTATCCTATATGATGTATATACACAGGGTTGGATTAAGAGTAGCCAGGGCCCCGGGCAGTTTAAAAGGTGTGGCCCCCACCCCAGGTGCCGGATGTATCACGTGACTTGTCACATGATCCCCTTTGATAGATCATGTGATCAACACACAGATGTTCTGATCACATCTGTAACATACCTGGCGGCGTCCTTGCATGGTGGTCCATCTCCCACTGTGCAGGAGCGCGCACTTGATCTCCAGTCCAGAATGTCTCTCTGGCTTCCCTCCTTGCTGTCTGTTTGTCTGTTTTGGCTGCATAGGGCGACGCCCGCTGAACTTCCTGTTTCTTGTACCTGCTACGGACACGCCCCTGTTGCACCTTCAGCCTATTGCTGTCCATCTTTGGGTATTTATACCACCTTCTTCCTCAAGATGGCGCCTGAGCATTGTGTCCTGTCAGTCGGCTTTTTGCCTCTGACATGCCAGGTCCTATCCTGTTTTCCTGCCTGTTTTCCAGTTCTGTGTCTGAACTGTGGTCTGTTCTTGTGAACTCGCTCCTTGCCTGTTCCTCCCGCCTTCTAGGGGCCGATTACCTAGATCCGTTCCTGTATCTTGTCTGTCCTGTCTGAACACGCTCCTTGCCTGTTCGTCCCGCCTCTCTGGGGGCCGTATTCCCAGACCCGCTCCTGTATCCCGCTGCAGTGTCGGTCTCCTCCGTACACTCAGTTCCAGTCTGAACTCTCTCCTATCCTTTACCTGTTTTGCCTCTATGTCCGTTCCCTTCCTTTTTCTGCAGAGTCTGAACTCGTACCTAACTCCTGCCTGTTGTCTCTGTACTCCCGTTTGTGAGTTTGTGGTCCACTCGCTACTTCACTGCAAGTACCCTGTGGGTATCTGGCTCTGCCTTTCCCTTCCTGTCTGTTCCGTGTGAACAGAGCCCTGTCCGTCCTGCTCCGGCAGCCTTGCTCCGCTCTTACCCTTTTGCTCACTGCTCCGGCAGTCCTGTCCTGCCCTGCTTCTGCCCGCTGCTCTGGCAGTCCTGTCCTGCCCTGCTTCTGCCCGCTGCTCCGGCAGTCCTGTCCTGCCCTGCTTCTGCCCGCTGCTCCGGCAGTCCTGTCCTGCCCTGCTTGTGCTCGCTGCTCCTGCAGCCCCGTCCTGCTCTGTTCTTACCCACCGCTTTGGGCGTTCCCTCTCTGCTGTGGTTGTCTACCGCATCTGCGGTTCTGTGACCCAGTCTGTACTGGGTCTTAACCTTTCTGTGCTCCAGCCCGTCCTTTCGGCCAGTACCTCCCTGCCTGCATACTCGCCTGTATCTACCCATCTGCATACCTGCCGTGTTTGCTTACATCCACCAGTCTGTGCCAGCCTAACCTGCCTGTTCCAGTAATCCCAGTGTGGGTCAACCCCCGTGTCCGGAGTTTGACCTGGAGTAGCACCTGGTCCCTCTGCCCGGTTTCTCCCTGGTGCACTGGCGTCGTATGCCGTCGTGCCACCTTGGTCGGATCGGCCAGATACTTAGTCACGCCCCTCCAGGCACTCTCCGGTCCATGGTCCAGTGGAACCACTACAACCGCACACGCCAGTCAGTCCGGGCGTGTGCATAACAACATCTATAGACAGAGAATGAGGAAAACAAATTTCCATAATATAGCACTATATATAGTAGATCAGGGTGGCAGATTAATTTTCCGGAGGGGCCACATGAGAGATCGTGACTGTTATGGAGGCCGATCCAATAGGCCGAAATTAATTCTGCTTCATATTAATATTAACAAAATAATAAAAAAAAATTATATTAATGGTATGACTTAATATTGAGCAGAATTAAGTATGCTGACATCCCTCTAGATACAGTATGAGCCCCCGCATAGCTCCCTAGATACAGTATGAGCCCCCGCATAGCCCCTCTATATACAGTATGAGCCCCCACATAGCCTCCTATATACAGTATGAGCCCCGCATAGCTCCCTAGATACAGTATGAGCCCCTGCAGAGCCCTGTACATATAGTATGAGCCCCCACACAGCCCCCTACATACAGTATGAGCCCCCACATAGCCCTGTACATACAGTATGAGCCCACACACTGCCACCTACATACAGTATGAGCCCCTACAGTTATTTAGATACAAAATGAGTCTGCACATAGCCCCTATATACAGTATGAGCCCGCACATAGCTCCTTATATACAATATGAGCCTGCACATAGCTCCCTATATACAGTGTGAGCCCGCACATAGCTCCTTATATACAATATGAGCCCGCACATAGCTCCCTATATACAGTATAAGCCCGCACATAGCTCCCTATAAACAGTATGAGCCCGCACATAGCGGCCTAGATACAGTATGAGCCCCCGCAGAGCCCTGTACATATAGTATGAGCCCCCACACACCCCCCTACATACAGTATGAGCCCCCGCATAGCCCTGTACATACAGTATAAGCCCACACACTGCCACCTACATACAGTATGAGCCCCTACATAGTTACTTAGATACAATATGAGTCTGCACATAGCCCCTATATACAGTATGAGCCAGCACATAGCTTCCTATATAAAATATGAGTCCGCACATAGCTCCCTATATACAGTATGAGCCTGCACATAGCTCCCTATATACAGTATGAGCCCGCACATAGCTCCCTATATACAGTATGAGCCCGCACATAGCTCCCTATATACAGTATGAGCCCGCACATAGCTCCCTATATACAGTATGAGCCCGCACATAGCTCCCTTCTCTGATCGACTGTCGGTTCCACAGCAAGCTCAGAGAATGGTCGACTCCCACTCTGGGGGCGGCAAATTGCAGCTGCCTGGGAGACACCTCTGACCACCGCATGAGGTGGCCCGAAGGCACCCCCCTGACGGCTGTACCCAGGTCACATGCCCCTCCTCTTCCCCTAGGTACGGCCCTGTAGAGTCTATATGAGAATACATGACTATCTATAATATAATTAGGGATGTGTCCGTCTGTCCGAAGCCTCTATAGACTGTGCACGCAATGCGCCTGCACAGTCTGGCCGGAGACAGAAGAACACATCAGATGTTACAGGTGACAGGGAGGAGGACGAGGATAAAGGATTGTAATGACGGAGATCACGGGGTGCGTAAACACTGATTTCATACTGCCATCTTCGGCGCCATTAGGACACATACCTTGATGTCCGGCGAGGTTGGAGGAGTGTGGCGTTGTGGTTCATGCATGCGCAGGTGCGAACTCTGGCGCCACACTCCTCCAGCCTTGCCGGTGTTCGAGGATGCGCTGCAAGCGAGAGGGGAAAAGGCGAGTAGGAGTGTTGTTTTTTTTTTGTATGGATGGAAGAACATCAGAGAAGGCAAGATGGGGGAACATATACCAGGATGGGGGATAAGGATGGGGAGGGAGCACATACCAGGATGGGGAGGGAGCATATACCAGGATGGGGGAGCATTTGGTTTTAGTAATGGGGTCTGGCCCGACGCCGGTTCAGTCATTACTTTGAGTATACAGAGCAACCCCTGTAATCCTGGCCCTGACTGACAGCCGGTCTCAATGTAGAGTCAGTGTCAGTCAGGGCCGGGGGCTCGGTTGCAGAGGACGCTCTGTATACTGAAAGTGGTGACCGAACCGGCACTGCCCTCATGACTGAAACCGAATGCTGGCGAGTAGAATAAAGATCATTTTCTCCCCAATGCATTCAGCTACTGGGCAGTATAAAAACGCTGTTTACCTGAACGCAGGTTAATAGCGTTATTTCCGATGAAAGGATCCCTTTAATTTTGTAGCACATTACTTCAATGAAATGGTGCCGGAGTCAGTGCATGCGCTTACCACGCTATCCAGCGCCATTTTATTGAAGATACTGTTTATGAGAATTCGCAGACACAGTGTCTTAAAAAAAATGGCGCCAAAAATGTACCACTAAAAATGCTTGTGACCCGGGTGTAAAACGGGTTCAATAGCTAGTATAATATACTGTGATACAGACATTAGATGTTATACTATACACATTGTTATATCCCATCTGATGTCTGTACCACAGTATAATATACACTAATCTGTTTACTGGATGTGACATTTTGTACAGGGATATACACTGTACTGATCACACCTGCCTACAGGACCTCACATATCATATATGGATCAGTACAGTATGTGATGTCCTGCAGGTTCAGGGTTGATCAGTCAGTGCAGGATCCTCTATGCAATGTCTGTGGTCGCTCCGCTGGGGCTCAGTGGGATTTATTACAGGACTCTGAATTTTCCTGCAGATCTGGTGATGCTGGAGCCGATGACCCTGAGTAATCTGATCTGCAGCAACGATGAAAGTCCTGCAATAACTTATACAGAGCCCTATCAGAGCGGCCGCTGAACTGACACTATGGAATCTTATGCAAACTCATCAGGAGGGGAGCAGCGTCCTGCAGCCCCCTTCTCACTCCAGACATCCTCTCCAGACCTCATATTTACCGCCATTCACTGACCTGATCCACCAGCTCCTCTCCCGCAGGATAAAGAAGCTCCAGGCGCTGCTGTGTGATGTCAGTCCTGGAGACGCAGCACACAGCGCGCAGGGTGCGTGTCTGCCTCCCTGTGATGTGGCCGGCGTCTAAAAGGTACAGTGCGGTCCCCCTGCCAAACCTGCCCCTGCCTCCGCACAAAACATTATAATGAGGGCAATCTGGCCATGGGTCCACCTGAAGCCTCGGGCCCCGGGCGGTAGCCCAAATTGCCCTCATTATAATCCGTATATACATCAGCCCCAGTGAATCCCATGTGATGTATATACATCGTTCCCAGCATATCCCATCTGATGTATATACATCGGCCCCAGCGTATCTTATGTGATGTATATAGATCGCCCACAGCACATCCCCTCAGAAGTATATACATCGGCCCCATTGTATCCTATGTAATGTATATATATCATCCCCAGTGTATCCTATGTAATGTATATGCATCGGCCCCAGATTATACTATCTGATGTAAACAGCATAATTAAGTACTGTATATAGTGTGGACCTGTGTATATAGCATGTAGTGAGGTGCTGTGTGTAATATATAGTGTAGATGTGATGTGAATATAATATGTGTGTATAGCATATAGTGTGGGCTGCACATTTTATATAAAAGGCACATCTCTACACTATATAGTATACACACAGCTCCATACCATGTTTTATAACCCAGTATATAGTGTGGAGCTCTGTATATGGTGTGGACTTCCCACTAAAAGTTATGTACTCAGGCACAGCACCACACTAAATAACTATATACACAGCTCCATAGTTCATACTATAATATATATACTATAATATTTACTACATGTATATACAATGGTCCCAGTGTTTGTGTGGGTATATATATATATATATATTTAGATGTTTGTAGCATATATTTTGGAGCTATGTATGCTGTGTATAATTCTCCTTATGGCCACGGCCTCACTATCAGTATTTGGTCAGTATTCGGTCAGTATTTTTTCTCAGGAGTTGGAGACAAAACCAGGAGTTGGTGATAAATCCAGAATTGGTGACTTGTTTCTATTATACCTTTTCTCTGATTGTTCCTCACCTGGTTTTGGCTCCCACTCCTAAGAAAAAATACTGACCAAATACTGATAATGGGGCCGTGGCCTTACACACAGTATATATAGGACTTGAGAAGTGGTACTTTGCAGTGTACTGTATATATACAGAATAATACGGATACTGACAATTGCAACCAGCATACAGACAGAAGTGGTACTGTGCAGTGTATACTGTATATACAGAATAATACAGATACTGCGGAAATAATACTGACCGAATACTGACCAAATACTGATAGTGAGGCTGTGGCCTAAGTCTCAGTATCTGTATTATTCTGCATATTTACACTGCACAGTACCACTTCTCCTGCCCTGTATACTGGGTGTAATTCTCAGTATCTTTATTATTCTGTATATGTACACTGCACAGTACCACTTCTCCTGCCCTGTATACTGATGTAAATCTCAGTATCTGTATTATTCTGTGTATATACTGTATATAGACTGTATATACACTGCACAGTACCACTTCTCCTGCCCTGTATACTGATGTAAATCTCAGTATCTGTATTATTCTGTGTATATAAATTGACTGCAATATTCTCAGTATCTGTATTAATCTGTATATATACACTGCACAGTACTACTTCTCCCGTCTTGTATACTGGTTTTAATTCTCAGTATCTGTATTATTCTGTGTATATACTGTATATATACTGTATATAGACTGCACAGTACCACTTCTCCTGTCCTGTATGCGGAGTGTCATTTTCAGTATTTGTATTATTCTGTATACATATAGACTGCACCGTGCCATTTCCTCGGTCCTATTCTTGGAGAGACTGTATTACAGTTAGGTAGAGTCATTATTGCTTTATAATTTTCTACATTCCTATGGGCAAATAAAAATACATTTTGAAATCCTGTTTAAATGGGTTATCCCAAGTTTGGAAGTTATCCCCCTTCTTATAGATAGGGGATGACTTTCTGATCACTGCGCACCTAACCACTGGGACCACCATGATCCAGAGAAACGGAACTGTGAAAAGATAAATGGAGCTGTGGTTGATGATGCGCACTGCTGCGCCATTCACGTGGGGCTCTTCAAATAACTCCTTTAAGAGAGTGCTGAGGGCATGACCAAGAAAAGTAACACATAGGTGCGCTTGTACACATCTGTAGATGGACAAAGACAGCGGTGCACACAGCGCGCAGCGCAAAGTTTACCCTTATGTACAGCACCATACATAAAATGGCACTATATAAAATAGAGCAGGGGTGGGAGATTAATTTTCCCAAGGGGCCACATGAGAGACCATGATTGTTGTGGAGACCAAACCAATAGGCTGAAATTAATTCTGCTCAATGTTAATATTAACATATTAATTATAATTATTTTTTATAATATAATATTTAATAATAATAAATAATAATAACTTAATATTGAGCACAATTAAGTACGCTGACATCCCCCTATATACAGTATGAGCCCTCCCACATCACCCCCTACATACAGTATGAGCCACCACATAGCCCCCTACATACAGTAAGAGCCCCACATAGCTCCTTATATACAGTGTGAGCCCCCAGATAGCGCCTTAGGTACAGTATGAGCCTCCATATAGCCTCCTATATACAGTATGAGCCTCCACATAGCCTCCCATATACAGTATGAGCCTGCGCATAGCTCCCTAGATACAGTATGAGCCCCCATATAGCTCTCTAGATACAGTATGAACCCTCGCATAGCTCCCTAGATACAGTAGATACAGTATGAACCCTCGCATAGCTCCCAGGATACAGTAGATACAGTATGAACCCTCGCATAGCTCCCTAGACACAGTAGATACAGTATGAACCCTCGCATAGCTCCCTAGACACAGTAGATACAGTATGAACCCTCGCATAGCTCCCAGGATACAGTAGATACAGTATGAACCCTCGCATAGCTCCCTAGACACAGCAGATACAGTATGAACCCTCGCATAGCTCCCTAGACACAGTAGATACAGTATGAACCCTCGCATAGCTCCCTAGACACAGTAGATACAGTATGAACCCTCGCATAGCTCCCAGGATACAGTAGATACAGTATGAACCCTCGCATAGCTCCCTAGACACAGTAGATACAGTATGAACCCTCGCATAGCTCCCAGGATACAGTAGATACAGTATGAACCCTCGCATAGCTCCCTAGACACAGTAGATACAGTATGAACCCTCGCATAGCTCCCTAGATACAGTAGATACAGTATGAGCCCCCGCATAGCTCCATAGATACAGTATGAGCCCCGTGCATAGCTCCCAAGATACAGTATGAGACCCCGCATAGCCTCCTAGATACAGTATGAGACCCCGCATAGACTCCTAGATACAGTATGAGACCCCGCATAGCCTCCTAGATACAGTATGACACCCCGCATAGCCTCCTAGATACAGTATGAGCCCCGTGCATAGCTCCCAAGATACAGTATGAGCCCCCGCATAGACTCCTAGATACAGTATGACACCCCGCATAGACTCCTAGATACAGTATGAGACCCCACATAGCCTCCTAGATACAGTATGAGACCCCACATAGCCTCCTAGATACAGTATGAGCCCCCGCATAGCCTCCTAGATACAGTATGAGACCCCACATAGCCTCCTAGATACAGTATGAGCCCCTGCATAGCTTTTTGGTATTAATCTAAATTGAATACATTTTTAATTTTTAAATGGATAAATTTGTTAGCTAGTTATTACTAATCCTCAGATATACATCAGTTTTTTGTACACTGGTCCACACGCACATGTAGACACACACACTCACTCACAAACACACACGCAGTCACACACATACACACACATACACACACATGCAGTCACGCACATACACACATGCAGTCACGCACATACACACACATACGTAGTCACGCACATACACACACATGCAGTCACGCACATACACACACATGCAGTCACGCACATACACACACATGCAGTCACACACATACACACACATGCAGTCACGCACATACACACACATATGCAGTCACACACATACACACATGCAGTCACGCACATACACACATGCAGTCACGCACATACACACACATACGCAGTCACACACATACACACACATGCAGTCACGCACATACACACACATGCAGTCACACACATACACACACATGCAGTCACACACATACACATGCATGCAGTCACGCACATACACACACATGCAGTCACGCACATACACACACATGCAGTCACGCACATACACACACATGCAGTCACACACATACACACACACGCAGTCACACACATACACACACACACACGCAGTCACACATACACACACATGCAGTCACGCACATACACACACATGCAGTCACGCACATACACACACATGCAGTCACGCACATACACACACATGCAGTCACGCACATACACACACATGCAGTCACACACATACACACACATGCAGTCACACACATACACACACATGCAGTCACACACATACACACACATGCAGTCACGCACATACACACACATGCAGTCACGCACATACACACACATGCAGTCACGCACATACACACACATGCAGTCACGCACATACACACACATGCAGTCACACACATACGCAGACACACACATACACACACACGCAGTCACGCACATACACACATGCAGTCACACACAGACACACACATGCAGTTACGCACATACACACACATACGCATTCACACACATACACACACACGCAGTCACGCACATACACACACACGCAGTCACGCACATACACACATGCAGTCACACACATACACACACATGCAGTCACGCACATACACACACATGCAGTCACACACATACGCAGACACACACATACACACACACGCA
The DNA here is from genome assembly GCF_046119375.1 of Phyllobates terribilis. NCBI lineage: Eukaryota > Metazoa > Chordata > Amphibia > Anura > Dendrobatidae > Phyllobates > Phyllobates terribilis. The sequence goes on from NW_027362812.1 coordinate 3,117,216, forward strand.
GTCACGCACATACACACATGCAGTCACACACAGACACACACATGCAGTTACGCACATACACACACATACGCATTCACACACATACACACACACGCAGTCACGCACATACACACACACGCAGTCACGCACATACACACATGCAGTCACACACATACACACACATGCAGTCACGCACATACACACACATGCAGTCACACACATACGCAGACACACACATACACACACACGCAGTCACGCACATACACACATGCAGTCACACACAGACACACACATGCAGTTACGCACATACACACACATACGCATTCACACACATACACACACACGCAGTCACGCACATACACACACACGTAGTCACGCACATACACACACACACGCAGTCACACACATACACACACATGCAGTCACGCACATACACACACATGCAGTCACACACATACGCAGACACACACATACACACACACGCAGTCACGCACATACACACATGCAGTCACACACAGACACACACATGCAGTTACGCACATACACACACATACGCATTCACACACATACACACACGCGCAGTCATGCACATACACACACGCGCAGTCATGCACATACACACACATACGCAGTCACGCACATACGCATGCAGTCTTGCAAATACACAAACATGCAGTCAACACTCAGTCACGCACACACGTAGTCTTGTACACACATGCAGTCTTTTACACAAGCAGTCACACACACGCAGTCATGCACACAGTCAGACACCAGCAGGCATGCGCACACATGGTCATACACACACGGTCATGCACATGCAGTCACGCATATACGCACATGCAGTCACACACATACACACACACACGCGCAGTCATGCACATACACACACATGCAGTCACGCACATACACACACATACGCAGTCATGCACATACACACACATACGCAGTCACGCACATACACACACATACGCAGTCACGCACATACACACACACGTAGTCACGCACATACACACACACGCAGTCACGCACATACACACACATGCAGTCACACACATACACACACATGCAGTCACGCACATACACACACATGCAGTCACGCACATACACACACATGCAGTCACGCACATACACACACATGCAGTCACGCACATACACACACATACGCAGTCACACACATACACACACACGCAGTCACGCACATACACACATGCAGTCACACACATACACACACATGCAGTTACGCACATACAGACACATACGCAGTCACGCACATATGCATGCAGTCTTGCAAATACACAAACATGCAGTCAACACTCAGTCACGCACACACGTAGTCTTGTACACACATGCAGTCTTTTACACAAGCAGTCACACACACGCAGTCACATACACTCACGCGGTCATGCACACAGTCAGACACCAGCAGGCATGCGCACACATGGTCATACACACACGGTCATGCACATGCAGTCACGCATATACGCACATGGAGTCACGTATACACATGCAGACTTGCACATATACGGGTCACAGAAATGTGCGCACACAAACATATACAGACATATACAAAGACACATACAGACATAAACATATTTGAAGACATACAGAAAAATACATGTAAACAGACATATCACATATTACAACTGTGCTGGTCTCAGAGATGGTCTTCAATGTCCAAGGGCTACTAAATGGATTTGATGCTTACATTCATGTGATAATTTACCCCATACTGTAAATCATACTAATATTAGTGGTTTCCCTGGGAAGAAGCTAAACCACCCTAGCCACCGGTCTGAGGGTCCTTGGGATACTACAATTTAGGGTAAGCGGTCATAGGCCCTTTGGTCCATTATTCTGATACTTATACATTTGCTGATGGTGGCCCTGGGAGTTGGTATTTTAGTGGCACACTTAGTCTTATACTCTCACCACTTGCCCTATATAGATTACCTGGGTCAACCTGTTACCACTAGCCTAAAACACCCCGCTTTTCCCAGCCTATACCTTGCATAGAGCTATATATAATCTCTGATTGGTTTTCCCCTGGGGGGTTTCCTTACACTTACCCCTATGCACACTGTTTTTGTCTTTATTGTCTATTTGCTATTATGTATACATCTGTATTTAATAAAGATTTTGTCATATCTTTGCATAAGAAACTCCTAGTTTCTCTGTTTTTTTCCAAATGATACTAATATTAGTGGTTTCCCTAGGAGCATCAGGACCTAAGATGTTATTATACAGATGAGGGAACACTGCGAAAAATGTAATAATCTATAGTAAGGGGTATATTGGGCCTCATTTACCCCAAAAATGTCCTTGTTACCCATCCCAAGAAGTCAGAGCTCAGTGTAATGAGTACAATGCCGCACGTTACTAAATCATTGTGACGTCTATAAACATGGACCAGTGCATCCTACTGTAAACTCTAGACATATTAGCTGTCATCCAAAGAGCACCATGACCTAAAGGATCATGGGAATCTTGGGGTGATGGCTGATAAATCTGCTTTTTAAAAATAAAATAAAAAAAATAAAAAAATTGAGGTTTTATTACTATTGATAACAAAGCCAATTTTAATATCAGACAGTATTTCTGAATAAGGCCTAATGTTACCCCTACTATTGTTAAAATATTAGCTGTCACCCCAAAGCCAAAACCAGGTGAGGAACAATCAGAAAAAGGTATAATAGAAACAAGTCACCAATTCTGCATTTATCACCCACTACTGGTCTTGGCTCCCACTCCTGAGAAAAAATACTGACTGAATACTGACCAAACACTGATAGTGGGGCCGTGGCCTAAGAGCTAAAGTCGGTCTCGGGGGGTAGGTAAGCCTTTTTATCATGCTCTCCCACTGCTAACTTATAAAGGAGGCAGAAAAGCGTTTGCCGACATATGATGTAATAGCTCCTCCAGTGTCAGGTCTCTATGTATGGAGCAGGTTCAGGAGCTGAGCCCGCATCATACTGGGCAGATGCCTGTACACATAACACCGACAATGAATGGGGTATAGCTACACATTCAGGAAAAAAAATACATGTGTATAATCATTAAGGTCCACTGGACCACAATTCAAGTATGAAATGACCTTCAACAATCCAGTAAGGATTAAATAATACAGCAGACATAATGGAGTAAATTCTTTATTTGGATAAATCAGTGATCAGACATAGAAAAATACGTTAAAAAACATGTAATTGACAACTATACATTAAAACACACGTGGGGTGTAGAGACACAGCCTATGTATTGAATAGTGGTTCTCCCTAGGATGCACATATATTGGATTTCATCCAGTAAATACATGAATACAAGTAAATTAACACCATCGATATATTAAATACATAAAGTGCATGTGCAGATATATATATGTATATACCAGAATAACATCAAAGAGAAAAACAGTACATCTAATATAACAAATAGGAAAAATCTCATATAATTCTTGTGACACATAACTTGAATATATGGACGTAATAATGTACATAGTGCAAAAGTCATTGGCCAACATAAGAATAAATATCAGGATATAATGAAGAAATAAAGATGGGATTAGCCAAATCCAGAGGCAGTATGGCACGAGCAGGGTAGGGCTGTGTGACCTCCACCCACAGGCGTTTTGCTCGCGGTTCTACAGGGAGATGCCTGTACACAGCCGGCATCTGTAACCGCAGCCATCAGAGATTGTTCTGATCGCTGCTGTTACACTGATCACTGGCTGCGGATGGGTTATCATGGCAGCTGACTATGAGAACTACTAGGATGAGTTTAAAATAAATGTTCCTGTGCTGAGATAATCTTATAAATGTGCCCCTGCTGTGTACTGTGTAATGGCCGTGTCTGACCGTGCTGGACAATGGTCTGATCATACCGCAGCTCCTGGGCAGGAGGAAGCAAAAGAGGATACAGACAGGATCACAAATGATTATTTCTTTCAGGAAAAATATTGCTTAAAAACAGACAGCAAAATGTTTTACCTCACAAAATGAATCAGCTGTGATCCCGTGTTGTAATGTCTGTATACTCTTTTGTGTCCTCCCCTGCCCAGGAGCTGTGGTATGATCAGACCATGGCCCTGTAAGGTCAGACACATCCATTACACAGTACAAACCAGGGGCACATTTATAAGATTATCTCAGCACAGGAACATTTTTTTAACACATCCAATTGTAGAACTTATTTTTACTCCAAGATCTATTAGTTAAAATGTACTTTGTTTGTGGGAAAACCCTTTAAATTCCATAAGAGGACTGAAAAAATAAAGTAAACATACATAAAAACGTGTTAAAAATATAAACCAAATAAAAACTTATAATAATTTGAATCAACCCTTTTCCTTTATTAAGTACAAAAAATATATATATATTATTATCAAAATATTCAATTAAGTGTGTTTTTGGCCGACACACTTTCCTAACAAAAGGCAATAAAATGTGATCAAAACATCTCCCCACCTCACAAAAAAAAGAATAAAACATTTGCAGGTCTTAGAAAATGGACGCACAAACCCAATGTTTTTTATTTACAAATGTTCACATTTTTTTCATCACTTAAATTTAAAAAAAAAATAGACAAGTTTGGGGTCTTAGTAAATGTTCAGACCTGGAGATTCATTTTACCCAGTCATTTTTATTGCACGATGAATACCACATGAACAAAAGAAAAAAATCAATGGTGGAGTTGCTTTTTTTCTTCTTTCTTTTTTTCACCACTTCAATGAATTTGGAATTTGAAATTACAACTCATCCTGCAAAACGCAATCCCTCATACGCTATGGTGATGGAAAAGCAAAAAAGATATGGCTCTTGGAAGAAGGGGAGGGAAAAAAGTAAAGTGCAAAGATGAGAATTGTCAGTGTTGGGAAGGGGCTTAAGTAATGGAGATCTTACCTTGGTCTGGAATGCGAAGTCTGCGCGGACAAGGAAGGGGCTCCCAGATGCCAGCTGTAAAACACGTCTCTCCACCATCCCAGAAGCATCACCGGAAGCAAGCAGGGCTCTTTTGCTGATGATCTTAGTAGCAAAATATTTGCGGGTAGATGTATCCTCCGCCAGCACGACCATGCCAAAACTTCCCTTGCCGAGCACATGATGGAACAGTAATCTCCTTTTGAAGTTATCAGAGACTGTGGCTTCACTGCTATCCTCTTCTTTCTTCAGATCCATGGCTTTCTGTCCTGATGAAATCCTTTGTCGTTTTATACCCTGGATCACCTTTGAAGATGTCTGTTCACCTCCCAATGAGCTGAAGATGGCTCCTCGCTTCTTGGCTCCCATCTTCAGATGTGCCTTCATCTCTTCCTCTCCATCTTTCTTCTGGACAGGTTGTTTTGTCGTCTTGACTGAAGACTTCCTCTCATCATCAGATGTGTCATAGGTAGGTCTTCGTCTGTTCACTCCTTCTCTCCTAAATTTCGCTTCCATTTTGTCGCTCTGCTCAGTAGACATCTCCTCAACTGTCGCCAGTCACCTCCAACTGTCACTCACTAACAATCAAATGTAAGCATCTCAGCTAGCGCACAGCAATCCATTGGTCATGTGATCAGCAACTGACCAGTGACATTTATAAGATGCATAGCCTTTCACTGAGATTTAATACATGGGTATTTAAAATTATGCCAGGTGATCTGTGGAATACAAGGTGCAACTGTTACTAATATTAGTAAATCTGCACCAAGTGCCCAATTTGACTGATGTTTGTTAATATAGATATGAGATATATATACCTATACATATACAAACTATATATACATACAGTATATATATATATATATATATACATATACAGTTAAAACCAGAAGTTTACACACACTATATATAAAGACACATATGCATGTTTTTCTCAATATCTGACATGAAATCAGAATAAACCTTTCCTGTTTTAGGTCAATTAGGATTACCATAATTTTTAATATTTGACAAATGCCAGAATAATGGGAGAGAAAGAATGTTTTAAGGCATTTTTATTACTTACTGCAAAGTCAGAAGTTTACATACACTAAGATTACTATGCCTTTAAACAATTCTGGACTGCCCATATGATGATGTCATGTGTTTGGAAGCTTTTTTTGGCAACATCTGAGTTAATTAGAGACACATCTGTGGATGTATTTTAATGCACACCTGAAACACACTGCTTTATTGTGTAGCATCATGGGAAAGTCTAAAGAAATCAGCCAATATATCAGAAAGAGAATTTTGGACTTGCATATGTCTGGATCGTCCTTGGGTACATTTTCAGGATACCTGAAGGTGTCTCGTTCATCTGTACAAACAATTATACACAAGTACAAACAAGATGGGAATGTCCAGCCATCATACCACTCAGGAAGGAGACAGGTTCTGTGTCCCAGAGATGAACGTGCTTTGGTCCGACATGTGCATATCAACCCAAGGACAAAAGCAAAAGATCTTGTGAAGATGATGGCGGAAGCTGGTAAGATTGTGTCAATATCCACAGTGAAACGAGTACTGTATCAACATGGGCTAAAAGGCCACTCTGCCCGGATGAAGCCATTACGCCAAAAGAAACATAAAAAAACAGATTAATGTTTGCAAATGCACACAGGAACAAATACCTTAATTTTTGGCGATATGTCCTGTGGTCTGATGAAACTAAAATTTAACTTTTTGAGGATAATGACCATCGTTACGTTTGGAGGAAAAAGGGAGAAGCTTGGAAGCCTAAGAACACCATCCCAACTGTGAAACATGGGGGTAGCAGCATCATGTTGTGGGATTGTTTTGCTGCAGGAGGGACTGGTGCACTTCTCAAAATAGATGGCATCATGAGAAAAGAAGATTATGTGGCAATACTGAAGCAACATCTCAAGACATCAGCCAGAAAGTTAAAGCTTGGGCGGAAATGGGTCTTCCAAATGGACAATGACCCAAAGCATACTGCCAAAATGGTAACAAAGTGGCTTAAGGATAATAAAGTCAATGTTTTGGAGTGGCCATCACAAAGCCCTGATCTCAATCCTATTGAAAATGCAGGTGTGAGCAAGGCGACCTACAAACCTGGATCAGTGACACCAGTTTTGTCAGGAGGAATGGGCCCAAATTCCGACCAACTATTGTGAGAAGCTTGTGGAAGGATATCCCGAACGTGTGACACAAGTCATTCAGTTTAAGGGTAATGGTACCAAATACTAATGAAATGTATGTAAGCTTTTGACTTTGCAGTAAGTAATAAAAATGCCTTAAAATATTCTCTTTCATTATTCTGGTATTTTGCAAATATTAAACATTATGGTAATCCTAATTGACCTAAAATGGGAATGGTTTATTCTGATTTCATGTCAGATATTAAGAAAAACCTGCATGTGTGTCTTTTTATATAGTGTATGTAAACTTCTGGTTTCAACTGTATATATATATAGATATGAGATATATATGCATACATATATATATACACATACAAACTATATATACATACAGTATATATACAGTACAGACCAAAAGTTTGGACACATCTTCTCATTTAAAGATTTTTCTGTATTTTCATGACTATGAAAATTGTACATTCACACTGAAGGCATCAAAACTATGAATCAACACATGTGGAATTATATACTTAACAAAAAAGTGTGAAACAACTGAAAATATGTTTTATATTCTAGGTTCTTCAAAGTAGCCACCTTTTGCTTTGATGACTGCTTTGCACACTCTTGGCATTCTCTTGATGAGCTTCAAGAGGTAGTCACCGGAAATGGTCTTCCAACAATCTTGAAGGAGTTCCCAGAGATGCTTAGCGCTTGTTGGCCCTTTTGCCTTCACTCTGCGGTCCAGCTCACCCCAAACCATCTCGATTGGGTTCAGGTCTGGTGACTGTGGAGGCCAGGTCATCTGGCGTAGCACCCCATCACTCTCCTTCTTGGTCAAATAGCCCTTACACAGCCTGGAGGTGTGTTTGGGGTCATTGTCTTGTTGAAAAATTCATGATGGTCCAACTAAACGCAAACCGGATGGAATAGCATGCCGCTGCAAGATGCTGTGGTAGCCATGCTGGTTCAGTATGCCTTAAATTTTTAATAAATCCCCAACAGTGTCACCAGCAAAGCACCCCCACACCATCACACCTCCTCCTCCATGCTTCACGGTGGGAACCAGGCATGTAGAGTCCATCCGTTCACCTTTTCTGCGTCGCACAAAGACACGGTGGTTGGAACCAAAGATCTCAAATTTGGACTCATCAGACCAAAGCACAGATTTCCACTGGTCTAATGTCCATTACTTGTGTTCTTTAGCCCAAACAAGTCTCTTCTGCTTGTTGCCCTTAGCAGTGGTTTCCTAGCAGCTATTTTACCATGAAAGTCTGCTGCACAAAGTCTCCTCTTAACAGTTGTTGTAGAGATGTGTCTGCTGCTAGAACTCTGTGTGGCATTGACCTGGTCTCTAATCTGAGCTGCTGTTAACCTGCGATTTCTGAGGCTGGTGACTCGGATAAACTTATCCTCAGAAGCAGAGGTGACTCTTGGTCTCCCTTTCCTGGGGCGGTCCTTATGTGACCCAGTTTCTTTGTAGCGCTTGAAAGTTTTTGCAACTGCACTTGGGGACACTTTCAAAGTTGTCCCAATTTTTCAGACTGACTGACCTTCATTTAATAAAGTAATGATGGCCACTCATTTTTCTTTACTTCGCTGCTTTTTTCTTGCCATAAAACAAATTCTAACAGTCTATTCAGTAGGACTATCAGCTGTGTATCCACCAGACTTCTGCACAACACGACTGATGGTCCCAACCTCATTTATAAGGCAAGAAACCCCGCTTATTAAACCTGACAGGAAACACCTGTGAAGTGAAAACCATTTCCGGTGACTACCTCTTGAAGCTCATCAAGAGAATGCCAAGAGTGTGCAAAGCAGTCATCAAAGCAAAAGGTGGCTACTTTGAAGAACCTAGAATATAAGACATATTTTCAGTTGTTTCACACTTTTTTGTTAAGTATATAATTCCACATGTGTTGATTCATAGTTTTGATACCTTCAGTGTGAATGTACAATTTTCATAGTCATGAAAATAAAGAAATATCTTTAAATGAGAAGGTGTGTCCAAACTTTTGGTCTGTACTGTATATATATATAATATAGATACGTTTGTTCTAATTTTTTTTTCTTAAGGGGAATCTGTCACCCAGATTTTGCTACTTCATCTGAGAGCAGCACGATGTAGAGGCAGAGACCCTAATTCTGGTTATGTACAGGTGCATCTCACAAAATTAGAATATCATCAAAAGTTAATTTATTTCAGTTCTTCAATACAAAAAGTGAAACTCATATATTATATAGAGTCATTACACACAGAGGGATCTATTTCAAGTATTTATTTCTGATAATGTTGATGATTATGGCTTACAGCCAATGAAAACACAAAACTCATTATCTCAGTAAATTAGAATACTTTATAACAGCTTGAAAAATTATTTTAAAATCCGAAATATTGGCCTATTGAAATGTATGTTCAGTAAATGCCCTCAATACTTGGTCTGGGCTCCTTTTGCATCAATTACTGCATCAATGCGGCAATGTGGCATGGAGGCGATCAGCCTGTGGCACTGCTGAGGTGTTATGGAAGCCCAGGTGGCTTTGATGGCAGTCTTCAGCTCGTCTGCATTGTTATGTCTGGGGTCTCTCATCTTCCTCTTGACAATACCCCATAGATTCTCTATAATAGATTCTCTATGGGGTTAAGGTCAGGCGAGTTTGCTGCCAATCAAGCACAGTGATACTGTTGTTTGTAAACCAGGTCTTGGTACTTTTGGCCGTGTGGACAGGGGCCAAGTCCTGCTGGAGAATGACATTTCCATCTCCAAAAAGCTTGTCGGCAGAGGGAAGCATGAAGGGCTGTAAAATGTCCTGGTAGACGGCTGCGCTGAGTTTGGTCTTGATAATACACAGTGGACCTCCACCAGCAGATGACATGGCTCCCCAAACCATCACCGATTGTGGAAACTTCACACGAGACCTCCAGCAGCTTGGATTATGTGCCTCTCCACTCAGGGCCGGCTCCAGGTTTTCGTGGGCCTCGGGCAAAAGAGTCTCAGTGGGTCCCTTTAGTACATACCACAATTCATGATTCATGATGCACAGATGCGGCAGAGAAATATAGGTATAGTACAATGCCAAAGATTTCACTCACTTCTTACATTATATGAGTGATATCTATCGTAAATTCTACAATATCTCAGAAAATAGTGAATCCTCGCAGCGCACAGTGCAGAGCGGACAGTATAGTCCTCCATACAGTATTATGGGCCCCATATAATGATTCATACGGGATACTGGCCCCCATATAATGCTCCATACAGTATTCTGGCCCCCATAAAATGCTTCATGCAGGCTGGGCCCCATATATTGCTCCATCCTGTATGGGCCCTATCCTGTATGGGCTCCATATAATGCTCCATCCTGTATGGGCTCCATATATGCTCCATCCTGTATGGGCTCCATATAATTCTCCATCCTGTATGGGCTCCATGTATGCTCCATCCTGTATGGGCTCCATATAATGCTCCATCCTGTATGGGCCCCATACAGTATAATGCTCCATCCTGTATGGGCCATATATATTACTCCATCCTGTATGGGCCCCAGAGATTGCTCCATCCTGTATGGGCCCCATATATTGCTCCATTCTGTATGGGCTCCATCCTGTATGGGTCCCATAGATTGCTCATTCTGTATGGGCTCCATCCAGTATGGGCTCCATCCTGTATGGGCCCCATATAATGCCCCATGCCTCCATATATAAAAAAAATAAAAAAATCAAATACTCACTTCACCTCTCCTGCTGCTGCTGCTCCGGACTCCTCAGCGTCGCTGGTGTCTTCCCGCTGTCTGCACTGTGACTGCTCAGCACAGGGCGCGCTGGAAAGACGTCATCGCGTCCTCTGACCTAAGATGTCACAGTCAAGAGACGGAAGAGACCAGAGCTGTGGAGGCACTGGGAGAGGTAAGTATTGTGTCGGGGCCCTGAACAAGCGGGGGGAACCCACTCGCGGGCGCTAGCACCACACTCCTCCACTCACGGGCCCCATAGCATGCCGGGTGCCCGACAGCGAGTGGGCCCCTGCCCCGCCTGCTCAGGGCCCCGGCACTTGCCCGGGTGCTGACCCTGGGCCTGTTTTCACTCTTCCTCCAGACTCTGGGACCTTGATTTCCAAATGAAAATTGTAAATCTGGGACCTTGTGGAGTGTGTCAATGACTGCCTTCAGGACATCTGTCAAGTCAACAGTCTTCCCCATGATTGTGGAGCCTACTGAAACAGACTAAGGGACCTTTTTAAATGCTTAGGAAGCCTTTGCAGGTGTTTTTTGTTAATTATTTTAATTTACTGAGATAATGACTTTTGTGTTTTCATTGGCTGTAAGCCATAATCATCAACATTAACAGAAATAAACACTTGAAATAGATCACTCTGTCTGTAATGAATCTTTATAATATATGAGTTTCACTTTTTGGATTGAAGAACTGAAATAAATTAACTTTTTGATAATATTCTAATTTTGTGAGATGCACCTGTATCACTTACTGGGCTGTGTGCTGCTTTTTTGATAAATATACTATTTTATCTGCTGCAGATCTACCAGTTCTCTGAATGCGGAGCTCTGTATAACCCCGCCAAACCACTGATTAGCTGCTTTCTGTGTACACTGTGCTAAGGCAAAATCAACTAATCAGTGAGGGACAGGGATATACATAGCTCATGAATATGGAGGACTACCTGGTAGCAGGTGTACTAGTGATATATTCCTGTTGGTAAAATAGTGATTATATTAAAACTACAGCAAGCGGCCTAGTAAGTGACACATCCCTTGAATCAAGGTGAAAAAAATGATGACAGATCCCCTTTTAGATTAGTATTGCCTTATTCATACTGACCTGGAAAATCATATTGACAGGTTTTACTGCACACTGAATGCCACACATACACACAAATTATGGAATTTCATTTTTAACACCATTTTACCCCACTTTTTTTTTTTCGCTTTTTCAATATATTTTATGGTAAAATGAGCAGTGACATATAAAACTACAACTCGTCCTCCAAAAAAAGCCTGTGGTTCTTGGAACAAATGGATGAAAAAATGAAAGCACAAAAAAAAGTCTGGGTCAAGAGTTAAAGGGAATCTGTCACTAGGTTTTTGCTACCCCATCTGAGAACAGCATAATATAGAGGCAGGGACCCTGATTCTAACGATGTATCACTTACAGAGCTGCTTGATATTGTTGAGGGAGGGCAATAACCCTTCACGGTTGACCAAGTGAGTGTCAAATTATTATGTTGATTGCGCAATCCACAGAAAACCAAACGGAGGCAATGCTCTGTATGGGAGGATTCAAAGAATCTCTGATTCCATTTATTTTGCTTAGCATTTGATATTGTTTTGAGTTTATCAATAGCCAATCCCCTACAGCCGTACTACAGTACTACAGGCTTGAGCCAATGTTAGTGCAATTATTACGGAAACACATATATGGTCATATTATCATCGTTAGTTCGAAGCACGATGGAAATGTACAAGGTCAATCCTGGCCTAGACTAGTTAGATAACAGGAGCGGGTGTCTGACAAAATGTTCTTGAGATAAAAAGTTAGTGTGAGAAAGTTCCATGTAAAGCATGAGAAAAGCAGGAAAGAAGTATGTTATGCAAGGAGTGATAATAACATGATTTTGAAACAAGCAGACAACATGGAGTTGCTATACCATGAATATCAATATGTCCTTTACAATATAATTTTGATAAAATCACAGTTTTATCTGCTGCAGATCTAGCAGTTCTTTGAATGCTGAGCTCTCTAAAACCCCACCCCCATCACTGATTGGCAGCTTTCTGCTCATGTACAGTGTACACAGAGCTCATGAATATGCTGGACTACCTGGCAGCAAGTTTACTAATCCTCTAATGATAATCTCCTCCTGATAAAACAGTGATTTTACTAAAACTACACTAAGCAGCCCAGTAAGTAACACATCGCTGGAGTCAAGGTCTCTGGCTCTACATTATGCTGCTATCAGATTAGGTGTAAAAAAAACCTTGTGACAGATTCCCTTAGTCTTTCCTCTTAACAAAGATCCTCCATGCCCCTTACCTGTTTTGTTGCTCTTCCTTCTACTTTTTCGCAGTCCAGGACATCCTTTCCATGAACTGGTTCCGATAACTAAACTGCATATTCCAGATGAGGCCGCACTTACGCTTTGTAAAGTGGTAATATTACGTCTCTGTTCTACAAGTTCATGATACTTTTAATACATGACTATATCCTGCTGGCTTTAGAAGCCACCTACTGACATTGCATGCTGATATTTTGTCTGTGATCTACAAGTACTCCCAGAGATATGAGAGACTTTTATTTTTTCCTGTCGATTTCCTGAGGGAGTAGTAGTAGTTCTGGGAAAGTAGGTCCATGAAAAGCTGTCCCAGAATTGAATGGTTCAGAAAGTTACTGCCAATTACTTAAGTGCTGCAGAAAAGTAGATGCAGGAGATGGGAGTAATTTGCACTAAAAGGGATAGTTATAAGCAGGGGCGTAACTATAGTGGGTGTAGGGCTTCAGTCGAACCTGGAGTTCAGGTGGACCCAAAAGGTACCTTTGTATCATATGAGTACACAAATCCTATCAAAGACTCGTGATGGTTGAGTCCCCTAGTGGAGAATTTGCATTGGAGCCCACAAGCTTAAAGTTGCTGAACTCAGGGAATTCGAACAATCTACGATTAGCTTTGCAAAAGTTGCCTAAAATGGCTGCTGTGAGTTTATACAATGTCGAAGATTCAGCGACCGAAGGATCAAAAGACGTGGGGCAGGTTTGCAGTTATCACATAACATTACATAGCACAACAAATAAAAAGGGACTATCATAGCCTGCATAAAAGCAGAAGCAGGAAATGAAGCAACTATTTTAGGGTCATTCTGGATAGTGATAGAATGTCACAGTTCACAGCTTAGCTATAGAGATAGAACCAATCCCAAGGGCTACAATAAAACTTAAAGGTGTGTTATCATCTGAGATAATGGCACATAGAACGTATATGGTACAAATGTTTGATATGTAGAAGTCCTGGAAGAGCAACCTAGCACCTATCGGGAGAATAGGGACCCATATTTGCTGTAGTTCAAATAGTTAATGTGAGGTGCTGAATAATAATAATAATAATTTTTATTTTTATAGCACCAACATATTCCGCAGCACTTTACAATTTTAGGGGGGACTTATACAGACATTACAGAATAAGCATAACTCAGATATTAAAAGGAGTGAGGGTCCTGTTCGCAAGCTTACAGTCTATAAGAAAATAGGGGAGACACAAAAGGTAAAATGTACAAATATTGTATAATACAGCCATAATATGCTAAATAGTGTAAGTACATAACACTACATGAACTGGTCGCCAGCCAGTATGTGTACAGTACAGACAGAGGCTAATCAGTGCATGGATGGTATGAGCATGATTTTGAAGAAAATTTTAATATGGGCCAACTGGGACAGTTACAGTAGATAAGTGTGTTGAGGCGATAAGCCAGTCTAAAGAAATGGGTTTTTAGGGCATGCTTAAAACTGTGGGCATTGGGAATTAATCGAATTGTCCTGGGTAGTGCATTCCAAAGAATTGGCGCAGCACGTGAGAAATCTTGGAGACGGGAGTGAGAGGTTCGGATTATGGAGGATTTTAGTTTTAAGTCACTAGCGGAACAGAGGGCATGTATAGGGTGGTAGACTGAGACGAGGGAGGATATGTAGGGCTGTGCTGAATCGTGGATAGCTTTGTGTGTAAGAGTGATAGGTTTATATTGAATGGGCAACCAGTGCAATGACTGGCACAGGGAAGAGGCATCAGTGTATCGGTTGGTGAGGAATATGATCCTGGCTGCAGGACGGATTGGAGAGGGGAAAGTTTCAGCCAAGTTTTTCACTACTTCTTACAAAACTCTGTGGAGATATCCATATGCATGTATGACCACTTCTCCACCTCATCTATATTTTTGGAGTGCTAGCTAGAGTTAAGGAGTCCACCAATTGTGCAAATATATGGGATCCCAGAGATGGAGCACAGTGGACTGCTGGTACTTACTCGTTCTTGCACCAACTTATTTACTCTATTCTTTTTTCTGAAATGGTGAATTCATGTGAGAACTACCAGACACAGACAGGTACAGTGCCTGGAAAAAGTATTCTTTCCCCGTGAACTTTTCCATATTTTGTTCACTTTACACCCACAAACTTAAATATATATAATTGGTATTTTTTATGATATACTAACACAAAGTAGCAAGTATTTGTGACGTGTAAAGGAAATGATACATGGTTTTCTAAAAAATTTAAAAATATGAATCTGGAAATTGTCATCTGCCCCCCTAAGTCAATACACTGTAGAACCATCTTTCACTGCAATTACTGCTGCAAGTCTTTTGGGGTATGTCTCTACCAGGTTTGCACATCTGGAGGCTGAAAATGTTTGCCAATTCTTCTTTGCAACTTAGCTCCAGCTCAGTGAGATTGGATGCGGATGGTTTGTGAACAGCAAGTCTTGCCACAGATTCTCAATGGGATTTAGATCTGGACGTTGACATGGTCATTCAAACACATGAATATCCTTTGACTTTTGACCTTTCTCACCTCTCTCATATATCTATTTATGCAGTCTCCCCTGTTCCAAGTCTTATTTTCACATAGCGCGCCTTGGGTTCACTGCGCATGCGCACGGTGGAACGCAACTCACCCCTCTGTTTCAGTATGATACCGGCGCGTCACATCCGGCCGACGGTGGAACGCAGACTGCACTGCATCTTTCGGCCGCGGTGGTCCAGGTAACATCTATCAGCCATCACCATTCATACTTACCTCTTCCTGTTCTGACGCATATAAAATGGGACACATTTCCCATGTGCATACACCGGCACACTGACTGTTAGTTATGCCACATGGACGCACCCTGGTGATACTCCTGGATTCAAATAAGTAAGTTGCACAGCTATATACTCAGTTTGATGCTCTCTGATACGCACTCTGAGGACTCCAGTTTCTTTTTACCTTTGGGGCATATTTATGACTTTTCATATATTTCACTATTTCTCCAAGTATTCTACCTCCTGCTTTGTTCTGAAATGAATACCTTTGGAATTCTAAGTTTGCCAATTCCCCTTTTTTTCATTATATGGCATTGGATGATTTCTTACTGATTATTTTTATATTATAGGTACAATTTGCGCTTGAATATGACCGCCTATGCTTAAAATAAGTGACCCACTACTTGGCAACCTTGCATATGAGCTTTATGTATGTTTGGAAAAAAATATATGTATGTAATATGTATGACTCTATTATTTGTGTGACCATATTAAATGTAGTATTCATATTTTTCATTGACACAGATAACCTTGATAAAGGCAATTAGCCGAAACAAAACGTTCCGGTGGTTATTATCTTGTTACAGTCACTCTTTGGAATTAAAAAAAAAATTCTTGAAATGATATACAGTTGTTTTTTCACTTATTAGTGCCGGAGGTTTAGTTAAGATATTAATGGACTATTTTCCTCCCGAGCACAAAATTTTTTTTTAAACAGTGTGAACCCTTATTGTTCTTCTGATATCCTTTGACTTAAACCAGGGATGCCAAACTCAAACTCAGAGGGCCAAAATGAAAAACTTGGACAAAATTACGGGTCAACCGGTATACAGTATAATGGGCCCCACATAGTCCTCCATACAGAATAATGGACCCCACATAGTCCTCCATACAGAATAATGGGCTCCACATAGTCCTCCATACATTATTATGGGCCCCACATATTCCTCCATACAGAATTTTTATGGCTTGCTTTCAAAAAACGCTTTATTTTTGCCACTCTTCCATAAGACCAGATTTCTGGACTAGTAGTTGTCCTGTGGACAGATTCTCCCACCTGAGCTGTGGATTTGCAGCTCCTCCAGAGTGACCATGAGCCTCTTGGCTGCTTCTCTAATTAGTGCTCTCCATACAAGGACTGTCAGTTTAGGTGGACGGCCATGTCTTGGTAGGTTTGCGTTTGTACCATACTACTTACGTTTTTTTTATTATCGATTGAACTGTGCTCCGTGAGTTGTTCAGAGCTTGGGCTATTTTTTTTATAACCTAACCCTACATTACTCTTCTCCATAGCTTTATCTCTGACCTGCCCGGTGTATTCCTTGGTTTTCATGATGCTGTTTGATTCCTAATGTTCTCAAATAAACCTCTGAGATCTTCACAGAACAGCTGTAGTTATACTGACAACAAATTGTACGCAGGTGGACTCAGTTTACTCATTATGTGACTTCATTGGTCACTCAGGATTTTATTTAGGGGTAGTAGACTACAGGGGGCTGAATACAAATGTGGCGCCCTGCTGTGCATTGGTGCCACAGATCCTAGAGGGGTGCATGAACGGATTCCTCCACAAGAGGCCCTCATAGCATACACACACCTCCACCTTCCACCTCAGACCACCAGAGGGAGCCCATTAGGGATATAAAAAGGGAAGGTGGAGCTAGGCAGTTAGTCTGGAGAACAGTTTCCTCTGGGACAGAGCTAGTTCCAGTCTGTGAGGATCCAGTCTGTAGAAGGAAGCCTGTTGAGAGGAGCTCCTGCAGTAGCCATCCTGCAGTGGAGCACAGTCCAGACTCATTGAGCTTAGGTAGTGAGCCCAAGGCATGCCGACGCCATAAGAGCGGTGAAGAGTAGCGAGGCCTACTGCCAGTGTGAAGTCTAGTGAGGGCCCCGAGCAGGCTGAAGGCAAGTGGAGTAAGTGAGCTACATAGGGGGCAGAGGAGCTTAACCTGCTCACCCCACAAGCGTTTACCGGACACCGGGTCCGCGTCTGCAAGGATCTCCTGGACCAGCAGAAACAACTGGGATCCCTGGCGAACTACATGTCCCAGGAATACCAAAAGCTGACCGTAATACCAGGGTCAGGAGTCACTGAGGCCCAAGAAACCAGGGAGTGTGAACTCCAACAGAAGGCCCTACCACCAGGTCAGCAGGTGCAAGACAGAGACCAAGTTAGGCCTAGCTTTAGGCAGGTCATAAACTTACTAGGAAAAGGCAAGAAACAGGAGGCCCCACACCCGCTCACTGGGGAGAGTCCTGAAATGCACCCTTCACCCTACAGTACCCCGGATCGTGCCTGAAAGCACCACCAGTAAAGGTACTGAAGTGAACTGTCGTGTGTGTGCCTATTCTTCCTTTGACCCGGCTGGGTCCCCTCTGTCCTGCATCCCTTCTCCTACGCTGCCCTGAGGCCCCGCTCCAACTGTGGGGAGCAGAACCAACTAAGCTGCCCGACCACCGGCCTCAGAGGACTGTAGCAGCTCTGGTGAGTCTCACCAGACACCACAGGTGACGTCACGAACTTTCCCCTTTTCCCATACACCTTTCCCCCAATTCCTTGCTTTTTTTTAAGAGTGACCCCAGGGTACGGCCCCGGGAGCCGGCCACCGCGGCATCCCCCAAAACTAACAGCAAGGCCCGGGCGCTGAGTCCCCATCCCTTGGGCTCGTCATCTCTTCCTGGCGTCACGAACAATCCTGTGCCCGCTGCAACGACGGAGTGTTGTGTCCGTTGCAACCGGGTAATGTGCGCCTTTAATCAAAAACTGTATATTTAACTGTGGCGAAGATTGCCGCCATTGTTGGGCCGCCGAGCGGGAAGAAGGGCATAACCGCGGGAAACTGAGAGGCGTACCTGCTAAAGCGCGCGAAGCCCCGGACACGCCCCACGCCTCGATGTCAAACCAGGAAGCGCCAGGTCCTGGAAGGAGCGCCGGTGAACGCTCTGACGTAGGACGCAAGCGAAGTGAAGAAGAACGTCACCTGCGAAGCTGCGGCCTACCGGAAGAAAAGAAGAGAAGGTAGGCCACAGTTAGCTAGGGGGGCGACAGAATGTCCGAAGAACAGCACAACGCCGGAATACCGCCCTGATGCTCAACTTGTGCCCGATGCCGAGCAGGCCGAAGCAGCCTCTCCACCAGCAGGGCCTGTAACCCCTGTCATACCCATGGCCCTACCGTACATCCCCGGAGCGAAGTGGCTTCCCCAGTACAGCGGCAAACCAGATACCCTGTCTGGATTTAAGCGGAAAATATGCGGTATACTGGATACGTACTCTATGACAGGCAAGCAAAGAGCCGCTGTGGTATTAGGACAATTAACCGGTGCTGCGGAGCAAGAAGTAGAAACCTGGTCGGCCGCAGACCAAGAGTCAGTGTCTGCAATCTTTAAAAAGTTACAGACTGTCTTTGAGAATCGTACTGAGACAGACCTCCAGATGAGGTTCTACAACTGCTCTCAGCAACCGGAGGAAAGTGATCGGGACTATGCCTGGCGTTTACAAGGGGCCCTGCGAGCTCTGAAACAGGTTAGTCCAACCAGCATCAATAATGAAAATAAAATGCTGAAGGAACAGTTTATCTCCAGAGGAGAGCAGGACTGTGGGTTGGTGTTACCTGGATCATCCAGATGCCACCTTTGACATCCTTAAGGACATGGCTACAAAAGGAATGCAGCCCCTGGAAACAACTGCTATCCAATGTTACCAGGGTGGGGCCACCCCAGTGCCTGCAGCATCCACCTTTTCCCCAGTGGCTGCTGAAGTCAAGGTGCAAGCAACGTCCCCTAGTGAGCTGGACAGCCTGCGCTCTGAAGTGCGTCAGTTGAGCAAAACCCTGACCACTGTACTGAGAACCCTGCAGCTGCGAACGGAGCCCGAGGAGGAAGGAAGGATCCTGCTAGCCGACAGCCCTGAGGATGTCCCCTGGATGAGAAGGAGGAAGAGGACAACGCCACCCCCTGGGAGGATCAGCGACCAACGCCGTCCACCGAAGGACCCTGTCTGCCACCGCTGCCACAAGTCAGGTCACACCATCCAGAGCTGTGCTTTAAACGAGAAAACCCTGGGACCGAGGGTCGACACCCAGGAGTAGACTCCCCAGGCCCAACAGACTGGTACAGCAGGTTTGTGGGAGGAAGACCTTTCCTGTCCGTTGTGCTGGACGGCATTGCGACATCCGCTCTGCTGGACACAGGATCTCAGGTAACCATCATGCCTGACGTCCTCTACAAAAGGTTCTGGTCCATGGATAACCTAAGCCCACCAGCTCCAAACCTTTCCGTTTATGCCTCAAACGGCCTCCCCCTTAACCTAGTCGGGGTTAAGGATGTGGCAGTAAAGGTGGGAAGAGTGGAACTGAAGGACCAGGGACTAATTGTAGTAGAGACTAA
This sequence comes from Phyllobates terribilis, assembly GCF_046119375.1. Classification (NCBI taxonomy): domain Eukaryota; kingdom Metazoa; phylum Chordata; class Amphibia; order Anura; family Dendrobatidae; genus Phyllobates; species Phyllobates terribilis. The sequence continues at coordinate 3,137,436 of NW_027362812.1, forward strand.
TCCCAATGATACAAATTTGTATATGGTACTTGACACTAATATAGTTAGTAACTTTCTGGGAGAAGTGGTGTTCTTGCTCCATCAGATAGCTGACACTGCCAGACCAGGGCAGAGAAGGGCGCTGCAGAAAGAGATCCGAGCCCTTATGTACCAGCAACAGGTAAAGCTAACAGGTGGTGAAATTGGCAATGTACTGGTGACAGACCCGGTACCCATTGTGATTCCCCCGATGAGTGAAATGCTGATATGGTGTAGAGCAGCAATAGGTCTCAAAGGACGGAGCTACCAGGCGGTAGTAGAGCCCCTTAGCTCCGAGCATAGGCCTACACTCTTGACTGCCAGAGGGGTAGTGGATGTACGCAATGGGAGGGTGCCCGTACGCCTCCTAAACTATGGGGAGGACGAGATTAGATTACCTTGCTACGCCACTGTTGCCAAACTGTGCACAGTAAATAGCAACTCCATACACACGGTGGAGTCCTTAACCTCACCAGACGAAGTGGAGGATAATGACCCGGCAAACCAGGTGGAGGATTGGTGTCAACAGCTCCATGTTGGGACAGACACCACTACTGCTCATCAGAAGCAGGGTGTACACCGGGTGGTTCAGGAATACGAGCAAGTATTCAGTAAGCACCCACTTGACTTTGGGAGGATTAAGGGGGTTCAACACCATATCCCCACAGGTGACCATCCACCCATCAAAGAACGTTACAGGCCTATACCACCAGCACACTACCAGAAGGTGAAGGAGATGTTGCACGACATGAAGAAGGCAGGGGTAGTAAGGGATAGTTGTAGTCCCTGGGCAGCTCCCCTAGTTCTAGTCAGGAAAAAGGACGGAAGCATGAGAATGTGTGTAGATTACAGACAAGTAAATCGCATTACACATAAAGATGCATACCCTTTACCACGTATAGAGGAATCCCTGGCTGCCTTAAAGTCAGCAAATTACTTCTCCACCCTTGAACTCACTAGTGGGTACTGGCAAGTAGCTGTTGCTGAGGAGGATCGGGAGAAGACGGCCTTCACCACCCCGATGGGACTCTGTGAGTTCAATAGTATGCTGTTTGGACTCTGCAATGCCCCCGGAACGATCCAAAGATTGATGGAGTGCTGCCTGGGACACCGCAACTTCGAGACTGTACTACTATACCTGGATGATGTGATAGTATACTCCAAAATGTATAAGGACCACTTGAAGCACCTGGCGGAGGTATTTGAGTTTCTGTCCCGGTGTGGGATGAAGTTGAAGCCCTCAAAGTGCCACCTGCTCAAGAGAAAGGTACAGTATCTGGGGCACATCGTCAGTTCAGAGGGAGTAGCACCAGACCCGGAGAAGGTCACTGCCATCCAGAAATGGCCGGAGCCGAAGAGCTTCAAGGAGGTACGTCAGTTCCTGGGACTAGTCGGGTATTACCGGAGGTTTGTGAAGGACTATACTAAGAAAGCGGCGCCTCTGCAAGACCTCCTGGTAGGACAGTCCCCCAGAGGCAGAAATCCCCCAGTTCCAGTGGGGTAAGGAGCAAGCTGAATCCTTTAAGGTGATGAAGGAGATCCTGACCGGCGAAGAGATCCTAGCCTACCCTGACTACAGCCAACCGTTCCTGCTGTACACTGATGCCAGCAACGAAGGATTAGGAGCTGTACTGAGTCAGAAGCAGAATGGCAAAGAGAAGGTGATCGCCTATGCAAGCAGGAAGCTCCGCCCGACTGAGAGGAACCCAGAGAACTATAGCAGCTTCAAGTTGGAGTTCCTGGCCCTGGTCTGGGCCATCACCGAGCGATTCAAGCACTATCTAGCCTCCAGTAAGTTCACTGCCTTCACTGATAACAACCCCTTGACTCATCTAGAAACAGCCAAGCTAGGAGCCTTGGAGCAACGATGGATGGCTCGGCTGTCAAATTACCAATTCACTATTAAGTACCGGGCGGGCCGCAAGAACGCCAACGCCGATGCCCTGTCCAGGATGCCTCACCAGTCAGACACTGAAGAAGAAGTGGACGACCTGGAGGAGATTGAACTACCTGCCTTTCATCAGAATGGGATGGTCAACGAGCAACGAGCCTCCAGGAGGCCTCGCGGTAACACGTTAAACCCCCTGCCTCACCACAGCTCGAAGGAGACTCAGGACAGCGACCCGGTTGTCAGCCGTATCAAAAAACTGATAACCCAGGAAGGTTCCTCCCTGGAGAAGGAAGCATCTCTCCAAGCCAAGCAGCTGTGGAATGAGAAGAGCCGGCTGTTCATCTATAGAGTGAAGCTGTGCCAGTGGTACGTCAACCCCAAAACCCATGAGATGGTATGGCAGACAGTGGTGCCCAAGACAGACATCCAGATGGTGTTGGAAGCCTACCACGATCAGACGGGGCACTTCGGCTGGAAGAAGCTAGAGACCCTGCTGAAGTGTCGGTTTTATTGGGTAGTTCCATTGAGAGGTGGTGCCAGAATTGTGGACCCTGTAGCCTCAGAAGAAAAGACTGCAGCAGCCAGAAGGCATCCCTGCAACCCATCAAGACGACTCGTCCCCTGGAGATCGTGGCCCTGGATCATGTCAAGCTGTCACCCAGCAGGTCAGGATATTCCTATGCCCTGACCATGGTGGATCACTACTCCCGGTTCCTGGTGGTCGCCCCCGTCAAGGACCTGACGACAGAAACTGCGGCGAAGACATTTCAGGCGTACTTCTGCAGGCCCCATGGATACCCGGAGCAGGTGCTGACAGATCAAGGCCCAGCCTTTGAAGCCGAACTGTTCAAGGAGTTCTGCCATCTGTACAGGTGTAAAAAGATCAGGACTACACCGTACCACCCCCAAACCAACGGTCTCTGTGAAAAGATGAATAACATCATCATCGACCTGCTGAAGACCTTACCACTAGAGGAGAGAAATCAGTGGCCAGACCTACTACCTGACCTGATAGATCTGTACAACCACATACCTGTGAGTTCCACCAATTGTACTCCAGCATATCTCATGCGAGCCAGACCCGGGAAGTTGCCCATGGACCTGGAGCTTGGTGTAGTAGAACCAGAAGCAGATATGTCCACTGAGGACTGGGACACGACCAGACAGGAGCAGTACAGAAGAGTACAGGCCTTTGTTGAAGACAGTCTCACTCGGGTAAGGGACAAGCAGGAAGCCCACTACAATAAAAGTGCGCCCACAGAACCCTTCACACCAGGAGAA